>NC_138172.1:100189378-100789378 GCF_964165515.1 Mesoplodon bidens
TGTATAAAGGGGTTCCTGGTTTCTTTACATAAACATGGAGGACGGTATTTGGAGCACGTGACTAAGCGTCTCCCCATTTGGCACTATATACAATCTGTATATGTATATACAATAATAGACGCCGTGTTCTTTCTTTGAAGTTGAAGTCACTCTCAGTATACATAGAGTTTAGCTGGGAAGACCGATACATAACCCCTGGTACTTTCTATATTAGGTTCAAAGGGTGACTCTCCTTTCTCTAGTGCTTATGAGCACTAGACAAATTACTTCCAAGCCTCTCTGCCCAGGAATACCTGAAGGTCTAAATTCAATTGATTGAGCACCAGCAAAATGCTTCTGAGGACTCCATCTTCTTCCACAGATTTAAGAAATGTTCTCTAAGACACACAGATGGCCAATAGGCACATGAAAAGATGCTCATCATCGTTAATTATTAGATAAATGCAAATCAAAACAATGAGGTACCGTCTCACACCAGTGAGAATGGCCATCATTAAAAAGTCTACAAATAATAAATTCTGGAGAGGGTGTGGAGAGAAGGGAACCCTCCTACACTGTTGGTGGGAATGTAAATTGATACATCCACTATGGAGAACAGTATGGTGGTTCCTCAGAAAATTAAGAATAGAGCTACCATATGATCCAGCAATCCTGCTCCTGGGCATATACCCAGACAGAACTATAATTCGAAAAGATACATGCACCCCTATGTTCATAGCAGCACTATTTACAATAGCCAAGACATGGAAACAACCTAAATGCCCATCAACAGATGAATCAGTAAGGAAGATGTGGTACATATATACAATGGAATATTACTCAGCCATAAAAAAAGAACGAAATAATGTCATTTGCAGCAACATGGATGGAACTAGAGATTATCATACTAAGTGAAGTAAGTCAGACAAAGACCTATTATACCATATGATATCATTTCTATGTGGAATCTAAAACACAACACAAATGGACATATCTACGAAACAAAAACAGACTCAGACATAGAGAACAGACTTGTGGTTGCCAAGGAAGAGGAGTGGGGTGAGAGAGGGAAGGATTGAGAGTTTGGGGTTAGCAGATGCAAACTATTATATACAGGATGGATAAAAAACAAGGTTCTACTGTACAGCACAGAGAACTATATTCAGTACACTGTGATAAACCATAATGGAAAAGAATATGAAGAAGAATATATATATATATATATATGTATAACCGAGTCACTTTGCTGTACAGCAGAAATCAACTCAACATTGTAAATCAACTAAACTTCAATAAAATTTAAAAAAAAAACTTTTCTCTAGACTTGAGCAAGGACTTCCCATACACTAGGGACTGACCACTCTTGTAGCTAAACATTAATCATCAGTTTCTATTATTTCTAACAGGTCACACTTATCACATATGGTGTGAAGGAAGCTACACTTGAAACAGGCACCCTGCTTGATGTAATTTTATCAAAATGACTTTTGATCTAAAAAAATCAACCTACCATAGTCAGCAATCCAGAAGGTGGATAAAACATGCCAAATATAAAATGTGAGCCCACCAAGCAGTAAAAAGGAAGGAGAACTCTAGGAGGAAATGCCAGGATCAAGTGATTTATGGGATTCTGGGTAAGCAATCTCGTTATTACCGTAATGAAAGTAATAAACATTCCATAGGAGTTAAGGAATACGAATTCCAGAAAAGTTCGACCAGTGTCGAATAGTTACTAAATTGAGAGTCTTCATTCCAACCTAACACACAAATATGCCAGAGTCAAGTGTGGCCTTGACCCTTTCAGACAGAGCAAAGAGTGGCCAAACGGCTCGCCACGTGAAGCAAGCGGCCCCTTGCCTTGCTAACAGGGTTGCAAGGAAACAGCTCCCCAGTTCTGAGAGTGGAGTCTAGCAGATTCCTCTTCGAGCTTTTTCGCAGCCTGCAACAATTCATCTGTCAAAAAAGTGCATGAATGGGAAAAATCCAGCAGCCGAGCCAAGCACTGTGCTGCAAGTGTCTCAGATTTTTGAGAGCTGGCCAAACACGCCTTTATGGACTGTTTTCACTCTCTTGGCTTTGCAGCCCCTCACCCCGAAATCCTTGCTAACTGTTTTAGAGGTGCAACTCCAGTTCAGACACCGACTTAACTTGGGCACTTTTAGAGAAATCCATGCACATTTTTCAACACAGATGGTGTCTTTGCATATGGACCACTGGCCAAAGGACAAGTCAACACATTTTCCTTTTCCTGAGGGCTGATCCACACTTTGCGAGCTCGCTATTCAAGGACTGATCTCCCAAACTCCTTACTCCCATTTCCCTCCCTGCCCTCTTCCACAGGACCTTTGCTTCTCCCCACTGTCCTTCTCCGAGGATCGGTGGAAAGGGAACAAGAGGAGGTTGAACTCAAACTACATAACTGAGCTCCATGTGGCAGCTCTGGGGAAAAGATCACGAAAGGAGGATGTGAACGCCATTACCCCAATTTGGGGATTGTCTGTGGATCTTAATTACTCCTGTGCTTCCTACCTCGAAAGGTCAGGGACGATTAACAGCTGGCTGCTGGTGGAATTCCAAGTGGGGCAGCCTGTCAAAGTGGTGGACCCTCAAGGCAATCCTTCCTTTGACCCCTGAACTAGGTCACCTGTATGGGCTCTTCTGCTGATGCTCTGAGTATGCGTTATAAATCATTGCTTTCCCTTCTTCTTTCTGGGTTGCCTCCTGAAACGCTCAGGAGGGCTTTCTTGTCACGGGGGGCCATCTGTTCCAGGCCGAATGAACCTACAGGGGTTTGGGACATATACACAAAATTCTAAGTCACAGAACAGCAAGCTGCTAAGGCGATGGCCAGCCTATAGCGACAGCGCTGGTCAGGGGCATGGCATGGCGAGGAATGCGAGGGCTTTTACTAAGGAAGCACTGCCAAGGATGTGAGCTGAAAGGCTTCCGGAGGGATTTTATTTTAAAAAAAAAAAAAAAAAAAAAAAGGAAAAACAGACTAAAGAAGGGGAAAGCAGCTGTTTGGAAATAAACTGTAAAACATCTGTAGCACACGAGCAGAATCCTCCAAGTATGAGCGTGCAGTTTTAAAGGGACCTCATCTTGCAGAAACAACGCTCCGACTCCATAGCAGACACCAAAAGCAATCCATCCTTTGAGGTGCTCCTAGCAGGGCAGAGGAAAGCTGTGGCCAGATGTGCTGATAGGGCAGCCCCTGAACACAACTGTCCTCTACCGCACCGCACCCCAGAGAAGGGCCAGCGCAGAGGGAACCTAGCGACCTGGCGTTACTGTCCTATCATGGACGGAGCTTAAAGGGCCAAACACGCAGGGACCTGCTCTCTCGCTACGGGGAAGCCTGGGCTTCTGCTTCGGGCGTTTTCAGGACTCTTTGGGGTGCTTTCGTGAACAAAAAGGCAAAGAAACTTTCTGCCTCGTTTCTTGGGCTCCATTTGCATCACTGCAATAGAATTCAGAGATTTTTTTTTAATCAAGGTTCAAGGGTCTAAGTAGCTCAATTTATTTTCAGTAACTAAGTTACCAGAAACTTGTAGCGTGGCTGTATTTATTTTCTGAAGGAGGCTCCAAGTTGGCAAAAGGGTCCTTGGAAGGACATATTTCTTCACGTTCTCTTGATCTCAGTGTGTGGAGATTCGCTTAACAGCTGTTTTATGTACAAGTGTTTTTTCAGCCATGTCCTCCCCCCTCCATAAACAGACTTTTTTTTTTTTTTTTCAGGCAGGAGAAGCCTGCAAGACACAACAAAATATGAGGCTGCTCCTCACGCCTCTGCCAGCAGCAGACAGAGGAAGAGTTTAAGAAGATCATCGTGTGGCATGTCCCCATTTATTCCTTTCATAGCCTGAGACGAAATTGGAGTTCAAAGATGCTCCCTCTCGCCTCTGTCAGCCACAGAGGCCTCTCCCCACTGATCACCTCTCAAAAAGACAAATCATAATAAACACGCCAATTCTACTAAGTGTCTGACAATTCTGAATTTCAAACACAAAGACCCTTTTCTCATTTATCAAGGAAGCTCAGAGCGAGGACTCAGAGTTGTGACACATGAAAAGAAATGAAGAGAAACAAGCCAATTAAGCATCACTCTTTACACTCTACCTTTGTATTAATTACAGCAATAATTCCTTACATTTTTAAAAACAACATTTATTTGAAGAGTGCCAAATTCAGTAAGCCTGTTAGCTTCTTTCCCTCTGTAGCCCTGGGGGGTAGGAGACAAGTACTGTTTTTGTAAATACGGAAGAGGATCGTCACAGCCATCTGGTATACCACCACACTCAAACCTCGACGGCCCTCCTCCAAGCTGCCTGGAACAGGTGTTTAGGGGGGGCATCTGTTTCCTCCAGAATTCATCTAAACTTTCTCATCTCCATGACCACTCCTCTTGGTTTGCCAGTGAAGTATTAGTGATGCCTTGTTAAGTAGGTGGCAGATGGGTCTAGGGACCTCCCCTTCCTGCACTGAAAAGCCCACCTCAGACCGTAATAAACACAAAACCCTCCTCCACCTCCTCAGCACACTCTGGAGGCCGGGAAGGAGGAAGTGGCCAGGTGACTGGTGATCCACGGTAAGGGGCAGCCGGTCTCTGTGGGAACGACAGAGACCTCTGCTGCTCCTATAAGCTCAGGGTTAGCATCCTACTGAGAAGTAAGAAGAATTCTAACACCCCTTCCAAGATCAACTTACTACACTTCCTTCTCTTCTGTGTTTGATCTTCTCTCATGCTCGTATCAAATACTATCATCTGAAGTTGAAAGGATTTTCTAAGAAAAAGTGAATTTTGCCAAATGTGTTAATTGGGAAAGTGAGGGAGTGTGGGGGGCAGAGGAAGTCTGGAAAAAGTATCTAAGTTGAGGTATGAATTTTTTAAAATGTATCCTGGCACAGAAAAGCTTTATTTTGCAATAATACTCGTGGTAACAGTCTGAACACATTACTAGCACATGATGTGAACACCCACTCAGACACATATACCTAGGCCCATTAAGCTACACTTAAGACAGCCAATTCATTTCAAAAGAAATAGGCACTGAAGATTACTAACATTCATATCTCTCTTAAAAAAGATTGATTTAGATAATATGCAGGGGAGATTCAAGAAGATGAGTCACACATCTAATAATGAATTGCAAAAAATGTCAACAATCACAAAAGGAAACTGGAAAGGAGGAAACCAGATCTTAGAGCATTATGTGTATTATAGACTGTGAAGGTTAGAAATAAAGGCATCTTGGGGCTTCCCTGGTGGCACAGTGGCTGAGAGTCCGCCTGCCGATGCGGGGGACATGGGTTCGTGCCCCGGTCCGGGAAGATCCCGCATGCCGCGGAGCAACTGGGCCCGTGAGCCATAACTACTGAGCCTGCGCATCTGGAGCCTGTGCTCCACAACAGGAGAGGTCACAACAGTGAGAGGCCCATGTACCGCAAAGAAAAAAAAAAAGAAATAAAGGCATCTTAAGACATGGAAAGGAAACCATAAGCAAAATGAAAAGACAATCCACAGAATGGGAGAAAATACTTGCAAATGATGCGACTGACAAGGTATTAATCTCCAAAATTTACAAACAGCTCATGTGGCTCAATATCAAAAAAACAAACAACCCAATCAAATGGGCAGGAGACCTAAATAGACATTTATCCAAAGAAGACAGACAGGTGGCCAAGAAGCACATGAAAAGATGCTCAACATCACTAATTATTAGAGAAACGTAAATCAAAACTACAATGAGATAACACCTCACAGCAGTCAGAATGGCCATCATCAAAAAGTCTACAAACAATAAATGCTGGAGAGAGTGAGGAGAAAAGGGAACCCTCCTATTTTGTTGGTGGGAATGTAAACTGGTACAGCCACTATGGAGAACAGTATGGAGGTTCCTTAAAAAACTAAAAATAGAGCTACCATATGATCCAGTAATCCCACTCCTGGGCATACATCCAGAGAAAAACATGGTTTGAAAGGATATATGCACTCCAATGTTCATTGCAGCACTGTTTACAACAGCCAAGACATGGAAGCAACCTAAATGTCCATCGACAGATGAATGGATAAAGAAGATGTGGTACACATATCCAATGGAATATTACTCAGCCATTAAAAAGAATGAAATAATGCCATTTGCAGCAACATGGATGGACCTAGAGATTATCACACTAAGTGAAGTAAGTCAAAGACAAATCTCATGATATCGCTTATATGAGGAATCTAAAAAAAATGATGCAAATGAACTTATTTACAAAACAGAAACAGACTTAGAGAACAAACTTATTGTTACCAGGGTGGGAAGGGTGGGAGGGGGGAATAGACTGGGAGTTTGGAATTGAGATGTACACTCTGTGATATTTAAAATAGAGAACCAACAAGGACCTACTGTACAGCACAGGGACGTCTGCTCAATACTCTGTAATAACCTAAATGGGAAAAGAATTTGAAAAAGAATAGATACATGTATGTGTATTACTGAATCACTTTGCTTACACCTGAAACTAACATATTCTTAATCAACTATACTCCAATATAAAATAAAAATTTAAAAAAGAAAAGAAAAAGAAAAAAGGAAAGAAAACACACAAAATAAAACTTACAAATTGTTTATTTCTGGAATTTTCCATTTGTTTCCCAATGACAGTTGACCTTGGTAACTGAAACCTCAGAAAGTTAAATCATGGATAAGGGGGTACTCGTACATACTCTTTGGATTAGAAAATTGCAAAGGATACAGGGTAAAAATATAATTGTCTCATATTTAATAAATACTTATTGACCACTTACTAGTTAGAAGCTGTTTGGGACATAAAAGAAGGATTTAGATTAATTCAAGGATTAAGGAAAACTAATAGAGTTTGAAGGGTCTTCCTTGCCTTTAAAAAGTACCAAAAATGCTGTTGTGGTGGATGGTCAGTCTGGTACCATAGACACAGACCAGGAGACGCGGAAATAAATTGGTCACAGAAACACATCATATGGGTGAGAGCATCTCGATTCCCCAGAATAAGTTATGACACATTAACACTACAGTTAAGTAGAAGCAGCACAGAAATAAATGACTGGGTGTGTACGCTATCTAGATTTGACTTAATTCAAACACACACACAACCACACGCAGCCTATGAAGTAAGGTAGAATGAGGTGAACCATAGCTGCAAATTGGTTTCCCAAAGGCAGCCTGTGGTTTCAGGGAGGAAAAAGCATACGCACCCAAACCCTCCCCCCAGACACCACAAAAAGACACAGTGAGCACCAAGGAGGCACCAGTAAAAGGCTGTTTCTCATCAATCCCTTCTTGACCTCAGATGGCATCTCTCTGCTATTTAAGTATCCTCCCTGCTTTGGTGTCCCCATCTCTAAAATGGGGCTAAGGGCCTCGCGAGAATACACTGCAGATGAAGTGAAACAGCACACCTGAGAACACTTTGGAAAATATAGAGCTTTATGTAAGAGCGGTAACATTTATGACCATTCTTAATAAGTACACAATTTGCAAATTAAAAGCTCCTTAGAGATGAAATCCACCCAGGTGAAGAGTGGAGGTTATAACTTGAGCATCCCCCAGAGGGCACCATGGCAACTTGGCATTATGGCCAGCACACCTGAATTTAGTGTCTGGCTGGTTGGGTGCCCACCACAAACACCTGCTGAGCTGTAACCTGGGTGGCAGGGTAAGCACGCGGGTCCTCTTGTTCAGCTCCTTTGGGCGACCCACAGGGATCCAGAAATTGCCAAAATAATCCACCCACCAGCACCAGAGTCAGAAAATACTACTACTACTCCCCAAGTTGTATGGCGTGCCTAATGTTACATCACAAATATTTGAATACCTACAAGTCTGGGGGGCTGGACAATGAACCTGGGGAAAAACAAAGAAGTTGGACAGTACCTGTCCTCAGAATGTTTATAATCTTATTGGAGAAATAAGACATGAACGGAGAAGAAGATAATCAGCAAGGCAAGAAGATGACTAAATACCTAAAGAACGAGAGAGGTCATAGAAACAACAGATAAGGGGGAAGAGTCTGGTGTCCCAGACTCCAGACAAGCTCTGGGAAGTCACTTCATAGAACCAAACTCCAGGGAAACAGTGCAGGGTTAAAACAAGACCACCTCAAACTCTTTTCTAGGTGTGAAATCCCAAGACTCTGACAGCAGTTCCAATTTCTCTACTTCTTTCAAGTTTTTCCTGTCCTTCATTTAAAGAAACATTGCAGCCACAGAAACAATGTCTAGGAAACAGCTCCACGTTCACTCATTTACAGAGAGGCAGAATCCTCCAGTGGTCAGCGGGTGGGGTGTGGAGTCAGACACACCTGGACTCTTGCTGTCACTGACTCTGAGACCCAGACAAGGCGCTGGGCTTCTTCACAGGTGGGTTTAACACCAAAACCTCCAGGGTTGTCATGGAAATAAAATCAGACAGCACATGTACAGAACGGAGCACAGTGTTCGCTGCATCGTACTCAATACAGGTTAGCTGTTAATAATGGTTGTGTTTTAACATCACACACACACACACACACACACGTCTATTTCCCTACAATGTGCATTTATCCTCTGTGTACTCCCACTGCTTTGAGATGAGGGTACTTAAAAGGTATGTCACATCTGGTATGACACACCTCTCTCCCCACAGCCTCACACTGTGCCCTGAAGCTTGGCTGACAGTCAGTAAACAGTTATTTAAAGCAATTTCCAAATGGCTCAGTCGCCCACTCTGAGGAGGTGCTCCTCTGAATGGAAGCAGGTAACCAGCCTTCTGAACCACCAGGTCATGTTCCTTATATAGAAGTTATGAGCACTCATTTTGGGAAAGGAGGGAAAACAGAAAGGCAATGCCATCACTATTTGACGTTCCAGAAGCCAAAGGAAACATCAACATATACAGGCGAGTCCCAGGGAGGCGGGGGCCACAGGGCTCAAAGTCACTGCCTCCCAGGCAAGCAACCTCCAAGAAAGGTCACCTGAGCTGCTCCAGCTCTAAATAGAAAGGTGTGTTTGCACAGAGTACTAATTTGGTAGTTCTGATGTGTTTGCTCGGGTTTTACGCTTTACTTTCACCTTTTTTTCCTCCCGTTTATTAAAAAAAAAAAAAAAAAAAGATGCCAGAAAGATACAGGTCTTCATTTGGTTGATGTGTTTGCTTTGCTTTATTTTAATACTGGCCCCAGTTCCCTCTCTTCCCAGCTTCTCTCCTCCACCTCCCACCTCCCTTCCCCAGCCTGCAAATGCCAGACGTCTTCTAAGAAACAAGGCCCTCCCTATGCCTTCAGCTGGCCTCGGGGAGCTCCGTGTACCCTCCGTCTCCCTGTCTCAGTACATGTACCAGAGGGAGAGGGGGCACTGCCTCTGAGCTGGTCCCCTCGGGGGAAGCTGCAGAATGCTCTAAAGAACATGCCCTTAAAAAGCAAGTATTCATGGATTACTCTGTATGATTTTTTAAAACCACAATGTGTAAAAATGTACCAAGTCCACTCTCTCTTAACCTGATGGCTGCCTATGTGAAGTATACGTTCGCGCACACTTGTGCAGTGCACACACAGGATAGGTGTTAACGGTCTGACAGCTGAGGTGCACTCGGGGGCCACCTGCCGGCACCCAGGGCTGATGTGACCAACCCAGCCTCTGTCTCCCTTCACCTCGCCATGCGCCCTGACCGAGAAGATGCCTCCCAGTTCCGAGGAGGACCTTCTCAGCTGGAAGGTATCTTTCCTTGACAGGGCATAGCAAATGCTCCACTTTCTGTGGGACCCCTCAGGTGAGGCTGTCGTTCAGAAAACTATGGGACTATCCCTAGCTCTACAGCATCAACAGTTTCTGATTATGACCTCCCCGTGTTGGGGTAATGAGGGTGCTTGACCTTCTAAGAAAAGGTCTGGGACTAGATTTAAGTTGTGACCATATTAAATCCCTAAGGTCTCGATTCTCACCCTACTGTATATGCCTTTTTTTGGTATATATACATCTTCTCCCTTTCTCTTCACTCCTACTGTCATAAGGAAGTCAGGGTATGACCTGAGTGACTTCCCATATCAATAGAAATATTAATGTAAGATACATTATCTAAATATTATAATTAATACTCTTTTTTTAAAATTAATACTCTTCTTTTTTTTGGCTGCACCATGCAGCACTCAGGATCTTAGTTCCCCAACCAGGGATGGAACCCCGGCCCGCGGCAGTGAAAGCACAGAGTCCTAACCACCTGACTGTCAGGAATTCCCTAATTAATACTCTTTTAATCTGACAGCAACCAATAGTAAAGTTGGGAAATGAGGCATAAGAACAAATTTGGCAGAGCAAAGCACTGAGGAAACAGCCCTAGTGACCAAGCTGACGCTGTGAGGTTCTTCCTCCTGAAACACTGGAAATGGGCAGGGGAGACTTGCTGACAAGATAAAAAGGAGGGGTCCCTTGGGCATCATCCTTTTTCCTAGGGACCCAAGAAAGCAAGCCACATAAATAAAGCAGAGAACCTAGTGTCACATTACTTTCATCATATCAAAGTCTCTATGAAAGTCTCTTTTAAATGTTCCAGTCCAGTTCCAGCTAGTTAAAGCTCTTGGCCAAAGTGAAAACATGGAAGGGGCAGTGTGAGAGGGTCTGTCAATGCATTCATGTAGAACTTGGGCAACTATCTCAGTGACTGGATTCCTTATTTCAGCTCTGAATTTTGCTTAATCAAAAGTAAAACATTTCATTTCCAAGCACTGCAATACTTGCCTCTGATTCCCTCCCTTGGCTATAAAACAAATCAGGGGTGCTGTCTAATAGTTTCATTAATATTTTTAAATTAAAGAAAAATGTAGAAAGTCCTATATTTGAAGTACTATTTCATCCTAATGTGAGCAGAATGGATGGAAAGTAAGTTACTAAAAATGCATGTCATTTCTTATTAAGAGATGGTGAGGGATTCCCTGGTGGAGCAGTGGTTGAGAGTCCACCTGCCAATGCAGGGGACACGGGTTTGTGCCCCGGTCCAGGAGGATCCCACATGCCGCGGAGTGGCTGGGCCCGTGAGCCATGGCCACTGAGCCTGCGCGTCCGGAGCCTGTGCTCCGCAGCGGGAGAGGCCACAGCAATGAGAGGCCCGCATACCGCAAAAAAAAAAAAAAAAAAAAGAGGTGGTGAATATTGATGCCTTCTTTGTTGCCCTAAATGTTTACCTTAGTTTTAGAATCACGGAGGAGAGATTATAAGTACTGAACTAAGTCACTGGAATGAATGAAGAACATTAGCAATTTCCTCCCCAATAATCAGGAAGAACTAATATGACCTGGAATGCCAAGCAAAGAAGGCGTCATTATTTGCCTTTGATTTGGGATGCAAGATAGTGGGAAGGTGACAGAATCAGAAGTGACCTTCCACATTCCTCCAACTGGGAGACATAAGCCCCAGGTCCCTAGACTCTCTGCCAACGAGTGGTCAGCTTCATAGGCTAAGGGTGCATCTTTTTCCTGGGGATTCCATTTTACTCATTAGGTGACAACTTACCACATTATTTTACATTTAAAATAAACAAGGTGTACTATGGACAGAAAGCAAAATCTGCATGATTTTTTGAGTGAATGCAAGAAATTTAAAAAATATATATCTTAGGCCTTTGGTGATGGCTGTGGGTGCTCCAGACCATTCCAGAAGACAAACTGGGTCTCCACAGCCACTGAGGTCATTTCAGCAGCCCTGTGAGTCTCAAGATTTCCCATCAAGGTCATCCTTGGAGCAGAGAAGAGAGTTTTATGACCAGATATCTCCAGCTAAGCTACAAGTCCACAATTTAACCTTTCATGCCTTATCTTAAACATTCATCTGAATTTCCAATGTGTTTCACAATATTTCCATATTTGTTTTAATAAAGAAATAATGTCTTAAGGCCTTTACCACTGAGGAAAACACAGGTCTGGGAAGATGTGCTGTGTGATCCTTTGTACCTCAGAAATCCTCCAAGGCTATGTTCTCCCGTGGAAGCAGCCGGTGGAAAGGACCCTAGGCGGGAAGTTGGAAGGTCTGGATTCTATTTCAGTTCCTGACACTAGGTAGCTGTGGGCCCCTAGGCCAGTCACTACCTCTTTGAACTAGATAAGCTCGGCGGTGATAAATTTTCTGTATCAACTTGACTGGACCACAGGGTACCAGATTTTGGTCAGATATTCTAAGTGTTTCTGTGAGGTTCTGGGTGTTTTGGGATGAGCTTAGCATTTAAATCAATAGAGTGCATAAAGCAGATTGTCCTGGGGACTTCCCTGGTGGCACAGTGGATAGACTCCATGCTCCCAAGGCAGGGGGCCCAGGTTCGATCCCTGGTCAGGGAACTAGATCCCACATGCATGCCGCAACTAAGAGTTCACATGCCACAACTAAGGATCCCATGTGCCACAACTATGGAGCCCCAGAGCTGCAACTAAGGAGCCCACCTGCTGCAACTAAGGAGCCAGTGAGCTGTGACTAAGGAGGCTGCCTGCTGCAACTAAGACCCAGTGCAACTAAATAAATAAATAAGTAAATATAAAACTACTAGAAGCTAACACAGGAGAAAAGCCAGGTGACATTGTGCTTGGCAATGACTTAAAAAAAAAAAGGCAGATTGTCCTCCCTAATGAGGGTGGGCCTCACCCAATCAGGTGAAGGCTTGAATATAACAAAAGGCTGACTCTCCCCCAGGTAAGGGAGAATTCTCCTGCCTGACATCCTCAAACTGGAACATCAGCTCTTCCTGCCTGATGAGCTGGGACATTGGCTCCTGCTGGTTCTACAGTAGCTTCCAGTCTTTGGTGTTAAATTGGGACATTGTGTCTGCAGATTTTGGACAGGCTAGCCTCCAAAACTGCATGAGTCAACTCCTTATAACAAATCTCTTTCTATATATGTATATGTACACACGTCCTATTGGTTCTGTTTCTCTGGAGAACCCTAATAAATACAAGCTCTAAATCTCCACCACCTCCAAAGTATTATAACCAGAATTATACATTCAATGCTTTTCACTGCCTCTCTCCCCCACCCAAATTCTAAAAATAATTGGCACTTACTTATTGGACACACTTTGCTCCTTCCTTCTTCTAGCTTTTGTAGCCCTTGAGCTAGTATTACTGGGGTTGGGAGGGGGAGAGGGGAGTGGAACTCCATTTTTTTTTATGTAAAATATGACAACATTTCTTAGAATTTCACAATGTACCTTAATGTGAAAAGACTAAGTCTTGCAGAAATAAATCTTTTAAACTGTTTGGAATCCTTCTCTAAAAAAAAGAAAATATAATGTCTGTTAACTCCACCACCACAAAAGTTCAGCACACGTTTTGAAAAATGGCAAACTGGAATAACCATTCACCCCCCATACAATGGCCTCTCTCTCCTCACCTACCACCCTATTACTGCAGACACCAGGTAACTAAGTCGTGATTCACCCAGGTGGCCATACAGAGGGAAGTAGGTGGCTCGACTCTTACTGAGAAAGTGTTATGAAGTTCCCATCTTATATTTCTCCCTGGGACTTACCAAGGTAGTGACAGGGGTGTAATTACCCCTCTTCACCTCAATACCCTCCAGCTGCCCTTGGCTTCCAGTGGAATCTAAACTCACCTGTAGGATCCAGGATAATGTATCCTTGACCCACACCCCCATTAGGATGTGCCTGCTGGTCAGGGTTGCCATTTATCCTCTATCTTGTCCTCTGTCCTAGGAACCAAGAGTTTCATCCATCCTGTATCCCCTGGCACAGTGTTTAGAATAAAAAAAGCACTTGATAAGTATCTGTGGAATATATAACTAAATGAATAAAAGTGCAACACAGCACTTGAAATGCTGGAACTTTCCACAGTGTGAACCTAATTCTGACAGCCTTTCGGCAATGATGGTGAGAACCCATCATAGGGTCCTTCTCTCCATGGATCTCAAACTCTTCCTTCATGACAATAACAAGGAATAAGTAGCCCCCTAGGATGTCGGGAATGCAAGAAGGATATACTGAACAGTATACGGAGAGGACAACACAGCGGATTGGTGCCAACTTGAACACTTATAAGCTACAGCTTGAACTCAGACTCAGCGAGGACTCCTCGGCATGGGGGGGTGGGCATCAGGACAAAATGAACTCAGCAGGCACAGGGGGACATCCCACCTATTGTGTGACGTGGATCTGCCCCTCAGCTGCCCAAGAATAAATCAGGCAACCAATGCTATTAGGATGGCAGCCACGGGGGCCAGTAATAACTTACAGATTGAGATATTTAAAGCCAGAAAGGATGCCAGAAGGATCTATTCAAACCCTATCGTCCCACAAATGAGAACAGCAAAGCCAAGCGTTGCTAAATAACTCAGCTCAAGTTTAAGATTTCAGAGCAAGGACTTACACCCAACTCCTCTGGTTCCAAGTCCAGTATGTTTCCTACAACACCACTCTGCTTGGGCCTTGCTCAGGCCTTAAACCTGCCGCTGAGGCTTTTAACACAAATGTTTTGAAATTGTTTTGAGCAATTCTTGGAAACATCTGCTGACATTCTTTCAAGCTGTCAGAGTCTCCAGACCCCATGTGCAATCCACCCAACCACAACACACAAGGTTACTGATGTTTCCCATCCCGCTGCAATTACTCATCTCTATTAGGACACCAGATCCGCCAGTGCTAAATGATAACATCAGCACCTGCATATAGAATTACTACGAAAACATGTTGTTACAAGAACGGTTTCACTAACGGGGTCTGTGGGGGGGGCCAGGTAGCAGGAACGTAACCCCAGGAGCACATCTTTGCTACTTCTACTACATGTTCGTCATCCAGCGTACACGTGAACTAAGCAAGAGGCTGACCCAGGGTTCCTTCGATGGATTTCCTTTCTGTTCCCAGTACTTTGGAAATGCTTTTCTTCTGGTTGGAGAAATGGAAAGGAAGATACAGGTTTCAGGTCTTCCTCTTGCAAAACATGTACATGGTTATAAATTCTTTCATCCGATTCGGTTAAACCATTTAACAGACATGACATCACAGCTTTCTTTTTTTTTTTTTTTGCCGTACACGGGCCCCTCACTGCTGTGGCCTCTCCCATTGCGGAGCACAGGCTCCGGACACGCAGGCTCAGCGGCCATGGCTCACGGGCCCAGCCGCTCCGCGGCATGTGGGATCTTCCCGGACCGGGGCACGAACCCGTGTCCCCTGCATCGGCAGGCGGACTCTCAACCACTGCGCCACCAGGGAAGCCCTCTTTCTTTTCTTTTCTTTCTCTCTCTCCCTCTCTCTCTCTCTCTCTCCCTCCCCCTCTCTCTCTCTCTCCCTCCCTCCCCACCCCCCCTCTTTCTTTCTTTCCTAAACTTATTTCAAAGTAAAAAGTTTAAAAAAGAAACAATGGAAGAAGGCAGGAAGAAAGGATGGGAGGTGGAAACAGTCCCATGAGCACAGAGCCTTGCCTGCTGTGCCATCCTGGCAGGGAGGGTGTCTGGGTGCCACCAAGCAGTGACTTGTCTGTATAGTCGGGGGTCAAGTGCAGACACAGAGCCAACCAAGCAACGTGAGGCGGAAAGGATCTTAATTCAGGCAACGAGGTGCTTATAAAACTGGTGGAAGAGCTGAAAATGCAGGCTCTGGAGTGAGCAATAATCCAGAGTCACCTGCCCAAGGGCGCTGCCAGCAAGGCAGTCAGGAAGCTACTGCCCCATCATGGCCCCTGGACCATCTCAGCCACCCTCAGAGAAGCTACCGCCGGCCCAGTTGGCTGGCTCCAGAGGCTCACAGGGCTCGAGAGATCGCACCGACCAGCGAGTGGGCGCCTCCCACCCCCCAAGTCGGTTCCGACTTCAGTTCCTCCACAGTATGTCAATGGGGGAATGTACATCACATCTAGAAAGGTACTCTAGGAGGAGGATGGAGTGGATGCTGACCAGGCCGGCGTAGCGTACGTCCTGCGTCCACCAGCCAGAGAAAGAAAGCCCTCCTTCCACGAGCAAACACCTCGAGGCAGGAGGTCGATCCTCACTCCTTTCTAGAGGATCATTGCTCGAGTCCAAGCCCTCTTCCGAGTTAGCCAGATCTCCATAAAAACAATAGGCTCCAAAGAACAGGTTCCAAAAAAGACATCCAAATGGCCAACAGGTACATGAAAAGACATTCAACATCACTAATCATCAGGAAATGCAAATCAAAACCACAGTGAGATCCAGTTATAAGCTAAACAAGTACTAGCGATGGAATGTACAACATGATGAATAAAATTAACACTGCTGTATGTTATACGTGAAAGCTGTTAAGAGTAAGTCCTAAGAGTTCTGATAATTTTTTTCTATTTCTTTCATTTTTTATCTATATGAGATGACAGATGGTCACTAAACTTATTGTGATAATCCTTTTATAATATATGTAAGTCCAATTATTATGCTGTACACCTTAAACTTATACAGAGCTGTATGTTAATCACATCTCAAAAAAACTAGAAGGAGCAAATAATGAGAGATCACCTCACACCTGTTAGCATGGTTGCTGTCAAAAAGACAAGAGATAAGTACCGGTTGGGAATGTGGAGAAAAGGGAACTCTTGTGCACTGCTGGTGGGAACGTAAATTGGTACAGTCACTATGGAAAACAGTATTCCTCAAAAACTTTAAAAATAGAACTACCATATGATCCTGCAATTCCTGTTCTGGGAATCTATCAAACAGAAATGAAAACACTAACTCAAAAAGATATCTTCACCCCCATGCTCATTGCAGCATTATTAACAGTAGTCGAGACATGGAAACAACCCAAGCGTCCATCGATGGATGAATGGAAAGAGAAAATGTGGTATATATACATGCAATGGAATATTATTCAGCCAGAAACATAAGCAAAGCCTGCCATATGGACAACATGGATAGACCATAAAGGCATTATGCTAAGTGGAACAAGTCAGAGAAAGACATATACTGTATGATCTCATATGTGGAATCTAAACAAAGAAAACAAACAAACTCATAGATACAGAGAACAGATTGGTGGTTGTCAGAGGTGTGCCCAAGTGTGTGTATGTGGAAGGAGGTCCAAAGGTATGAACTTACAGATATTAAAAAAAAACAACCACCCAATAGGCACAGGGAGATCTCACTGGAGTCGTCTGGAGAGCAGACCCTGGACTGCCCACCCAGCCACCCCAGCCCAAGCCATGAAGCCATCAGGAGACTGACCGCTGCTAGCAACTGCCCTCAGTCAGGCCCCCTGTCTGGGCCCACTTCCCTCTTGGATACCGAGACTGCCCTAGTATCACCGTTGAGACTGGGATCCCACTCTACTCCCGCTCCCAGAATTCCCGGGCACGACTGTTCTTCCCTGACCCCAGTCACTCGAGCTGGACCCTGCCACCTGCCACCTGCCAAGTGAGCCAGCGGCTCTGATGTGATGCAAAGAACAAAAGAACTGAGTTTAAATCCTGGCACTGACACTGACAGCTGAGTGGACGAAGCGAGCCCACCACACACTGAGCTTTAGTCTTCTAACGTGTAAGACCGCGAGCCTGGTCCACCCAAGATGTTACAAGACGTTGAGACAAGATATCCTAGGGCCTGGTGGGCCGGGTCCAGAATGAGCACTCAAACCGTGCTTCATTCTTCGGGTTTTGCCCACGGTGCATGGCTCTGTCTCCACCTTCCTTGCCCCCAGTGCTTGGGGATGAGCAGGGCACGCCTGCCATCAACGGCCCACCTCTCTGGACCTCCCCTGACCGCCTGCTGCCAGCACCGCCCCGGCCAGCAGCCCCTTCCGGGGCCTCTTCTGAGCCTGGTGGTTTTTCAACCACAGTGAGTCATAACCAGATGTAATAAAATACTAGAGTCTGCAAAAGAGTCACTTTTTTTTTTTTAATAAATTAGATGAATCAAGGCTATCCCCCCAGTCTTGCTCCTATCCTAGCACTTTCTTGGGTGGAAAGGAAGAAGTCAGGTCGGGAGCTAGCAAGCTGAGGATTCTGTCACAGACCTGATGGAGCCACCCAGACCCTGGAGCCGACTGGGCACCACGTGGATCTCTTCCTAGAAAAGCAATTTCTTCGGGGAACCTTATTCCAGTGTGTAGGACCCACTTGGCAAAATCCAAGTTCTGTCACTAATTGCCGTCCACTTGCTAGCTTGGCTCAGGACTAGCCCTCCCTGGGCCAGCAAGGATGGAACGACCTGGACCCCTCTTCAGGGCTCCTGGCCCTTTCATACAGTCCCAAGAAATCATTACAAACGGATTAACAAGCCATTTCCCCCAAATTCCAAATAAGCTCAAGAAAAGGGTCTCTCCCAGAAGAAAGAAATAGAGGGAAAGAATCTGTTCCACTACCTCTGCCCCAATATGAAGACCAAAAGCAGGAGAGTAAACACGTGTGGAAACTCCAAACGATCCACTCACCTGCACTTGGATTAATGGCACCAGAATACTCACTTTAGGATTACCTACCATTAACAATTTTTTTTTTTTTTTTTTTTTTTTTAGTATGCGGGCCTCTCACTGTTGTGGCCTCTCCTGTTGCGGAGCACGGGCTCCGGACACGCAGGCTCAGTGGCCATGGCTCACGGGCCCAGCCGCTCCGCGGCATGTGGGATCTTCCCGGACCGGGGCATGAACCTGTGTCCCCTGCATTGGCAGGCGGACTCTCAACCACCGCGTCACCAGGGAAGCCCCACCATTAACATTTTTAAGTCCTATGTTTCAGTCTACCCGTTGTTCACATTTCTCTTTGTCCCTATTCCTTTAAAAACCTTTGGCTTTAGGATGCTCTTTTGAAAGTCTGCAAATGCACACACATGCTAATGGAAAGAGAACTACAGTATACACTCTATAGTCATTTGAATAATTTGCATATTCATGTGAGCTTATGTTTATGCATGGTCCAGGCCTGTGGCCAAGTCTGGCTCACCTGTCCATCGTTTCCCTGTCCCTGACTGTGTCTGTATGGTATGCTGCACAGCCACCTCTGCTGTCCTGTTCCTCCCCAGACTCTGCCCAAGCACATTCACCAAGAAAATGCACTGTGCTGAGTGAACACAACTCATAGCAGATGTTCTCTCCGCTTCTGTTCCAAAGGGAAATAGGACTTACCTGGCTTTGCCAAAAATGCCATCATCTATCATAAAACTGGGTCTATTGGGCTGTGTACATTTGTGTAGACAGAGGTGGGGGGCAGAGAGAGGGTTATACTGGGGTTTTATGTGTACCACTTGAGAGCATGTACAAGTGGAAACTACAGAAACAGCATCCATTGGGCAAAATTCTATGCAAACTGAGAACCTAGGTTCTTCTAAGCACCTTTCTTTTGTCATCTTCCTGACCATGACCAGCACAGAGGGGCTATAGGGAGAAATCCCCCAAGAATCTGAAATAAGAGAAAATTGCCTTTAGAAAATGAAACTTTAAATCAACTTGTAATGAATCCAATTAAGCCACCATAAAGAGAAAGCCTGGTTCCCAGGCTTGCAAGGCATGAAAATAATCAGATCAAATGTTCTGTAAAATATCTAAAGAAAGAAGGTAAGAATGCACTAATCGACAGTGAGCACAGGGGGTGCCTGTCACCTACTGGTCACGGGACCTTAGGAGGGAAGGGTCCAGAGATTCAGACAGACAGGTTCTACCCAAGCACGTCCGGCGTTAGGGGAGCCCTGGCCTTGGGGATTCCGGGAAGAACCCTGATTTTAGAAGCTCCTGCTTTCTAGCTCCTGTTCTGCATAATTACCTGTTATAATGTGATTCCCAAGGCATCAGGAGAGGCCCAATGCCTCTCAGGAGAGCACGTCCCAGGGGGAGGACACAAGCACTTGATCCCGTTGGCTGTATCAATCTCACTGTAAATCAATAAGCTGGCATCACGCCTGGGACTTGGCTTTTGCTGACAGCCCCACCCACAGGGGGAGAACGTCCCCACCATCTGACTATGTTTGTCTGGTCCCCTCAGTAGTTATGGTCTCATCATAAGTCGATATATTCATTAATGACTGAACGGCCTGTGGGCCTTTACAGCTATAGGACAGACTCAAAATTCAGCAAGGAAAAGACTCCCCGACAGGTGTGAATCTGCACGTGCGAGAGTGAGAAAAATGATACGGGAACACCCCCCCCCCCCGCCATGAAAGATGACAACAAAATGGAGGGTGTCCCCATTTCCTGGGGGCCCCTCACTTGGCTTAGGATCTGGATGAGTGTGGCAGTGCTGGGTGAGGGCGCAAGTGCATAAGAAAACAGAGGAAGATGAACGTGGAGTTCCCAGAGGTGATCCTGAGAAGGGAGGATGGGGACAGGGGTGGCCGGTGCTGGCACTGCCAGGGGCACAGACCAAGTGACAAGCCCCTTTTAGCGACAACTAAAAGGACTTCTAGTAAAAGGAGTGACTGGGGGAGGTTTCAGGTTTCCACTGTGCCATCACCCCTTGTGGCCCCCCTCGAAGCCCTCTGTCCAAAGCCTTCAGTAAAATCTACCACTCAGGCACGATCACGTGACTATAAACAGCATCAAACCACAGACTCTGGGGCTGGGCCGCGTGAGCCCGACATCTGGCTCTACCACTTACTGCTCCACCGTGGAGAAATTTATGTAACCTCCCTCTGCCTCAGCTGCCCCATCTGAAAAATAGCACTAACGACGGCAACGACCCCACATAAGGGCTCTGTATTGGTGGCATTACTATGTGCGAGCGAAGATTTCACAGCCGGGTCCACTCAAGGCAGAACCTCTAGGCACCAAAGCAGATCCCCAGGGACTGTGGCCAACAGAACCAACAAACACCAAGGCAGCAGAGAGCTTGAGGGGGATGTGGAGGGGAGACAAGGCAATCAGGTCTAGGGCTTAAGGAGCTGGATGAGCCCAGCTGACGCCTGGATTAGACCAATAGTAATGAACGTTTACTGAACATTTACTCTGGGGCGGGCACACACCTGTTTTCCTGCAGAGGTTTAACTTGGTTGACCAGTTTGATTTTTAAAAGAATTAAATCAAAGAGAGAGGAGGAGGAAAAAAATAAACATCAGAGCAGAAGGAGGGTCTCCGCCTCACCCGTTATGCAAAGAGACAGAATCTACTCAGTTACATTGATTTTCCAACAAGATGAGGAATCGACGATGGCTTCAAAGAATTCCGCTCAGCTCTCGGGAATGCTGAAGGTCAAGGACCCTCAATGCTGGTGCTGAACATTTAAAACGCCCGATGACCAGCCTGCTCCCGAGAGATGGAGTCATTGGTGGGTGCAGCCCTGCCACAGGAGTTCTAAAATTCCCATTTGAGTCTAACATGCCTTCAAGGTTGAGAACCATCGCTGTCATGAATTTTTTTTAACAGCTTTATTGGAGTATAATTGCTCTACAATGGTGTGTTAGTTTATGCTGTATAACAAAGTGAATCAGCTATACATATATCTCCATATCCCTTCCCTCTTGCACCTCCCTCCCACCCTCCCTATCCCACCCCTCTAGGTGGACACAAAGCACCGAGCTGATCTCCCTGTGCTATGCGGCTGCTTCCCACTAGCTATCTATTTTACACTTGGTAGTGTATATATGTCCATGCCACTCTCTCACTTGGTCCCAGCTTCCCTTTCCCCCTCCCCTGTGTCCTCAAGTCCATTCTCTACATCTGCCTCTTTATTCCTGTCCTGCCCCTAGGTTCTTCAGAACCTTTTTTTCTTAGATTCCACATATATGTGTTAGCATACAGTATTTGTTTTTCTCTTTCTGACTTACTTCACTCTGTATGACAGACTCTAGGTCCATCCACCTCACTACAAATAACTCAATTTCGTTTCCTTTTATGGCTGAGTAATATTCCATTGTATATAAGTGCCACATCTTCTTTATCCATTCATCTGTCAGTGGACATTTAGGTTGTTTCCATGTCCTGGCTATTGTAAATAGAGCTGCAGTGAACATTGGGGTACAGCTGTCATGAATTTTAATCTATTTCCAGGTAGTTTTGTTTCTCAAGCTTTCCTGATAGAGAGCACCGGGGATAACTGTTGAAGCTACAGATTTCCCCAGCCCCTTCTCTAGGATTTCTGAATTAGTAAATCTAGGATGAAGCCCAGGAACCTGCATGTTTACAGGCACCCCAGGTGATGTACATACTCAGGGAGGTTCAGAAAACAGGTTGTACTTTTAGGAGAGCGCGGAGACAATATCGTAAAATCAAAGGGGAAGTTACGTTGCTAATAACAGCTCTAAGTACAGCTGTGCAGCCCCAAGGTACCCTCTGGGGCTTAGTTCCAGGACCCCCGCGGACACCAAAACCCACAGAGGCTCAAACCCCTTACAGGGGGCCCTCTGCATCCATGGGTACGCGGGGCTGGCTGTATACATGTTTATATCCCTCTCTGGAGTTGTTTTCCAATCCCAATCTGCGTCCAGGACTTAAACGAAAGACAAAATGTGAACAAAATTCCCAGTCCTGCAGATATTCGATCTTTACTCGGTGGGCCACAGGCCAAGAGAAAGAAGAATCATTGTGACATGTGGTTTCTGCCTCTTCTTAAGGGATCATTTTTTTCACTATTATTTGGACCAAATCACCAGGACCTAGAATTTGAAATTGATGTAAGCTATACACACATCACTGAATAAGCACTCAGACAGCAATTCATGTAAAAGTATATTCAACTGCGTAAAAACAGGATGTGGCTTATTTTTATTTTAAATGTTTTATACTGTATTATTTAAACTGTTCCATACACTTTAAAAAAAGGCAGAAAGCTTCCACATTCAGTTTTTAAGTTCACACTATAAGTAGCTATATAACCCTGATATCAAAACTGAACAAGGATAGAAAATAAATGGAAATGCATAGCAATCTCATTTGACTATATCCAAAGATCCTAAATATAGGAGTCTATTTAAATATTTGTATATGAGAAGGGTTTATTCCAGGATGCAAGAATGTTTCAACATTAGAAAATCTGTTTATGTTAAGTCACTACTTTGAAGGATGCCCATTGTTGCCATAATATTTTTTAGGAACTCTCAGAGGTCCTAGACAATGAAGGACAAGGAAAAGACAGTTATGAATCCTGGAAAGAAAATTTCAAATTTATCTTTATTTGTAGATGATATGATGGTCTACCTCAAAAATCCAAGAAAATCAACCTCTCTGCATTGTTTTGTTCCTGGTTTGATTTTTTAAAAATAATTGCAATTATAAATTATGAATTATAAATTATGATAATACTTTTCCAAATATTTTTTCCCTGACATTCCAAAACGCTTAGAGTAACTACCTTAAGTATTTTCCCACGCTTGATTTCTCTGTGACCCTACCAGGTAAGTCTTTCAGATGTTCAATTCACAGGCTAGAAAATGCAGAAAAACAAAAACCTGGCAGAGGTCATAGGAATAGGCACGTGATGATCGCAAACACCTGTGCTGAACTTGACCCCAACTCAACACATCTGAGCACAAGCCCCTGGCTTTCCAACTTTGCTGCACCCCGCAACCCGCTGGGGTATCTTTAAGAGATGTGTGATGCCAGCTCCCACCCCAGACACTGTGATTGACTTAGGGTGCAACCTGGGCACCGGGTGTTGAAAAGCACTTCAGGTGATTCTAAAACCTCACAAAGTCTGGGAACTGCTGACGTCAGCGGTTCCCAGGCTGCTCGTCATTTTGGCAAGTCTGGGCTCTGAAGAGCTGAGAGCATAGCTCTGCTTCATCCTTTCCCACATCTGGCTCAGGTCCTTTTACCTACAACCCATCTCTGTTCTAGTTCAGAAACTGCCTGCGACATCTGAGCACCTCTTTGGCCTTTGGCTTTGTTCATCCTATCTGCACTGCCCTACTAACACGTTACGTACTTACTGAATATGTTGGTTGTGGGGGGGGAAGTGTGTATCCCTTTAGGATGGTTTATCTAGTTAGTACAGCAAAGCTCCTATCAGAGTTACTGACCACCTACTGTGCAGGTGCTGTGGGGTGACAGCAATGATTAAGGCCCCATCTTGAGCCCCCTGGTGTTCACAGTTTACCATGGGGCAGAAGAAGACACAAAATAACCATAACAACAAAAAACATGACTGAGCATAATGAACTGAGATACGTACAACAAGAAAGGCACAAATCGGGACTTCCCTGGTGGTCCAGTGATAAAGAATCCACCTTCCAATGCAGGGGACGCGGGTTCCATCCCTGGTCGGGGAGCTAAGATCTCACATGCCACGGGGCAACTAAGCCCAAGCGCCACAACTACTGAGCTCACGCACCTCCACAAGTGAGCCCACGTGCTGCAAACTACAGAGCCCATGTGCTCTGGAGCCCATGCACCACAACTAGAGAGGAGCCCGCACACCGCAACTAGACAGAGAAAAACCACACACTGCAACTAGAGAGAAGCTGGCGTGCCACAACGAAAAGATCCTTCGTGCTGCATGCCTCAACAAAGACCCCACATGCCGCCACTAAGACCCAATGCAGCCAAAAACATAAATAAATAAAAATTTTAAAAGAAAGGCACAAATCAAGGGAAAGAGAAATATCCCTTTACGTTGCAAAATAATGAGACAGGAAGAAGGAGAAGTAGCCAATCCTAGAGGGTTTCTCAAACAAGAAAGAGGAGACTCTCAGGCCCCTGGCAGGGTAGGGAGTTACCACAAGGTGATGCCAGCCTGGCAGGGGTGACCTGATGAGCACACGTGGTGAGGAAGTCAAGATGTGGCCTCTACAAGGCTGGAGACAGGTTCAAAAGCAGCTAAGAAGACAGCCTGGAGAAGCAGGTGCAAAGGGGACAGAGCCCATGGGAGACGTCAGTGTGTCTGAAAAAACCCAGGGGACCCAGCTCTGACGAAGGCAGGGCACCAGGTGCAAGTGAAAACCAGTCACTTTCAGTTTCCGGTTTGGCGTGTAAGGATTTGGAAGTCACCAATACATCCTAAGAACAAGTGAAAAAGCTAACAAATTGAAAATCAGCAACTCTTCTTGAACTCATCAGAGAAGTGAGGTCAAGGGCAAGGCACTGCCCCAGAACTTGGACAGACAAGCAGAGACAGAGGATTGCAATTTAGGAGAGCAGAGACTCATGAGCAGAAATCGCTATGGGAACCAGCGCTGTGGTAGGAAATCCTGAACTGTAATGGATGAATTGCTGGTGGGTTGCTGTGAACAATTCTGAGAATTAAAACTCCAGGGGGACCCCATGCTTCTGTGAGTTTCACCTTCTTCGGGAACTCGACCAGGTTCTCACAGTGAAGATCAGAGAATAATCCCCACGTGCTTTCAACAGGAAGAGGGCAAAAGGGGTCATTTTGAAGTATACCAGAGCGCTCTGTTCTTAACAAGGCCTGAAACCATGAGAAATTATTTCACTAGAGCCCAACGAACCTGGGAGAAAGGAAACACCCGACTGCTGCAAGGCCTGAAACCATGAGAAATTATTTCACTAGAGCCCAACGAACCTGGGAGAAAGGAAACACCCGACTGCTGGCCCCTGTAGCCATCCTGCCCCACCTAAGGGGGAAAAAACCACAGAGCCTGGTGAAGTTCAGGGCCTGGGGCACAGGTTCACTGCAAGACAGAGATCTAATCACAGGCCTGGAGAACACTCTCCCCTCCTCCCATCTCACCACCACATTCCTTGGGGCTTATTTACCCACAGTTCCTTTGACCCAGTACGTCATGTCTATCTTTCAACAAAAAATTACAAGGCATACTAAAAGGCAAAAAACAACACAGCTTGGAGAGACACAGCAAGCATCAGAACCAGGCTCCGACATGGCAGGGATGTTGGAATTATGAGATCAGGAAATTAAAATAACAATGACTGTCAGGTAACAAAAGATTTGCCCGCTAGTACCCGAATAAAAACTATCCCTGGCTTGAAGGCACTAACAGTATTACATTTTCACCTAAGATAACAAATAAGAAAAATTACAGCTCTGTACCTGGGAGAAAAACAGCTGACAACTGAGTTTCCTGAGCTCGCCCCCACCGACCTATTAAATCCGACTCTCCAGGTGGGACTCAGGATAGGGATGGTATGTAAAATATCTTCAGGGACTTCCCTGGTGGCGCAGTGGTTAAGAATTCGCCTGCCAATGCAGGGGACACAGGTTCGAGCGCTGGTCCAGGAAGATCCCACATGCCGCAGAGCAACGTCTCAAGAGAAGCCACCGCAACGAGAAGCCCGCGCACCGCAACAAAGAGTAGCCCCCGCTCGCCACAACTAGAGAAAGCCCACGCACAGCAACGAAGACCCAGCGCAGCCAAAAATAAATAACTTAATTAATTTTTTAAAAAATCTTCATCCATGTCACCCGGCAAAGTCTCCTGCATAAAGGACATGCCTTCAAATATATATATAGATTTTATTTGTGTGCATTATTCTAATAACAGCAAGCCTACATTTAGGCACAAGTAAATAGTCTGCCATTACATGCTTTCCAATTAATTATTTCTAATAATCCACTTTAGCAAACTCATCATTAGAGGTAGACTTCAAAACCACTCAAAATCTGCAGATAAGATACAATCCTAAAAAACACTCTACAGGATCTTCCTCAAAAGACCACCTGGGAGCACATACTGAATGCAGAAAGAATCTCCCACTTAAACATGCTCAGCCATCGCAAGGCATCAAATTTACTGTAGCAGACAGAATAGTGGCCCCCAAAGATGGCCACGTCCTAATCCCTGGAACCAGGGAATGTGTTACCTTACACCGTCAAAGGGATTTTGCAGATGCGATTAAGTCACAGATTTTGAGATGAGGAGATAATCCCCGGTTATCCAGCTGGGCCCAACGTGGGACACAGGAGAGTCAGGAGGAGAGGCGATGAAGAGGGTGAGAGAGATCTGAAGATGGAGGAAGAGGTCACAAGCCAAGGAATGCAGGTAGCCTCTAGAAGCTGCAAAAGTCAAGGAAATGTATTTTCCCCTAGAGCCTCCTGAAGAAACACAGCCTGGCTAACACCTAAAATTAACCCAGGGAGACCTATGTCAGACCTCTGGTCTACACAGCTGTAGGAGAAGCTCATGTTGTTTTAAGTCACTCATCTTGGGGTAATTTGTTACAGCAGCAACAAAAGCACGCTTGCCATCTACCAGCATGTGCCAAAGTGGGTCAGGCCAGCGAGTTAACATGAGAACAGGAACCGGGGTCCCTCACCTTGGGAGGTACTGATGATGGCAAGGTGAGGAAGGAACTTTGGTTGATGGCTGCTTCTGATGCACTTACATGTCCTTGCTGATGGGAGGTGGGATCTCAACACAGAGTTAACCTGCCTCAACCAACTGAACCAAACAAGGACTGACCACCCAAGTTGTTTGGTTTTTGGAAGGGCAGGTGAAAGGGACTCTTCTCTTATCCTGTAACAGTGAGAGTTGATGCAATTACCTCTGTCCTTCTTAAAGTCCTGAGAAGCAGGTAAGATCATGAATATGTTGAAATGAACTGGCGTTTCCCCTCCCTGGGAAGCAGGCCTGACCTCTTTGAGAAATAAACCTACAAGCCCGGGCATCCCTGGGCCAACCTATCAGGAGGGAGATGCAGAAACCAATTATCCATAAATTCAAGGCTTTAAAGTCTCAAGACTGGTGCATTCCTGGAACATTTTGTAAGTCACCGTTTGTTAGAACGCAGTTTCATAACGAAAGGGAATGAGATGCGTCCCAGTGAGAGTGAAGCAGGTCACTGTGTATGTGTGACCAAACCTTCATGGTGCAGCTGGAACCCCAGGTGACACAGTCGCCCCTCACCCTTGGAACACACAGCATGTCCCTTCTGAGTAGCCAGCGACCCCTGCAGGGTGTGCCCCACATTGGTCTCTGCAAAACCAGCCACGAAACACCCGCTGATTGGTCTTAACAACTCCAAGGAACGGCTAAGGAATAAGACTGGATTTGCACTGTGGAGGGCATGCAAGTTATTCAAGTCAAACATTTTAAAAGTTCAATCTATGGGGCTTCCCTGGTGGCGCAGTGGTTGAGAGCCCACCTGCCGATGCAGGGGACACGGGTTCGTGCCCCGGTCCGGGAAGATCCCACATGCCGCGGAGCGGCTGGGCCCGTGAGCCACGGCCGCTGAGCCTGCGCGTCCGGAGCCTGTGCTCCGCAACGGGAGAGGCCGCAACAGTGAGAGGCCCGCATACCACAAAAAAACAAAAAAGTTCAATCTATGATCCCTCTTTAAAGGGGCCAAGAGCCAAGGTGACAGTGACACACTATGAATGATATTGCATGTAGGCAGAGGAGAGGAAGAAGACTGGGAATGAGACAAAATTCAAACGTGTCGCAAGTCTCCCACTATGGAGAGAAGATGTGAAGTCAAACTAATTCCCTGCATGCGGTAAGTATTTAACACAAGTCTATTCGGTGAAGGCAGGAATAGAACCCTCAAGCTGTCGAGGTGACAAGATCTCCAGGCACAAAATAAACCCCTGCTTGGCTTCTCTCTCCCAGTCCCCCTTGGGCCTCCTTACTGCTGGGGACCCTGCAGTTCCAGCAACAAGAATGTGGTAGCAACTGGACCACAGAAATCTGACCTGCACATAATAACATCACTGGAATGGACCACTGACGAGCATCCTCACGTGTGCTCTGTGTGCATTACAGACCTCCTCCCTACCAGACAGCAAACCTACGTTTGTGCAGTAAAGGGGGAAGAAAACGGGAGTGTGGTCTGAGACTTCATCTTAGTGGGAATCGTTACAAATACAGGTTTGGGGGCCCATGAATTTCTAACGTCTTCTTCTCGAAGTTGCAGATGATTTTAAAACAAGTGGAGAAAGATAAACACCCCCTTCCATCCCCTCCAGAAAAGGACAGCTCCCTGCTTGAATATTCAATAGAGGTTTCATTTGAGGAAAGTAGATGAAATTTCAGACTCCCTTCCCCCCAAAGCATTCCCACACGAATCATTCTAAACCCTTGAACCGCCTGAGCTGAAAATCCAGACTCACCTCTCTACCTGCCCCGTTTCCCCCAGAGCGCACGGCAGATACCCAGTCACGTAACCTCCCTCCCCGCTGGGGTCCCCCTGGCAGGGCATCACTATGTTTTTTCACCATTTCTGAGGACAGATCCTTCACTCAACAGCTGTGTTTGTTTACGGGATGAGAAATGAACACGGGACACACGCACTTGATCCAGCAGAGTTTTCCTTTTGGCATCTCCCTCTCCAGACTACACAATATACCCGACCTTGTAGTCCGGTTAGAATTTGCCATCGGCCGGAGCCAAGAGGGTGGGTAGAGAGGACGTCGCCATGGAGGGGAACCTTGAATCATTTGCTCTATAGACAGACATCAATTTTTCCTTGAAGCGGCGCCAAAAGGCCACCCCGTGTGTCCCTCCGAATCTGCCATTTCTCTACAGCGGAGGGACAGGGTCCCCACTTCTCAGACACCAGGGGATGGATGGCTCTGTGAGTCCCTCAAGGTCCTGCCCAGGCACGATGGAGCCAACTTGGCTGTCCAAGGCCACAACCCACACTTCCATATCTGGCAAACTGTCGCCCGTAGCAAGGTGCTCTTTGAATGAAATTCACCAGGCTCCTTTCTATGTGGTGTTTTAAAAAGATGAGGGTAAAAGTCTCCTACATAGAAGAAAAGGCAGATGTTTTCTTGAAACTTTTTCTGTTCAGAAAAAGACTTTGCTTTTGGTGGTTTCTTAAAATTCCCAAAAGAATGCTCCCTCAACTTTTTAAAATAAAATCATCTGAAAGAGGATCACTATTCTATATAAAAATACCAAACTTTATCATTCCTTGTTTTTTTCTTTTTGGGAAGCGTATACTTCCGATCGTCTTGTTTCAGAGTAATGAGGTGTCTTGTGCTTTCATTTCTCTGCAATGTCTTTTGGATTATTCCTCACCCAGGGCTGGCTGCAGAAAGCAGAGGCTGAAAACACTGGTGAGCTGTCTCCAAGTTTTAAATTCACTTCTGGGATGTATGTTTTGTCTTTCGAAATGCGGGTTTCTGAAAGCTCACCTAGTTACCTAAGACTTAGGGAATCCACGGGAGTATCTGCAGAGCAGAGCGTGCGGTGCAAACACGCAAGGGAGTCCCAAGGGCAGGTGGGAAGTAGGGCCAACATACACGGCCACGTTTTATGGGCTGCATCCCAGGTGTTCAAAGGCCCAGCCTCTAGGCCCCCAGGACACCGCAAATGCAAAGCAGACGTCAGCTGGCTGCACACTGGTGTCACTAGGCAGCTTAAACATCAAGCCAAGCATGGAGATTCCTTTCTCATCTTACTGCTGCTCCCCTCGAGGGGCAATATGAGAATATGAATGCACAACCAGCGTTCTCATAGGATGCTGTGGTCGCTGGAACAATACTTAAAATGTGTGGACACACACACTCAGACACACACAGTGAGTCGTATCTTTCTATTAGAGCAGAATATAATATCGTTATAGACGCTCTAACATTTAGAGCCAGAAACAATATTTCATACGCCACAGATTAAGATTAAACTCACATTTCTAATAGTATGTGTTGACTGTTTTACTCAGCTAGCTCCTAGGATATATTTATGTCCTAACTTTTTGTTTTATATTCATCTTATCTCCCCTGATAGGCTGTAAACTCCAGGAGGTCAAGGACTACTGCATAAGGATTTGAACCCTAGTCAACCCTTAGCAATAGGAGGTGCCCAGTAGTAATACGGTGAAAACTACCTCCTTCTTAAAGCAAACCTTCAGGTCTGAATAAAATGTCAACCCAGGAAGTCACTGGTGAGGCCCAGACACGTCCTCTGCAAAGTAACACGTAACACGTCATAAACACATGGCTGCTTCCATTTTAATGAAGACACCACCTCTTCCCTACACCAAATGCAAAGTAAGACCCTGCCCACGTCCTCCAGGAGGTGACAGATGAGTGGGGACGGGAAAAGGTGAACAAATGACAGCCGAGCCATCAGGAAGTGCCAACCAAATGCTATGAAGACTTCGAGGAAAGGGAGTTTGCATCTACCCCAAAGAGGTCAGTAAAGGCTTAAGGAAGGAGCTACAATTTGAGATGGGCCTTGAAGGGTGGCTAAGAGCACGTAGGAAGGTGGTGAGGGTGGAGATACAGAGCCCACTTCAGCGGCTGCGTCTGGGTCTTGAATGCTGACCCAATCCCTTCAAACACAAACCATGGCTGCTGCGGTGGATCACCCCTCAGCAGGACTGGAATTTTCTATGCTATTAGCTGATCACACTGAGTCCACCACAGAATATCATATGTCCTTCTCCACCTTACAAAAAGAGACTAGTGCACGTGGAATTCTATGTTAAAATAATACACTGGGCTCCTTCTGTCTCCAGCCCAATTCTATGATGTTGGAACACTCTGCTGGAAAACTTGCGATAATGACCAGCCAGGGCTGAAGGGCATAATGTTTCGATTGTCAAGCAGGTTTTTGCTCATGATGCAAATCTATGACTTCAGACGTGATTTCACAAACATCTTGGTAACAGCCATCTGACTCATAAGCTCCAACGTAGTCTTATAAAGCAGCTGTGTAAGTAATCCAAAGATGGTCCTTGAGAAATGTTACAGAGAAAAGCATAAAATAAGACAAGAGAGCCTGAATCTTGAAGAAGGTATCATTTCGCAGTGCAACTTTAACACTCAACGTAAGGCAAGGGCCAAGCCAACCATGCAAAATGTGCCAGTGCAGGGCATCGCTGATCCAGGGGGAGAGAACACATGTAATAGGGTTATGTGATTTTACAAAATTAATAGGAGACTGGCCACCCGCTGATTACAGCACTGAGCAAAGAAAACTCACTTGGAGGTCTCATAAGACAATCCTTATTTCACACAGAACGTTTTGATCCATTCAAGACTTTTACTTTGATTTTTACGTTTTATTCTCCAGGCATCTGTTGTTTATGTGTTAAGAAGCTATGGCCCAGGAGAGGTAAGTGACTTGCCCAGGGTCGCCCAGCAGTCAACTCAGGGTGGGAGGATGGTGTCTCTCACTCCACTGATTCCTTCCCTTTCATCCACATGCAGGCTGACAAAGACACTCAGGAAAAGGGCCAAATATGTTATAATTCTGCATTTTCTGTTTCAACTTCACTGCTGTTTATCACACCAGCTCAAAAAAATGTGAAAGTCTGGTTTCTTAAAAATAAGAATGGAGGGCTTCCCTGGTGGTGCAGTGGCTGAGAGTCCGCCTGCCGATGCAGGGGACGCAGGTTCGTGCCCCGGTCCGGGAAGATCCCGCATGCTGCGGAGCGGCTGGGCCCGTGAACCATGACTGCTGAGCCTGCGCGTCCGGAGCCTGTGCTCCACAATGGGAGAGGCCACAACAGTGAGAGGCCCGCGTACCGCAAAAAAAAAAAAGAATGTCTAACAGCATCTCCTGAATCACTGAATGAGTCCCCAAATCAGCAGTGAGAATAGCACTCTGAAAAAGGAAAGCCTTCCTTGCACCAGGTTACCATTCAGAAGGTAATTCCATAGCTAACATGTGCCAGGCTCTGCGCTCAAAGAAACACAGGAATAAGACAGCCCCTGCTCCTAGGAGCCCTTGGTCTGGCTGGAAGCACTGACGAGTGAACAGATCACTGGCGCTGGTCTGACATGAGACACCTCTGCTCCACCACTGCCCACCGCCTCTCCTCACACCGCAGGTGCACCTGTGGGCAGGTGAGCAAACAGAGAAGGGAACATGGGCTCCACCTCCCGTGGTGCATGTGAGCCCGTGGTAGGCGGCTGGAGAGAGGGTAAAGGGGGCTTGTTGTTGGGTCAACATAGAGACTGGACACCAAAATTGCTAAGCACAGCCTGACCCAAAGGCTGCACTCTTCTCATGTGTCAGGTTTGGCAATGGGCCTCCTGTGACCAGCCCCTCTGAAGCATCCCCAAGCTTCACCTTCTAGCCACTACCACCACAGCTATTCAAAAGAAGTAAAAATGAACATGCAAAGACCACAAAGCACTGTAGGGAAGAGAGAGGGTTTGTTGATCCTGTTTTAAATAGGCTTGGTTGCAAACCAGAGCTGTCGGTATGGCCGTTTTCCAAAACACAGATCTGGTGAGGTCCTACAAGGACCTAAGAGGAGCCCGGATGAATTTCTTAGTCCTTAAATAAATGCCTGGGGGTGAGTGTTCAGCAGAATTCTCTAAATCTATTCCTGATTCTGCCAGTCATTCCTAGGCTTGAGTGAGAATCTTTGTTCCTCTATTCAGCTCCCTGCCTGGGTGGAGCAGGGATATCACTTATCTAAGGGTGTTGGCTACTCAACTTGCATTCACATCCTCAGTGTGAATTCAGAGATGCTGGAATCTGCACAGATCACCATCCTTCCAGAAAGAAGCCGAGCTACAAGTCCGAAAGGTAACGTGTGGAATGTTTGTGGAAAATGCTATATATGTGGTTGGTGGTATCCCCATGCGTGAGCATTCTTCTCTAACCAGAAAGACTAGTTTGCCATGATTCTATTTCTCCTCTGCAGAGCCTTGATCTAGAAAAGAAGCCACTTCTAGAGAAACGGGGGAGATAATTTGAGGCAGGATTCCCAAACACGTGGACTTTCAGAGAGTGGCCATTTTAGCAGGCTAGGGAGTGGAGACCAGCAGTCATGACTGAGGACTGTGGAAAGAAGGAAGAGGAATCCTTCCTGCTCTGCAGAGCAGGGAGCCTTCAAAAGGAGAGAGTGCAGGAATATCTATGAAGACGAAGCTCTGGGTATAACCATAAAAGAACACCAACAGGTTGCTGGTAAGGTGGGGAGACAAAATGGGAGAGGTCTGGAAAAGAAGCAAGCAGCATCTCTGAAACCAGTCTTGTTTCAGCATAAAGAATTTCCTCGTCAAGAGTAATCGTTGAGGTGTGTTCCTTTTTCTCTGAGGGAGAATGAAGAAATTAGAGACAATTCATAGCTTCAAGGGATCAAAGGAACTTTGGGGACTCACAGTTGCCATATGTATTGAGTTGGACAGTATCCCCGCAAAATTCATATCCTTCCCAGAACCTCAGAATGTGACCTTATTTGGAAATAGGGTCCTTGTGGATATAATTAGTTAAGATAAGGTCATAACTGGAATAGGGTGGGCCCTTAACCCAATATGACTAATGTCCTTATAAGAAGAAGTGAAGAGACATAAAAACAGCAGAGAGAAAAAAGAATACCACATGAAGACAGAGGCAGAGATTGCAGTGATGCTTCTACAAGTCAAGGAATACCAAGGACAGCCAGTAACACCAGAAGCTAAGAGAAGGGCATGGAACAGATCCTCTCCTAGAGCCTTCAGAGAGCACAGCCCTGCCAACTCCTTGATTTCAGACTTTTAGCCTCCAGAACTGTGAGAGAATAAACTTCTGCTATTTAAACCCACCCAATTTACGGTACTTTGTTGTGGAAGCCCCAGGAAATTAATACACCATACTATGCATTTTGCAAATGAAATAATATAACTAGTACAGTCTTTAATTTGACTTCTTTATACCACACAGTGGGAATTTCCCTTCTGTCCATGAAGACTAAACACTATGGAATTGCACTCCCACCATAAAACAATTAGAAAACAAATGAATAAAAGTTATGAAACAAATGATGTGAGCCCTATGATTGTCCCAGATCACTGCCTAGAGAATTTCAGATGTGGGGAGTCATACAGAGCCCAATAATCTCACTGAGTTCAAGAGACTGAGACTGGAGTTTGGGGAGGCCAACGTAGCTAAATTTGCAGGGCTGAATACCAGAAAAAAGGGAGTTACACAGAGAGAGCAAGCTCCAAAGATATGCAAAGGAGTCTTCTCTAGCCTTTAGCTGAATTCTGAACTGCTCATGTCTAACAAAACCTCCAAGACATGGAAAGAACCATAGCAAAAAAAAAAAAAAAAAAAAAAATTACCAGAGCTCACACAAGGCTGGGAAGTTTGTATCCCCAAGAACCAGAGTGTTGAGACATCATAATATGTGGAGCATTAGGTAGAATCTTCAAAAAGAATGTGCCTTAGTAGGGGAATAAATTTTTCCTAAAATAAAAGCTGACCTGTGCCCACTATAACAAAGCAAACGTCAAAAGGATCCTCAAATAGATCTGCAAGTAACTTAACAGCATATCAAAATAAAATTTACCTTTCCTTAGTGGAACATAACAAAATCCAGCAGCACACAACACACCAAATCAAAAATGAATGGGCATGCAAAGAAACAGGAAAATATAACTCATAACCAAAAGAAAAATCAATCAATACAGACTCTAATAAAAGAGATAGAGTTATAATAATAATAGTAGGCAAGGACCTTGAATAGCTATTATAAATTTTAAATATGTGCTCAAGAATGCAAAGGAAAATATTAGTATGTGGAGGAAATAAATGGAAGCTATAAAATGTGCAAATGAAACTTCCAGAAGTCAAACAAAGAATACACTGGATGAGATTAACAGCAGTTTAGATAATGAAGAAGAAAATATAAGTGAAGTTGAAGTCATAGCAACAGAAACTGCCAAATGAGACAGAACAGAGACAAAAAAAGACTGAAAATAAATGAACAGGGTTTGGTGAACTGTGGGATAACATAAAGCAGTCTAGCATTTGGGGAATTTCAGTCCCAGAAGGAGGGGAAGAAAAGGGGAAGACTGAAAATTGATTTGAAGAAGTAATGACCAAATTAAAAAAAAACAAAAAAAGAAAGCAAACAAAAAAACCTATGAACTCACAGATCCAAGAAACTCAAAGAACTCCAAATAGAAAAATCATAAAATAACACCAAGGCACACGATAAAAAAAATTGATGAAAAACAGTGATAAAGTTAAAAATCTTAAAAATCAGCCATATAAAAAAGGACACATTACATACAGAGGACAAAGATAAACGTGATAGCAGACTTCTCAACAGGCCATTCAGAGTAGAAGTCAATAGAATGATATCTTTAAAGAGATATCTTTAAAGACATATGCAGAAAGAAAAAAAATACTGACAACCTAAAATTATAATTTGAAAAATTAGAAGTTGAAAGTGAAAAATCTTTCCAAAATGGAGATAGACTTTTTCAGACAAACAAATGCTGAGAGAATTTATCACCAGTAGACCTGTGCTACATGAAAGTTTTAAAAAAAGTTCTTTAAGCAGAAGGAATTAGAAGTTGAAAGTGAAAATTTTTCAAAAATGGAGATAGACTTTTTCAGACAAACAAAAGCTGAGAGAATTTATCACCAGTAGACCTGTATTACATGAAAGGTTAAAAAAAAAGTTCTTTAAGCAGAAGGAGAATGGAAATTTAGATCTACATAAAGGAATAAAAAGTTCAGGAAATGGTAAATACATAAACATAAAAGACTTTTTTAAATTTCTTTAAACATAATTGACTGCTTAAAACAAACAAAAATAACAGAATATTGAGGATTTGTAATGTATGCAGAAATAAAATATATGACAACAATAACACAAAGGACCAGAGGGAGAAATTTAAGTATACTTTGTAAAGTTTTTAGAGTATATGTGAAATTGTGAAGAATTTGAAGGTAGACTGTGATAAATTGATGGTAATGGAGATAAAATAAAATCATAAAAAATACACCATTAATCCAAAAGACAGCAAAGAAAGAGGGGGAAAGGAAAAAGAACAGACAGGACAAAGAGAAAACAAATAGCAAAACAGTATATTTAAACTCAACTGTGTTAATAATTGCATTAAATTTAAATGGTTTAAACATTCCAATTAAAAGGCAGAGACCACCAGATCACTTAAAAAACCAAACAAAATGTAATTACACACTATTTACAAGAAATCCACTTTATGTATAAAGTCTAAAGATACAAATACATTAAAAGTAAAAGGTTGGGGGCTTCTCTGGTGGCACAGTGGTTGAGAGTCCGCCTGCCGATGCAGGGGACGTGGGTTCGTGCCCCGGTCCGGGAAGATCCCACACGTCATGGAGCGGCTGGGCCCGTGAGCCATGGCCACTGAGCCTGTGCATCCGGAGCCCGCGCGTCCGGAGCCTGTGCTCCGCAACGGGAGAGGCCACAACAGTGAGAGGCCCGCGTACCGTAAAAAAAAAAAAAAAAAAAAAGTAAAACGTTGGAAAATTATGCCCTGCAAACACTAATCAAAGAAACTATAATGGCCATATTAATTTCAGATATAAGATGGCTTCAAAACAAAGAATATTACCAGAGATAAAAAGGAATATCTCATAATGCTAAAGAGTCCAGTTCATCAAGACATGTAACAATCCTAAAAGTGCATTCCCCTAATAACAAAGCTTCAAAACACATGAAAGAAAAAAAAATGATAGAACTGAAAGGAGAAGTGGGCAAATCCTTAATGATGGTTGGAGATTTCAACTATGAGTAATCAATGAAAGTAGATGGAAAGTCAGTAAAGATACAAGACTTGAACAACACTATCAACCAACTTAACCTAATTGCCATTTATAGAACACTCCACCAACAGCAGCAGAATACATGTTCTTTTTAAGTGCACAAGAAACATTCACCAAGACATGACTCCAAAACAAGACTCAAATTCAAAATGACTGCCATCATCCTGTGCTCTCTGACTGCAGTGGAATTAAATCAGAAATCGGTAAATCCTCAGATATTTCAAAATTAAACAACATATTCCTAAATAATCAAAAGGTCAAAGAAGAAATCACAAGGGAAATTTTAAAAATATTTTGACCTGAATGCAAATGAAAACATAACAAGAGGAAAAACTGGTGGTGAGGGGGAAATCTATACCATTTAACGGTTATTTAGAAAAGAAGAATGGTCCATACACCAGAGTGATGAGAGTACTTATTTATAATTTGGGCACTCAGAATTAATTTTAATTTGTAGATTTGGGGGCAGAGTCTCAATGACCTTGGAAGCCTGACTTCTCTCCCCCGCTTATCTCCCAAGAAAGGAACTCAAGCTCTTTTTAAATAGGGGCATTTCTGAAACAAAGATACCACTCCTGTCAGCTCTGTGAAGAAGGAAGGCTGTGAACTAGCTCAATACCTCTCAAAGTTTAATTTGCCTATGAATCACCTAGAGATCTTGTAAAAATGATATTCTGAATCAAAAGATATGGGATTAGGCCTGAGATGATGCATTTCTAACAAGCTCCCCAGTGAGACAGACCACACTTCCAGCAGCGGGGAACAAGAACCCTCTCCTCCAAACAATACATCAGCCTCTTTTTAACCAGGAACAATTTCTCCCACTGAATCTGATTTTTTTTAACTTCCTCTTGTGTCCTCTTCCCTCTCTGGAGAAAATGCCAAGAAAAGGTCCGTAGGTGATGGGGGCAAAATTACTTAATAGAGAAGAGACAGGGCTGGCCACTGACCATTTGATCAATTAAGTAGTAGGTGCTTGATTGAGATCAGGACTGGCTTTAATAACCATTATTTTAAAAGTTCTGAAACCTTTTTGAATGCCTAAAATTACTTTGGACTCAGACCAGTTTCTTTTTTTTTTTTAAGACCAGTACTATTACCACATATAATGAGAAATCTTAAAAACGAGGTTGGTTCTGTGCTTAATATTACCTGCTTCTGCAGCTTGATAGACCCTGACTCCTAGATGACCCTGTTTCTTGATCCCCTGAGCTAGGTGTAGGTGTTCATTATACCCAGCAGATAATACTCAGGCACACCATGGTCCTATAGAAGAGGCTAATCAGTAAAGAGGAAAATACAAAGAGCAAGAGAAGAGGGGAGACCACGTGAGCTGGGCTTCATGGAACTATTCTGTACATCCATCCACAGTGATGAAAGGATGGCTGTATTCAGAGCTGTAAAATAGTCTGCACTTTGGGGGACAAAGATTTTTGTTCACCTGCATCTTCCTTATCTGCAAATTGCCAATCCCAGCCAAGAAACCTCAGTGATGGAACACTAAAAGCTCTTTTTTGAACTTGTTGCTTCCTGGCATGGAAAATTATGCAGAATTAAATTTATCCCCATTTAAAAAAAAAGAGAAAACTTTAATTCCAGTTATAAATTCATTTCTATTATGACTTAAAGACTTCTCTAAGATAGATTGAATGACTGTAGATAGACTTTCTTAATTAAGTCATCCAGCAGAACAAATGGAGAGTAAGTGCCCCCATATATGTCATGGAACCAGCCTGGAATTAAAAGTTTAAGTAATTCATACTCAGGATCTGGATTATACAGCTTTAGAACAGAAGCCAGCAAACTACAGCTCATGAGCCAGCCACCTAGTTTTATAAATAAAGTTTAATGGGAATATATTCCAATTAAACTCCCATTTTTTTGAAGTACTGCTTTGCACTACTGCAGCAGAGTTGAGCAGCTGCAGCAAAGACTCTGCCTGCATCAGGCCCTTTAAGAAAAAGTTTCCAACCCCTGCTCTAGAAGAATGTGCAAGGACCAAGAAGTTTGAAGGAAGCAGAAAATTCTTACACTGAGCAGAAAGCTCTCAATATCACAGTACGAAATTTAAATGAAGCATCTTTGTGAAGTAGTGAGTTTCCTGTAACACAAAGGGTTTAAGCAGCTCCTAGATGACCACCATCCTAGAACTGTGGTGAAGGGGATGGAGGGTTTCTTAAGTCACATCTGTGATTCCGCCTCATCTTATGCTATCAATGGCACAGAGGCCCACACTGGACTTCTCGAAACATAGTCTCACTTGACCCACAAAGAAAAACATCTTACGTTACAGCTAAGAGAATCTAAAGAAAACATGCATCTTGAAAAGGACAGCCCTGGGTATCTTCTGGTGGCCGGTTTGTCTACAACTGGCCCACAAAAGTGACTCTGCTGGACAGAAGCCATGTCTAATTCTGTGGCCATTACAGCTTTTAACATGCCGTGATTGCTCCACAGAGATTTGTAAATATAATTTAATGATGTCTCTGTGTAATCCAGATTGCCAAATCTTTCTGCAGTCTTACTCATGGGCACAGAATGTACGTGTCAACCCAATTATAGACTTCAAAATATGTGCGGCACCACTGGATCTTTTACAACAGTTAAGTATTGTTTTCTAGAAATCCAGGTGGGTGGGCTCATGGAGAAAGAAGGCCTAAAAAGTCAAAGATTTATCTTTGTTTTTCACTTCTTCACCATATTGCTTTTATAATGTAGCAAATTAAGTGGGTTTTTTTTTTTTTGACGTTTCCAATTAAAGTATTTGACCTGTCTGCTGCATTTTAGTAGACTGAGCTAGGCTCCATTCTTCTGCCAGAGGAACACACTTTGCAATTCTCAAGCCAATTCTTTCTCTGACCAATTTGGCAGTGTGATTGGCTGGGCTTGCAGGTAGTAGTGAGAGCGGAGCCCTCCCAGTAAACCGTTCATTTTTATGGTGTTGGCTTTCACCTAAGTATCAGCAGGAGGCAATACCACTTGGTCAAGTCCGCCTTCAGGCGACATCAAAGGCACTGAGCTTAACGTGGCTGAGTACGGACTAATCCAACAACATTTGAAGCTTTGGGTTGTAGCCAAGGACAAGTAGGTTGAGACTTTCCATTCTGGCTCTAGATTAAGAGTAGCTTAGGCAGCATCCTGAGATGGACCCATTCCCCATCACAGCTGAGACAGTCCAAGAAGAGACACAAGGTAGATAGAATCAGAGCTCTGACATCGCAGAATTGTGGCAGATGTGGAGGGAAGGAGGTTACGTGACGCTTAACCTCAAAGTGTTTGATGCCCATGGAAACCAGACTAAAAAAGAAATGTTTAGCCAAGTTATTAAAACTCTTACCATTTATTAAGGCTCTCTTGCAAATAAAGAATGTTCACTTTGTTTTTTTAAAGAACAGAGAATTAAAAATATCAAAGAAACTTTGATTTTATTTTTTAACTTCAAATTCCAGAACCAGCTGGAAAAGTCTCAAGATACACCTACTGGAGGTCCCTATATTTATGGAGTTCATTTAATTAAGGAGCGAAAGGACAGGTAAAACACAAGCAAACCAGCCAATGAAAATGAAAATTTACTGTAAAAGTCACTCTGGGGCATCTCAAGGTAAATCACGGCCATTGTGCAAGTTCAGAAATTCAGGAGGAGGAAAATACCGGCTCAATATCCAGATCCAGAACCCTTCTGCTTCCTCAAGCTGCGCTTACCATTCCCTAACTGATACACCCCAGACAGATTTCTATCACAGAAGCTCTACACTCCTGAAGTCCTGTGTATCTACGCATCAGCCGCTTCCTTCTGAACAACCTTCTGCTGGCATGATGTGGTCTCTAGATTTCAGTATCCTTGGCGCCTGGCAAAGCAGCTGGCACATAATAGGCACCTCCAACGTTTAAGGGGCTGGATATACAAATGGCATTGACAGTAGGAAAAGTGCCCTCAGCATACATGGGATCCCCTCTTTAGCCTCCCTGTCACCCATTCTTACCCAGTATCATAATTTGTGCCTTTGCTTCTATGAGTTCTATCATCTGCTTTTTTTTTAACATCTTTATTGGAGTATAATTGCTTTACAATGGCATGTTGGTTTCTGCTGTATAACAAAGTGAATCAGCTATATGTATACATATATCCCCATATCCCCTCCCTCTTGCATCTCCCTCGCACCCTCCCTATCCCACCCCTCTAGGTGGACACAAAGCACCGAGCTGATCTCCCTGTGCTATGCGGCTGCTTCCCACTAGCTATCTATTTTACATTTGGTAGTGTATATATGTCCATGCCACTCTCTCACTTCGTCCCAGCTTACCCCTCCCCCTCCCCATGTCCTCAAATAAGTTCTCTACATCTGTGTCTTTATTCCTATGATGCCCCTAGGTTCTTCAGAACCTTTTTTTTTTTTTAGATTCCACATATATGTGTTAGCATACAGTATTTGTTTTTCTCTTTCTGACTTACTTCACTCTATATGACAGTCTCTAGGTCCATCCACCTCACTACAAATAACTCAATTTTGTTTCTTTTTATGGCTGAGTAATATTCCATTGTATATATGTGCCACATCTTCTTTACCCATTCATCTGCTGATGGACACTCAGGGTGCTTCCATGTCCTGGCTATTGTAAATAGAGCTGCAATAAACATTGTGCTACATGAGTCTTTTTGAATTATGGTTTTCTCAGGGTATATGCCCAGTAGTGGGATTGCTGGATCGTATGGTAGTTCTATTTTTAGTTTTTTAAGGAACCTCCAAACTGCATCTGCCTCTTTAAATCCCACCCGCCCTTCTGGGTACAGTGCTTCTCAAAGTCCGGTCCCATGAACAACTTGACTAAAAACCATTTAGGATGCTCCTTAAAATGCAGATTCCTTGATGCCATAGCAGACACACTGCTTCAAACCATCTGGGAGGGAAGCCCAGGACGGCACATTTTAAACAAGCTCTTGAAATTATTCTGACACCCATGATCTACAGACAAAGCATGTTTAACGTCAAGTCCAACCTGCCTTTAGAGGTCATCAACCAGGAGATGTCACATTGTCCGCTCTGCACTGGGAACTGTGTATGACACATAACTATTTGGCAAAAGACTCCAGCCCTGGGGCTTCCCTGGTGGCGCAGCGGTTGAGAATCTGCCTGCTAATGCAGGGGACATGGGTTCGAGCCCTGGTCTGGGAGGATCCCACATGCCGCGGAGCAACTAGGCCCGTGAGCCACAACTACTGAGCCTGCGCGTCTGGAGCCTGTGCTCCACAACAAGAGAGGCCGCGACAGTGAGAGGCCCGCGCACCATGATGAAGAGTGGCCCCTGCTTGCCACAACTAGAGATAGCCCTCGCACAGAAACGAAGACCCAACACAGCAAAAATAAATTAAAAAATAAAATTAATAAACTCCTACCCCCAACATCTTCTTAAAAAAAAAAAAAAGACTCCAGCCCTACACACATGGTGGCATAATGGGGTGTGGGCTGTTTCTTTAGAGGAGCGTGCCACAGGCCTGGCCATAGCTGTAGGTGCGGGACCAGTGGCTCCCATGATGGTTCCAGGCAATGGTTGCTCTGACAACTTACTACTGATCTTGGGAGGCAATTTATTTCTCCCCCACCTATACTGAAAGCAGATCTGAGACAGTTTGCAGAAATACAATTTTACAAAATACACGTGAAGGAGGGGTGGACATAGGAACAAAAGAAAAATAGGGCAAGAACGTAAGACAAGGTTAATATAGAAAAATAAATACCACACAATAAATGGAAATAGTTCTGAGTTTCCTAGTGACCAACAAAGATGGGACCGGAACCATGTACAACATTCTCGACATTCACAAAATAAGACAAAAGCTGGTCAGAAAAAAAATCCTGAATTTCCCTAATACTGGCAACTTGAGCTAAGCAAAGCTTTGTATTCTGAAAGGCATAGCCATAACACAGAATGCCAATCCCTCCCCCTCCCCAGTGGAGGTGCAGTGGTTCATCAGTGGTTGCCTTTTGTAGATGAAACACACACTAGATAATGAGTATCCACAGGCAAGTTCTAAGCACTTCAACTGAAGGACAGAAAACCAGTGGCATCGATGTGGGAGTTCAAGATGGTAGAACTAGAGATTATTCCTATTTTACTAAGATGCCTGATTGCCTAAACGATGCAGGGATTTCCAGTATTTTTCACAGGTTCATCCTCTATTGATCCCAAGCATAGGACATCACTGTAACACAGCAGCATACTTGCAGTCCTAGAGACTAAGGCCATCATGGGATGCAAGAAAATTATAGACTATGGAAATCATGGGACTACGGAATTACAAAATTATAGGCCTATGGAATTGGAATGTTTCTCAGTACATGACGATTCAGACATCAACAGTGGATCTTGGATCATTCAGCTTGGGTAGGTTTAGTAACGGCCAACGTCTCCACCCAGTCAGAAGCAGACTGTTGGCACTGAGCTTATTCACAGGGTATCTGTGGCCCCCACAACTGGTACAGCACCCAGACATCCTCCTTTATTTTACCTTACGATGACATAGTGCTTCAGCTTTATAAATCTCTCTCAAAAACATTATCTCCTCAAGTTCCAGAGAGCACATAAAGCCTAACAGCTTTCCAGAAGAACTTAAGAATCTATGTGTACTGCCCAATGTTTTCCAGTTTTCTTTTTGGATGGTTTCCTACCCTCAGCATCAGAAGATGATGTGTTAAATAGTAGGACAAAGAACATGAAGACTTTCTTATATGACCTCCAATTGGAAACACATCCAATAGCAGCATCTAACTACCGAGCACTTAAGATGTACCAAGTGTGGTGCTAGGCTCGCTACAGGGAATATCTCAATTAATCCTCATAAGCACCCTGAGAACTAAATGCAATTGCTGCTTCCTGTTTCTACCGGTGATAAAATTAAAGCACAGAGAACTAGCGGGTAAGGCTCATATCCAAACACAGGCAGTGTGCCTCCACCATTCAAATATTCTAATTCAGGGGATCCCAAGGAACCGAGATGAGTACCAAGACCCTGTGTAAATACCACCGTATCCATTTTTTATTGCTGCTGTAACACATCCCCACAAACTCAGCAGCTTAAAACAATGCGTATCCATTCTCTCACAGTTCTGTAGGTCAGAAGTCTGACATGTGTCCCACTGGGCTCAAATCAAGGTGTCGACAGAACCGCTTTCCTTTCTGGAAGCTCTAGGGGAGGGTCTGTTTCTTTGCTCTTTTGAGTTGTTGGCAGATTTCAGTTCCTTATGGTTGTAGGACTGGAATCCCTGTGTCCTCGCTGGCTGTGAGCTGAGGGCCGGTCCCAGATTCCAGAGGCCACTGCAGGCCTGGGCCTGAGGCTTCTTCCTCCATCTTCAAAGGCAGCAGAAGTGGAAGAGTCCCTCTCACCCCTGGAACCTCTCTTCCTCTCCCTCCATCGCATCCCTCTGGCTCTGCCGCCTCTGCTTCTGTTTTCAAGGGCCCCCATGAATCATCATCCAGGATAATCTCCCTAGTTTACAGCAGCTGTCTAGCCACCTGAATCCCCTTTTTGCCATGGAGGGTAATATATTCCCAGGCTAACACCAGGGGGCAGGTACCACAAAGGCCAGAATCCTGCTACTACAAACACTCCCAACGGTGACCATCCATACGTGTCTGAACCAGCTCTCACACACAGGGTGGGCCTGTGAACTGTACACTGTAAATGAAACTTTCTTAGGAGTAGGTCCTCATGTGATTAACTGGGGACGTAGAAAGGAGAAGAACGTGTCACCTGCTTGGATTGGCACTGGCTAGTTCCCAGCCCCAGGAGATGAAGCCTCTTTCACGCTACCTGTCACACGTATGGGTTGGCCAAGAGACTGGAGACAAACCAGGTGGCAGACGAAGCAGAATTTCCATCTGGTCAGTTCCATCAGGCGAGCAGCCTGTGGACGAGCCTCAGGTCACTGCTGAAGTCTCCTCTTGAGCCTGTTCATTTCAAAGACAGGAACGTTCTCTGCACCTTGACCACAGTTCTACGCTCCCAAGTAGGTGTTTTTAATTGTGAGGAGAAAAGAGGGAAAGCGTTCCAGGAAGACCAGGTTAAGTCTAGTCAAAAGTCTATTTAAATCATAACCTTTCAGATTTTAGTTCCTGGAAGGAGTCCTTTTTCCACCAGTGATCATCTCGTAGGTGTGACTCATGAATCTGTCACCTAATTTCCCCTCTTTATTAAATCTTCTAAACTTAATTGAAGGAAAGGAAAATTGCAGGAATGCCTGTGATTTCCAAATTCATCAGCAGAAACCCACTCCTCTCTACCCTCGGCCTGAAGGTCACGTCCCCCCGTGAATTAATCACATCCTCCTAGATGCTCCCATAATATTGTTTTTACCTCTATCATAGACACCACAATACAAAGGGGTTTGGGGTCAGGGTTAGGGGTCTATGCAACTCTACCTCTCCTTGTCCCTACTGTGGTCAGCACCTAGCTGGGTGCCTGCAAGGGACTCCATAAACACTGGACAAACAATTCAACCTGTCATTTCTAATATGGAAGATAATCCCTGGGTTTCAGGAAGCTTTTCTTCAGGGTGTCACCACCCAGGATGCCTCAGACGCCATCTAGTTAGAGGCACACTCTCTACCACTCTATCTCCCAAAATGTAAACTGATGCAACAGTAGAACCAACATCCTTCTGTCGTCATGTGCTATCTGTAAGCCTTTTACAAATAGATCTTTTTTGCATTCTGTGGAGGGTACATAGATATTCACTATAAAATCTTTCCATTTTTCAGTCCGTTTGAAAATGTTCACAACAAAATGCTGGCCAAAATTAAGAGATGAATCATAACTTGGAATTCACTTCCTCAAAAAGGTGTGGAAGTCAATCACAATGTTTGCAAGCATCAACAAGGAGGAAGCCAAGAACTCATCGTGGAATTATAAACGAAGAGCTCTTAGGTAAGGGTTTGGTAAAACATGTTTGCTGCCCAGGAGGAAAAACCATGTACTGTAGTTGACCTTAGAATCATGGAAATAAATTCCTCATTCCAGTGAAACGTCCTGGTGACATATTTTATTTTTGCAGAGTGAAACAGGGCTACCCCAGTTGTCCCTGTGGTGTTTAGGGTTGTCCCTGTGGTGTTTAGGGATGCAAGGTGGCACTTTGGAAGGAGTTTCGATTCTGAGCTCAGTTTCCTGTGAGCCAGGCCCCAAGCACCAGAAGAGCCACAGAAACGGATCGCCAGATGGGGGAGACAGAGGGATCAGATGCGTGGGAAGGAGCGAGCATTTCCACTGTCCTGAAAACAAAGGCCTCTAGGAAAAGAGAAGCCAAAAGGATGAACCATCTGCTTCAGAAAAGAGTGTCTCGTGTCATCCAACCCTGAGAGGAGAGTGGAAGTGCCCTGGTTAGAGAACACCCTACAGATGCAAGATAAATTGTGCTCCTTACAAGAGCCAAACGGGAAAAAAAAAAAATGAGGGGTAGATAGTACAACGGCTGAGACACCGTAACCTTACAATTCCCAAATAATGCAACATTACACACGGTTACTTGTTCCTAAAGACGGCCAAAGGTAAAAATAAAAAACAAAACAGTCAACTAGCCAGGATGTGGAAACAACCTAAGCGTCCATCAACAGATGGAAAAAGAAAACATGAGATATACATACAATGGAATAGTATTCAGCCTTAAAAAGGAAGGAAACCTTGCCATTCTCAACCATGTGGATAAACCTGAACATGATCCTAAGTGAAATAATCCAGACACAGAAGGATGAATACTGTGTGATCTCACTCATATGTAGACTCTAAAATAGCCAAACTCGTAGAAGCAGAAAGTGGAATGGTGGCTGCAAGAGGCTGGGGGAGAGGGGGAAACAGGAAGATGTTGGTCCAAGGGTACAAAGTTTCAGTTACACAAGATGAATGGGTCCCTGAGATCTCCTGCACGGCGCTGTGACTACAATAACAGTACTGTAATGTATACTTGAAATCTGCTAAAAGGGTAGATCTTAAGTGTTCTCACCACAAATAAAAAAAAAAAGAAAATGGAAATTATGTGAGGCGATGGATATGTTAATTGCTTGATTGTGACAATATTTCACAATATATCAAATCATCACCATGGATGCCTTAAATATATACAATTTCTATTTGTCAATTACACTGCAACCAAGCTGGAGAATATATCAATAAACTATTTATTTGGGGTTGGGAGGTGTAAAGAGAATGTCAACTGTATAATATATCTTCCTCTACATTTACCTGTATTTAAAAGGTATAAAATTCACAAGGTTATGACTTAAGATGGGACTTACAAGTCTCGAATTTTTTTCATAGTTCCCGTGGCTACATCCTCGCATTTCATCAAATAAAAATGTGAAAGTGAACTAGATTTGCTACTTCTCTGGCCTCTATCAATGCCATCTCTCCCCGTTCCCTCCACGCTAAGGCTAATATATATCCTGGAAATGAAAGTGTTTATGTCTAGCAGACTCTAGTAGAGAGCGCGAAATTGAAGTGGGATAAGGAAGAAAAAAAAAAAGTTCTCTGTTCCAGGACCTACCTGTCCTCGTTATACATAATTTAAGTACTGAAGAGTTGTTTAATTTTAAACAACTTTTCTAACAGCCTATAAAAAGAAACATCCCATCCATCTTGCATGCGCTTACACTAATCTGACATTTTTTCCGACCTATTTGGACGCACTTGCGCCCACTTAAGCCGTCTCTCTGGATTGGCCGCTCAGAGTTTTATTCTGCATGATTCGTTTCACCAATGGTCTGGAAACACAAGGAGGCGATAATGCACGTCTGTTTCGGACACCCACCCAAGAGACCACCCTCCCTCTGGCCAGACCTCACTGCTCCTGGGCAGGGGTATCTCAACTCTGCCCTTGGCTTTGATCTGGTTTGGGTATTTAAACGCTCCCTGTTGCCCAGTGGGGAGCTGAGTGACTTTGATTCAATAGACATGATGTCACCCCCTCAGCCCTTATGTAAACAGAGTGACTAACACCTTCACGACAGAAGCCAAGCCAGCCGCCTCCTGGAGAAGCTGACAAGATAAGTATTTGGCGTTGACACCTGCAGGCGGAGTCGTGGCATAAGCAGGAAACTTAAATTTAGATCCAGCAGCACTTCTGACTCCTATGAATAGTTATTAAAGCCATAACGACATCAGAGAGAGGGAAAACAACATCTCTCCTCCCTGAGGCCTTTTCCCCCCCCCCACCATCTAGAAAGTCACAGAACATAAACCCCAAAAGAAGACAACATTTTGTTTTATAACCACCAGTGAAATGGAAGTTCATAAGCATTCCTCAGATCTGCAGTGTTTCACCATTTAGAATTCTCTCATTCAAATAACTGATGTGATTCGCGTTGAGAGAAAGAAGGAAGACCACACACAGTCATATTTTAGAGAAACTGATCCTCATCCATCCCATGAGCACCTATTGAGTATCATGTAAGGTAAGGCACAGCGCTGGGTACCTGCGGGGAGAAGGGGTGTTGAGAGGAACAAAGCACTGCATGACAAAGACTCAGAGAAGTCAGTGTTGAAGGTGATTTGCCCAGATCTACCCAGCTGGCAGGTGGAGCACCCACACCGGAACTTAAGGCTCCCAGCTCCCTCCTCTAGGCCACAAGGAGTTCATGTGCAAACACATCTGAACTGCGAATGCCACTCCATGCTGACCTGCACTGGGGAAGGTCACTAGACCCCAAATGTTCTTCCCAAGAGTCGTGGCACATGGTAAGCAAATTCCCAAAAGGATTCCTTGCTAAGATGGCATTTGAGCCGGGGTTTAAAGAACAGGTCGAACTGAGAATGTGGAAATGGGAAGTGATGCAATGTAAATGGGAGAAATCAGGAGAAAAGGCCACAGGAAGGAAATCACGGAGCAGACTTGGTTGGTTGAATGACAGTGGGGACAAGAGGAGGGGAGAGGATGAAATGGAAAGGGCATGGAGTCAGAATGGCATCCTGGCTTCCTTCGGGGCCATAAGGATCCAATGAAGGTGATGGAGGGGAGATAACAGATCACATCTGTGCTACAGAGACACCGAGCTGGCGCTGATGCAAGGGTGGATTAGCAGGAGGGCAGGCCAGCATAGAAGTCCAGGCCAAACTCATAAAGACCTCATCTGGGAAACGTGGGGAGAGAGTGGAGGAAAAAGATGGGGGGACGCGCGTGAGAGATTTCAGAAGCAGAAACAGTAAGTCCAGCAACTGCTTGGGTATGGGAGTGAGGACAGAGATTGAGGGTGACCCTGAGCAATGAGCACCCCGGCTCTCAACCCTCTGTCAGCACTCTCACGTGCACGTAGGCTTGTTCAAGTGTAGATTCCCACAGCAAAGCCCTCAAGTCCTGGCGAGTCCAAGAAGGTTTTCATTGCATGTGAATAAAAATGGGAGATCTCTGGGCTTCCCTGTTGGCGCAGTGGTTGAGAGCCCACCTGCCAAAGCAGGGGACACAGGTTCGTGCCCCGGTCCGGGAGGATCCTACATGCCACAGAGCGGCTGGGCCCGTGAGCCATGGCCGCTGGGCCTGCACGTCCGGAGCCTGTGCTCCACAACAGGAGAGGCCACAGCAGTGAGAGGCCCGCGTACCGCCCAAAAAAAAAAAAAAAAAGAGAGAGATCTGTGCTGACTCACAAACTCTGCGTGACTGTCCTGCAGTGAGACGAGTACAAAAGGGAGACTGTCCAGACAGTTTGGTAGCAACTTGACCAATCATTTTATATCGATGGAATCTGATTAGAAATTGAGGCTTGATTTTATATGTATTTTGCTTTTTCCATGTCACCTCTCTAATTGTTCATTTTTAATGAATTTGACAAAAGTATGGGTCCACAGAAGTTTAGACATTTGAACAAACCCAACTGGGTCTTGCACAAAGACAGTCTGAGAAGCAAACTTTGACTACACTTTGAATGGCTGGGTAAGCAAAAGGGAAGTACACGAGGAGGGACTCTGAGCTGAGATACCGCCCTGTCGCTGACATCTGGCTGCCTGAACCCACCAGCTGCCAGGGTCCCCATCACCACGGTCCACCCAGCCTGCACGCACATCACTGAAAGCTGGCACCTGGCCACCATCACACCTTGTGGCTGCACGTTATCTCCTAACTCCTACATCTGCGTGTGCTCCCCCCCGAAACTCACGGCCATCTCAGCCCCATGTGTAGGTTGAGTGCCACGTGCCAACCCTCTGAATCTTTTGCTGTTTTTCAGGAATGTCCCCACACAGCAGTCTGGAGGATAGAGAAAGAACGAAGAGGGTGCAAGCAGAGTTACAGAAGCTAAGGAATTTCTCAGGACTGTACAGCGGGGGGTAAGGAGTGTCAGAGGGAAAAAGGCTTCCGGAGAGGAGGGTGAAGACTCAGGACAGAGTGGTTAGTTGCCCCTGACAGAAGAATGTCCCCAGAGTGATGGGGACAGAGGTCAGACGGCAATGGGACAGGAGAAAATGGGCAGCAAGGGAAGAGCAGCTTCCCTGAATGGCAGGGAGGCGGGGCAGAGAGCTAAGCAACTTCACCAGACTGTTCTATATCGTGTGATTGGGTGCTATCTGGAACACTAACACTACTCTAAATAATAATTTTCTCCCCAAATCTCCAAATTCTCCCCTATCTATCTATCTGCTTTTATAGCTGTAAGTTTGAAGCTATAAACGTCTGTTTTTGCCTTGCTGAGGTAATAGGATAATAAGTGACATCAGGCATTCTTTAAGGCAAAAGGCCATAAAGAAATACAATACTGACATGTTCTTACCACCTGCCCCCCACCCCCCCGCAAAAATGCAGTTCTGTTTAAGCTTACAGAACATTTGGAGAAGGATGAGCATAGCGGGGGGGGGAAAGTTAGGAGTAAACTGGAGTCTACTTTCGTAAATTTCTTGGACCTGTGCCCTACCTCAATTGCCAGAATTTAAAACAGAAACACAAGGAAGCATCTTTGTGATGTTTGCCAGAAGGATCAAACCTTTTCAACTTGAGGACTGAGAAAGAAGATGCCAATAGGATCATTAACCATCCCAAAGTGCCCTAGATGCTTGACGTCGAAATTAGAAGAGATCTGCCTAGTTTTATCACAAGCTCCTAAAATAAATACGGGAGGTAAGATACAGGATCGAGGCCAGTCACCACAGCAAAGAGTGGGCTTGACCCCAGAGTTCTCTAATCCAAGAAAACCATTCACAAGCATCTTCGGCAAATTATATTCTTAAGGATGTTCAAGGCATACAAAAGCATGAACGGCAAGGGCATCAATGAAAGATGGGAATTTTCACTACGCTTCCTGTGGGCTAGGATATTACTGCACTTCCTGCCATAGGCAACTGTTTAAAAGAATAGCTCTGGATACATTCACTATCTTGATTGCGGTGATGGTTTACAGAGGTGCTTGTATAAGTCAAAGTTTACCATATTTATACTTTAAATAAGCAGCTTACTGTATGTCAATTATACTGCAAGAAAGCTGTTTAAAAAAATAATCAGAGCTACACAATAGAATTACACTCCTAGAATTAATTTCTGAACATTATATAGTCTGGGGTTTCTCTGCTGTGTTCCAGAGAATTAAAAGGCCGTAGCAATCAGGGTCCAGCCAGCGAAAGAGAAATCCCAGCAAGTGTTTACAACAGAGGGAATTGAATGCAGGGGACTGGAGGCATCAGAGTGGGGAAGGCAAGCAGGTTGTGGTGAGATACCCCATGGATAAGCAATAGTCAGAAGCCACTTCCATCCTCAGGAAGAGAGCCTGGGGCCACCAGTGGAAGATGGCACAAGGCAGCCCTTCCCGAGGGAGCCAGAGACACAGAAGGGTAGTAGCAGCTGGAAAGGCAGCCTTCTGGGGTCCCATCCCTGCTCTACAGAGAAGACCAGGGGAGGGTCAGGAGTGGCCCTTGGGACAGAGAGGCCCAGGTCTGACACAAGGATGTTTCGGGGGAAAAAAAGGGTTAGAGAAGAAAAGTCGGTTCAGAAAACTCTATTAAAGCAAGTTAGCAGACTTCCCTACTGCTGGGCTTGTCAGGGCTTTAACATGCTCCTAGACGTGGAAATCTCAAAGAAAAGAATATGACATAAAGTGCGTCCACGCTCTTCCTCTGCAGAGCATTTGGGAAGAGTGTTCCATGAAACGCTATTTGGAAAATGTTGATCTAGCCCAATACTCACATTTTACAGACAAGGAAAGACTCAGAACTTTGGTTAAGTGGCTTGAACATGCTACTGTAAAAAGGGATAACACGAAGACTAGAGGCTTAAGCTTCCCGAATCTCAATCAGGTGCTCTTTCCTCAACTCTATACTGAAGAGGCCTTAAGCACTTTCTAGCACCATCAAGAAAACCAGCTACTTAACCATTCTAGTGAGTGATGCATCGTTTTGGTGGTAGAAGCTACCAGAATCCATGGAGATGTATACAATCTGTCGTTAGGTCAAAGACAACCAAAGGCATCAGCACTATGGAAAAAGAACACATAGAAAATAGGAAAAACATGCAATGGAGTTGCCAAATTTATTAATGGGAGGAAAAGAGAAGAAAGGGAAAAGCAAGAGGAGAGAGGGAGAAACTAAGCTCCAGTGGGTACCACCTGCATCCCCGCAGCTATGCTGGCTTCCACATCTTAGAGTGATGACATGTATGTGCATGTATAACAATAGAGACAAACAACCTCAATTAAGTAGATGAAATAAGCAAGGTGCCAGATTTGTGGGACGAGTTCCCAAAGCTGGTATTAGGGGATTCTGCCCTAAACAGACCCCATAAAAATGCAAAGACCTGTTCCATGGACCTCGGGAAAAATGCAACTCTCCAAATATCTTCAACTGAAGACAACTGTGTCTTCCTCACTTTAACCTCCATAATCTTAGCCCCACCCTTTAGTATCACTTCACTTTTGGCTTGATTAAACTTCTATCCCACCAGACAGAGAGGTGGTTAAACCACAGCGCGTACCAAGTCAGGTGTTAGAGAACAAAGCTGAATTTCTCAAATCCACTGATCTGGCCCTGGTCCCAAGCTCCTCTGTTTGAGAGGTTTCATCTCTGCAGGGATGTGGGGGAAATAAAGGAGGTTATTTAGCTAGAATTCAGTGAGAAGACATCCCAAGAACACGGAGAGCTGACACAAGGAGACCTGGGGAGAATTCATGAAGTGTCTCACCTGTACAGTATTTGTAAAGAAATGCTCCCAAGCTCCCAAACCACCTCAAATGAATTGCTAACTAGTTGTTCAACAGCACTCTTTAGGGTTACCATGTTCCTTGTTTACATTATTGAACCTTCTCATTTATTTACCATTAATTTGTGTAGCCCTTTCTCATAGAAAACAGTTCAAAGCAAATGAGCCTCACCCACAGAGACCTCTGGTTTACGGAGTCTCTATTAATTTAAGTTTAACCTGATCTAAACAGTCTCTCCTGAGGAAACCTTTTCAAGTCCCCGATCCTGCCACTAAGGCCACGAAAAGGTATTTCTGTGAGTTTTTCAATGCAGTAATCACACTAAGTTTTAACAATATTTTTTCTTCCTTTCTGAAAACTTTAACCCCTCTCCCAAATTTTAATAATTTATAAGCACAGAATTCCTCTAATTCTTGTTCATTCTTCAGGCCTCTTTCTTTCACTCGCCCAAATCCCGCCAAGCATGGATCAAACAGGGCACAAGCCAGGGAGAAATTTAATCGCTCATATCTCTGCCTGAGGGATTGTCTAGGTACTATGGTGACAGACACCTCACTGAAAGTATGTGGGCGAAAAAAGATTTTTAAACTCCTAGACTAAAAAAAAAAAAAAAAGAGAGAGATTTCTAATGGATTTGGTGTCAACACACAGAAGCACAAAATAAGGCCTACGTAGTCCATCAAAATTACTTATACACTGATGGGGTAAAGCAGCAGAAATGAAATATTGTTCAACAAAGGTATTTTGTTTGCCTTCCCCCAAACTCTTCATATTTTGAATTTTAGGATTTTTACTGACTTGCTTTTCTGGCTAAACGTACAGTTTCTCCTCAGAAGATTTTTAGGGCAGTGAAAACTACTCTGTATGGTATCATAATGATGGATACATGTCAGTAGACATTCATCCAAAGCCACAGAATGTCCGACACCAAGAGTGAGCTGTAATGCAAACTATGGACTTTGAGTGATAATGATGTGTCCATGCAGGTTCACTGACTGTAACAAATGTACCACCCTGGTGGGGAATGGTGATCCTGGGAGGAGTTGTGCACATGCGGAGGCGTGGGGTTATGGGAAATCTGAGCTTTTCACTCAATTTTACTGTAGACTTAAACTACTCTAAAAAGTGTTTTGTTTTTTTTTAATGCACAGCTTCTCTGCTAATTTATCCTGATAGAGTGTTCGATAAAATTTGCAAAAACAGTAAAACTTTCAGTCCTTCACTGTGTAGTTTACAAGGCTCTGTCTTTAGAATATTTCAACTCATAGACTGAAATGGGGGGGGGGGCGGAGAAAATAAGCAGTCTCAGAGATTAAGCAAGGCCGATTATAAAAATCTCCCGGCCTCATCAGCACAGAGAATAGCTCACGCGGATGATGCAGTTAGTTCATGCTCTGCTGAGACACGAGTCAGTTTTCTGCCAGCCCATGTTCATGAACAGGAAACCAACAAGACTGTAAACACAGAAGTAACAATCAACAGGCGCAGATGTTTAAAGCTGGAAGTTACATTCTGGACAAGGTGAAAAGGGTAAGTGGTAGGAGAGTCATAATAAGGCTGTCGGCGGATATCAAAGTGCAGCGTGGAGAGGGCTCCTGGGCAGTGCTTTCTGCCTGCTGTGAAGCCACCCGGCTGCTCCCCCCTCGGAGCTCTCAGATGATGAGAAAACAATCTGAACATAAAATCAGCACTACAGAGCAAGGACATTTCAGGCGTAGGACAATCCCGAACTATCTGGCAGGATCAGGAACCAAGGGCGTGTGCCCATAAACCCAAGAGCCAGGAAGGCTCTCCCACTCAGAACCAGAACCTCATTCTGCAAAAATGTTTGAAGGGGAGTCTTCAACCCAGTCGTCTGGGACTGGGTTAGAGATAACAGGACCGTGGGGACCCATCCAGGAATTACCTGATGCAATTTAGATAGCATCTCTATTATGGACCCAATCTCTTTAATAATGGATATGGGCAGGGCAGGAAGAGAATCAGTGCCTGCAGACATCAGTAGAACAATGCCGCTCAGGGCAGCAGGGTTTTCAACTCATTTTTGGAGCAGAAAACAATTCTTTAAGGTCAACAGTCCTTCGACATACCGAAGAGGGGGGATATTTTTAGAGATGCATAGTTTTTTCTTTTCTAAAAGCAGAGTTCTAGGAGAGAATGCTATCCACTAAGAGAAAACCCACAAAATTCCAGATTTGGGCTCCCCAACTCTTGCTGTGGGCTGTGGTCTTGCATGCTTTTATAATTTCTCCTGAATTATCCACTCACACCTGACCAACAACTCGATAGCCCTATTCCTCGGATGCGTTAGGCTCTCTCTGTGGTTCTGTTGGTTGTTCCTCAGCCTTAAGATGTACCAGCAGCGAGGAAGAAACCGTTCTGAGTACATCTAACAGACGTAACTGCAAACACAACAGAAAACATGACATGCAAGAACCTTTCAAGCTGTAAACTCTAGGACCCATGGATAACACAAATGGACCAATCATCCCCAACTGCCTATTGATAGAGGAAACCCAACTTAAAAAACAGGTTGTCCGTTGTTGGGCATGTTCCTCCAGAAAAACAACAGTCATGGAAGGTAGCTGTGTGATCCCAGCCAGCTCCAGAGTCTAACTTCATAAGGAGGCTGAAATACTATATATTTACAGTGGAAAAAGTAGTTGCAGAGAACAATATTTTCAAAACACTAGTAAACTGAGCCAAAATATCCAATCTGCTTCAGCGCGCTACAATGCCTTATTTCTAAAGCTTGGGGTGGGGAGGATAAATTAGGAGTTTGGGATTAACATATACATGGTTACTATATATAAAATAGATAAACAACAAGGACCTACTGTAGAGCAAGGGAACTACAGTCAATATCTCGTAATAACCTATCAGGGAAAAGAATCTGCAAAAGAATCGATATATATGTATAACTGAATCACTTTGCTGTACATCTGAAACTAACACATCATAAATCAACTATACTTCAATTTAAAAAAAATTTTTTAGATAAAAACACACAAAAAATTAAAATAAATAAAAAGCATTTTTAAAAATGTTTGGTGGGGGGGAAGACATACACGTATAACTCTGCAGCTCCGAGAATTTCTGGCGCGCACAAAAACTATAGAGGTTGATATGGCCCTGGTTCTTTAGTAACTAATTTTTGTGAAAACGGGAATGGCTTTCCTTCTCCTTGACATAGTCGTCAGCACATTCATACATTCCAGGTAGGACTGGGACCGTTTTCTGGTCCCAAGTTTCCGGAGGGCAAGAGGTGGAGGAAGGAGGAGCCAGGAAGTAAGGGTATTATGAGAAAATGTGCTTGAATAAGAGCAACTCAGCTGTCATGATGAAAACAGAAATGAAGGCAACAGAACACGCCAGCTCTTCGTGGGGAACACAAAAGGGGAGGAGAAGATGCCACCTGCCCACCCTATCAGCCCCTGGGTGACGGCTGCTCGGCCAGGACACTATGTCGCCTCCCTAGGATGCGGCGGGGTAGTGTAATGGCCTGGGGAGGGTCAGGGAGAAAGGTTAATGGATCACAGCTGTTTACACTCATGGGATTCTGTAAAGGACTCAACATCTTAGGAAGTGTCTATGTTGGTTTCTACCCCTTTTACTCAGATACTTACGGAAGCTTAGTCTAGTCAGGAATGCAATGATCCGATTAAAATATTGCCTACTTTCCCTCCTACTGCTGGAGGCGCTGAAGGTGGTGATGTGACAAATTCAGACAAGAGGAGAGGCTTGTCCTTATTCAGAATAAGGCTCCAAATGGAAAAGTTAAGAGAAAACTGCAAGGGGTGGGGTGGGAGGAACTGGGAGATTGGGATTACACACTATTGATACTATGTATAAAATGGACAACTGAGGGGAACATACTGTACAGCACAGGGAACTCGACTTACCACACTGTGGTGATGTACATGGGAGGGAAACCCAAAAGGGAGAGGATTTTAAAAAAAGAAAACTGCGAAGGCTTTATATTAAGGAAAAAAGAGCATTCCATGGAAGAATTCAGTTTTAAATACAGAATGGGAAACAGTAGAGGACTGACTTGAGAAAAAACTTACACAAAGCTGGTTAATTACCCAAGAAATTGTACTCACTTTGCTTTGCTTTCCTTTCCTAACTCAGCTTCATAAACAGATGAGGGAGAGGCAAAGACGAGAGAGCCATTGGTTACCTGAGAGTTTGCTGTCCTACCTTTGATATCCAGTATTCACCCTCCCACTGCCGCATCCAAGGAAAATACTGATGTGAAACCCAACATTTAAAGTAGCTAAACTCTGAAGACACAGTGATGAAACAATTACATGCTGAAGAAAGTGCTGAAGCTTGGGGTTTTTTCACTTACACAGATGTTTATATCACTAGGAGTCCTTCCTCCATGCTAATCAGAGGTAAGCTCTCAAGTAAAGGAACCAAGAATGATTCAGCACATTTCAAAAGGATTTCTACCCATTCTTAGAAGGACAAGCAGAGGAAGCATCATCCAAGGTCTAAACAATGATATCTGCTTGCCCTTTGATCCGAGTTGAAGAACACTTTGTACAACTTTTTTTGTTGAAATACCACTGAATCTCACATTTACTATTTGAAATCTCTTTAGGAGACTATCTACTCCTTCTTTAAGCCACACAATTGCAACCAAATTCTCCAAACTATTTTTGCTGTGAATAGCTTGCAGGCACGGATTTATTTTCTGCTAACAAAAATCTTCCTAAGTACAGGCAGCTTAAATGAAAAATAGGACCACTGATCCTGTGAGAAAAAGACAATACAGTGTATCTAGTTACAAATCCAAGTAGGGAGTATTCCATTTTTCTCCTAATTTATGTTTCCCGAGAGTAATTTTGTTCAGAAGATTGCCAGTATTTTTAGTACAATAAGTTTCTTGTTACTTGTACTAACACATGCTGATTCCTTTTTCTGACCATAGTTTGAGTTTTTTATTTCATTGTATCCTAGCATCTGTAGGTCAATACCTCATTAATTTAAAATAAATAAATGAAGTCTGAAATGCAGAGATTTAGTGAAACCTTTGCACTACTCTCAAATGTAATGCGTATTACAAATTACTATACATATGGGTAACTAATAAAGAGGTATATTAATAAAGCATGATGATATACATCAGATATCATGAATCTCAATGTCCTAAATGTCTTCACTTACCTCAAATGTTTTACTTAATAAAAATCAGGTATACCATTTGTAAATGATCTAAATAAAACATCAGATATACCCTTCTAGATTAGTGAAATACGAATTGTAAATGAATGTGTATACTTTCATTCAATCTTGATTAAGCACCTTCTGTACGCAAAGCATTATGTTAGGAACTTAAGTTACAACAGTGGATAAGCCTGGTTGCTTTCCGAGGCTGACATCCTAGAGGGGTGACAAAGAAATGAGTAAGCAAATTTTAAAAGAAAAAAAAAATACTCCTTGTGATAAGTGCAACCAAGGAAATAAACAGGGTGCAGTGATGGTACATAAGAGGGTGAGGGTGAGAGCAGCGCCAGTTTCTATGGAGCGGTTAGAGAAGGCTTCTTCTCAAAGGTGAATTTTAAGCTAAGACCTGAGCTATTTCAGGATATTTCTCCAAGGTCACCAAATAGGCAGGCTTGCTTATTAGGCTGCCAAGACACTTTTTAGCATTAGAAAACAAGTAGAAAATGGCATGTGTTGCCCAGATTGAATGCAGGTTCACGAGTGCACCAAGCTTGCCCAGCGGGCACTCTGCACACCAGCCAGTTAGGACAAAGGAGGTTACACATCCCCAGACTACTCACCCAGAGAGGGTGTAAAACCGTCAACATAAACAATAGTGGGCCAGTCAAATGACCAGCCTTTGGGATATACAAGAGAAATGTATCCTGTTGATTCATACTTCCTGATAACCACTCTGACTGACAAGGCTCAAAGCATTTTCAATGTATTTCATGAGTAAGTTACTCCCCTGTCCCAGGGAAGAAGGATGTTTACAACTATGTAACATATTCCCTTATTTCAGTTTGTAACTTACCTAACTCAGCAGATACAAGAACACTTTAAAACCCATGCTGTAACCTGTTTCTTTCTGTAGGTTCTTTAGAGTCATGTAACGCAGTAGCTAACATGCCATTGACACAGAGTAAGAAATCTCTGGAATTCTCCCAGCGTCCGTATTTAGAGGTAGTAATTGCTAAGCAATTACTTCCTTCAGATGAACTGTCCTTATGCTCAGAGCTATGATAATCAGATTTTATCACATTTTTAGCCTCTCATTATGAAATCCCCCTTTCCTACTGCTAAATGGATTAATATTAAATGGAACTGCTTGACTGGCAGGTGGCATAGCTTGTGACTTGGAGTCTACATACCTGGAAATGATTTTCTCCTCTAATCGCCCATGTGGAGTCCAGGATTGGACCTACAGATAGTTATAACTTGCAGTCAGAAAGCCCAGTGGTATGATAGGAGGGGCATGGGACAGAATTCCCATGGGACAGAATTCTTTTTCCTTCTATATCAGCCTGTCCTGGGCCTGAAATGACCCTACTGTTGAGTTCTCTTGGAATTTTTCAGTGCTGTTTTTTGAATCTTTAAAAATCTTTCTGAAAAATGAAAATATCCCTAAGGAGATACTACGTTAAACCATCGCTTTAGCAGGATTCGTTGACAACTAGCCTCAAGCAGTGTGACTCAGAAGCAGTGCCTACCTGTAGACCCGGAAAGGTCAGAAAAGCAAGGAGTGGGGAGAATTTGCAGGTCATTAAACACAATAAATGTCACCATACTTTACTCAAGCTAATTCTCACAATTTCAAATACCAGTGGTTCCCAAACACCACTAGAATCACCTGCGGAATCTTTAAAAACGCGGATACCTGGCTTCCACCTCACACGTTAACTAGTGATATGGGGTACCACCTGGGCATCTAGACTTCAAAAGCCCCCAGGTAATTCTCATGTACAGCAATGTTTGGGAGCCACTGACATAGGAAGCATTGCTCTTAATTGCTTTCTGGGATGCTTTGATTTCCTTCAGACATTAGGATCTCCCACACCAGTGTTTCTTGACCATGGCAGCACATTAGAAAAACCTAAGGCAAAAAAAAAAAAAAAAAAGCCAGAAACTCACCAGCTTAAGATTCTGACTTAACTGCTCTAAGGAGAAGCCAAGCATCCCTTACTTCTTTCCATGCCCCAGGTGATGCTAATGGTCAGCCAAGGTCGAGAACCATGTTGTAAAGCCTAGGGACTGTTTTCTGGAGACTATAATATGATTGTCCCTGGAGGAGCCAGAAGTGCCACTCTACCCACTTTGTTCAGGTTGGGACTACCCCCAAAAGGCAATAACACATTTCCCCAAGGCTGTGGGGAAACTTAGGGGAGGGCGGCAATGGGTGGAATTTACTAAGCCAGAAGCAGCAGAAATGTTAGAATAAGGAAAAGCACTGGTCCCTCTCCTCCCGCCCACGCTCCCCGCCCCCCAACTTTACTGACTGGCATGAGAATTTCCTTAGAATACTTCCTGGAGGTGGCTCAACCCTGGATTTTGTCCCAACACACTGTGACATTTCCTGTCCAATCAGAAACCCTGGCACTGCAAGAAGCAAGACTGGCCGGCCTGGAGACTCCACTCCCTGGGCCATGAGTCTCCCAGGAGGATTTCTGCAACACCTGGATACAATCGTCCTGCTCTACATGCTCCCGGACCTCGCCCCTCAGCCCCACTTCTCCTTGCTTCCCCCAACGCTCAGCGGAGTTGAGAATCATCTCCTAGAGATACTTGTAAAAGATTCGCTTCAAGTTTTTACCTGGGAATCATTCAAGTAAATAATGTCCTTAAAAGACGGACGTCTTCGACGTGGCTTGGAGACGTGGGTGCTACTTTGGTAAGTATCTGCTAACCCACTTTGGGGCCCGGCCAGAGCCACGCGTCTCGCAGCGGAAAGGAAGTCCGCGGAGACCCACCCCACCGCGCTGCTGCGCCCACTTGGGGCGTGGTTACTGCGCCCCTTTTCTCCCCGCAGAGAACGCGTCCCCTACATCGCTTTGTCTACGCTAAGCTGAGTCAGTTTATGAATGAAGAGTAGCACAGATCGGAGGCACTGGTTCTGGAAAAAGTCTTCCTTACACCATTCTCATTAACAGATGAGAAAACTCAAGGGGGTAAAGGCTCTGTGACTCCGTCCGGGTTTGCCACAGAACATTTGTGGCTGAGCCCGATTTAGCCGCCCTTGAATTTCCATTCTGTTGCCTGGCAACCGGTTCAGACCAGCTCAGGGCCCAACCCCGGCCCCCAACCCGCACCCTTTCCCTGCCCGTGCAGCTGGAGCCTCACTGATGAAAAGTTCGGCCTTCTGGGGCACTGGCCAAAGGCATGTGCGCGAAGGCACTGGGTGGGTGACCCCAACTGGGCTCGGGGTCGGGCCCCAAACCCGCGCGAGCTCCGCCTGGCCGGGACTGGCGCGCCTTCCGCGGTCCTTTCGGGACCTCCTTCTGAATCCCTCCTCCCCCAATTCCGTGAATACCACTTAACGCAATCATGTTAAGTTTCCAGAGTTCTCAGCTGCTCTCGGATTCCCCAGAGTCCCGGTGGGAAAACTGGCACTCAGAGCGTTAAGGATGCAGAACCAAAACAGGAGGAGAAAGTGCTGAAGAGCTTTCTCCTTCCCAGCTGGCTCCACTCGGGCCGGACTTCGCTGCCACAGTCGGGCTGGCGTGGCCCGAGCCGGGCACCAACGGGAAAAGCGCGGACTGTGCTCCGGCCGCTCAAGGAGACGCGCCAGCCAGCGCCGCTCTCGGGACCCAGCGTCCCAGCCCGCCCGCCGCAGCAGCGCTCAGCCCCGGCGTGGGGAGCGCATGTGCCGCCCCAGGCCGCGCAGGTGGCGGGAGGACAACCGGCCCGTCCCCGCGTCCCCGCCGCGCCAGCCCGGCTCCCCAGCGCCAGGGGCTCCTCCACCCTCTCACTCCCCTCCCCGGGCCCGGGAGACTGGGGGGGGGGGCGAGGGGAGAATGTGCCGGTCGCTACGCTCCCCCAGATCCTTACCCAGGTTCACGAAGCTCATGACCATGTCGGCGTCGTTGAGGAAGGCGCTGTCCTGCGCGCTGGTCAGTGGAGACGCGCCGCCGCCGCCGGGTCCGGGGGCCAGGACGCTCCTGCTGCCGAGGGCCGCCTGCCGGGGCTGGGACGAGCCGGCCCCTCCGCGCGGCCCGGGCTGCCGCCTCTCCTCGTCGGAAGCCCCGTCCTCGTCGTCGGCGGCGGACAGGGCGTTGTACAGGTCCAGCATGAAGAGAGGCGCGGACTTCAGCCGCCCGGGCGGGGGCTCACCGCGAGGCTGCTGCTGCGGCGGCGGGGGCGGCGGGAGCGCAGGGGGCTGCGGCTGCTGGAGGCCGTGCAGGGGCCGGGGCCGGTGCGGGAGGCCCAGCACGGCGAGGATTTCCTTCTGCATCTCCCGCTTCTCGTGCGTCTTGAGCCTCCGGTAGAGAAAGCCCGAGGAGGAGGTCTGCGGCGGCGGCGGCTGCTCCGCGGGGCCGGGGCGCCCGCCGTCCCCCAGCAGCGCGCCCCCGGCGGCGGGCAGGGGCGGGGGCCCGCAGCAGCCGCAGAGCAGTCCCCACCACCAGCACAGCCACGGCGCCCTCCGCCCCAGCATCCCCGCCGGGCCGGGCTGGCCCCGCGGGCCCCGCGAGGCGTGGAGCGGCGGAGCGAGGCCGGAGCGCGGCCGCGGTGGCCCTTGGGCGTAAAGAGCCCCGCCACCTCTCGGCGGGCTCGCTTCCCCTTCCTGGCCCTCAGTCCGTATCTCTCATGGTCGTCTGGGGCGCCCGCAGTTGCCCAGGCTGGAGGGGAGGAGAAGGGGGCGATCCCCGGGAGGGCCGCTGGAGGGGCAGGGGGGGAGCCCCACGCTCCCGCGCAGGTCCCCGGAGGCGCAAGCTCCGGGCCAGGTGTGTCCGAGTCGGGGCCGCGCGGCAGCCGGCGCCCTGGCTCCTGGGCGGGTCACGGCGCAGTCTCTCCGGGGTCTGGCTGCCCGCGCACGTGCGCTGCCTTGCGCCCTCCGGGGCGGCTGGACGGACGGCGGGGCCGTTCACCAGCTGGGGAGGATACCCGGCATCATCCCCGCGCACGCCTCTCCCCGGCTTGCACGGTCGCCGTGAAGTTTACCCCGCCGCAGGGCCCCGGCCGTGGCGGACTAGGCGTCCCAAGATGCCCACCTTCTCCGCGAGGCTTACACGTCTTTCTCCCTCTCACAAACTCCGCGCCCCCTCCGCCCTCGGGCACGGCACTGTCGCTCCCCCTCAAGATCTTGGCGCGCCGTTCCACTCCCCAAGCGGAGGCGGTGAGGCTCTTGCTTTCCGTTCCGTGCTCGTTCGGCTGCCCTGCAAACCCCGCTCGCAGAAGGGATGGGAGAGAAGCGGACCCGCGCGCGGAGTGGCGGCGTCGGCGCCGGAATTCGCAGGCTCCCGCCTCTCGGAGCCGCGCTCCCCGCAGCGGCCAACGTGGGCTTTCTGGTGCGCGTCTCGCTCAGGTACCGCACTCCAGCCCCCGGGTCTCCCCGCCCTCCTGGTAACGGACAGGCTGGCGGCCAATGAAGAGGCGAGTCTCGCCTGTATTTAAATAGGCCCGCCCCCTTCTTTCACCCTCCCTCTCCCGGGAGGCATCGCCTCCGCCGCGCGTAGGTTTCAAGTACAGAGAATTCTCGGAGGCACCCGAGGAGTGGCGAGGTGGCAAAGGCAAAGAAGTCACTGCTAGGAAGAATGATCTGATCAACACCCCGATGGGAACCTTTCCCTTTAACGATCCCATAAATGGCCTAAATTGATGCCTTAACTAAATAAAAGTAAAATCAGCTGTTAAATCAATGCCACCTGAATCAATTGACGAAGAACAGAAAACCATCACTTTTCCCCATTCCTTCCTTAGTTTCTCCAATTGATGTAATACAGGCGTTGAGCGTGCACGTGGCTTCCAAAGGCAGCTGATGGAAGTTGGGACACACCCTCGGAGAAGCCGTTCCCAAACGCCACAGAGAGGGCCAAATATAAGCCATACCCATCGTTCTGAGGGCTTGGGCTCCGAGTATTGTGATTTATTTCTTCATTTGGGCTTTGGCTTCGCTTCTTAAGCTAGCACCCAAAAGAAAGAGGGTGTAATCAGAGAGTGTAGTAAAAAAGCCCCTCCCCGCCGCCCCCAGCTTCTTGGAAATGTTTAAGAGCTTCTCCAGTTTGTCTGTGAACGTTGCATTTTAATGTACTGAAAGACAATCGAATTTACATGATGCAAGATCAGTAAAACTTGAGGAGAGGTAGTAAAGGTGATTTCAGTAAGCGTAGGGGCTTGGCATGTCCCATTCAGGATCACAGGCAGGGCCCTGAAACTCGGGTTGCTGGGAGCATTAGACAAGGTCAAGCATGTAAAACCCGTTGTAATTTCATGGCAGGCTCACTTCTCAGTTACAGACACTGCCCCCTCCCCCAAACAACACCACCACCATCTGCCATTCAGCATGCACATTCACTTGCCCTTACCCTACCCAAGAAGGCCCAGTTATTGGTGGTTCCTAGAAAGAAGTTCTCTTAAAACGTTATGATCTTTTACCTGGTGAAAGCGTGTGCATTAGAAATCAAAAACTGCAGTGCTGACCTGGCAGTCTTGGTTCACATCGTCCAGGGCATTTGGGAGCCAGACCAACCAAATACATACAGACTATGGAATTTGTGAACTTATAAGATCATGAGGTTTCTGCTGATCCAAGCCTTTTAAGCATTGTTATCTTGTTTCAAAGAGTCTGTGTTGAATGGGTAAGGGTCTTTACCTCCCACCATCCCACCATCCACTGGTTCCCTCTTAGCTGTTGTTCTCTCTTGGTCCAGACACAGTGGTCTTTAGGACAGACTTTAATTTTACAAACGTCCCGTAGCCATTGATCTCAGGCAAGACAACATCAGCAACACTGAAGGCCAATCTGTAACCACCTGCAGGGATTCTTTTCATCTGAAAAGAGGAGTACATCACTACATGGTCTGGGATGCCAGGCCCCTTAGAATTAGCCTCCATCACTTCTTTCTCCTGTCTGGGACTTGTTACCACCATAAAATCATTGCAGTGCATAAAATACCAGCAGCCGAGAGCTCTGATCAGAAGATCTGGAATTTCGGCAGGTATATGTGGGCTTCCTCCCAAGGGCCTCCTCCTTTCTCAAAGCTAGTCACACCTTCTTAAGACTTCTAGTGAGACACAAGCAGAGTAAAAGCAGCTCCAGCCCATCAGGGCAGTGGGTAAAGTATTGGAAAGCTGTAAAAACCCTGAGCATAGGGCACCTAGGAAGGGCTATGCCATTTAAAACACAAAAGCTCACTGTGACCCACCTATTCCAGGTGCACCTATTATATATGCATATCTGACCCAGTGGAGAACAAGCACAGACACACCGCCTTCCCCTATTCTTGGATACTTGGTAAGAGGTAGATGGGCCTCTACGACATGGGTCTAAAATGGCCCTTAGTGATTTGCTATCAATTAACATCTGAGCAGCAACCCTGATTCAGGTCTGCCATGGGCTTCCCATCTCAACCAAGATGGACTCTCAGGCCCTGTTGCATGACAGAAGAAAAAGGGGGTGCCTCCCAATGACAAACACAAGAAAAGCACATGACTCGCTTAAGAGCCAGAGGGGAAATATGTGACCTGAGTTATGACAACGATCATAAAGATGGTGACATTCAACCGAGGACCACAGAAGAGGGCGTGCTCTCCTCACGTCCCCACCGCCTGCAACGTGTGCACATATTTGTCAGAAAACACTCAGACACGACCTTGGATCCATTAGGGGCAAAGGACATAAAGAGGTATGGTTCTGAAATTTTAATAACTTCAAAATTGGGACCACTGTTTCTTCGAGCCTATCGGAACGCTGAGTAGATAAGGGACCCCTAACCACGACCTCGCCCACTCCCTGCTTTTCTGACCACTCCCCATCACCCACCCGAACAATCCCCAGAAGTCCCGGGACAAGGGGTTGGGCAAAGTCCAGATGTAATTCAGGAGGGAGGGAGTGAGGGAGAGGAACAGGTCTGGCTCTGGAGTCTGCTGGGATGTGTGACTGGAGGGAAATCAGAGGGAACTTCGCCCCCTGCAGGACACCAAAATATCACCGCCCCTTGCTCTGTGTGCCTGGACAAGCTTCATTAAGTTCCCTGCATGGGCCTCCAAAACATCTGGGTGGAAAGAGGAGGAATTCGGTCAAGAAGCCGGATGTAGAAACCAATCTATATCAAACATCTGGTGGCTTGGCTGACATTTCATGCAGATGGCCTTCAGTTTTCTGGACAAGGTTGCCTGTCCCACTCCCACGCACGAACTGAGGGAGTGAGGAACCCTCACCGTAAAGTGAAGGGCTACCCTGTGCCTTTGGTGATATGGGGATAGGGTGAAAATCCGGTACCCAGGTGTCCGTCAATGCACAGGGTAATTCACACGACAAAGCCTTTAAAAGAGGAGTTACCCATGTTCCTTTCATACTATGAGGGTTTCTATTTTACATTTATGACACACTTGACCAAATAATTTATATTTTTAAAAGATGCTGTTTATTAATTTGATACATTAAATATTCTATACTCTATGCTTTCCTTTGAATTATCTTATTAGCAATAAACTGCAATTGCAGTCTTTGATTTTTATGCTAAGTCACACCTGGGCCCCTTTCAACTGACTTTCCTAAAGATGTAAGTAGCTGCCTTTAGAATTAATTTAATGTAGAAGTATTATAAGCTGTGCTGCTCTTGTGCTTCAAAGCCTGAGGTCTGGTCACCTGGGATCCTTGGGCAACTCCACTTAAAACACTACATTTTTATCTTTAACGTTCATGTGAGGCTTTGAGTATTTCCTAATATGAATTTCTCAATATAATAATTTGCTCCAACTTTCAAACTATCAATTTGGAGTTGCGTGAAAAGGAAGTATGGTAAGTAAATGTTTGCAGAGCACGGAGAAACGAACATCTGAGAGTTAAATAAACATTTTGCTTCTAAAAGCTACACCTGTAAGGCAGCCTTCAAAATACGTGTCTCATCCAAACGTCTGTGGCAACACTTACATCCACTCACTCTTTCCTTTCACTGTCAACTATTCAAAAATGCTGGGCATTCACACTTCAAAATATCATTCGAGCCATCATATTTTCCTACTCATGAAGGACATCTGGTGGCAAAGTGAAAAACTAATACATAAATCTGTTTCCAGAGATTTTTTTCCACTCTGTAACCCAAACGGCAAATCTGTTACTGATGTGTGCCTCAGACTATTCTCACCAGCCACAGGATCTTTAGAAACATCCAGAATACTCATTTTTGAAATTTTCATTGGATAACTGACATGGCAGAGTAAACCCCCTTTTTTTTTTTGTACTGAGTAAAACAATGCTTAACATATTTCTATGACGAGCGCTACAATCCCTGAAGTTTTGTTCCAAGAAATCATTGGACATTTAGCTCCACTGGGCAGTGCCTGAGGCCTCTGAGCTCCACCCCGCCTGTGGTTCCCTCTGGATGTGTCCTGTCCTGGATGTGTCTCTTGTGTGTCAACGAGGAGGTCTCATGAAAATAGGATATTATTGTGCTGCCTGTCCCCTTAACTAGCAGAGCTGTAACCAGGGGTGTAGTGGGCAGGAAAAACCATGGTGACTGGATCAAATCAGGTTAAAATGAAAATCAAGGCCATCTTTTAAAGAGGAAGAGAAAGTCTGAGAAGATGTATACCAACGGGAAGGCAGGTGTTGATACTAATTACCCAGTCTGTACTCATTCATTCATTTGACAAATATTTGAATGCCTAACGTGTGCCAGGCACTGTTCTAGGTTTGGAGATACCAAAGAGTCAGATTTTAGAGGGGAAGATCGACAATAAACAAAATAACTAAGAAAACATATTTGGGTAAGCAGGATGTTGTCCCCGTGATTTTTGCCCCCGATGTTCCACCTGTGAATATGTTATTCTCCATTGCAGAGGGGGCTTTGCAGATGGAATTAAGTTTGCTAAGCAGGTGACCTTAAAATAGGAAGATTACCCTGGAGTTATTAAGTGAGCCCAGTGTAATCACGGGGGTCCTAAAAAGCAGAGGAGGGAGACAGATGGGACAGAGCAGTCTGTGAGGGACTGGAGCCACCTCCGCTGGCCTCAAAGGTGAAGGGGCCACAAGCCAGGGGATACAGGTGCCTCTAGAAATGAGAGCAAACCTCAGCCGACAGCCAGAAAGAAACCAGTCTTAATTCTGGATTCTGTCAACAACCTGAATGAGCCTGGATGGAGATTCTCACCCAGAGACTCCAGGTAGAAGCCCCAGGCAGCTGACTCCTTGATTTCAGCCTGGTGGGACCCAGAGCAGAGAAACAAAACCTACCAACTTCCGACCAACAGAACTCTTGAGATAATAAGTATGTGTTGTTTTAAGCCACTAAAGGTGTGGGATTTCTTTCGCAAACAACAGGAAAATAATGTGTATATAGTACGGTAACAAGTGCTGTGGAGAAAAATTAAACAAGGAAGAGGCTGTAGAGAGTGTGGATAGTCAGGAAAGGCTTCACTGAGAAGGCAACACTTGAGCCCACACCCGACAGAGGAAAGAGAACCAGCCCTGAGAATATCTGGGGGAAGAGCTTTCTGGGCAGTGGAAAAACAGTAAGTGCAAAGGCCCTGAGGCAGGTGCATGCCTGATGAGCCTGAGGAAGAGCAAGGAGGCCAGTGAGGTTAGAGCAGAGAAGAGAGGGGAATAATAGTAGAAAATTACATCAGCACCCCACAGAGGGTGGGCACTGGAGGCCAAGGTGGCATGGGATCCTGGGTGTCCTTGTAAAGAATTCACCTTTTAAAAAGCACAAGATGGCACAACAACATGAATACATCTCACAAACATAATGTTGAAGAAAGGACACCAGACACAAAAGAACACATACTGCAACTCCATTTATACAAAATTCAAAAACAGACTATTCTAGAAGTCAGGTTAGTGGTTACCTTTGGAGAGAAGAGTAAGAGTAATTGATCGAATGAAACCAAGAGGCGTGTTCCTGAGGTTGTTCTATTCCATTCCCTGACTAGTGGTTATAACAGGAGCGGTCAATTTTAATAATTCATTGAGTGGTACACATATCATTTGTACACTTTTTTCATGTGCATTATATTGCAATAAAATTTTTGATTACAAAACAAGTAAAGGACTGCCACCACCACCAATAAAAAGTGTGGGATGGGAGGGTCACTGAATGGTTTTGAGCAGAGTGACATGAGTTGACTTAAATTTTAACAGAATCACTCAGGCCACCGTGTTGAGAACAGACTATAAGGTTGCCAGGGCAGAATCAGGGAGGTCAGTTAAGAAAGTCTTGCTAATGCTCAGGCGGGAGGTGACTGTGGCTCATAGGGGACCTCAGATGGAAGCAGTGGAGAGAGAAATGGTGGGATCCTGGACACATTTTCTTTTTTAGTAAATTTATTTATTTGTTTATTTTTGGCTGTGTTGGGTCTTTGTTGCTGCACACGGGCTTTCTCTAGTTGTGGCGAGCGGGGGCTACTCTTTGTTGTGGTGCGCGGGCCTCTCACTGCGGTGGCTTCTCTTGTTGTGGCGCACGGGCTCCAGGCACACGGGCTTCAGTAGTTGTGGCGCACGGGCTCAGTTGCTCCACGGCATGTGGGATCTTCCCGGACCAGGGATCGAACCCGTGTCCCCTGAATTGGGAGGCGGATTCTTAACCACTGAGCCACCAGGGAAGCCCCCTGGACACATTTTGAAGGCAGATCCCGATGCCAAGAGGATTCACTAATTGCAGCTAAAAACAAGAGCGCCAGCTACTTCTCCCCCTGTATAGGGCCAGCAAAATACCATCTCCCTCACTGCACAAGGCATGGGGTAGTAGTGTGAATTTGCAGTGGACTGAGGAAAACAAGTGTTCATGCCCTCATGATTGTGGGTTAACACGATGGCGGTGACGAGGCGTGGCCTGAGGGGCTTTAGCCAACCTGTAGGCTCCATCACAAAAGCCACTCAAAATAAAGAGTGCTTGCTACCCAAGAACAGCTTCAAGACAAGTGCCCTGATAGCCTTCCAACAATATTCCCTATATAGTTATATAATAGCTCCATCTTGGGAATATCAATCTCTTCCAAGACATGAAGTTTGGCCATTAAAAATTAATTTTAAAAGGACTTCTATGAATGGGGTATCCTGGATGGAATATTGGAGCAGAAAAAAAAGGATAGTAGGGAAAAGATAATGGACTGTGAATAAAGGGCAGAAGTTAGTTAATAACAGTGTATCAATATTGGTTCATTAGTTGTGACAAATATACCATAATAATGTAAGATGTTAACAATTGGAGACACTGGGGATGGGAGACAGAGGAACTCTGTACTACCTTTGCAACTTTTCTGTAAATTTTAAATTCTGCTAAAATAAAAGGTTTATTTGAAAGAATGTTCCTATAGCTTTAATCTTAAAATATAATAATTAAAACTTGGCCACCTCCTCTGCTGTAGAAAGTAATACTATGTGCCTTTATTCCACATAGATTTATAATGGCATTGTTTCTAATCACTTTTATCCATCTCTTTCCTCTCTTTTTCAGATTGGGTGAACTCTGCTGGGTGTCCTGCAGCTCACCTATCCTGTTTATCTCCACTCTACTAGAGCCCATCTGGGGAGCTTTTTATTTCTGCGATTGTATTCTTTCCATTTGGTTCTTTTTTGGCGGGGGGGGTGTACGCGGGCCTCTCACTGCCATGGCCTCTCCCGTTGCGGAGCACAGGCTCCGGACGCGCAGGCCCAGCGGATATGGCTCACGGGCCTAGCCACTCCACGGCATGTGGGATCCTCCCAGACCGGGGCATGAACCCGTGTCCCCCTGCATCGGCAGGCAGACTCTCAACCACTGTGTCACCAGGGAAGCCCTGGTTCTTTTATATATATATATAACTTCTGTTTCTTTGCTGAGATTTTCTGCTTTTTCATTTGTTTCCAGGGAATTTGTAATTGACTGTTGAAGTGTTTTTAATGACAGCTGCTTTTACATCCTTGATTCGGGTGAGATGAGATCATTTGACATCTGATTGATCTTGGTAGTGGAGTCAGTGAATGGTCCTTTCTCATTTCAAGTGGGCATTTTCTTGATTCTTTGGAGGGTTTCGGGAGGGTTGCTATGCTTGTTTGTTTTGGTATGTTTTTACTTTGCTTTTGCATCTTGGGCATTCTATTATGTTATGAGTCTCTGGGTCCTACTTAAATCTTTTATCCGGCATCACCCTGCCTAGGTCTAGCTGGCAAGTCCTGGCCTCCTTTTGTTGGCCGTGGTTCCAATGGCAACTTAATTTTCAGGGGCTTTGTGGTATTATTATGGTCTGTGTGGTTTGTCTGGTGCTGCTGGGGTTCCTGTCATCCCTGCTGGTGCTGCCTGAAGGGCCGGAGGGTCATCCCCATATGGACCACCAGGTGGCTCTCTGTGGGGCGGGGGAACTGCAGGGACGAGGAGGCTCTCTGGGAGTCAACTTTTAAGCACCCACATACTGATGATCTACAGTAAAATGTTGGTTCCAGGCCGGTTTCCACCAACGACTGCATAAGAGTCATTTTTGTCATTGTTGTTGTTATGATATGCAGTCCATGATTTAACTGATTTTAACTTAAAATCCGTATGGTCACAAACACAAATAGAGATAACTTATTAAACTAGAGGTAACGGTTAAAGATAAATAAGGAAACCAGATTATTAGGTTGGAACCAAATAACCATGAAGGTATCTAAAATCATAACAGAAGTTAAGCATTGTATTTAGCTCTGAGGTTCCTAGAAGACAAGACAAAAATGGAAATAGAGGGCTATAGAGTGCTCATAGTTTAATAGAAAAAAATGCCATAGTATCTGGAGACATTTTTCTTGCATTGAATCCTCAGAGGATTTTTTTAATATAGTTTCTTTTAGAGATAACTCCTTCTGCCTGTTGATGACCACATGTTCACTTTTCCTTTGACTGAATAAGCCAGATCCACTCCAATAAGATTCAGACAGTATATTCCAGAAGTAAGTAGACAGGGCCATTTGGGATTTTGTGTGGCATTATTTCTCCACATCTCATGTGGAGGCTAGGGAATTTACCCTATGAACAGGTGAACTAGGGTGGAGGGCACAGCTAGTCACAAATAGCTAACTCTTCAGTCATCCTCCAGATATGCAGTCTGTACACCTCACTTTTACCTGGCCAGAAATCGAGACTGTAAGCTCTTTTGTATTCCAGCCCTGGCCACAGTGCCTGGCACATAGTAAGATGCTAAATCAACATTGGTTTAATGATAGAATTTTATTGGTTCATGGCTTGGGTGGGAAAAGAGAACAAGGCATAGGACATTTTCCCATCACATACTTTCTCTACCATGAGAAGATCCCAAAACACAAAGAATTATGTGCATTCATCAATAGTTAAACTAAATTGTAGCCCATGAAAATAAATATTAAATTGTTCACTAATAACCGAAATGTCAGGGCTTTAAAACTACATTATTCTCTTCCTACACAGACATTAGCATGGGATCACCAAAACTAATTTTAGCAGTCACCTCTACTACTTAAATGTGTATAAATCACACTCATAAAAATGAGACTTTCATGCAGAAATAAAACTAAAATTTGCCAATACACCTCAGAGTAAAAATGTTATTTAAGGATTAGTAAAACATTTATTTTCCTAGCATGTGAATAGGACACTTGTTCTCATAATTTTCCTTCACGTCCCTCACCAGAACTGAATCTTCTGGCATCTGGAACAGATTCTTTCAGATGCATACATACACCTGTTTCAAATTCAGACACCCCAGAATCAGTAAAAGCAAGCCCTTCCAGACATCAGTAGAGCAGGACTCCTGTCAACAATGCACTTTGCTAAGGAAAGAAAGAGGTCTCTCCCTGCCAATAAGAAGTGAGCTGAGGGGAAATTTTGTAGATGTTACTTATATGAGATTAATGAAATGATGTTAGTATCATTTACAGGTTTAGGGAAGTGTGTGTTTCACATTAAGCCTTTTACCGTAATTACCTTAGTTCTAGGTCATTTGCTCTTACTTTTTATCAGAGGAACTCAAAGCACATTCTTTTCAAGACAGCTGTGCTCTAGTTATGCAAGAATCAGTGTTAGAGAGCCTATGTACAACAGAGTGCCTCTGGTCAACCATACCCTATTGTGCACTTAAAAAGTTGTTGAGGGCTTCCCTGGTGGCGCAGTGGTTGGGAGTCCGCCTGCCGATGCAGGGGACACGGGTTCGTGCCCCGGTACGGGAAGATCCCCCATGCCATGGAGCGGCTGGGCCCGTGAGCCATGGCCGCTGAGCCTGCGCGTCTGGAGCCTGTGCTCCGCAACGGGAGGGGCCACAACAGTGAGAGGTCCAAGTACCGCAAAAAAAAAAAAAAAAAAAAAAAAAAGTTGTTGAGGGGAGATCTCATGTTACATGTTCTTACCCCCAAAAAAGGGAGGGGGGGGCCTAAGGAAACTTTTGGAGGAGATGGAAATGTCTTTGACCTTGATTGTGGCGATGATTCCATAGGTGTCTGCGTATGTCCAAACTCATCAAATTATTTACATTAAATATGCGCCGCCTGTTGATGGGAATGTACAGCCACTATGGAGAACAGTATGGAAGTTCCTTAAAAAGCTAAAAATAGAACCACCATATGACCCAGCAATCCCACTGCTGGGCATGTACCCTGAGAAAACCATAATTCAAAAAGAAAAACCAAATTCATTGTGGTACATGTACCACAATGTTCATTGCAGCACTATTTACAATAGCCAGGACATGGAAGCAACCCTGAGTGTCCATCAACAGATGAATGGATAAAGAATATGTGGCACATATATACAATGGAATATTACTCAGCCATAAAAAGAAACGAAATTGAGTTGTTATTTGTAGTGAGGTGGATGGACCTAGAGTCTGTCATACAGAGTGAAGTAAGTCAGAAAGAGAAAAACAAATGCCATATGCTAACGCATATATATAGAATCTAAAAAAAAAAAAAAACAAGGTTCTGAAGAACCTAGGGGCAGGACAGGAATAAAGACACAGATGTAGAGGGTGGACTTGAGGACACAGGGAGGGGGAGGGGTAGGCTGGGACGAAGTGAGAGGGTGGCATGGACATACATACACTACCAACTGTAAAATAGATAGCTAGTGGGAAGCAGCCACATAGCACAGGGAGATCAGCTCGGTGCTTTGTGTCCACCTAGAGGAGTGGGATAGGGAGGGTGGGAGGGAGACACAAGAGGGAGGAGATATGGAGATATATGTATATGTATAGCTGACTCACTTTGTTATACAGCAGAAACTAACACACCACTGTAAAGCAATTATACTCCAGTAGAGATGTTAAAAATATATATATGTGCTGCTTTCTGTATATCAATTATACTTCAATAAAGCTGATTTTTAAAAAGTGATCTGAGGTGGAAAAGATAAGCAAGAGACGTATCAGACAGGATCTTGAGAAGTTTAGACTTTCAGAGGATAAAGGGACAGCACCAAAGGGCTTTAATCAAGGGAAACACAGGCTGATAAAGTATTTTAAAATATTTAATGGGCTGCTTTGCAGAGCATAAAAGCAGGAAGGCCGGGAGGGGAATAATGTAGTAAGCGAGGGCACAGAAGATGGCGGCTTAGATTACGGTGGAGATAGTGGATGGATTGGACATATATTTGAAGGTAGGAAAATTATAGGACTTGGTGATAGACTGGAATGGAGGACTAGGGAAGAAGAGGAATCAAGGATTTATACTTGAGCAAACCAAGTGGCTGATGGCTCCATTATTGAGATGGGGAATTCTGGAAAAAAAAATATGTTAAGGAGAGAGAAGTTGGAAAAAGAGAAGTTCCATTACAGAGGTTGTGTTTGAGGCCCCTTTGAGATTTCCAAATGGGGCTACCAAGTAAGCCGTTAGAGAAACCGCTGTGTCATTCAGAGGAAGTGCTGGCTGAATAAATTAATTTCAGGTTCATCTGGATATAAGTGATATTTAAAACCCTGGGAATGGGTGAGGTTCCTTATGGAAGGAGGGAGAGAAGGAAGACAGAAGTGAGCCTGGGAAAGGTTTAGAGCACAAATAGGAGAAAAGCCACCAAGGAGAGCAGAATGACTAGAGAAAACACCTCCCTGTGAACCCTGGTGTCATGGAAATCAGGCAAGGAGGCGGGACTGGTCCACCGTGTTGAAGGTGGTCAAGGATAGAGGATGTCCCTTGGATGTTACAACATGGACATCACTGGTGACATTTACAAAAATAATTTCAATGGAGTGAGAGGGGCAGAGGCCTGATGGATTAGAGCCCATGAGTGAATGGGAACTGAGGTGTGGAGGGACCACAGAAACGCAACTTGTTCAAAAGTTTTTTGTAAAAGGGTGCAGAGTAACCAAGTGACAGCTGGCAGAGGACAAGAAGCCTAGCGGCCATTTTATTTGTGACAAGGGAGGGCAGGAAGGAGGGCAATGTGTCGGGGATAACAAGAGGAAAGAAGGGGAAAATGGCTGAAGATGAAGAAGGTGTGAGACGTAACTGACAGAAGATAAAAGACAGCGTATCATCTGTTTCCTTAAAGAAGAGGAGGCCGTTGCTTCAGGTGAGCGTGGGAGCTACAGCGGCAGATGCTGTGGTGCGAGGATAGATGAGTTTGTAGAGACCCCGTACGTGGCCCTCAGGGATCCTTGCCTCCTTCTCTTTGTGAAGTTGTGGGATCTCCGCCCCTTGAGTGGGGGCAGGACTCACTAACCTCTGATGAACGGAAAATGGCAGAAGTGATGGGATGTCCCTTCTGAGATGAGGTATACAGGACTGTGGTTCCCTCTTGGACTCACTCTGAAGGAAGCCAGCTGCCATGTTTCGAGCTGCACTGTGGGGAGGCCCACCTTCCAAGGAATGCAAGGCGGCTTCTGTCCAACAGCCAGGATGGACTGAGGCCCTCAGTCCAACGGCCATGAGGATCTGAGTCCTGCCAACAACCACATGCATGAGCTTGCAAGGGATCCTCCTTCAGTCGGTCCTTCAGAGGAGATAGCAGCCCCAACCAGCCCCAAACTCAGGAGAGTCTGAGACCCCCAGGTAAGCTGCACCCAAATTCCTGACCCACAGAAACTGTGAGATAATCAATGTTGGTTGTTTTCAGTTGCTAAATTTTGAGGTGATGTGTAGCAACGGAAAACTGATATAGAGAAGAAAGCAAGGAACTAAAATCTTGAACAAAAGAAAGAAAGTTAGAGAACTATGGTTAGGATTGACAGTGTTAAGTAACCAATGTATTAAGAAGCCTCAAACTCAATGGGGTCAAAATGTAAAACATCTTATATTTCTCCAGTCTAATGCATTCAGCTGTGCTCTCTCAAATCCCCATTGGCCCTTCCTTAACGCAGATGGGGAAGATTTCATCATTTATCACTCACTTTCAGTTGAAAAGTCCATACAGTGTAACATTTCAATGTCTTTACTAAAATGTTAGATTAAAATTTTGAAGGAGCATCCCAAGCCCATTGTTTCATCCACATGTTGGATAACTAGTCCTCAGAACCTTATAATAATGTTTCACCAAATTTATGATTACCAAAGGGGAAAGGTGGGGGGAGGGATAAATTAGGAGGTTGGGATTAACAGATACACACTACTATACATAAAATAGATAAACAACAAGGTCCTACTATATAGCACAGGAAAATCTACTCAGTACTGTGTAATAAACTGTATGGGAAAAGAATCTGAAAGAGAGTAGATATTGTATAACTAAATCACTTTGCTGTACACCTAAAACAAACACAGCATCGTAAATCAACTATACTCCAATGTAAAATTTAAAAAAAAATTTTTAAGTCATAGCAGAGACTTCCCTGGTGGTCCAGTGGCTAAGACTCCACGCTCCCAATGCAGGGGGTCTGGGTTCGATCCCTGGTCAGGGAACTAGATCCCCCATGCTTCAACTAAGACCCAGTGAAGCCAAATAAATAAATAAATAAAATATATTTTTTTAAGCCATAGCCAAAAAAAAAAATGTTTCACAAAGTGTATCCCACAGACATGATAGCTTCTGAGCATATTCTTTAGAATCTGCCAAAACAAAATAAAATCTATACTGTTTTTATTTTCCCTAGAATTCATTTAAAGTATAACTGTAAGAAAAGTGTTTAACTGTATTATAAAAATTGTGCGTTTCCTCATTCTCGATACTCTGCCTTTTAAAACGTGCCCCATTGGAAAATGGGCAGACGTTCACTGTGATTGCCCCATGCATGAACAAACAGCTTCAATCTGTTTACTGATAGATATGAATGTGTCTTAATTTATTATTGGTTTGATGTTGTCTTGATTTGATGATCATTGATTTCTATTCAGTATCTTATTTAAAATGTCAGCTTCTTTGATATCTTGTTCTTTTTCCTTTGATATCTCTAATGTTTAAATGGATATTAATATGTTTGGAATGATTTCTTATAGGAGTTAATTCATCCGTGAGACAGTCGTCCACGACGCTAGCCCACGTTTGCAACGTATCTTGGGTGCCCCTGCTGCTGTTGTGTCAATTTATAATTTAAACGTGTTCAGTATTTAAGAAAGCCTGAGATGGGCTGACCTCTAGAAACTCTCAAGCACTGGAAGTACTGTTTTTATTTCCAAAAGTATGTTCTTGACTTCTAAAACTCTGTGTGTGTGTGTGTGTGTGCGTGTGTGTGCGCGCGCGCGCGCACGCGCGCGCACACGCGCACGATTTAAAGCTGTTCTTCTCCCTCAATATCCTCCTTTATCAGTACCTCGAAGGGTGTGGTCAGGTTCTGACACAACTTTCCCTCTCTTTCTGGGGCCTCGCTCCTCCAGGGATAAGGACTCGAAGAAACAAACAAGAAAGCAGAGGTTTTCCTAAACAATTGACGTCTACCTGGTGGTGGTGATGAGGAGCATCTTTGATCCACTCTGGTTCATCTGATGCTGCTGCCCTCTGCCGATATGGTGGCTTCTATACACCCAGTACATGTGTTTTGGGGGAGGGGTTGGTGTTCAGGTTTATCCCTGCCTTTGCCATCACTGACCATGTATCTCTTTGGCACCGACAGTAGTCCATGCCCTCAATCACTTCCCCACGTTGGGCATCCCCTCGCTGGCCCAGATGCCTCCTGGAGGGTCCTCCTTCCTGTCTCTCATCTAACTTCCATGCTCCTTATTATTCAGCCATGGAAGCCACTGAAGGCCTTTGCCATGTCCCCTGAAGGCCAAAGAGAACTACAGTGAGGCGCCCAACATCCATCTTCTTCACTCAAAGCATGTTAAGCCATGGTCCTTACTCACCCTACTGGCAAGAGTTAGACAGCCTCTCAGCTTAGAAATTTCAGGCAGAGGCGGCACTGGTTTCTATGGATACGTATGCTCCTAACCTCCAGGGACACCTGTCAAGCTCCCCCACGAACCCCTTCACCACGCTCCTCTCTGCTCCTATGGCGACAACAGAGCAAAATAACAGGTTTCCAGCTTCCCGAGCATGAAGCCAAGGAGTGAGACCCAGCCTTCTCTTCTTGTGATTCAGTTATCTCTACAAGTGATCCTCTTGATGCTCCCCATGTACACTTGGCTTTGTCAGAAACAGCCCCGTCTCCCTGGTGAGGAAGTGAAAAAGCCACGTGTTCCCCAACCAGGTCATTGGCTCCTGACTCCAATGATTGCCCCTCTCTGCTCTCCTTGGGAGTATGGGGAGAAAGGAGTCATGGCTGAAGGTTTCAGGGAAACTTCTGCAGCCTCTTTAATAATCCTTGATGGAGTGTCTGCCCCTAAATGTGGGCAGTTGCTAGAACTTATTGCTTCTCTGTCCTCCATTTTGGACCCCCAGTTACTGAGCCAGGAAAATAGTAAATGTCTCATAGTAATAGTAAATGTCTCTCCTCATGGGAGGCTATCCCAGGGAAAGGGAACAGCATATACAAAGGCCAAGAAGCAAGAAAGATCACAGTTCCTGATGAGTAAATCCATATGTTTGATTTGCAAGGGCTCTAAAACCTGAGTCAAAAGCTGAGGCTAAAGGCGCAAAAAGAGTCCTAATTGTTAAGAGACCTGTATGCCCTTCTATAGAGTAAAAGTATACACTATAGGTGATACAGAGTCATGGAAGAGTTTTTTGCAAAGGAGTGACTAGACTCAGTTTGCACATTAGAAGGGTGACTCTGCTGGCAATGGGACAGGTGGATTACACTGATGTGTCCAGAAACAAGAGGAAAGAAAGGAAGGATGTTGCCATGACACAGGCGAGAGAGGAGAAGGGCTTGAACTAGAGCAATGGCAGCTGTGATGCGGGGAGTGAACAGAGGTAAAAGCATTTAGGATACAGACCAGATCAGTCTTTGTGCTTAACCAGAAGTACAGGAAGAGGGTGTCGGAGACATTTACAATGACCCATGCGTTCCTGACTGGAGGAACTTTGTGGATAGCAATGATATTTGCAAAGACAGCGTTCCCCAGAAGAAGAAGATGAGCTCCACGTTGGATGTATTGAGTCTGAGGTCCTCATAGGACATCCACATGGAGCTGCCTAGCTGGACGTACAGGAATATTCCTCAGTATCACCTGCCCGGAGACATCAATTTGGAAGATGGAGCCATGAGCGTGAGTGGCATAAGTATAGAATGATAAGAGGACAGAGTTCTAGGGACCACTGACATTTTAGTAGTGCCACGAGGAAGAGGAAACCACCAAAGACACTAGGAATTTACCACTGAGGTAGGTGGGAAACTAGGAGAGAATAGTGCCATATTATTCAATACGGAGGAGATTCCATGGTGAAAACGCTACAGGAGGTGTCAAGTAAGATGGCAGTTGAAGTGTTTCCACTGGACATAAGCAACAGAACATCCTTTGAGAGCCTAGAGAGTGAACTACAGAGGGATGGAAGCTGGTGTATAAGGCAAGTCAATGGAAAGTGAAGAAGAAGAGAAGACAGGAGGAGAAGGTCTCTGGGGAAGGAAAGACAAGACAACAAAGGCTGGAGGGGGATGCAGGGTCAAGAAAGGATGCGTGTGTGGGCGAGAGGGTATGCTGGTGGGTCTACTTCAGTTCAGAGAAGGGAGAGGAGAATGACCTTGAGGGTTTACCGCAGTTCTGCCCACTGAGATGACCACGAAGTCTAGAGATGCATTCTTGTAAACTAATCATGGGGCTTACTAAACTTTATTTACCAGCCTCACGAAGTATGTAATACTCCATCCAGTAGAGTTTAGTAGCCAGAAACTAAATTTCCAACATTTAATTCTTTGCCTAAATCTCTGCTTTCAATCCCAAGAAAAGAAATACAGAAGCCAGGAATACCATGTCAGTGATGCTGAACACCTGTGAATTCAATCAGTCACTCTGGAAGCATCATATTTACATCCAGCATTTTGATAAAAACTATAAGCATCTTTGAAAGCACACCTAACTGTAAATTATTAATCATCTGAATCAACCAATAAGTCTTCCAGTATCCTCCCAAACCTAGATTAGCGCCAAACACTGCTGGAGAAGAATACCCAGTGTGGAGACTGGCATCAAGGTCATACTCATCAGTTTCCCAAGGACACTGCTAGTAGAGCTTTCTTTCCATCTCCACGCAATGCCAAGTTCATACCTCTTCCACCTCCGGCTCCAACTCCCTTTTGCCCTTCACTATGACCTTGCTTCCTGCCTCATAAAAGGTGGGGGTGGGAAACCTATTGCAAAGAAATATCTTCATCTTCCTACCAAATCTACAAACCCTCTTCTCCTCCTCCCCCTTTTGTCACAACAAAGGAGGTGTCTCTCCTCCTATCCCAGAATCAGTGCAAAATGCTTCTCACGCACTCTGGTCATATCCCCTTGTGACTCCCCAGGGACTTTGCTCCCTTGATTAGCCAACAGCGTGTGTCTATCTCACACACTCAGCAACATCACCACCAATCTCCCTCTCGATGACAGATGACTTTCCTTGCGCCCAAATACTTTTAGTATGTTCCACTTTCAAGACCTTCCCTTTGATCCCTGCCCAGCACACACCCTCTCCAGCTTCCTCCCCATCTTTCCCCTTCCTTAGATGGCTATGAAGCCGCCACTTCAACCCACCCCAGTTGGCTTTCACCCCCACCATGCAGGGGTACTACTGGCCTCCATATTGTCAAATCCAGATGTAACCTTGGAAACATCTCACAGACATTAACTTGACCTCTACCTTGTTCTTAGCACACTTTCAGCTCTCAGCTTTTATGAAACCTTCCTCTCTTGGCTTTGTCCTTTCCCTCCGTCCAATCCATTCTCCTTGCAGGAACCATGATGGTTTTACATGTAAACTGTACCCCTGCTCAAATCCTTCGATGGGCCCCCCAAACCCTGCTGACCTCTCCAGCCTCAAAACCTTGCCACTGCCTTCGACACTCACTGCTCTCTGCAACCTTCCATTTCCTGGGAGGTGCCTGTATGTCCCACCTCAGGGACTTGGCAAATTTTGTTCCCTCTATCAGGAATACGCTTCTCTTCCCTAACCCCGAACTTCACCTGGCTAAATCCTAGTTTAATGCTTAAATGTCACTTTCTCCCACTCCACACGTTGTCCCCCTGTAATAATCTCTCATAGTGCTCTCTAGGTTTTCTTTATCCTATTTATCGTAGTTTTAACTATTTATCTATCTGTGCGTGATTATTTCATCTAGAGTGTCTTTCTGACAACTCTGTCACCTTCTAGAATGCAGAGCCCATGTCTGTTTTCCTCCCAGAAGCCAGCACTGTTGTAGCTTCCAAGAGGTATTAAACGAATACCTGCTGAATAAAATGATTTACTATTTTGAAATAACTTTGTCCCACTTTAAAATAATCACATTCTCAGTATATGAATTATATCATATCATATGCAAAGAAATTTTTTTTAGAAAAAATTTCTCCCCTTTCTTGTGACAAGATGGTGCAGTGCAGTGAAAAGGATGTAACACAGCTGAGGACGCAGAGAGGCAGCCCCGGCACTGCCTCTGAGTCACACTTTTCTCATTTGTACAGTAAGAATAAGAATCGTAGGGCTTTCCTGGTGGCGCAGTGGTTGAGTCCGCCTGCCGATGCAGGGGACACGGGTTCGTGCCCCGGTCCGGGAAGATCCCACATGCCGCGGAGCGGCTGGGCCCGTGAGCCATGGCTGCTGAGCCTGTGCTCCGCAACGGGAGAGGCCACAAGCAGTGAGAGGCCCGCGTACCGCAAAAAAAAAAAAAAAAAAAAAAAAAAAAAAGAATCATATTTAACTGGTATTAACAGAAATTGTTGTGAGGACTGAAGAAGGGAAAAAATAGGAAAAGTGCTTTGTAAACTGTAAAGTGCTAAATAAAGTTATTAATATGATGCTACAGCTAGGTTGAATTCTTTAGAGAAGGCCTATTTCCTTATTAGTTTTCCTTACAAAGAAGTAGGCCAGTTAATTGTTTTTTGTTTTGGGGTTTTGTTTTTGGCCGTGACACGCAGCTTGTGTGATCTTAGTTCCCCAACCAGGGACTGAACCCACGTCCTCGGCAATGAAAGCTCGGAGTCCTAACCACTGGACTACCAGGGAATTGCCAAGGGAGTTAATTGCTTAAGTATTGCAAAAATATATAGCTGTTGCCTTGTTCTAGATCACATCTATTTTTTCAATTCACCTAGAAATACACACCGCACATTCTGTTGAGAAGAATTCATGGAAAGTCTCTATTTCTTAAAAGGTGCATTTTTGGAGCCTTCACTGGTGGCACAGTGGTTAAGAATCTGCTGCCAATGCAGGGGACATGGGCTCCATCCCTGGTCCGGGAAGATCCCACATGCCTCAGAGCAATCCCACATGCCCATGCGCCACAACTATTGAGCCTGTGCTCTAGAGCCTGTGTGCCACAACTACTGAGCCCTCATGCCACAACTACTGAAGGCCGCGCGCATAGAGCCCGTGCTCCGTAACAAAAGAAGCCACTGCGATGAGAAGCCCACGCACCGCAACGAAGAGTAGCCCCTGCTCGCCACAACTAGAGAAAGCCCACGCGTAGCGATGAAGACCCAACGCAGCCAAAAAAAAAGTGCATTTTTGGATTTATAAATTGGACTAGCTTATTGCGATCAGCACATTGGAATTCACCTACAATTTAACTTATGTTGAAAAAAGCAAGAAATAGGGCCATTAAAAGTCGAATGAACAAAAATCTTAAATAAGAGGATTCCTTTGTATGGCTAAGCTAACAGGACATCTAGCTCCAAAGTGCAGTGTACTGGGGAAAAGAGGTAGAGCCTGTGTCCTTGCAGGAGTCTTGAGATTCTGTTCTTCTTAAATTTTGAAAGATGGCTACATAAATACGCATCAGCCTCTCTTGTAGAGGAGCTTATATATCAAAATGGTAAGAAGCCTAAATAAGTGAATTTTGTAGTTCAGTCACTGATAATCTCAAGAAAATTTCACGTGAGGAAGTCATCCACATCCTCTTACCCACCATTTCTGCTTTCTTTCTTTTAAATGGCTCACAGGACAACCAAAGGGGATGGCAGTGGGGGGAGGGCATGGGGAGGTAGGGGTATTTGGAAGTTAGACCATGATTTCTATTCTCATGTCAACTTTAAAGGGCATCAACTGTTTCTTTTAAAAATTACGTTCTGGGGCTTCCCTGGTGGCACAGTGGTTGAGAGTCCACCTGCCGATGCAGGGGACACGGGTTCGTGCCCTGGTCCAGGAAGATCCCACATGCCGCGGAGGGGCTGGGCCCGTGAGCCATGGCCGCTGAGCCTGCGCATCCGGAGCCTGTGCTCCGCAGCGGGAGAGGCCACGGCAGTGAGAGGCCCGCGTACCACAGAAAAAAAAATTACGTTCTGTATACATTAATACTAATATATTCTTTCCTTAAAAGGGTATTTACCTAAATCTGACTTTTCAAAATGAAAACTAATTTACTAATTTAGAAAGATTATTCTTCTCCACTATATATTTAGTCAGTTATGCTGAAAGTGCTTTCATAAAGCTGACAAAGTAATTCAATAGACCAGCAGAATGGCTTATTTTTTTATTTTTTATAAATCTATTTATTTATAATTTATTTTTGGCTGCGTTGGGTCTTCGTTGCTGTGAGCGGGGGCTACTCTTCGTTGAGATGTGCGGGCTTCTCACTGCAGTGGCTTCTCTTGTTGCGGAGCACGGGCTCGTGGCGCGCGAGCTTCAGTGGTTGTGGCTCGTGGGCTCTAGAGCGCAGGCTCAGTAGTTGTGGTGCACAGGCTTAGTTGCTCCATGGCATGTGGGATCTTCCTGGACCAGGGCTCAAACCCGTGTCCCCTGAGTTGGCAGGCGGATGCTTAACCACTGCGCCACCAGGGAAGTCCCATAATGGTTTATTTTTGCTGAATTCTCTTTTCAGTTTTACAAGACTGTAGATATTATAAGCCCTACCAACATCTGCATCTATCATCCTGATGTCTGAAGCATGCTTTGTAACTGCGAAATATGTGATAAACCTGTCAAAAGTCTATGGAGGCAGCTGCATAAATTTTGAAACCAAAGTCAAAGTTCTATTTATTCTGCGACAGTGTAAGAGTTGCACATTTTACAGCATTATGGAAAGTAAAACCCTCACCCCACCTTCTGTTGCCTTTTTTTTTTTTTTTTTTTTTACTTATGCTACAGGAATTTCTTTCATGGGCTGAGCATTTACTAAATTGTTCTGTTCCTAAGATGAAATGTTATATATATTTCTTTACTTTTTGTTGAAGTATAATCTACATTCAGAAAAGTGCATATGTCTTGATGCAAATTTGATGAGTTTTCACAGGCTGAGCCCACGTGTGTAGCCAGCACCCAGTTCAAGAAACAACATGACCAGCCTTTAGACCCCCTTCCAGCAACTACTCCTCCCAAAGATAACCACAATCCTGACTTCTAACAGTCTAAGTAGCTTTGCCTGGTTCCATATAAATGGAATCATGCAGGATGCTGACTTGTGTCTGGCTTGTTTTGCTCAACACTGTGGTTTAAACACCTTATTAATGTGTCTATAGTTGCAGGCTAACCTCCACAGCACTGTAGTTCTTATTCAACCATTCAACAAATATTTGTTGAGCTCCTCATGTGTGCCAGGAACAAATGAATCTTCGTTTCTATAGATAACATTTCAGTGCTCATTTGTTGATAGAAAGTCAGTAAAGAAAACTTTAGTTTCCTAACATGTCTTTCAAAGTGAATTGCTTTGCCAAACTGAATTTCAGCAACTTCCAAAATAATCTCAAAATCATGATACACATAAGGATACAGGCAATACTCTGTTTTTTTTTCAATAGGCACAACGTCCATTTGTAGTAATATTCTCCATGTTCACTCAATATTCTCAGTGTTCTCTCTTATGACATTTTGTGATCAAAATAATTTTTTTAAGATTTGTGAATCTGAATTCTTGGGAACAGTCAGTTCTCTGGACCAATTTGTTCTAAAGCAGGTGGTGTGATTCAAGGACATTCTGAACTTAGCTGCGAGTCCCAGTTTTACCACCAGTTAGCTGTGTAACTTTAGGCAAGTTCCTTAACCTCTTTGTGCTACTTTCTGCATCTATAAATAAAATGATAAACCTACAGGATTTCTGCAGAAGCTCCTAGTTCCATTTTCTGTAGGGTAAATACTTGAAGACAGTGTATAAAGAGGATTTATACATGTACCACATCCAACGAATGTCACTGAAATATATAATTTCTTTTAAGCTAACACCCTTGTTACTGGAAGAAAAGCTCCACAACGATATTTCCACCTTTTAGGCTGACATTCAAGTACCCAAATGCAGAGCTGAGTCTGGTCTCACTGACAGCGTGCCTAGCATAGCATAGAGTTTGCTATGGAGCATTTTCTAAGTGGCAGGCCTGAGAGCTGACAATAGAACACAAAATCTGGGTCTATTTCCTGAAGAGAAAATAGATCAAATGTGTTGCCTTTTCCCTTGGTTCTGTAAAACATTTGATTAACGATCTCTCTCCCAAATAACAACAACAAAAGTAGCACCTTTACATGTTAGTCCTTAGAATTCTTAAGTTTAACCACAAAGCTCAAATTGCAGTAATTTAGTAGATAAGGGACAAGTTCCATCATTTCTTCTGTGTCCCCTTTCCTATGCATCCCCAAAGGGGAAAACCAGGGATGTTCTTCAGGCTTAAGAGGTGATCAATAAAATGAAGCCACATTTCTAAAGGATGTTGATAAATAGACTCACAAATTGTCTACTGGAGTCCATGCCTGTTTTGCTCTAAGTTCGTGGCCTCATGTAATTAATATACATGGAAGAAAAAGCAAAACCCAAAACAGAACCAATTGATTTGGGCTTTCTGTCACCTCCAAACGGGAAATTACCAACATTTAAATCAAACTCCTATCCTATTTTGGGTTTATTTGAGGGAGAAATATATCAACAAGGATTTTTTTTTTTTTTTACCTCTGAAAAGTAAGTCATTACTTACGTAAAACAAACACCCCAGAAAGGAAAGCTCCATCATCCTTCGCCTGCAGTGGGATTTGGGGAAGTGCGCTGACGCAGCTCGGGATTTCATGTGCCAGACAACAGCTGAGCTCCTCTGTATGCAGTTGGTAAATGTGAAAGGTAAACTACAAGAAATGTGGCATAATGACACCGTAAGGGAAAAAAGTCATTTCTGAGTCCGCTGTTCTTTAAACTCTTTGAATTCTTGCTTCTGCGGCTCTGTTGAGTCACAGCTGTGATCCGTGTTGGCATGAACCAAAAATAACACCACTGGCTGCAAAGGTTACAGGGTTTGGGCCAGCTTTTTATGGCCACACAGCAGTACCTTTCTGTTGAGTGGAAATGTAACATTTAGCTTGTAAGGGAAATCTTTCTCAAGCAGTTGTCTCAGGTCTGCCCGGAGTGCTGTTTCTGCTCTGCTGAAAGCAGACGGCTAACGCATAAAACGCACAGAATTAGAAGGACACACTTATCTTCAAGGGACTTCCTCTGAACTTCCAATGCTGGACAAGACCACTGATGGAGAAAATGAAGTGTGTTCCTTAAACGACACAAAACCAGTTCTACATCTGACTTTGATTAGAAAACATAAACCCTTTTCAGAATCTTTCCCCTTTCTTCCCCTCCTCCCCCCAAAATGGCACTGCTTCACTTTTTCCAATCATACAGTGACATTTGGAAAGTTCCCTGTGCTTCCATTAAGAAAAATACAGAGAAGGAAAAAAATACATAATAGCCATCTATCATTTTGTATGTGAGGCTTAGTTATAGGATTCTCAAAAAAAAAAAAAAAACACAAACCCAGCTGTGCGTTCTTTGAATAATTTAGGTCTGAGAGTGATAAGCCTATTTTGCTCTAAGAAATGACTTGTATATTCAAGGGAATGATTTGTTTTGTAATCTCTTTTTTTTTAATTTATTTATTTTATTTATTTTTATTTTTGGTTTTATTGGGTCTTCATTGCTGCACATGGACTTTCTCTAGTTGTGGCGAGTGGGGGCTGCTCTTCGCTGCAGTGGGCGGGCTCCTCACTGCGGTGGCTTCTCTTGTTGCAGAGCACGGGCTCTAGGCGTGCGAGCTTCAGTAGTTGCAGCACTTGGGCTCAGTAGTTGTGGCTCACGAGCTTTAGAGGGCAGGTTCAGTAGTTGTGGCACATAGGTTTAGTTGCTCTGTGGCATGTGGGATCTTCCCGGACCAGGGCTCGAACCCATGTCCCCTGCATTGGCAGGTGGATTCTTAACCACTGCACCACCAGGGAAGCCCTGTTTTGTAATCTCTTAACAAGGGCTTGTTTTGCCCTGATCTTCCTTTTATCCCTTTTATCATTTATGCAACACATATTTCTTAAACACCTATCATATTCTAGGTGTCCAGATACAGAGGTGAGTGATGTCAGCCGTTGTGACAGGGAATCTAGTAGGAAAGAGGGATGTGAATCACAGAATCACAGAACAAGTTTGGCAAAACCACTGTGATCAGGTATCTCTACAGGAGAACATCGCACTCTAGAGCATAACGTCAAGGGAGTTGAACCTAATCAAGGAGGTCAAGAAAGGCATCGCTAAGGAAGAGCGGAGCAGAGATAGGAAGAGTGGGGCAGCTCACTGGGAGTGGAAAAGGAGCAAAGAGCAGTCCAGGTGGAGGACCACCGTTCCCTGGACCATCTGAAGAACTAGAAACAGGGCTGGGTGGAGCCCCAGAGGGAGTGGGCATCGAGGGATGGGGCTGGAGAGCCGGATAGGAAAGAGACCACAAAGGGACTAGTGGCCACTGATAGACATTATAGTCTTTCTCCTAAGACCAGCAGGAAGCCACTGAGGTATAGTTGTGAGTAAGTAGCGGGTGACGTAAGCAGATTTCAGTTTTGTGTTTGTCGTACAAACTCGTGGTTGAGTAAAAAAATCAAAACTCCAGGAGACGCAAAAATGAATCATTGCCTTAATTATTCATTATTGCTCAGAATATCCCTAGCAACACAAGTTTAAGGATAAACTTGGCACATGCCAATTTCCTAGCAGTGACAGATGACGATTCTTCTTTTCATGGTCATAAAAAGTTGACCCAAACCCTGGTAACCTGTGTCATGAGTCATATCAGTTTTGGCCAATCCCAACTCACCTATTTCCAAAACACTGGGGAGATGCTCTGGTAAAACAGGTCCAATGTCCTCAACAGACCAGTCTATCCAAGTAGCCTCAGTCCTTGGGCATCTCCAGATGGACCATCTGGAGGAAAATGCAAAGGCCAGGGGCAAATCCCAGGAGCTCAGAGTAGTGACTGCTTATCAGGATGGTAGAGCCTTAACTAGAGCTATCCTTCCAGAAGGGGTTTTTGTGTTTGGGGTTTTTTTTGTGTGAAAGAGCCTTCAGACTTTCTGAAACTAGAAAGCAGTCCTGCTGTGGTGACCCTCCACGTTCTACCTTCCTAAGTGGCGATGCACGGAAGCCTACATGATCAACCCACTGCAGGTCCCATGACCCAGAGAAATCCACACCTTGGAAATCGGCTTCCCATGCCTTTCACTCTCTTCTTTGCCCACCTCCTACTAGCTAAGCCTCCCCAGATTCACAGCCACACACACACACACACACACACACACACACACACACACACACACATCAGCAAAGTTCTTACAAGAGAAAAGGTGCTTTTTAAGATGTTTCGAAATGTTTTCAAGAACGAGGAGGATGGGCTTCCCTCGTGGCACAGTGGTTGAGTCCGCCTGCCGATGCAGGGGACACGGGTTCGTGCCCCGGTCCAGGAGGATCCCACATGCCGTGGAGCGGCTGGGCCCGCGAGCCATGGTTGTTGAGCCTGCATGTCCGGAGCCTGTGCTCCGCAACGGGAGAGGCCACAACAGTGAGAGGCCTGCGTACCGCAAAAAGAAAAAAGAAGAACTAGGAGGATGAGATGACGATGAAGCATAGGAAAGGCCCTGCACTCTCTCCAACCTCCTTGCACAAGTCAGTCCCTGAAGGATAGTCCAAGGCAGCTGTGAAAGTGATACGGACACATGAAGCTGAGCAGACCTGCAACAGCAATGACTAGAACGCTCTTAGCAGCCCTGGACTTGGATTGAAGGAGCCCACGTCACATGTCAGTAGTGGAACTGAGTTGAAGACTCCGGAAAGGGCCTCTCTTCACAGTAAGTTCATATAATCAGGACACGTTATGACTCTCGTGGGCCTCAGGTACTTTTGCCTTTCTGGCCCCTTGGGATAAAGACACATATATTAATATTATATATTAAGACAGATTTTTCAATCTGAAAGTTAATTTGTTTCTTCTGCCTTTAGAAGAAATAAGAACATTTTCATGGACCCCGCTTTTCAGCCCTGACTGTGATCACTGTGCCCCACGGAGATGCAGTGACACTCACTGACGCTTCTGGTGCTCCGTGTTCAGGTGACCCCGGCACGCAGGACCTCCTCTGTCCCAGTGTGATGATGGCTCTCACGCCCGCATGAGTCCCTGAGCTCTTTGAGGGCAGACACGTATTTTGGGCAGGTCTTCCTCCTCACTGATCAAGTGCCCAGCATTTCACAGGGACTTGATGAATATTTACTGAGTGAGTAAATGCACTGAGCTGCGGTTAGCGCTTGGCTGAGGGAGTAAACACAGCCACACCTGCTGTGATAGGAAGACGTGAGCCTGGCCTCAGGGCCCTGCAAGGACCCCCTGGCAGGTGGCGGAAAACACAGGCTCCAGGTTAGACCTCTGGCGGAGGCTCAGGCTGAACTTCACAGTGGAGCAGCTTTGGGCACATTTCTTAGCATCCCCAAGACTTGGTTTCTCCACAATTAAAGTGGATGATCGTGGAATTATGGTAAGAATCCAAGGAGATAACGGTATGGGGAACTTAGCACAGAGCCTGACCTGTATAAAGAACCAGTACAAGAGGGTGTGAAGAAAAAGGAACCCTCCTACATTGTTGATGGGAATGTAAATTGGTGTAGCCACTGCGGAGAACAGTATGGAGGTTCCTTAAAAAAACTAAAAATAGAGTTACCATGTGACCCAGCGGTATATCCGGAGAAAACTCTAATTCAAAAAGATACATGCGGGCTTCCCTGATGGCGCAGTGGTTGAACGTCCGCCTGCCGATGCAGGGGGCACGGGTTCGTGCCCCGGTTCGGGAGGATCCCACATGCCGCGGAGCGGCTGGGCCAATGAGTCATGGCCGCTGAGCCTGCGCGTCCGGAGCCTGTGTTCCGCAACGGGAGAGGCCCCAACAGTGAGAGGCCCGCATACCGCAAACAAACAAACAAAAAAAAAAGATACATGCTCCCCAAAGTTCACAGCAGCACTATTCACAACAACTAAGACATGGAAACAACCTAAATGTCCATCAACAGATGAATCAATAAAGAAGATGTGGTACATATATACAGTGGAATATTACTCAGCCATAAAATGAATGAAATAATGCCATTTGCAGCAACATGGAGAGACCGAGAGGTTATCATACTAAATGAAGAAAGTCAGACAGAGAAAGACAAATATTATATGATATCACTTATATGTGGAACCTAAAAAAATGACACAAAGGAACTTATTTACAAAATAGAAATAAACTCACAGACGTAGAAAACAAATTTATGGTTACCAAAGGGAATAGTGGTGGGGGGAGGGATAAATTAGGAGTTTGGGATTAACGTATACACATTACTATATATAAAATAGGTAAACAAGACTTCCCTGGTGGCGCAGTGGTTAAGAATCCACCTGCCAATGCAGGGGACATGGGTTTGAGCCCTGGCCCGGGAAGATCCCACATGCCATGGAGCAACTAAGCCTATGTGCCACAACTACTGAGCCTGAGTTCTAGAGCCTGTGCACCGCAACTACTGAGCCCGTGTGTCACAACTGCTGAAGCCCATGTGCCTAGGGCCCGTGCTCCGCAACAAGAGAAGCCACCGCAATGAGAAGCCCACGCACTGCAACGAAGACCCAAAAATAAATAAATAAATTTTTAAGGTAAACAACAAGGACCTATTGTATAGCACAGGGAACTATATTCAATATCTTGTAATAACCTACAATGGAAAAGAATCTGAAAAAGAATAGGTGTGTATATATATGAATATATGTATATATATATATACCTATATATTTAACTGAATCACTTTGCTGTATACCTGAAACTAACACAACATTGTAAATTAACTATAGCTCAATTAAAAAAAAAAACAAGCAGTACATGTTAAATATTATTGTCATTTAGCCTGAATCTCTTCATCTGCATAATAGAAATGAATATATCTGTTATGGAGTCGTGAAAATAGTGAGATAACAAAGGCTGAAGAGCTTTCTTAATTGCATCGTAGTGAGAAAGTATTAAGACAGTGGAATGCATTCAAGATCTGAATCTGCATCCCAGCTCCAAAACTTACGAGATAAAAGGCTTTCATCAAAGTATTTACCTTGCGAGTCTCACTCTATTCACCCTCATAATGGGGGTAATGCCCACCTCAGAATGTGGCTTTAGAGATGAAACGATACCACGAATGTGAAAAAAAAAGAGCTTTGTAAAGTCCACGGTGCTATAAAAATACTTACTGCCCGGCTCTCCTGATTGGTTGCAAGTATCCAAACCAATAAATCCACAGTTCAGGCTTAACAATGGCCGTCATTGATCTCAGCGTTTTTCCTCCTAATTCTTTCTGGTCCCCTTACTTTTCCCCTCCCCTGCTTTCAGATTCCTTTGGGTTTTAGCGTTGCTTCCTTAATGAGATCTGCCTTGGAGTTTCCTCATGTTCTTAACCCCTTAAACTTTGGCTAAAACCCATTGCCACCTTAAGGTCCGGCAAATGATCTCTGAAATTTCTCACTTCTCGAGGGGAACAACCGCAGTCTGCATTAAATGAGATAACAAAACGCACCGTCTTCTATTCAATTCCTTTTCCCTGCAATAGACACAGATGGATCTCCTGCCCTTTTATAAGGCTATGGTTCTAGGTTTAGGAGGAAGTTGTAAAACAATAAAACAGGAGAAAGAAAAAGGCTCTCAGATAGGTTTATCCACAAAGGTAAGGTCCAAACAATCCCTCCCTGCAATAGACAGATCTAAGCCCCAAAAGCGTCATGTCTGACTTTGCTCTCAGGCCTCAGACCTGCCACCCCAGCCGCTGACTCACCCTCCCAGAGGAAAGGGCAGGGCTGCCAAGAACAAACAGAGAGCTGGACACCTACATCTGAGGACCTTGGGATCATAGCATCTCGGGGAGGCGGCTGCCCAGCCTCCGCAGAGATTGTTTAGGATGGAGAGGTGGTCTTGACGGAGATCCCTGAGGACCAGCTTGCGTTAATATTGCCAGTTTTTTGCTCAAACACTAGAAAAGTTTGCCTGTGAGTCAGCAAATATCTCCTTTTGGTTTTATGGTGAAAAGCAGAATTTCCTCAAATTTCTGAAGTGTTTTAGAAGAAAGGATTCTCCTTTCTTACCCATGCCACTGCTTCTTCCCTGCCCCCCCACCCACACACACCTCTACCTCCACGCTCCAGACCTGAGAATCCCAGGGCAGTGGAAGCAGGTAAACTGGGAGATGTCCCCCTCATACTGGCATTTCCCCCTCGACTGTACCTGCTGCCAGGAGTGCCCTGGGGAACAAACATCATCCAGAGCTTAAAACCCCCCTTCTAGTGGGAACTTCGGGGCGGCCCTCTTAGCCTGGCATCTCTAAGGACCATCAGGCCTGCCAGGCACCCCACCGGCCCTCACCCCACACAGGTGGGTCCAGGGGTCTTACCTGGACCAGTGCGTCCTGCTTACTTCAGAGCACATGCCTGACCCGAGCTTGCCAAAGTAGATCCTCCTAGGAATGAGGAATTGGAGATCAGAGGCTGCAAGTCAGTTTCTGTTTATGTGAGAAGACAGAGGAATATGAATATACAAGAGTTGAGAGAGAGCCATCTTCTGCCATCTGCACTGAGGCACGGGACCTGACGGTCTAGACACAATGAAGCCCCATAAGAAGATGAGCCAGAGAGAGGGTGGGAGAGAGAAATGAGAAGAGAAGAGAGGAAGTGACAGTCGTGGTGACTGATGGCTCCTGACTCCTGTCCCCTCTGTCCCCACAGCCCTCTGCTGCCCTGTCCCCAGGTTCCATGAGACATGTCTGTATCCACTAATCAACTCCCAGCCTTTATTCAAGCTAGCTCGGGTTGATTTCCGCCGTTTGCAAGTCCAATAGACCTCAGCGCTGTCTCCTTACACGCATTTTCATTTTCTTGGCAACTATGTCGGTTTGCTTTCTGTCACCTACATTTCCTCCATGCCACATACATGCTTTAAGGGACTGTGATCTCAGAACAATACATATGACACAGGCTTAAGTTAACCGACAGCTGCAGGTTTAGGAGTGAACCCAACAGCCATTGAGGCCAAGGAGAGGTGAGGGGTGGTCTTCTGGGAGCTTCCAGAATGACCCCCTCACTCACTTCTGTGGTTCTGACGAAGAAGCGGGCAGACCAGGGAGATGTTGACAGCCGTGTTCTAACCACACAGAGGACGCCACAGACGACTAAATGGAAAATGGAAAAGAAGCCTTGTTTCAGACGACATCACTTAGCTGCCAGATCAGACCACTCCCAGCGTCTACCCTCTCTCAGACTATCTACTGACATGGTCCCATAAATCCCTTTAACCAAACATCTTAACTAAAATTCCCAAGACACTACTCAAATGTACATTCTTCCACGGCAATAATCCCAAACTCCCTCAGTATATTATTCTGGGAGAATAAAAAGGAAAACAGGAAAAGAGGGCTTGGCTGGAAAATCAGAGTCTTCCAAGATACCAGCCGTCCTCTGCCACCAATTACCAATGGAACCTTAGGCAACTGTGTACCTCCTTTGAGCCCAGGAACTCATTTGCAGAGTGAAAAGGATTAGACTTCCAACACTAAAATTCTATGATTTTAATTGTAGACCCTAAGCTCCAACTTACTGAGTCCTATGGGGTTAGTTTATAATTACAGATGTGAATTGCTCCACACTCTCAAATTCAGCAACTAACAACAACAAAACATTTTATTTGCATTAAAACTCTCAGCACGAAGCAAGAAACCCAAGGTTAGAACTCTAACATGGAGAGGTAGATAGAGGAAATGAGAGAATACAATTGAAGAATCATCTGGCTGAGCCCTGTTCACAAAGGTCAATCCTTGGAGTATTTGGGGGTTACCATAACCAAGGAAGCCATGGTGTGGTGGCCCTGCAGGTCACACCCAGCCAGGGGACATCTTTCACTTGAGCTGTGTGGTGTGGGTAACCTGCAACAATGGAAATGGTGACTAGTCCTTCAGGCTTTGTAAGAAGGATCTAAGGGTGTAATATTTAATTTAGGCTTTGAATTAGTTGGAGAACACACAGAACTCTTAAAAGTTAGTATTTGTTACTGATATTATTTTTCAAGACCTTGTTTTTTTTTTAGTCAGAGATTGTTTTGTTTCTCCCTTTCGTGGCGTGGTTACTGCTAAGAAAATAAAACCTGTCCCAACCCAGAAACTCAGAACTGATACTCCAGATTCTCTCGCTGGAAAGAATAACAAAAACAAAACCAGTGTAATTGACTTCCACCACAAAGGGCACATGCAAGGTGGTGCGCGCACACACACACACTCATGCAAATTGATAAAGAATCTTGGACCCAATCGTGCAGGAATCAAGCTGGAACCAGACCTGCCATATGGATTTACTTTTACTGGAGGTTTCCAAATATTCAATTTTAGAGCAGACCTCGGTACCATATTTTTCAAGAAATCTCTTCTCCCCACAACTTTAAATGTAGCTGTGCCAAAGTCAAGCATGATCTCAAAAGAACAAAGCAAGAAAAGTTCATAGATCATCTTTTGGTAAAGTACCAAGGAGGTATCATATGACAGGATCAGTATATCAGGCCAATTTTAAGACTGATGTCTACCCATACTAGGGAAAATAATACTGGAGAAAAATATAATTCTAGAGATCATAAGAAACAATATGGTGTGCATTTCCCAAATGCCTGTAGATTAGCTTTAAAAAAAAAAAGATGGTTAGTTTGTTTGGCCAAAAATGTATTTCAAACAAAAAATATTTCACAATTTTCTCAACTCACAGACTCCAAATTTGAGAACTATAAGAAATCATAGTAATTACCCAATCCAGTCTCCCCATTGCTAACTGGCGTATCTATACTTAGTTATGTAGAAAACTAAGAATAAGCCTATTAAGAGTACAATATTCAATACAGCATGATTTTGTTTACGTGAAGTTCAAAAACAGGCAAAACTAATCTATAGTGTTAGAAGTCAGAATATTGGTTCCTTCTGGGAAAGAGGAAGCGGGTAGAGGAGGGGCCTCTGGTGATGCTCTTTCTCTTGATCTGGGTGGTGGTTAGTTAAGTGCATGGGAGTTATGACATGTATAATCAAGCTGTATGTTTATAATTTGTGCATTTTTATATGTATGTTATACATCAACCTAGAAGTTTATTTCCAATAAAAGATCCCGGGTAACCAAATCTAAGTCAAAAAACAAACAAAAAGATGTCATTTTATTTTTGATGCAACAGTTAATTTAGAATCACATTAGCTTTTTACTCACCGTTTTAATTGATGTACAAATTCCCTGTTTCTGGTGCACACTTCTATGAGTGGAACAAATGCATGAAGTCGGACCCCAATTTCAAGATACAGAACAGTTCTCTCCCTCCCAAAGGTCTCCCCAAGCTGCCCCTTTGTAGTCACCCCTCCCGACACGTTCAACTCCCAGCAACCACTGATCTGTTCCTATAATTTTTGCATTTTCCAGCATGTCATATAATTAGAACCACACAAAATGTAGTCTTTTGAGTCTGGCTTCTTTCGCTTAGCAAAAAGCATTTGACATTCATCCACATTGTTACATGAACCAGTAATTTGCTACCTATTATTCCATTCTGAGTAATATTCCAGTACTTGGATGTACCATGGTTTGTTTATCCATTCACCAGTCAAAAGACATTTGGGTTGTTTCCAGTTTGGGACATTCATGGACAAGTTTTTACGTGAACAAAAGTTTCCAGTTCTCTTGGGTCAACACCTAGGAGTGGGATTGCTGGATTATATGGTAAGTATATGTTTAACTTTATAAAAAACTGTCAAATTTTTTTTCCCTGAAGTGCGAATGCAAGCACTTAATATTGTCTTTTTTAAGAAGCCATTCTAATTGGTGAAAAGGTCATCATCACGGAAAATACTTGCCCAAGATTCTGCTAATAGTACACATAGTAAGTGTAAAGTTTAAGAAAAGATAGTATACATTAATATAATTCTGCAGGCCAATTGAAAGTATTCTATGTTCTTAAAAATAATGAACTATCTTTTCTATCTGAATTTCTTTAAGATTTGATATTGAGTATCTTATATTCATTGGCCATTTGTATTTCTTTCATGGGAATGGCCTGTTTAGGCAATTTGCTCATTTTTATGTTAGTATTTTAAAAGCTAATTTGAAAGAGCACTTTGTGTTTTATGGAAATCAGACTGTCAATTTTGTTGTAAATAAGTTTGTGCTTTTACTTTGTTTATGAAGTTTGCTGCTACAAAAAGATTTTCTTAAGTTTAGAGTCAAACTTACAGAAAGCTCTCTTCCACTCAAAGATTATTTTTAAATCTTCACCAATGTTTTTTATGATTTGTTTACTTCATTTTCTTCCATGTAAAATCTATCTAGAATTAATTTGGGGGTGACAAGGGTCTCAACCTACAGTAAAGGAAATTAAAATCTGCCAGTAAAACGTGGAAAAAAGATTTCTTAAGGTTAATAAACTTCTTTCCAGAAGTCATTTTTTTAAATTTAGGTTTCTCTAGTCACTTTTGTTTGATGTCCCACTCCAACTTTATAACCTTTCGAGATTTTTACTTTTTCAACTTTCATTAAAATTGAATGTAATAGAAACTTCTTGGGGAAATGGGCTATCGAAATCTGCTCTTAACTTAAATATCTGGAATGTAAATGTAAATTTAAATGACATAACTTGATCTTGAATGGCTAAACAGGACAGCGGCCACCATTTATTTTTAAAACTTCATGGGAAAAATGTAAATTCAAATGGCAATAGTTTGATCCCAGTAAATGTAAATTCAAATGCACCATGTTATCCTAAATAAGTAAGAATATTCCCATCACTATCTGTTAAGCAATGCCTATTTCCCCTCCACTGACTTGAGATACCTCTTTTATTATATAATAAATTCTCATTTGTTCTTGGATTTATTTCTAGATTTCCCCATGATTTTTCCTAAATCAGTCTATGAAATGGACACTTTTACAGTTTCATCATATTGTCTTTAAACATGAAAGAGACTAAACTTCAAAAATTTTTGTATTTTACTGTGAAAAGTAACAGATACAGAAAAGTGCATAAAATATGTAAAAACATTTAAACAAATAGTTATAAAGAGAACACCTGGGTAAACACCACCCAGGTCAAGAAACAGAACTAAAATTTATTATTTTCACAGGGCTTCCCTGGTGGCACAGTTGTTAAGAATCTGCCTGCCAATGCAGGGGACGCGGGTTTGAGCCCTGGTCCGGGAAGATCCCACATGCCACGGAGAACTAAGCCCGTGCACCACAACTACTGAGCCTGTGCTCTTGAGCCCGTGAGTCACAACTACTGAGCCCGTGTGCCACAACTACTGAAGCCCATGCACCTAGAGCCCATGCTCTGCAAGAAGCCACCACAATGAGAAGCCCGCGCACCACAACGAAGAGTAGCCCCCGCTCACCACAACTAGAGAAAGCCCACGCACAGCAACGAAGACCCAATGCAGCCGAAAATAAACAAATAAATAATTAAAAAATTTTTTTAATTTTTAGTTGTGTCCCACAAACTACCTATTTAAAATAAGAATTATCAGCTAGTTCTGATGGTTTGACAATCATATTTTCAATCAGTTAGTAAAAATTTGGATGTAAATTGATAGTGGAACTACCAAATCTCCAGTAAATAAGAAATACTTGGTTAATTTTGTTATGTTTATAAGTAAATGGGGTTTAAACCTCCTTATAATTTCATATTGTACAACACAATATTTTTTCCTTATTATATAAAAAGATTTTTTTGAGTATATCAATTTTGTAAAAAAGAACATTTAAACTTAAGAAGGACCCCTTTTCAGAAGTTTGGAAGCATTTGAGAATTTATAAACAATTGGCCTGCATTGTCCAACATGGCAGCTACCAGCCACAGGTAGCTACTTAAACTTAAACTTAAGTTACTTAAGATTAAATAAAATTTAAAACTCAGTGTTTCAGTCACACCAGCCACATTTCAAATGCTCAAGAGCCACATTGTTTATCTAGTGGGTACCCCAAGTGTTCAGCACAGATACAGAGCATTTTCATCATCACAGAATATTCTATTGGATGGCTCTGGTCTAGACCCTTCTTGGCTTCCACAAATGATCTGGTGGGGGGGGGGGTCTAAAACTCTAATCTGAGTTATCTTTAAAACATACAAGATATACAGTCAAAATAAACATAGGAAACAGAGATCAGAAATCACAGAGAAAGAAAAAGAAATGTACTAGGAACGGATGATATACAATGGAGCACTAAATCTTGTTCTAACCTTGTTTAGCCAAAGCTGCACAAATAAACAAAACATGCAATGAATTATATAGTTCTCATTCAGCAGAAGGAAGCATATGCTTTTATTTGACAAGACATACTGTTTCCTGGCGATAATATCTGGCGAGAAAATATTATGGGGAAACTTCCATCAGTGTAACCCACGGGTGGCTGGACTGTTTAGGTGGCTGGACTGTTTAGGTGGCCTCTGCTTACCCCACACACCTTGAAGTTGACTCATCACATCAAAAAAGTAGCAAAAATCATCAGTAGCAAAAATCATCAGTAAGTGGTGTCGATATTCCTGAAGATTTCACGAGCGGATGAAGGAAAGGATTATGTCATCCAGCACAGGGCAAAGTCTCATCCAACTTTGTGCTAGCTCTCTCTGCCCTTGTCTGTCCCAAGGCCTCTTCTCTGGCCACCCTTCGGCTAAGTTTTCTTTTCCTCCCCTCCCTCCATTCCCCTACTCCTCACCCACAGCCTCTAAAAAAATCATCTTTATTGGTCCCAGCAATTCAGCTCATGCCTTTCCACGTATACCTTGCTCAGCAAAGCAAAAGCTCAGTGAGGACGCAGATGGTGACCCCTAGTAACCCCTCCAGCCCACTTCACAGGAGCTCTCCCTTTACCTTGCCACATAGGAAATACCGAGCCACCATTTTAAATACCTTTAACAGCAATTTTGAAGGGGGAAAAAAAAGAGCTGAGGCTGTGGCATTAAATTATAATTTAGTCAAAGCAGTTCTTTAGAGAATTAAATTAATTTGGTCCAGGTATTTTGGTTTCTGCTAAACTTTGTAGACTTCAAGGCAAAACAGAAAAACAAATAAATAGACATACATACAAGAAATACCATGTTTTCCTGGGGCAGAGGGAAGCATATGAGTTCTTATTGGGAGGACATTCTCTCATTCTCTTTTCTAGCTCTACAGCTGGTGACATCTGGGACTCAGGGAAAATGACTTTTCCAATCACAGAGATCTTTAAGAAAAAGATCTGAGGTTCTAGCAGATGTCTGTCTAAACAATCCCATTATAGTGCCATGTCTCCCTCATCAACCACAACACGGGGTAGAGTAAGCGAAGCAAAAGGTCATCATGGTAGCCCCCAAATCTGGCCCTGTCTTAGGGTCCAGTTAGCCAACGTTGGTCGCCACAATGAATTCCTCCAGAGTGGCAGCCCTCTGTTGACAACACACACTTCAGAAGAAGGAGCGTAAAAGAGATGGTCCCTCTGCTTCCCACCCTTCTTAGCAGACAGAAATTAATCAGAGGTCTATTTAGACATTGAAATCATAGAGTCATAGACCTGGGAAAGATTCCAGAGCAAGTCCTGTACACTTACTGCTCCATTATAGATGAGGTCACAGGGGTCCAGAGAAGTTCGGTGTTTTGTTTCAGATCACTAGCAAGTTAGGGGCAGAACCAGAAGAACACAAGGTTGCCTGTAGCTCCAGTTATTTAAATCAGAGGCCACAAATCATTGGCCCGTACTGTGCTTTTAATGTTTTGATTGTTTGCTAAAATTTTAAAGTTGGGAAATTGTTATCCCGTAAGTCTGCATTTCTGACTTGAAAAAAACATCAGATTTGCTAACACAGAATTATGGCTGCCTTCTTTAGGTGAGCTATGAGCCCCTCAGTTCATAACTGGTACATTCCCCCCGAACCCAAGCAGGCAGTAAGCTTCCCATGTTCCAGATCCATGTCAGATGTATTTTTGTAACCCCAGTAAAAGGGTTTAGACTATGATTGGTACTTAAGGCACATTAACTTTTGAATGAGTGATGCATGGATGCTGGGTTGCCATTTCGGTATAGAGGGTCATGAGAAGAGGCACAGTTTTCTGGTTCACGGTTCTGCCTTCCATCCTGAGTTGCTAGCTTGCTGGGTGACATTGACACCCATGGAGACCACCTGGTAGCCTGCCCACCTCATGGGTCCCTGCCCACCTCAGCTCCAGCAATCTTCCACTCTACTTCCACACTCCCCATGGTCACATGCAGAAGCTTGGAATTCCTTTGAAGCATGAAATGGCCAACATCTCCTTTCTCTGACCAAACCTCCCATCTTGTTAGCTCTGTCACCCCCTTGCTTCCACCAAAACAGGGACACAGCATCAGCTCTCTGTCACTCTCTTGTCACCCAGCCTCCATGCTCCATGTCACAGAACCTCAAAATGTTTTTCAGACTCAAAAGGAATATTGTGGTCTAATAATTTCAGAGCACTTTTCACAAACATTTTTAGGGCCCAAAATGTGTAATTCAGCAACTTTAAACAAATGCCCTACTTTGAGGAGGTTTTTGGTCTGCCTTTTAGCTTTGTTTGGGTTTTTTTTTCCCTCCCTTGTGCATTGTAATTTCTTCTTTGTTGAGCATAAGGTTTGCATTGTGGTGTGTGTGTGTGTCTGTGTTTTAGTTGTCCACCAGATAAAGCAATATGTTAACTCTACTGAAAATGTTGGGTTTACAATTCCTGGGGCAACTGTTTAGAAGAATGTAACTACCAGAAACTGAGCTTTTTCCCTCCCGCTGTAGAAGCATCACATTCAAACATACAGAAAAGTTAGAAAGTTGGCCTTAGAGGCAAAGATACCAACCACAGGGGGATAACATAGAATACTGCCATATAGTGAATATGGTATTTCCAAATGAGTAAAAGGCCACAAGTGGGAAAGAGTGAGAGCCAAAAAAAATCCAAATTTCATTAAAATAACGGTTGCCGACAAAGCTGAATTACCTTTGACAGTCACACTTGCATGAAAACATCTGTTTTGACATGTGTGTCAAGAGATCCAAACATCTAAAACTGGAGAATGAATGAGCCATTGTTTAGTCTGCAAAAGAGCAGGATTGTGTAAATGAAGATACAATTGGGAAAAAATAAGGTACAGAAAAGAAAGTTTCCAATAGAAACCTTCTAATAAAAACACAAACACATGCACAGAAACTTCGCCAAAGACGGATGAGAGAGCAAAAATCCTGAGGAAGAAAGCAGCAAAACGAGAAAAGGCCTTTCAGTGGCTGAATGGTCTAAAACAACATTGGAAGGAGGAGGGGGTCAGTTACACAGATACAGTTGGGAGGCAGGGGTCTTTGCAGGAGTGACCAGGGGTCGGCAGCCTCCAGACCCCCCCACTCAGTGTCCCAGCAGAGGCCACTCCCAGAGAAATAGCCAGTGAGACACAATGCAAGTCCTCAGCCCCTTTATCCAGGATTGTTGCCCTCCGTCCTCGCTGTATGAAATTTCTGGGGCTGCCACTTCAAGGAGGCATAGCAAACACTAGGAGTTGCTTAAACAAACAATCCAAAAAGATGAGCAGGCAGGTTGAAAAGAAGAAAAGAAAACAAGAGATGGGATGCCTCAGAGCATCATCTTCCTGATATAATAACAATGACCACTTAATTAGCAGGATTAAGACGAAGAGCTAAAAATAAAGATTTCAGCCTCATTTGTTTTGCCATCTCAGCCAGCCAAAAAATTTTAAAAGCAATTAAGTCAACCATCAAAGCCAGAGGGACCCTGGTCCTGCAGTTTCCGATGCCGCCTTAGGATGTGATGTATCCTTATGGGGAAAAGAAAGAACCAGCCACAGCCACTCCTTTCAGAGCTATTTCATCCAGACATGAACCAAACCACTGCGGAACAGCCCAAAAATATAGCTACGGGAGATCAGCCAGGAGGAAAGCCAAATTCCCCCACCGTGGGCTGCATCAAGTGCAGGCTCGGAAAGCTACTTTCAGGGGAGACCCTAGCAAAACAGGCAAGCAGCTTCAGAAGCACCGAGTCTGGGTACCAAAGACTGCCCACACCCACACTGATTCACCAGTGGTCGTTTTTCACGACGCATTCTGGTAGCTGTTGGTGAAGGTGAGATGGCTCTGCTACCGCCAGCCATCCCCAAGGCCTTACCTCCTGAGTGGCTGCTCCCTCCCCACCTCCTCTCTGTTTTCTGATTTATCTGTCATATAACATCCTCTCGCGTCCTTGCTCGGAAATGTTTAGAGTCAATTCAGCTCTGCATTCAAGGCCCTCTGCAAGTGGCCTATGCGTACCGTTTCTATCTGACCTTTCTGTTTTTCTATGCAGACCCTGCAAACCTGCTCAAGAGACACGTGCTCTTTCCCGAACACTCTCTGAGTTTCCCCCCTCCGCGAAGCTCTCCCCCATCTCTGGTGATAATGTGAATTCACTGCCCTTTGAGCCTCCATCCCTTTCCTTCTTTCAACACACCACTGCTTCCCTAGTTCTAAAACATCATCATCCCAAGGAGGAGGGCTTCCCTCAAGAGTTCTGGAACTTTCTGGTATTTACTTCCGCCCTTTCTGTGGGTCTGTTCCTGACATCAAGGGCAGGCTTTCATACTCTCAGACTCATGTACCTCCAGCACCTAGTGTGGTGCCTTGCACTTAGTGTGCACTTAATAAATATTTATTTGAATATTCATGGTTGAACTGGATTGAATTGTAAAATGAGGTTTATGTAGTTCAAGCTTTGGGTACCCAGAAGCTAGTTTCGTACAATCAGAACTTTAATGCCAGAAAGAATCGAAAGACCATCTAGTCGACCCTACAGATGAGGAAACTGAGACCTGGGGAGATTTTTAATTTGCCCAAGGACACACAATCAAAAACAAAAACCTGAGACTGAGAACAAGCCCCCAGGACTTAATTCTGACAATCACGTGGGATATTAAGGCACAATATTGGTATGTTAATTTTAGAACATCTCTTGAGGAAATCATCTGATTTCCCAGTCGCCTATCGAGAGCCTGCTGCATCCCAAGCACTGTGCTAAATATGCAGGGGAGGGGACCATTGCCTTTTAAGTATGTAAATGAAAATAGTTATTATTGTCTTTAGAAAGGCGGACAGTAGGCTTTCCTTCAGCCGAGATTCCACAAAGTAAGGCTACGTGGAACCAGAGAGACTCTGACCCCCTGTGTGTCTTAACTTATCATAGTTCCTCTGTACATGTAAATTTCTCTTCTGTTTCCCCATCTGTTCTCATCTGTGCCTTCCCAAAGACAAGCCTTCGTTTTAAGTCCATGCCCGATACTGCAGTCCCCTTTCCTTTTTATCTACTCGAGTATCACTCCTGGCTGCAGCTGCAATCACTGTAGCCTGTGTCTTTAATGCGGATGTTACATAAGACTCAAATTCCTGACATTACGAGGTTTCTGATGGGTCATTTTAATCTAGGGGATACACACCACTTCCCAAGATTCCAAAGGAAGGAAAGAAGAAGAGGGCACGTACAATGATTTGAACGAGTTTAACTCCTAATTTGGTCCTTCTCCTCCGCCCCCCCCACCCCACCCCACCCCCCGGGCATTTTAATCTTCCCTTTCCTTTTTTTTTTTTTGCGGTACGCGGGCCTCTCACTGCTGTGGCCTCTCTGGACGCGCAGGCCCAGCGGCCATGCTCACGGGCCCAGCCGCTCCGCGGCATGTGGGATCCTCCCGGACCGGGGCACGAACCCCTGTCCCCTGCATCGGCAGGCAGACTCTCAACCACTGCGCCACCAGGGAAGCCCCTCCCTTTCCTTTTTAATCTTTTCAAACTCACTGTCTTCTAACGTAACACAGAAAAGAATGGATGCTTCTTAAGATGTATCCTAGATAAGACATGGAAATTAGCCTCTGTTACATGCACTTCTTTATGGCTTCTCACTTCTGTTTCATTTTAATTCCTTCAACAGACATGAGTGCTTTTAGACATGTCACCAGGACTGCTCCCTGAGCTGCCTTACTTCTTCACAGGACCTCTTTCCTTCTGCGCGCATCGTTTAGGAGCTAATACCTCCCGCGATACAAATCACCTTCATAAAGCTGACATTTTATTCTTCGCATGAGCCTTCTGGTTCAAATACCCAACCATTTGCAAGCATGGAACATCACACAGAGCGTCAGAACTCCAGCCAAGCCTGGGCGGAGAGGGGTAGGTCAGGGGAGTCTCCGTCATATTTTAAATTTTCATTTCTTCCATTGGCTTGTGTCCTAAATGCTATTTAACAGTAGTTAGTGCCAATTTCCCTTGTTTCCGGGAATGTATCTCATGTGTACCTAACATGAATGTAATTCCTTATCAGAGTTGAAAGAAGAGTTTGCACGAAGTATGAACAATCCTCCCTGTAGATTTAAGGGTGAACCGTCTTGGTTTTATCACTGGATTATGGGTTCTCCTGACTAAGAGTGTTTTGGCTGCTCTGCCCTCAAGCAGAGGATGCAGATGTGGGACCTGCTGTAAAGGATTTACAGAAAATCGGAGAAGTCTGAGGATGGCCACAGATAAATCAATAAGAAACATCAGATTCCTTCATCAACTGGGTTAGTGTCTCTCAAAGAACATTCTGTGGGTGTATAATCCCAAATATTTTAGATGCAAATTAGTAAATACTGTCTGTTTTCCTTTGCTCAGAAAATGTATCTCTATTAGTCAGTGTTCTCCAGAGAAACAGAACCCATGGGGTATGTACACACACACACACACACGCAGATTTATTTTAAGGAATTGGCTCATGCAACTCTGGGGGCTGGTAAGTCTGATATTTGCAGGGCAGGTCAGCAGGCTGGAGACCCAGGGAGGAGTTGTTGTGGCAGCTTGAGTCCGATGGTCTCTGGAGGCATAATTCCTTTTTCCTCAGGGGACCACAGTCCTTTTCTTTTAAGGCCTTCAACTGATTGGATGAGGCCCACCCACATGACGGCGGGTATCTGCTTTATTCAGAGTCCACTGATTTAAATGGTGAACTCATCTGAAAAATACCTTCACCGCAACATCTGGACTGGTGTTTCACCAAACATCTGGGTACCATGGCCTAGCCAAGTCAACACATAAAATTAACCATTGCGCTGTCACATGTTCAGTCTGAGGTTTTCTATAAGAAAATTAAAACATTATGATATTTTGTGCAGTATCTTCTAGTTTTCCAAGTACTTTATCATTTTGGTCTTAAAGACATCATGCCATGAAAATTTTACAATTGGGACCCACTTAAATATTGGAAAGAATAGGCCCTTTTTCAAAAGTGTAAGTCCTTTGTCTGGAATTTGTAATACAGCAATTGCAACAATTAATGTAAAAATGGTTTGATTTCACCTACTTAATCCATCATATGACTGTAAAGTATATGACTGGTGGTTCTCTTTGGGGTACACCTCATCACCGTTTGTAATGCTGTGTCTATGGGAAAATACTTTCAAAACTGTAAATCAAAACACCAGTGATATCCCCTCCTTCCGGTGATGAACAGAAATGGGAAGAGTGATTATGTTCTTGGATCCCAATAACTTATTTTTTCTCCACATTTACATAATCATCAAAAACTATCACTCTACTTTTTTTTTTAAATTATTTTTGGCTGTGTTGGGTCTTCATTGCTGCGCACGGGCTTTCTCTTGTCGCAACTCTGTTACTGAGATGGAGCCATAAATAAAAGCACTCCCAAGCTGATAAGGGCAGCAGATACAATGCCATGCATTTACCAGATCTTGTTGTATTTTCCTCCTCCCGGCCCATGTCTCCCAGCCTCCTAGCAGTTGGGTGAGCTGTCGGAAGTTCATGCCCGGTGATGACCCACCTGCCCTCACCCCCCAGCAGGCCACCATCTTGTCTCCTCTTTTGGCACTCTCACAGACTACACATTTAAGATTGCAGTGTCACAAGATCAAAGGACCCTGGAACACTGAGACACTGCTTGATAAGGAGCCACCCAAGAAAGCCATCTGACCAGCATGATGTGAGCAAGAAAAATCCTTTGTGATGTAAAGCCACTGACATCCGCGGTTTATTTATTAGACATCATGACCTACCCTAGCCCCACAGAATACGTTACCTAAGTCTTGCGATCTGACAATAGAAAACAGCATTTCTTAAAGCAAAAGTAGCATATGCTAAAGAAGATTTGTCCTGTGGAACACTATTCAGAGAACAAGAAATAGCATAATGGATTATGTAAACTGCTCAAAGCCTGTTTTCCACACGTGTAAACATTCAGCTGTTTCCTGTATTGGCCAAACTTCCTGCGTGGCATTCGAGTCCCTCCCATGGCCTGGCCATTTCCTCCTTTTCTAGTCTCATCTTCTCCTTGTTTTTCATCTTATTTCTGGAAATAACCAAGCCACCTGTGCTCCTTGCACAGCCTCTGCCGTTTCACGACGCTGCTCTTTCTTTTCCTCCTGCCGGGACCATTTTCCCAGACATCTTGAACTAGTTACCTGTCAAGTTTCCACAGGAGAAACAGAACCACAGGAGTAACATAGAACAGGGGTCAGTCCCACAAAGAGCCAGCGGGAGCCTGATAAACGGTGTCCTCACGGCTGTTTCTGCATTTGGTGCCGAGGCTGAAGTCCGCAGGGTGGGCAGGTGGGAAGGAAAGCTGGAGTGCAGTGTGGCTTCCCCGGGAGCCCAGAAGGCTGAGGGGGGCCCGGGCCGGCCTCTCACATCGACGGCACGGTGAGGTCGTCGGGGAGGCTGGCGCCCTTCTTCACAGAGCTGGGTTGTAACCCAGGACCCTGCAGGAAAGGGGATTCTGGGGAGAGCAGTTCCAGCTTAGCCAAGTGGACCAGTACGAGGCCACCACACGGGCTAAGTTCTACTCATTTTTTAAAAACTGAAGTATAGTTGATTTACAATATTACGTTAGTTTCAGGTGTACAGCAGAGTGATTCAGTTACACACATATATGTGTGTGTGTGTGTATATATATACACACACACACACATATATATATATCTATTCTTTTTCAGATTCTTTTCTGTTATAGGTTATTACCAGGTATTGACTATAATTCCCTGTGCTCTACAGTAGGTCCTTGTTGTTTACCTGTTTTATATATAGCAGTGTGTATCTGTTAATCCCAAACTCCAAATTTCTCCCTCCCCCTCCTTTCCCCTTTGGTAACCATACATTTGTTTTCTTTGTCTGTGAGTCTATTTCTGTTTTGTAAATAAGTTCATTTGTATCATTTTTTTTTTAGATTCTACATGTAAGTGATATCATACGATATTTGTCTTTGTCTGACTTACTTCACTTAGTATGACGATCTCTAGGTCCATCCATATTGCTGCAGATGGCATTAATTCGTTCTTTCTCATGGCTGAGTAGTGTTCCATTGTGTATATATATGTATTTATATCACATCTTCTTTATCCATTCATCTGTTGATAAACACTTAGGTTGCTTTCATGTCTTGGCTATTGTAAACAGTGCTGCTATAAACACTGGGGTGCGTGTTTAACTTCTCCTCCATTTTTAAGACTCAACCAAGGCAGCACCTTCCTGGCGAAGTCATCCTCAGCCCCCGGATTTTGCTCAGAGCATTCTGTGCATCCCACTAAGACAGCACCTCACATACGTAGGTACTTAACTTGCTATCTAATGTGCCTTTCCCTTCGGATGGGTTGCAAGGTCCCTAAGGGCAGGGGCCGTGTGTGCCACTGCTCTGTCCCGAGCGCAGTTTCTGACACAGAGTTGGTCCTCAGTGACTGCGCTCCAGATCATTGCCATTCCTGCTGCCAATAATTTATTACCACCCGTCCTCAAACTAGGATCCCAGTTAGAAACACAGGACAAGGGCAGGAAGACTCCCTCCTGCCTGGTGCTCCAGTCTCAAGGCAGGCGTGCCCCAGCTCAGGCTGACCCAGGAGGGTCACACAAGGAGCAACCCCCTAACTGGGGGGCGGGGCACGGGTGAGTCTAGAATAGGAAATAACAGTCATCAGACATGTCTCAAGTGGCAGGCCTTACTCTAAATGTCTCACACGCTTGGACCCATTTTGATTTGGGTTCTGTAAGGTGGGCGTGATTACCCCCAAGAAGGATGCAGAGCTGGTAAGTAATCTGCCCACGAATCACAGCTGGATCCGTCCAACTCCAAATGCAGCTTATTCCACTGCCCGCCCCCCGCATTTCCTCCCCACCCCAGCTTGGGAGCTGCAGGTGGCTGGAATGGCCCCGCGTGACTCAGAGGGGCCTTAAACTAGAAGAGAAAGAAGTGGCACCATCAGCTGGTGCTGTAAAAAGGCCTGAGGTGCCTATAAACGGTCCTCCCTGAACTGGTCCCACTCTCGTCCCCCAGCAGAGGCCCAAGGGCGGGCGGGGCTGGAGCTCAACACCACCTCCCTCCTCCCGCACGCCACCTCCCTCCTCCCGCCGCCCTCCACACCCCGGGGCTGCCCCGGCCCCAGCCTTCCACGCACTCCCCTTCAGCTTCTTCCTTCTGCCCACATCTTTTCCTGGCTCTGGCGATCTTGGTGGCCCTGCCGCTGAGGGCTGCCCAGGATAATCTTGTTTGAAATAGAGCCCTCCAGGGAGTGGGTCACAGGCTGGGGTTTACCCGAGATCCCCACCACCCCTCAGCTGGCCTGATTCTATTCCCAAGCTCTCCAACTGTGACTACACGGTGTTTCGCATTACTTGGCTTTGGGGACAAAGCATGACCCCTTTGGGAGGATCGCGGAGGGCAGCACGGTGAGGTGGCCTTTGGACTCAGACCAGCCTGAGTGCAAGTTCTGGTCATGTCCCTTTCTACGTGATCTCGGGCAAGCTGCTTAGCCGGGCTGGGCCGCCCTTTCCTCATCTCCAAAGTGAAGACGGTGCCCACTCTTGGGTGGCTGGGAGGGTCAGTGGGTAGGAGGCCTGGGACCCACTCAGCACAGAGCCAGGCACACAGCAGTCGCGGTCATGGGGACCGTCCTATCGGGAGACGTGGAAGGAAGTGGCTGCGCTTAGAGCAAGTTCATGGTTCTTTTTTTAAGGTTTTTTTTTAGTTGAAGTCGAGTTGATTTACAATGTTGTGCTAATTTCTGCTGTACAGCAAAGTGACTCAGTTATACACATATAGACATTATTATTATTTTTTAGTTTGGGGTTAGTAGATGCAAACTATTACATTTAGAACGGATAAACAACAATGTCTACTGTACAGCACAGGGAACTATATCCAATCTCCTGGGATAAACCATAATGGAAAAGAATATATATTAAAAAAAATAGTTCATGGTTCTCGTAGCCCTCAATTGCTCAGCCCGCACAGAGGACTCAGAACAATGCAGCTCAGATCAAACCATTCCCATCTCTCCATGAAAAAAGCAAACACTGCTTCTCTCCTGGATCATGCCCTGGAATACCTACAGTGTGCCCACCCACCGTGTCCCGAGCTGGATGTGAGGAGACATCGAAAAGACATCGAAGATGTATTTCCTGGCTTCAAGGAGCTTTCAATCTAAGTATTTCGTAAAAGGAAAATATTTGGATCGTGTGAATAAGGGGTTAATGGCGTCTCTCTCTGCCTTTATGCTGTTGCTACTTCACAGCAGTAAATTCTCATCTGAACTGCACTTGACCCTGTGCACACAATCATGTTATTCATATTCTTATAAACAGAGGGTACAGTATGTATAATTTCCTAGATTTCTGGGAGGAGATGTATCATAACTAAACTCCAACTTTTCCTTTGGAGAACCAGTCCCATTTGTTTCTGGTTAGCTTCAAAGCAGAAACTAATTTTTTCCTTTTATGTGTCAGTAACTTGAGTGAAATTTGTCACTTGTTTTTATGAAAAATTCTTTGCCCTTGCCTTCATTGCTTTAAAAAAGCAAAACAAAACAAAAAAAAACACCCACAACAACTCATACTTCCTCCACGATACAAGGCACTTGAAACGCAGTGACAGAAGGCTGATGTCATTTCTAGTCATGGAAACTAACAGGAGTCCCACGGAACGGCCTGACCCCATCTGTCCGACGAGAGTCTATTTTCAAGTGTCTACTGTGGAAGCAAGACCACTGGTGACATCTTGTTCCAATTTAAGCAAGGTTGAGCTGTGGGCCAGCGCCTTCAAATCATAACCAGCCCAGAAATTACCTCCTACCAAAAAACCACAAGGGTTAGACTCTGTAAGAATCAGTCCCGGAAAAGTTGGAACTCTCCAATCCGAGCATATTTCTGAAGCCATCCAGTCAAGAACAGCGTTTTCCTTTTCTTTAGCTGGGAGATGTCTTGTTTGTCCTGGGATGAATTACCAGCGTGGCTGGGGGTGATGAAGAGTAGCTTTATTTTGCCTTAAAACAAACTGACTACTCTTTCACCACTTTGCTGTGAGCCAGAGCTATTTAGAAGATGCTCAACCTATTTTTACCTTTCTATAGACCTCTTTAATAGAGATACCATGTCATTAGCAAATTCTCAAAAAACATGAGCTGACACACCGTCTCAGAAATGACTCAAAGTCAACAGGATGTCTCTCTAGGAGCACAGCTCTCCCAGGGGAAAACTTCCGCTGTCCTGCATTTTCCATCCCAGGCATGCTTCAGTTCACCCAGAGGACCACGAACACTGTGACATTTTAGGTAGATTCCCTGTCAGCATCCCAAACCCCAAACATTATTATACACACCGTGGCTTTGAACTCTCGGTTTATTTAATGCCTTTAAGTTCAAGTGACCAACGAGCAAGGAAAGAAATAGGAGTGGCCCTGAGATGATTCAAATAGGCGGGTGCGCCCAGGATAAATGAGCAGTCAGTTCAAATCTAGGATCCAGGGGCATAACACATGTGTCATCATGGAGATGATGAAAGGGACCGAGGAGGGAGAGAGAGCGCTGAGGGCGGGGGTCAGCAGTGGCCACCTGGACTGCTCTTGCAACGGAGATGGGTGATACTGGTTATAGGGAACCATCTGGCTGTACAGCCCAGCTGAAATGGTCACTGGTGTTACGACCTGAATTGTGTCCTGCTCCCACCCAAAGAAATTCATATGTTGAAGTTCTAACCCCCAGTACTTATGAATGAGACTGTGTCTGGAGGTAGGACCTTTAAAGATGTATTTAAGTTAAAGTGACATCATTGACAGGTGTCCTTCTAAAAAGAGATTAGGACATAGACACATGCACAGAGGGGAGACCATGTGAGGACACACGCAGAAGATGGCCACCTACAAGCCAAGGAGAGAGGCCTGGAACCGATTTTTCCCTTACAGCCTCAGAAAGAACCAACCTTGCCCTCACCTTGATCTTGGACGTCCAGCCTCCAGAACTGGGAGACAATAAATTTCTGTTGTTTCAGACACCCAGCCTGGTATTTTGTTCCAGAAAGAACAGCAGCCCTAGCAACGACTATCGACTAGGATCTGTAAAATCAAATTATTCTGGTATTTCTGCCAAACTTCATATATTTTCAAAATTTTCTCAAATTAAGCAAATTCAGACAAGCCTTTCTTTGGGATTTTAAAATTAGGAAAAGTAATAGCCTTTGAGAAGGGCTCACGACCACAGTCTCGAATCTATTCCTATTTTCCTCACTCTTTCCTTGTCGAACGCTGGGTGTCTCCCACCTCTCTCTCCCCAGGTCCTTTTACATCCCTGGTCACCTGGCTTCAACCCCCCATCACCAATAGCATGTCTAAGCCACTTATTTTTTTTTTAAGTGTTGACAGGATGCAGAACAACGGGAATCACATCCATTATTTTTTTTTATTGAAGTAAAGTTGACTTCCAATACGGTGTTAGTTTCAGGCATACAGCACAGTGATTCAATTATACATATGTAGATATATTCTTTTTCAGATAGATAGATAGGGGAATCAGTGTGCTGTACGCCTGAAACTAACACCATATTGGAAATCAACTGTACTTAAATTTATTGAATTAATTTATTTATCTATTTATTTATTTATTTTGGCTGCATTGGGTCTTCGTTGCTGCGCATGGGCTTCCTCTAGTTGCGGTGAGTGGGGGCTACTCTTCGTTGCGGTGCACAGGCTTCGCATTGCGGTGGCTTCTCTTGTTGCAGAGTGCAGGCTCTAGGCATGCGGGCTCAGTAGTTGTGGCACACGGGTTTAGTTGCTCCGCGACATGTGGGATCTTCCCGGACCAGGGCTCGAACCTGTGTCCCTTCCAAGGGCAGGCAGATTCTTAACCACTGCACCACCAGGGAAGGCCCAACTATACTTAAATTAAAAAAAAAAAAAAAAAAAAAAAAAAAAGATGGCCAGTGCCGTCTAAAACTCCACACTTCACTGAAGGCAGAACTTCTCCCTGTCCAGCTCAGCCTGCTGCAGCCTGGCCACTCACCTTGGGAAGGGAGAATGTCTTCAGTCTTTCTCCAGCTGGTCCTTCTGCTTTGCCTCCCCTGCTCTTTCAGTTCCTCAGGGAACAAAGCAGGGTGAGAGAGAAGGGAAGGACGAGACTAGTCCCAGTTGTCCAGTCCTATTTTTTTAAATTAATTAATTTATTTATTTTTGGCTGCGTTGGGTCTTTGTTGCTGCATGCGGGCTTTCTCTAGTTGCGGCGAGTGGGGGCTACTCTTCATTGCAGTGCACGAGTTTCTCACTGCAGTGGCTTCTCTTGCTGGGGAGCACGGGCTCTAGGTGTGCAGGCTCAGTAGTTGTGGCTCATGGACTCTAGAGCACAGGCTCAGTAGTTGTGGCGCACGGGCTTAGTTGCTCCAGGGTATGTGGGATCTTCCCGTACCAGGGCTGGAACCCGTGACCCCTGCATTGGCAGGTGGATTCTTAACCACTGCGCCACCAGGGAAGCCATCCAGTCCTATCTTGAGCTGGCCTGGGATCAACCTGGGCTTGGCAGATGTTAAAGCTCCTTCTTCCTTTCACAGGACATTACTTTAGTTCTCCACAAACCACCCCATCCCTCCCCATTTCTGGAACATTCCCACCTGTATCTTCTTTGAGATAAAAGTGTGTCGCCTCCTCCAGCTGGCCAGTTATGCCTCTTTCCCCGTGGATGCATACGACCAGCTTACTTTGTCAGCCTCTTCAGGCCTCCAGGTAGCCCTCTTGGGCAGTGTATTAGTTTCCTAGGGCTGCTGTAACAGAGTGCCATAGACTGAGTGGCTTAAACAACAGACATTTATTGTCACATTTCTTTCTTTTAGAACACATTTATTTATTTATTTGTTTGTTTGTTTGTTTATGGCTGCGTTGGGTCTTCATTGCTGTGCAGGGGCTTTCTCTAGTCGCAGCGAGTTGGGGCTACTCTTTGTCACACAGCACAGGCTCTAGGCAGGCGGGCTTCAGTAGCTGTGGTGCATAGGCCTAGTTGCTCCACGGCATGTGGGATCATCCCAGACCAGGGCTCGAACCCGTGTCCCTTCCAAGGGCAGGTGGATTCTTAACCACTCCGTCACCGGGGAAGTCCCTATTGTCACATTTCTAAAGGCTAGAAGCCCCAGATCAAGATGGCAGCAGAGTTGGTTTCTTTTGAGGTCTCTTTTCTTGTACTATAGACTAAATTGCGTCCCCCCGCCCCGCAAAATTCATAGGTTGAAGCCCTAACCCCCAATGTGACTGTATGTGGGGATGGGACCTTTAGGAAGGTAATTAGGGTTTAGATGAGGTTATAAGGGTGGGGCTCTAATCTGATAGGATTAGTGTCTTTGTAAGAAAAGGAAGAGACATCAGTGTCCCTCCCACCCACCCCCACCCGCCCCCCTCATGTGAAGGAAAGGCCACGTGAGGACACAGAGAGAAGGCAGACATCTGCAAACCAGGAAGAGAGCTCTCACCAGATACCAACACTGCTGGCACCCTAATCATGGATTTCTAGTCTCCAGAACTGTGAAAAAATAAATGTCTGTTGTTTAAGGCTCCTAGTCTGTGGTATTTTATTATGGCAGCCCAAGCAGACAAATGAATACACTTTTGCTTGTAGATGGCCATCCTCTCTGTGGGTCTCAACATGGTCTATCCTCTGTACAGACACAAATCTGTGTGCTAGTCCCTCCTCTTATAAGGACACCAGTTAGATTAGATTAGGGCCCACCCTAATGACCTCACTTTAACTTAATTACATCTTTAAAGACCTTATGTCCAAATACAGTCCCATTCTGAGGTCCTGAGGGTTAATACTTCATTATATGAATTTAGGGGGACACAATTCAGCCCATCACAGGCAACATCTAAGAACCCACAGGAACTATCATGAGACAAGGTACACATCTGCTCCATGGAACTCTTTGCCCCTGAGGGTCCAGGCGATTCCCAACCATGGTCTCACATCCTTTCGATTTTTTTAGGCATGAATCACACATCAGTCTACCAGGTCCCTTAAGCTCCAGGAGTTAAATATATACCTCCTTCAGGGGTCCCATTAAAGCCTCCCTTCCTTGGGCTGGAAGTGAAGGAAAGTGGGAAAGGCACCCCCATCACTTCCTCGTGGGATGAGAATAGAAATCACAGAACACTAACCACTCTCCAAAAACCTGTGATCTCAAACCTCCTGGATCCTTGCTTTTTATACCCTTGGATATATGAGGGACCAAAGGTTGCAAAACTGATTTTTTGACTCTTTTTCAAGTCCTACATAAGTGATTTTTACTTTGGCTTGTGGGAGTAGTTGGTATCAATTACCATGGTGCATTAGGTGAATATGAAACAGACATATCCTTGTGTACCTGTTGTTGTAGATGGTAAGGGACTGAGTTTTTCACATATAAAGTGCCCAAATAGGGCAGCTCTAGGCCCATCAGGATGTAAGCCCAGTTCTCTGCAATTCTCTTAGCTCTGCCCTCTTCCATGTGTTGGCTTCATCCTCAGACGGGTAGGTAGCAAGGTGACTATAGCAAGCACAGACATCGCCTACAGACAGTACAGAGGCTACGAATCTTTTTACACCAGTGGCCCCTGGGAACATCTTGTCAAGTCCATGGACCAGAATCGGGATACATGTCCTCACTGAGACCAGTCAGCAGAAAGGGGAGTGTGTTTGCTATGAACATCTTAGTCTGCTCAGGATTTGTACCTCCTGAGTGTGTCCAGAGTGGAAAAGGGAGCAGCTCTACCTGCCCCCATCACCACCACACAGATCCAAACCCAAGGAGAGTCCATGGCAGCCCACAGCAGCGCTAACCGAGTGAGATGCTTCCTGGCCTTCTATCTTCTCACTCCGCCACTTCAAACCCTGAAGCAGCCAAAAGAGGGGGGGAACATCAGCCAGTATTATTTTTAAGATATACAAATGGGAGTCTGGTAACCAAACAAATTGAGTTGGGAATTTGGAGTTGGATCACCTGCTGTCCAGCTGCCAATGGGGACCTCATCATGGACAGTGGCTGGAGCCCAGATCGCCCCAGGTAGGAGGGAGCAGGTGAATTATTGCAACTTGCATCTGAGGCGAACTTGGATGGTGTACCAGTGAAATCGAACACGTCAGTGGGTGTGATATATCAGGTGTGTACTCAGCCTGTATATATGTATGTACATTTTTAATAGATGCTTTTCCTAGGAAAGTATAAATCGCAAAACCAACCCCAGAAGAGGGGGGGGGAAAGGGTAAGAGTCTAATTACCATAGAAAGAATTAAGACATCTATCAAGGAGCTAACGATGCACCCTGCGCGCGCACGCACACACACACACACACACACACACACACACACACACACCCTGAGGAAGCTCACATGGCCCCGCAGAGGCCTAAGCCTATAAGGGCTAAATAATGCCCAAATCTATTTAAACTTTTCTAGAGCATAGACAAATAAGAAAACATCCCAATTCTTTTTTATGAAGCTGCCATACCTTCATACAAAAACCTGTCAAAGATAATAACAGAAGAAAACTCCAGATCAATCACCCTTAGGAATAGCAAAGAAAAGATCAACATTGGGAAATCTATTAATATAAGCCACACAGGATATCACTACAAAACATAAGCAAATCAACTGAAAAGTATTATACAAGAAAATGCAGTATAATGTGACTAGATACATATAAACAGTAGCCACTCAGAAAAAGATGAAAAAAAATATATTTACAAAGGTACCATGAAATACAGAAGAAATCCATTGCCTAACGCAAGTCCACAAAGATTTACTCTTTTCTTCTAAGAGATTTATAGTTTTAGGTCTGAGTTAGAGATGTAAAAGATATTTATAAAAATTTTTTTTACAAAGTAAGAGTTGAATAAATGATAAAATATATGCTGTTTTTAAGTGGGAATCCTCAATTTTATTAAATAGCAATTCTCCCCCAAATTAATCTATACATTTACCATAATTTGGGGGGGAAAATCAATAAGATTTCTTAAAAAAACAAGAAAAACTGAATTCTACATGATCTACAGTTGGTTGTAATGCATTCACTTTAATGTGCTGCTGGGTTCCTTTCGGTAATACTTTAGAATTTTTGCATTGATACTGATCAAGAAATACAGAGGAAATAGTGACTATGAGGACAATGAAATTGGATGATTATTACCAAGTTTAATTGATATCGGGGGAAAAAATTAAAAGCTGAGAATAATTAAAACTGGCCAATAAAAGTTAAGGGTGACCAGGACAATTAAACAGGGGAATGAACAGCTTTTTCAGGAACACTCCTACACTGTTGGTGGGAATGTAAACTGGTGCAGCCAGTATGGAGAATAGTGTGGAGGTTCCTAAAAAAACTAAAAACAGAGTCACCGTATGATCCAGCAATTCAAATCCTCGTACATATTCAGAAAAGATGAAAACTCTAATTAGAAAAGATACATGCACCCCAATGTTCATAATACCACCATTTACAATAGCTAGGACATGGATGCAACCTAAGTGTCATTGACAGGTGAATGGATAAAGGAGATGTGGTGTATATACACAATGGACTACTACTCAGCCATAAAAAAGAATGAAATGATGCCATTTGGAGCAACATGGATGGACCTAGAGATGATCATACTAGGTGAAGTAAGTCAGAGCAAGATAAATATCATATGATATCACTTATATGCAGAATCTAAAAAATAATACAGATGAACTTATTTACAAAACAGAAACAGACTCACAGACATAGAAAACAAACATATGGTTACCAAAAGGAAAGGGGGGGAGGGATAAATTAGGAGTATGGGATTAACAGATACACGCTACTGCATATAAAATAGATAAACAACAAGGACCTACTGTATAGCACAAGAAACTATATTCAGTATCTTGTTATAACCTATAATGGAAACGGATCCGAAAAAAATAAATATATATATATATAACTGAATCACTTTGCTGTACACCTGAAACTAACACAACATGGTAAATCAACTATACTTTCAATTAAAAAAAAATACATGCAGAAAAATAAAGTTGAACTCTGACTCCACACTATATACAAAAATTAACTCAGAATGGAACATAGATTTAAACATAAGACCAAAAACTAGGTGAACTTGACCTGTGATAATAAGACAGACCTGCCTCTTTATTTTCTCTTATATGTAACACTCATTATCCCTGCCCCCCACATGCCTTCTCTCAAGAAACTACAGGAAAGTGTGCTCTCCCTACCCATGGGAGCAAATCCAGGAAGCAAGGGATCTAGCAAAGGAAAGAGTTGAAAGGAAGCTCCACATGACATTGCAAAGTGGGCCTGCAGAGTGACCAGTTCATTCCGGAGCTGGAGGATAGAGGTATCCAAGAGAGACAACTCCAGGAAAGAAAAAAAATATGGAACCAAACACCTGACATGTTTGGGTATCTTTAGAACATACTGGACTTTCACAACTGCAATAGGGGGTCAGAGCCACTGGTCCCCAGGAAACCAAGCCAATGAATAGATGACCAGATGAGACAATAACATCTGAGAAACCGAAACACTTCATAAGAAAGAAAATAGACTCTGAGTTCATTCTTTGGCTGGGCTGTGAACAATATTTACCTGGTTCTCATGGTGCAAACACGGAATATTGATTTAACAAAAAAACCGAAGGTGTTGGGAAAATAGGGAAAGACACAAGTCTGGGTGTGGGGAGGGCAATTTAAGAGAGCTAACTCCTCACTTTCTTCAGTAGGAGGCCAAAGGGGTGACATCTAAAGTTGGAAAGTCAAAGAGAGAAATAGGATAAACAGATTATTTTGACATATGGAAATAAACACCATGCGAAAGAACTGAAAGTTAGAAGTCACACCCCTCTGGCAAGAGGAAAGCCAAGTAGGGAAGAGCAGAGTAAAGAACCACTGGTTCTTTCTGGTTGCAAATTGTGTAGAAACGTTTGACTTCTTAAAACTATGTGCATGTGTTACTTTAAAATAATAAATATTATTTTTTTCAAAGTAAGGGAACCCCATAAATCCTTGATTGATTGATTGACAGATTGGTCCAACATAAGCCAATGGATTATTTGATTTTCAATAAAAAGTGCCAGGAATAAGGAGTGGATTCAAGCTATTAAATAAACTCAAAGCTTGTCTCATCCTGAGTTAACCACAATCTCCGCTCACCCTCACCCAGCTGAGATGCAGAAATAAGCCAAATTCAGGGCCATGTGTCATTGCTGAGACCCCCAAAGCTGCTGCACCCGAGCACTGGCACTTCGTTTATTTATTTAGAGAAGTCTCGAATTCACCCAAATTCAGAAAAATGGGGTTTTTTTTCAACTTTTATTAGGCAAATGTTCAAACATGCACAGGAGTGGAAAGAACTCATATCTACCCATCTGCCACCTTCAACAATTACCAACATTCTATCTATTTATTTTATTTGCCCCACTCCCGCCCTGCCCCATTTATTTTGTCTGGAATATTTTAAAGCAAACCCCAGACTTTACGGTATTGTACTCGTAAACAATCCCGTATGCCTCTCCAACTGACAGGACTTTTTATTTCTTTTTCACATAGTCACCATGCCATTATCACACCTAATAAAATTAACAATAATTCCTTGATATCATCTAGTAGGCTGACTATAATTAAAGTTTGCTGATCGCCTAAAGGGTGTGATTTTGCAGTTGTTTTGTTTGAATCAGGGTTCAAATAAGGTCCACACATTGCATTTGATTGCTATGCCTCTTAATGCTGTTTTATTCTCTAACAGCTCCTCTCTGTTTGTTTTTGTTTTTTGTTTTACCTGTCTTGGTCACTGTTTTTTGTTTTTTTTTAGTTTTTATTAGAGTATAGTTGATTTACAATGTTGCATTAGTTTCTGCTGTACAGCAAAATGTATCAGTCATACATACACATATATGCACTCTTCTTTAGATTCTTTTCCCATATAGGTCATTACAGAGTACTGAGAAGAGTTCCCTGTGCTATACAGTAGGTCCTTATTAGTTATCCATTTTATACATAGTAGTGTGTATTTGTCAATCCCAGTCTCCCAATTTACGCCCCTCCTCCGCTTCCCCCCCTGGTAACCATAAGTTTGTTTTCTATGTCTGTGACTCTATTTCTGTTTTGTAAATAAGTTCATTTGTACCATTTTTTTAAATTCCACATATAAGCAATATCATATGATATTTGTCTTTCTCTGTCTGACTTCACTCCATATGACAATCTCTAGGCCCATCTATGCCGCTGTAAATGGCATTATTTCGTTCTTTTTTATGGTTGAGTAATATTCCATTGTATATATGTGCCACAACTTCTTTATCCATTCCTCTGTCAGTGGACATTTAGGTTTTTTCCATCTCTGTTTATTTTTTTAAATTTTTTTTTAGAAGATGTTGGGGGTAGGAGTTTATTTATTTATTTATTTATTTATGCTGTGTTGGGTCTTCGTTTCTGTGCAAGGGCTTTCTCTAGTTGTGGCAAGCGGGGGTCACTCTTCATCGCGGTGCACGGGCCCCTCACTATCGCGGCCTCTCTTGTTGCAGAGCACAGGCTCCAGACGTGCAGGCTCAGTAGTTGTGGCTCATGGGCCTAGTTGCTCTGCGGCATGTGGGATCCTCCCAGACCAGGGCTCAAACCCGTGTCCCCTGCATTAGCAGGCAGATTCTCAACCACTGCGCCACCAGGGAAGCCCCATCTCTGTTTATTTTTAATGTCTTTGATTTGATGAGGAAACAAGGTCATTTATCCCGAGAATGTCATGCATTCTAGATCTAGCTAATTGCTCCTTTGTGCTGTTTAACTTGTTCCTCTAGCTGCCATGTTTCCTGTAAGTTAGTTGTCTGATCTAAATGTTTGAAGAGATTCAGGATCAATTTTTGGACAGAAATATTTGCTGAGTGATACCGTGTGCTTATCATACCACATCACAAGGTTCAGAATTCTGGTTGCCCCACTTTGAGAACTGCCCAGACTGGTTATTAGATTCACAGTGTCAGCCCGAACTCTCCAGCATGAAGTTCTTCACCAACTTTTCAGCTAAAGACTTTAGTATCTGTAATATATTGTCTCCAAAGATCACCACCAGTAATTCCTCCCACCTCTGGCCCCAGAATTGTGGGAACAGGTACGTGTGTCTGTCTGGGTTCAGAATTGCCGTGCAAGAGTGACTGCCATGTGGTTCCCATTCTTCCCTCTTTCGACCAGGGGTGCCCACTGCTGACTTGCCGTTGCTTGTTGGGCATATGGAGTGGAGATAACTTACCTTCTTAGTTCATAGTTCCCAGGTCAGTAGGAGTTGCACTTGAGGACTTGGTTTAGATCACAAAATCCTAGACTTTGAGATGATGACAAAATGGAGACATTCGGGGGAGACTGAGAGTATTTTGCACATGGAAGGGATGTAAACTATTGTGGCTAAGAGCAGACAGTGTTAAACTGTTCCCAAGGCTGGCCATGCCTCTCATCAGCACTGGAGTCTGTTTCCTCTCCCTCTGCACCTGGACTGACTTTGTTTTTTGCTTCAACCAACAGAAGGCAGCAGAGGTGACACTGTGTCCCTTGTGGGTTTAGTCCTTAAGAGACCCGCCAGCTTTGACAGCTTCTGCCCCCACCCTTGTGGAAACCAACCACCACGTGAAGAAGTTTGGGACAGTCTGTGAATGATGAGAATCCCCTGGAGGATACTCAAGGCTCCCTGGTGACAGCCCCCAATGTCAGTGGGGCCATCTTGGACATTCCAGCCCTGGCTGAGTTCCCAGAAGAATGTAGCTACATTAGTGACCCCAGCTGCCCCACACGATGGTGGTTTGTCATGCGTCAGCAGATAGTTGAGATCGATGACAATGGATAGATAGATAGATAGATAGATAGATAGGGACATCAATCCATTGATGACTATTGCCTGAACTCATTAGGGGTTGCAAAATGGGATTTTCTAATTTCTTCTTCATTGAGTAACTGGAAATCTGCTGAAAAAGGAGACGTTTTCCCCAACAAAAATTTATTTTCCCCTGACAGGATAAATATAAGAAAGGGAGGGCAAACACTGGATGCTTCCCTTTACTTTTGAATTTTCATTGTGCCCCGTAATTCCAATTGACCATTGAAGGTTGTGGGCTTTTTGCTTCTACTGTTTTCTTTTTTTTTAGTATCATTATGAGCCCTTGGATTTTTATAAGTTTAACCTATTTCAATCCTTTGCAGTTATTAGCCTTACTGATACTCAAATTGTCCCATCTTTGGCCCATGGCAGCCTCCTCCAGTTGGATCTGTGTCCTTGTGACCTGACCCCATTTGTCTTGATAGCTTCCTTTCCTTCTGGCATAACAAGATGCCCCAGGTTCACCATATACATTTCCTGCCCCAAACCTGGGGTCGGCCATTTCTCTAAGGAGTTCTAGTTCCTTTAGTGGGAAGTGGAACCTATTTATTCTCAATTTACATTCCATCCCAAGAAACTTAGAAATTAGATTTCCCGGCCCCAGATGCTTAGAAATATTACATTAGAAATGGGCTGCTAAATCTTGTATTCAACATCTCAAATTTATGTGATCAGGAGAAACATACTTAACCCTCTAATGCTCAGTTTTTCTCATTTGTAAAATTAGGGTAACGATAGTACCTAACTCATTTTTGTGAGCTAATACTTTAAAAATTCTTGGAAATAATACCTGGGAAGTACTGATAAGTACTGGCTGCTATTATTATTGTTGTTGTTGTTATTAATTTATCCTATTTAAGGAGAGCTTATCACTCAGGATTTTCACAGGTATTTGAACATTCTGTGCATTTAACATGTTCTTTTAATTAACTGCCACAACCTTATTTGCATATGCCTTTATTTGCATATAGATATCTGTGGACCGTATGTACAATTCCTCTGTTTGTGGTTTTATATACATCTTTTTTTTTTTTTTTTTTTTTTTTGCGGTACGCGGGCCTCTCACTGTTGTGGCCTCTCCCGTTGTGGAGCACAGGCTCCGGACACACAGGCTCAGCGGCCATGGCTCATGGGCCCAGCCGCTCCACGGCATGTGGGATCTTCCCAGACTGGGGCACGAACCCGTGTCCCCTGCATCGGCAGGCGGACTCTCAACCACTGTGCCACCAGGGAAGCCCTATATACATCTTGTTATACCTTCTGTTTTGCTTACGTTTTTAATTCATCATGTTTCTGAGATTTATTATACATATATAAGTGGACCTAGTTCATTTCTTTCTGAGTTCCAGAAAGATTTATAGGCATGTAGCTTCTTTTTTATGTTCTCCCTTTGATGTCCATTTAGGTTGATGTAGCCTTTTGCCTTTCCCAACAAAGCTATAATGAACAACTTTATATTCCTTTGTGTACCTATGTGAAGGTTTCTCGGAGATGTGTACATAGAAATAGGATGACCTACTTGGAGGATATATGTGGTCTCGATTTCATTTAACCCTGCCAGATTGAGTATCTCTTGGAATGCTCTTTTGTTAGTCTAGGTTAAACAGATAAATTTCTGGTCTTAACAATTTGCCTGTTTTTCCTTTTGGGATGTCTGCCTCTTGCAGATGATAGGAATTCCTTATTTATTCTCAATAGGCATCCTCTGTCAGTTATGTACATTAAGAAGCACTGACGTATGCCATTATTAGCACAGTGTTAAGGCAGACTGCCATGGCTCAAACACTTGGCTCCCCCAAGGTCACTAGTTTTGTGACTTTGCTCAAATTCCTTAACCCTTCTGAGGTTCAGTTTCCTCATCTATAAATTGGGATGGTAACAGTGACCTCCCTCATGGAGAACTATGAGGACTGAATGAGTCAAAGCATGCAAACCACTTAGAATGGAATCTGCACAAAGAAAGAACTGAGTTGTCTTTCGGAAATTTTAATATGCCTACAAACATTTCAGACATGCACGGACATTTTCACTAATTTTTTTTAACTCTGTTCTAATCGTTTGATCCTACCCTTATACTCACTCAACTCCCCTCATGCTCCCTGATGGAATTTTGTGTTCTTTGGGTCAAGAACCATGTCTTGGTAGATTTTTGCTTCCAAGTGCTTAATAAACAGCCTATCCCATAAAAAAAAAAGAAAAAAGAAAGAAATGGGCTGCTAGAGACATACACTCATGGCTGTGAGAGGGAAAGCTAGTAGCCTATTAATAGGAGAGAAAACTGGAAAAAAATTATGAAAGGCAGACATAAGAACTCAAAAATTTCAGCAATCTGGCCCAGCTCCAAACTTGCATTCTCCAAAAAGAGATCTTCGGTGTTCCTATTTGAAGCTAATCTCGTCCTCCAGCCTTTCCTTACATTTTATTTATATCTCTATTATAATATTTATCAAGTTGTTCTTGTCTAGGTCTGTTTGTCTAGATTAGTATCCCAGATGCCCATTCAAATCATCCAAGGAGCTGTTTATTTTTAAAAATAAAATGAAAAATAAAAATATTCTAATTGAGATATCATTGACATATAACATTGTATTAGCTTTAGGTGCTCACCATGGTGATTTGATGTATGTATATATTGTGAAAGGACTACCAGAATAAGTCTAGTTAACATCCATCACCACACATAGTTATAATTTTTTTTCTTGTAAGGAGAACTTTGAAGATCTATTCTCTTAGCAACTTTCAAATATGCAGGACAGGATTATTAACTGTAGTCACCACGCTGTGCGTTACATCCCCAGGACTTATTTATCTGATATCTGGAAGTCTATACCTTTTGACCCCTTCTCCCATTTCATGCAGCCCCACGCCTTCTGCCTCTGGCAATTGCCAATCTATTCTCTGTGACTATCAGTTGGGGTTTTTTTTGTTTGTTTTTTTTTTAAGATTCCACATATAGGTGAGCTCATACAGTTAAAAAATAATAAAATAAAATAAGAAAATGTTATCTGGGTCCCACTCCCAGAGAGTCATATATAACTGGTCTAGGATGGGGTCATCTATATATCCTTTTTTATTTTAGATATATTTATTTATTTATCTTTGGCTGCGTTGGGTCTTCATTGCCGTGTGTGGGCTTTCTCTAGTTGCGGCGAGCTGGGGCTACTCTTCATCGCGGTGTGCATGCTTCTCATTGTGGTGGCTTCTCGTTGCAGAGCATGGGCTCTAGGCACGCTGGCTTCAGTAGTTGTGGCACGAGGGCTCCGTAGTTGTGGTGCACAGGCTTAGTTGCTCCTCGGCATGTGGGACCTTCCTGGACCAGGGCTTGAATCCATCTCCCCTGCATTGGCAGGCAGATTCTTAACCACTGTGCCACCAGGGAAGTCCCCTCTATATATTCTTTTTTTTTTTTTTTTTTTTTTGCTGTACACGGGCCTCTCACTGTTGTGGCCTCTCCCATTGCGGAGCGCAGGCTCAGCGGCCATGGCTCACGGTCCCAGCCGCTCCACGGCATGTGAGATCTTCCCAGACCGGGGCACGAACCCGCGTCCCCTGCATCGGCAGGCGGACCCTCAACCACTGCGCCACCAGGGAAGCCCAGCTCTACATATTCTTAAAACTTGCCAGATGATTCTGATAGACAGCCAGGGCTGGGAGTCATGGGTCTATCCTGTAACCCTGGAAGGGTGGAGACCTGCTAAGTCATCCTGTTATCTCCCAGTGCCACTGTTACCCAGAACTGCCATTCAATAAATGCTTGTTGTGAGTAGGAATCTTGAATCAAAAATGGTTAATCAGGGAATTCCCTGGTGGTCCAGTGGTTAGGACTCTGTCTTCCACTGCCAAGGGCCTGGGTTCAGTCCCTGGTTGGGGAACTAAGAATCCTGCAAGCCGCATGGCACCGCCAAAACAAAACAAAAAAAACGGTTCATCATTTTCAAGATAACAAATTAGAGAATGTGTCCCATCCCATCCCCTCAAAGGACTGGACCCAGAGCCATCTGAGAAATTGGCTATTCAGAGCAATGTGCTCAGATGTGTTCAGATAGCTCAGGTTTTCAGTTATTTAGGAAAAAATTACTATACTGTATCGCTGAAGCCTTTATCCCCAAACATTAAATCTCCCGTTAGAAGGGTAGTTTAGAAAGACTCCCAGAGGTGCAGTGTTGGGATCCACATGTAGACAGTATACAGTGGGAGGTACGATAATGTGGCTTGAGGATGCAGCTACCGTGATGTGGCAGAGGACCGACAGTAGGTTTTCTGAGCCACGGGGATCGTCACAGTGGCACGTAATCCCAGCTGCCCCTGAATGTGGCTCATTGGAACTCCTGGTGGGAAGGGAATAAATGTAACTTGTGCAACGCACATTTTTGTATTCCCTCAGCACCTAGCAGTGTGTTAGACATAGGACATACTCAATAAGTAAGTGTTAAATCTTTTAGAAAGGAACTGCGCATGTGCCTTCTTGTATGAGGACTGTATCTAACCTTAGTGAGGGCCACATATTTTGACTGTTCTCATTAACATGATACAGCTACAAAGGCATTGAAAATATGATCCTTTCTATTTTAGGCATAACAAAGAACTACAGTTTTCTCTAAAAATAACCTAGATTGGAATTTTCTTCCACCCATGAGAGCGCTATGTTTATGAACACACAGTCCCAAGACCTGTGTCAACAACATTCTAAAACAATGCTTCACTTTGATAATTACATATAATAAGCATTTGGTTCCTTAAACTTTCGTTAGTTTTGGAAATTTTTTTTTATCCTAACAAAGCGAGGATCTTTTTTTTTCCCATAAAACACAAACCATCTGATCAACAGCAGTCCAATCCTGGGTGCCTACAGAGGGACAAAATGTAAATTATGGAGAATAGCACCCCATGCCCTGAAACTGGCCCAGGCCAAGAGGGTCCAAGACTCCAGCATAAGCTCCATACATATCAGACCTGGTCCTGAAAACAGCCCTATTTTCAACGCATATATATATATATATTTCCAATCCCTAGATGCAGAATAGCTTATGATAAACTCTAGAGCTAAAGTAAAGTCTTGAAATGAAATTAAGCAGCTGTGGTCTTTTAGAAGAATTTTCTGGAGCTATTCTGTGTATGGATCAAGAACATGACCAATATATGCAGATGTAACTTGGTGCAGCCACTATGGAGAACTGTATGGAGGTTCCTCAAAAAACTAAAAATAGAGTTGCCATGTGATCCAGCAATCCCACTCCTGGGCATATATCCAGACAAAACTATAATTCAAAAAGATACATGCACCCCTATGTTCATAACAGCAGTATTTACAATAGCCAAGACCGGAAACAACTTAAATGTCCGTCAACAAATGAATGGATAAAGAGATGTGGTGCGTATATATGAGGGAGTACTACTCAGCCATAAAAAAGAATGAAATAATGCCATTTGCAGCAACATGGATGCAACTAGGATTATCATACTAAGTGAAGTCAGAAAAAGAAAGGCAAACGTTATATGATATCACTTATATGTGGAATCTAAAATATGACACAAATGAACTTATCTGTGAAACAGATAACAGAGACAGACTTACAGACATAGAGAACAGACTTGTGGTTGCCAAGGGGGAGGGAGGGTGGGGGAAGGATGTATTGGGGGTTTGGGATTAGCAGATGCAAACTATTATACATAGAATGGTCCTACTGTATAGCACAGGGAACTGTATTCAATATCCTGTGACAAACCATAATGGAAAAGAATGTGAAAAAGAATATATATATAGGGCCTCCCTGGTGGCGCAGTGGTTGAGAGTCCGCCTGCCGATGCAGGGGATACGGGTTCGTGCCCTGGTCTGGGAGGATCCCATATGCCGCGGAGCGGCTGGGCCCGTGAGCCGTGGCCGCTGAGCCTGCGCATCCGGAGCCTGTGCTCCGCAACGGGAGAGGCCACAACAGTGAGAGGCCCGCATACCGCAAAAAAAAAAAAAAAAAAAAAAGAATATATATATATATATATATATAACTGAGTCACTTTGTTGTACAGCAGAAATTAACACAACATTGTAAGTCAACTACATGTCAATAAAATAAGTTAAAAAACAAAAGAACTTGACCAATCTAGAGTCCAAGTCACATGATGCAGAATGAGCTACTTCTAAGTGGAGAACGAGAGCTTTATTTATCAGTTATCTATCCTTCAGGAATCCTCAGGAAGGTGAGCATAGATTTGCCATGTGACTCCCAGACACTCTCTTAAAAGCAATCCTTATTCCTTTAGTGCCCTTCAACTAGGTGAGGTGTTTGACAGGTGTAGGAGCCGTCACATTACCTGGTAGGGTGGGGCTCAGGATGCTATACATCCTGCAGTGTATAGGGCAACCCCTCGCACCAAAGAACAGTCTAACCTAGTTACTGGTAGCACCTCCTCTGAGCTTAATAATTAAGTTGCTTAATTACTGAGTTGGAAATTAAGACATTAAGACCCCCACTGCTTATTTGCCTCTTCTGCTGTAGGTAGGTTGTGATCATCTATTTACTACATTATTGAACAGACAGCCAAGCCCATCTGGAAAAAGGAGAGAACAATATATTTATCCCCCAAGGAGAGGATCATCCATTGGTGGGACATACTCCTCAGCATCTGTCTTTAGCTGAGGCCACAGTTTAGCATTTAGAGACATTTAGGGGATATAACACTTAATTCCACCTTCTACTCAGCCCATAGTCTGAATTTGAGGATGGTGATAAGAAAATCTAGAAATTAGCTTCAGCAAAACTATGCCAACAAAAAGAAAATCAAACCAAAAGCAAGTCCAGCACTAGGCAAATGTAATGGAGACAGTCTGGAAAATTATCAGATGAATTAAATGACTGAATACAACGACTATTTACATGAAAAATAATTTTGGTAATGAAGGAAATTGGTCTAAGTTCTCTTCTATGGTTGATAGTTATTAAATTGTTCTGCTTATGAGACAGAAGTTCTTGGTTTTTTTGGTGCTTTCAGTTTGTACCTAAAAATAAAAATGAGCGCCTATAAAATCAAATGGAATTGCTGTCAAGAAGATACAACCCGAGGGCTTCCCTGGTGGCACAGTGGTTGAGAGTCCGCCTGCCGATGCAGGGGACACGGGTTCGTGCCCCAGTCCGGGAGGATCCCACATGCTGCGGAGCGGCTAGGCCCGTGAGCCATGGCCGCTGGGCCTGCGCGTCCGGAGCCTGTGCTCCGCAACGGGAGAGGCCGCAACAGTGAAAGGCCCACGTACCGCAAAACAAAAACAAACAAACAAAAAAGAAGATACAACCCGAAGTGAAAGTCTTGAGATGCAGTGCTTTTGAGAGACTTGCCTCTGTTGGAATCCTACATTGTTTGCACCTGGTTCAGGTACAAATGAGGAGGAATGTCCCCAGGGCAGCCTTAAGGTGAGAAACACAATCCAGAATCCCAGCTAAATTCTGGGTTTTAAGGCAGTGCCCCAAATGTAAAGAGGTGAGGTGCATTTTGACTAAAGTACTAGAAATCTAAGAATGTTATAAAAGTCTGCCCAAAATATGTAAACAAACACACCTTCATGTATTAATCACATATTTGTTGAGCCCTCCTGCATACCTATGCTAGGATGCCAATAGAACTAGAGGTTTTTTCCCAGCATGCATTCTGATTCCATCGAGCTGAACAAAAGGATAAGGAATGGAGGATGGGTGGCGACAGAGCAGACTGGCAGAAAACAGGAGAGAATGGGCCAAGCAGGATGCAGGTGGATTGACTGTTTCCATAATACAGATCATCATTGGAAACAGTCTTCCAGTTCTCAGCAAAGGCAGGTGGTTTAGGTATGTCCATAAGAAAGCCAGCAACATCTCCTGTTTTCTGGCGCCTATGCTTTGAACAGCTTCTTGGTGCCCTAAAGGGTGTCCTTCAGCTCTTCTTGGTTGGCCTACGAGATTCTGTGTTACAGAGAATCTCTTTCTGACTCTGTGTCTATCATAAATACAGCTGTTGAAATACTCTTCCAGGATATATTTGAGCACATGGTAGAATTTGGATAATACTTTCCAGGACCAGGATATAAACTGCAGGCCATAATAAGATGGCTGGGATGCTCTATGAGGCAGAATCTATTATCTGTGTACAAGAGGCTGTGACTGAAATGAATGGAGACCCAGCACAGGGCACTTCCATCTCTGGAAGTGTCTGATGTTACTAAATACTCTGTGGGTCCAGGAAGCAGCATGGAGTCCATGTGCATGTTTCCCAACAGAATTCAGGAATCAGGAATGAAGCTGACTCTCTGGGTCTTCCACTGTCCTGGGTAAAAATGTCACAGTTATTGTAACAAAAGGCATCATCCTAGACACAGAGCTTCCAGAAATCTCTGCAGGCCATGATCACTATTTTGCAGAGTAGGGTCATAGCAGAAATGCAACTCAGAAGTTTGGGCTCTCCTTTTTCTGGATATGTTAACTGGTTATTTTGGCAGAACAAGGCCTTCCTAAATGCTGAATCCTTTGGGGGAAATAGAAGAATATTCTCAGGACTTGAAATAGTTTGGTTAAATGCCTAAAATTGGTGATGGGGGTTCAGGCTGTCTTGGATTAAAGGGGCCTCGGCCCCTTTCTACTCCCTCTTTAGAAGGGACAGAGAAAGACAGAAAGGGAGTGATCTAATGCTACAGGAGATACCATATACTTCCACTTCATGACAAGGTTTGTTTTTTTGTTTTACTAAAGACAAATCATCTCTCATGGCAGGATGTAGTTGCTTTCACTCTTACTGAGGCCATTTAAAAGCAAAAATATTCAAACAATTAAGCAAAGATACAGCCAAGGGGCTGTGTCTACTACTTCAGCAGTGGCATCTGGGAAGGTTTGGCTAGCAGTGAGAGGTCATCTGGGTAGGAGGTAGCCCAGTAGGTCTGCACAAGGGAAGATCTCGCTTTAACACACACACACACACACACTCTCTCTCTCTCTCTCTCTTTCTCTCTCTCTCTCTCTCTCTCTTTCTCTCTCTCGGTCTATTTCCTGTCTGCTGAACCACTGGCCATTTACCCAAGGCAGTCTCTACAACGCAAAATTAAGTTATCACAGACTTGTAGTTCAGATGCCTCAAGACCCAAAACAATTGGAGGAATGATCCCATCGGTTAACAGATTTCACATCCACTCCCCTCCCACACTTATCTCAAGGAAAACACAGCAACAGATATAGCTGGTTGGCAAGCCAATTGTCAGCCAAGTTAGCCTCCAAAAATTTTTTTTAATTTACTGGTTAATGATTCTACACATAGGCATACACAATTATCTATAGACTCTGAGAAGAGATACCCATTACATGGTTGTTTTCCTGGAGGAAGGAGCCTAAGGAAAAAGTCCTCAGGTTATGTCCCTACATTCTGATGTGGCTCCTCTTGACCCGGTTTCCAGCCTATATTAGCACAGATTCGATTTGGAATTCAGATAGGTCAAGGATTAGAGTGACCTCATCCACTGTAATCGTTAGCTGTCCTGGCTTGTCTCAAGTTCTTGAGAAGAGGGTAGTCAGGTTACATGTTCACTGAGTTCTCGATCCATCCAAGTTTGCATCTTGGCTGCTTAAACTTCTTTGATATTTAGAAAGGTCTCACATCCCACTGGCAAGTTCACCTTGGTCAAACCAAAAGTAGGCATAGGAGCAGACAGAAATTGTTCCGGAGTCCTCTTATGAAGAGGTGCTTCACCACCGTGGTATTGGAGGCATCAATTCGCTGATTTGGAAGAGGCTAATCCCAAGGTAGGGGTAAGCAGGTTCTTCTCTTCCTCCTACTGATTTAAAGAGGCCTGTTATTGGAGGAACTTGAAAGGAAAAAATGGGAAGTGGGTCGTGTAGCAGACACTCGCGGCACAGCATGCCACATCCTTTGTCCACCTAGCTTTGGCACATCTGTGATGGACGGGTCTGTGCATACAGCCAACATCCCACATCCAGTGCAATTTCTCAGAGCCCCTCTACTTTGCTGGCTTTCAGTTTTCTCTAAAACTATGGAAATCTGCCCCAAAATAGTTTCAGCTATTCGCAATCCACATGTATGCTGGAGTTAAGACTCCTAGGGTCAGCCTTCAGATAACTGGGAACCAAAGCCAGCGTATAAATGGCACAGACTCCCCAACTCCTGGTGGGACAGTTTTGAGTTGCATTTCACACAGTTCTTCAGAGGTCCCCAGTGGGATTGACCCTTCCTGTCTCACTTTCCCCACTCCCTCACTTCTGCTTCCAGGAATCCCCTCCCGAATCAACTACATGCACCCGAGCAAGTCCGTGGCTCTGGTTCTTCTTCAGGGCATCACCTCCAGGGCATCTCCAGGAGTGTGGCATTTGTTCAGGGTATCAGTTGAGACTCCTCCAGTTGAAACTGGCAGGGAATCCAACAGAATGTATATACATAGTTCTTTTTAAATAAAGTTATTTATTTATTTTCGGCTGTGTTGGGTCTTTGTTGCTGCGCACAGGCTTTCTCTAATTGCAACGAGCAGGGGCTACTCTTCGTTGCAGTGAGTGGGTTTCTCATTGCGGTGGCTTCTCTTGTTGCAGAGCACGGGCTCTAGGCATGCAGGCTTCAGTAGTTGTGGCACACGGGCTCATAGTTGTGGCTTGAGGGCTCTAGAGCGCAGGCTCAGTAGTTGTGGTGCACGGGCTTAGTTGCTCCGCAGCATGTGAGATCTTCCCAGACCAGGGCTCGAACCCGTGTCGCCTGCATTGGCAGGTGGCTTCTTAACCACTGCCCAACGAGGGAAGTCTCCAAAATGTATATTTTGATAAGATTGGAATGTATTGGCTCATTTCCCTGAAAAATCTAAGGCTAGAGTTGATTTCAGGTACCGTGATGTAGAGATTTAAAATATGACATCAAGATACAGAATCGCTATCTTTTTGCTGTGTTCTGCTGTCCTCCGTATGTTGGCTTTATCCTCAAATAAACTCTCCCTCTGTGGTCAGAAGGGGGCTATAGCAGTTCCAGGCTTTCTCTTATTTAAGTTTCAATTCCAGCTAGAAACAGCAGGAATATCTTTCCCAGAGATTCCAGAAGTCTCGCTGTGTTTCTTTGGCTTTGCCTGGGTCATGTGCAGATGGGGAATTGGATGCCCCAACTCTACATGTGGATATGTAATCAAGGGAATGGGGAAGGGATGACCTCCCAGAGGGAAATCACACATGGCTGTCAGAATAAAGGTAAATGGTTGCTGAGTGGCAAAAAAACAACTGAAATCCATTACAGTCCACTCCTCGGGGCTGACCAGAATGCGCGCGTGTGCACAGCCCCACACATGCATGCACGCACGCACGCACGCACACACACACACACACACCCTTTCTCCCATACTTTGTAAAGTCGCCACGTCTACTTAAAATACATTCACCACTCCTCCAAAAGAAGATCATCTAAATCTAATCCAGCACCAAGCCTAGAATCTCTGGAAGATATGCAGTCTTATCAGTCAAGGCAAATTGTCATGCCTCGTAATCTGATAGTCTACAGCTAAATGATCATTTTAGCAACCCCTGACACACTCCATACTATACAAAGGTGGGGACAGAACAAGATAACTGCCGTGAAACCACCCTTTGAGAGAGGCAAGAATTGGAAATAACTCAGTGTTCACCAATCTAAAGCACATGTCATGTCCAGCTGGACAGGGGTAGCAAGGCTCCCTTCCTGGCACTGGACTTTGATCGTCGGTTAGCCAGTCTGGATAGCCCTGGGAGACCCTTCTTCACCTATTTTCTTCCATGGCCCATGCTTTCTCCCTCTTTTTTTTTATGGAAGTCTAGTTAATTTACAATGTTGTGTTAGTGTCAAGTGTATATCAAAGTGATTCAGTTATACATATACATATATATATATATATTCTTTTTCAGATTCTTTTCCATTATAGGTTATTACAAGATATTGAATATACTTCCCTGTGCTCTACAGTAGGTCCTTGTTGTTTACCTATTTTTTTTAGTGTGTGTATGTCAATCCTGAACTCCTAATTTGTCTCTCCCCCCACCCCCTACTATCCCCTTGGTAACCATAAGTTTGTTTTCTATGTCTGTGAGTCTATTTCTGTTTTGTAAATAAGTTCATTTGTATCATTTTTTAGATTTCACAAATAAGCGATATCATATGGTATTTGTCTTTCTCTATCTGACTTCACTTCATATGGTAACCTCTAGGTCTGTCCATGTTGCTGCAAATGGCATTATTTCATTGTTTTTTATGGCTGAGTAATATTCCATTGTGTATATGTACCACACCTTCTTTATCCATTGGTCTCTTGATGGACACTTAGATTGCTTCCATGTCTTGGCTGTTGTGAATAGTGCTGCTGTGAACACTGGGGTGCATATATTTTTTTGAGCTTTGTCTCTCTTGGAAGATCTCCTTGCCTGTTACTGTCCATAGTCTCATCTGAGAAGGTCTTAAGAGGTAAAGCCTGACTCAAAGGCTACACCCTATCAACTCACTTCTTAGTGACATGAATTTAGGTCTGGAGAGTATCTTCAAAATTAAGCAATCACAAATTGTACTTGGACTAAGCTTGCATTTTTATTGTAAGCCCTCACTGTAGACCACAAGAAGGAACCAGCATACTCCGACACCTGGAACTCTTCCTACCAAATCTCCTGGTGTTACCCTTAGTTGTCCGTGGTGTGAGGGTCAGCACACAGCAGGCAAAAATGTGATCAGCATTCACTACCACTTAACAAGTACTGACACCTTTACAACCTGGGATAGAGGATTCCTTATGACTTCCACTCAACATTAACTCAGCCAATTCCCTGTTCAAGAACCTGCTACTTGCTACTTCTTACTCCTGGTACTAATTTATCTATCGCTCATTTATTCAACAAATATTTCTTGAGTACCTATTATGTGCCAACCATTTGTTCTCAGTTCTACGGATACGGTGGTAAATCAGGCAGACAAGATGCCTGCTTACATGGAATATATAGTTAGAATTCAATCAGTTCCAAAAGGCCAAAAATCCAACCCAAATAGGCGTAACGCAAAAAAAAAATGTAATTTATTAGCTAAGATAACTGAAAAGTTCAGGGGTAGTACTGGCCTCAAGCGTAGCTTTATGTAAATGCCAGACAGTGTTGCCAGGACCCAGTTTCTCTTCATCACACAGTTACTGGCCGTAGCCTATTCTGTGTTTTGGCCTTATTTTCAGACAGTCTCTCTCTTCCTGATCACAAGATGTCTACAGAAGATCTAGACTGTATATCTTCCAGGCTTTCAGCCCAATAGGATTTCATTTTATTTACTTTGATTGAGTCATATTGGGTCCCTGGCCAGGGAACTGAGACACCCTGATTGGCCAGGCTTGAGTCATATGTTCTGTACCTCAAAGGAGCCAAAACCACCAAAAGTAGATGGAATGAAAGTGGATTACGGGTGGTTCCCCAGAGCAGTACTGGGGTGTGGTTATCAGAGAAGAGTGAATGGATACTGAACGGCAAAACCCATCTACCAGATCCAGAGGAGTGTGGATGTCCTGACTCATGTACACATCCGACCCAGGGTCTCCAGGAGTTGACCAGGAATTGGTGGTGCTCCATCCAGCTGAGAAATATCTGAATCAGTGATTCCTAAGAGGCCAGGAAGTACAGGAAGTTCAAGTCCCAATTCTGGAAGTTGTTGAAAGAAGGTATGGGCATTGCGTATGCCAAAGAGCCTGCCAACTATCCTGAGCTTGTCTGGAGAGCCCTCTCCACTCATCACTCCCTGAGATCTGGGTGAGGTTATGTGTCCCTAAGATTCAGTTTTACAAAGGCTTGGGCTCCTCAAAATTGCTCCAGAAGATTGGAGATTGGAGGGGAGGGGAGAAGGAAGGCTGTAATTCCATATTACCCGACTTCTCAAACTTACTGCCAAGAATTACTCAAAGCTAGAGAATAACAGGATAACAAGATATGGATATGACACATCTTTTCATAAAATATATTTTGCTCAATAAAAAATAATTTAAAACATGACTTATATAATAAACAGATGTATAATGGAATAGAATGCAAAATTTACATTCATTTTTAGATCAACCATACACTTCAAAGACATTTTCAAGCTTGCTGTGAATACTCAAAGGAAAATAACTTGCATAATGGAGAGAGAGAAAAAAACAAAACAAAACAAAAAAACCTCTTTTCCCCAGACAGAGATTAGGAAGCATGATCCTTATCTAAGAAGTTAATCCAGCCTCTCTAAGCAGAAAATTCAGCGTACTGGCAAGGTCTTTTTAGTAGCCAAGGGAGCAGCCCCTGAGTACGGCTGAGTAATGGCCCTGTTTATTATCCCCAGCAGACTCCCTGGGAAACAATTTGAAATCCAAAGTGAACTTATTCCTTTGTGAATAAGTAGGCCTTGCAATTACAGAACCATGAGGAAAGTATTAATCTCTTTCTGCTAGGCAATCAGGAAAATAAATATGCACTTTCACAACTCACACCGGTGGCAGGGCAAAAAGAAGAACAGCCTTGGAGAGCCCGCCAGGACTGTCTCATAGAAGACACAGGATATTGTGAAGCAATGGTATCAAAGACTATTGCCTGGGCAAGTCTGGGGGCTTGGAGTAGCAAAGACCCAGAGCCCCTAGGATGCTATTTCTAGACTGACTTACTAAGACTTTGGGAAAGTACTGCTGGGAGGAGAAAGGTATATTCTGGGGCATAACAATCCCTGTGATTGGGTTTCCCAAACAGCAGGCAGAGAGTCGAGGTGGAGCTTGGAGGAAGGAGGCACAGAGCACAGAGGGCTGGGGGCCTGAGGGCAGAAACTGGGGCCTCAGAACAGAGCCCCCTACCAGATGCTGACTACCTTGGCATGCTTGTCCTTAGACCATGGGCAACGTCAGCATACTGTTTGCAAGTCTTTTCACTATATGTTGCCATTCCCTTTCGTTTTCCCCAGTCCTGCAATAAAAGTTGATCTGCCCAGATAGCAACGTGTGAAAGGCTGTAAAGAGAAGCTCCACAGAGCTACAAAGAGGGGTGTGAGGCCTGTCTTACTAGAGTAGAAACAGATGGAGAAATGAGGTGGCTGCCCAGCTCCCAATTCCCACTGTGATCATGTTGGCCCTCCTTTCTTCTTTGGGAATGTTGCTTTGCTCTAACAGGTGGTCCACATGTGAGCTGCAGGGTGCCACTCCCATGTCACATGAGTCCAAGGGGAGCTCTGGCCCAGGGTGCAAGCCAGGTCAATCAGAAATCTCACCCAGTTTTGATCAGCAGAAGCTAGAAGAAGCCCTTTCCTCTCAGAGGGAAAAGAGGGGAAGATGTGTGTGAGAGCGGCAGCCATGATTCAAACCCTAAGGAGAAGAATAATTTAGAAGAATGAAGGGATGCAGGAAGAAGGAGGGGAAAGAGGGAGCCCTCGTTCTGGGCATCCCTGCTCTTTCTACCATTTGCTTATATGAGTCAATGTATTCCACCTTTTCCTAGGCTGGTTGGTATTGGATAATTATCTCTTAAAAGCAAAGATCCTGTTCAATCAGTGTCCTTTACACAACATGCACACATGCATGCTTACATACACATGCACACTGCAGATAATGGGTGTCTGAGACCAATGGTGAAGTAATTAGAGCCTAAAGTAGAAAAGATGGCAATATAGCTTTAAGAAGTCAGATGAACACCTTGGGAACAGACGGGAGACATCCATCCCTCTTTCCCAAATATTACGAAGGGAAGAGATTTTTTAAAGATGGGAAAATTGACAGTTTAGGTCTGTAAGTTCCAGAGCCGGAACTAGAGCACAAGCTTTGGGACATCTAGACTAGAACTCTTTCTACAACATCAAGTGGACTCCACAAGTTAAAAGGAATTTTGAATGGTAATAAAAATGTGTGTTTATAGTAATAATTTCTCCAAAAAATGATAATAATCATTAAAATATACCTCAGGCTAACTTTTACATCTAAGGCTTCAGAATAGATTTGGAGTTTTACAACATGGAATTATCATCTAAGTAAACTCTGACATTCCTGAGAAGTTGCTTAGAAGAATCACCTTTCAAATATTAAAACCAAGATACCGATCTCTTCCTGAATGCTTCCCAGGAAATCAGAGCTCAGATTCTATTACAGAAGAAAGGTAACTAAGGGAGGCTACTATGGATTGAGTTATGCCCCTCCCCAAATTTGTATGTTGAAACCCTGACCCCCAACATGATGCTATCTGGAAACGGGCCTTTGGGAGGTAATTATGGTTAGAGGAGGTTATGAGGGTGGAGCCCTCATGATGGGATTAGTGCCCTTGTAAGAAGAGGAAGAGATCTCTGTCTCCCTCTCTCTCTCTCTCTCCCTCTTTCTGCAGTCTAAGCACAACCCAACAAGGCAGCCATCTGCAAGCCAAGAAGAGAGTTCTCGTCAGGAACTGAATTGGCTGGCACTTTGATTTTGGACTTCCAGCCTCCAGAACTGCAAGATATAAATACCTGTTGTTTAAGCCACCCGTCTGTGGGACTTTGCTCTGGCAGCCCAGCTGACAAACACAGAGGCCGAGATCACAGATACTGCAACCCCATGTCCCAGGTTTCCTAATTTCCAGTCTGGATTTCCAGGAGGCTATCACATTGTCAGGTAAGGCTCCAGTCTACATGCCCCCTCTTCTTCGTTTCAGAAAGGAAACAGATAGAAATGGATTGTCCCGGAGGGTCTGGATGTGGTAACCTCGGAAGGTCCTTATAGAACCCTGAGACACATCTGGTATAGAACCTTGAGTCCTCAGTGGCCTCCTTCCTAATAATTCTTTACCTAGCGAATAACTTGAGCAGTTAGATTTTTTTTAATATGAAACATTGCTATAGACAAGATCCATTTTCATGGGAAAGGAAAAATCTGTAAAATTAGAGCCACAACTTCCCAGTTCAGAGAGTTCCTGGTCACCGGCCTTTTCAGAACCTGTCAAAATACTACCTTATATACCAAAAGGATGTTTTTTATTCTATTGTGGAGAAGTGGGAGGTTGATTTTTTTAAAAAAGGATTAAGTACTAAACCATGAACAAATCACTTTAGTCAAAAATCTTTTTTTTGGGCTTCCCTGGTGGCGCAGTGGTTGAGAGTCCGCCTGCCGATGCAGGGGACACGGGTTCGGGACCTGGTCCGGGAAGATCCCACATGCCGCGGAGCGGCTGGGCCCGCGAGCCATGGCCGCGGAGCCTGTGTGTCCGGAGCCTGTGCTCCGCAACGGGAGAGGCCACAGCAGTGAGAGGCCCGCGTACTGCAAAAAAAAAATAAATAAATAAATAACAAACATCTGTTTTTTAAGACATGAAATAATTAGAAAGGTATGGGTAGCCTGCTCTGCTAGCTTATAGCTTGAGTCACTCTCCTGACCTTGGTGCTCGTGTTCAAGTGCAAAAATTATTTCTGAAAATTGATTATAAACACAAGCAACAGAGGGGTAATGAACCATGAAAGTAATTCATTAAAAGAGTTCCCACTTAGTTGCGTGTTTCCTACAGTAAAACACTTTTAGAAAATTGCTCACATTATAGACTCAGATGCACTATTAGTCAAATCTTAATTTAAAAATATTACAACAATGTACAGTTACCCTAAGATGCTGGCATCAGTGCGGTGTCCCATCCCCATCCATGAGAGCTAGTTTTCTGAGAGCCTAGGGCGTGATTTAATTTGGAGAAATGCTAAGGCAAAAATAAGATGGGAAGGGAGAAACTGCAAGTAAATATATGAATGCCATTATAATAATATTTTATACTCACAAAATGTAAGCATAACAACAACATAGGAAGTAAATAAATTACCAGTGATATTTTTTATTGTGGCAAAAAAACACATAACATGAGATCTACCCTCTTAACCAATTTTTAAGTGGAGAGTACAGTATTTTTTTTTAAGTCTTTATAGAATTTGTTACAATATTGCTTCTGTTTTATGCTTTGGTTTTTTGGCTACGAGGCACGTGGGATCTTCACTCCCCAGCCAGGGATCAAACCTGTACCCCCCAACCCCTTGCCCACATTGGAAGGCGAAGTCTTAGCCACTGGACCGCCAGGGAAGTCCCAGTACAATATTGTTTACTACAGCCATAATGGTAGTCCAGCAGATCTGTAGAACATTTTGTTTTGCAAATCTGAAACTCTGTACCCATTGAACAGCAACTTCCCGTTTCCCTCTCTCCACAGCCCCTGGAAACCACCATTCTACGTTCTGTCTCTGAATTTTATTACTTTAGGAATTCATATAAGTGGAATCACACACTATTTATCCTTTTGTAACTGGCTTATTTAACTTAGCATAATGTTCTCAAGGTTCATGCATGTTGTAGCATGTGTCAGAATTTCCTTCCGTTTCAAGGCTGAATAATATTCCAGTGTGGGTATACACCAGAATTTTTTTTTTCTTTGCGGTACGCGGGCCTCTCACTGTTGTGGCCTCTCCCGTTGTGGAGCACAGGCTCTGGACGCACAGGCTCAGCAGCCATGGCTCACGGGCCTAGCCGCTCCACAGCATGTGGGATCCTCCCAGACCGGGACACGAACCCGTGTCCCCTGCATCAGCAGGTGGACTCTCAACCACTGTGCCGCCAGGGAAGCCCCAGCATTTTTTCTATCCATTCATCTGCAGATGGACATTTATGTTGTTTCCACCTCTTGGCTATTGTAAATAATACTGTAATAAACATGGGAATGAACTATGTTTCCCAGATCCTGATTTCAATTCTTTTGGAGAAATAACCAGAAGTGGGATCACTGGATCATAAGGTAGTTCTGTCTGTAACTTACCAATGATATTGTATACATATGACATCTTCATTTATGCTTTTCTACTCTTAAGTTTCATTTATCATGCTCTTAATCTTTCACAATCTCCCTTCTTCTGGTTTTAGTAAAATACTTGTTTTCTTTATTATGGATAATGAGCATGCAAAGATTTTTTCCTTTTTTGTAACTAATGTTACAACATGGAATTTTTCATTCTTGCTGTGATTCTACAGACAGAGAGTAACTTGGATGTTTGAGAAGCTTTGTATAGCCCTTATTCCCCATCCCCAGCATGGGTGAGTGGGTGTTTCTTCATATCCTGTCCCGCTGCCTGGAGTTACACAATTTGACCTGCCCAGCAGCCTTTCAAGGCAAATCAGGAGCTGTCAGCAACTCTGATTAATACCACAGCTCCTCCCTCCCAAAGGCAGGAGAATTTGTTTCAAGTCCCAATTACATGTTCCTCATCTTCCTTTCTTCCTCCCAAGTTTTAGTGGAAACTTCCTGATCTTTCACTCACTTTATCTTCCTTTTCGACTCCCAGCTTCCCAGTTTTGTCCTTTTCTAACTCATAAACACGAGGAACAAAGTTCTTGCAGCTGAAAACATGGTCCGCAGTAGTAAACCCCTGTGTGATGCAATAGTGCTAAGGAAGGAATTACTCCTCTCCTCTGAAGCCATATTTTAACGAGGTCGATTGAAATGTGGAAGCAGCGGCAGCTAGGGGGCTCCACAAGCACCCGCATAGGCTACTTATTAGGGGTTAACTCTATTGTAAAGATCTCGAGAACCCATTGATAACAGAGGTGCGGAAATTGTGCAGATTGTATTTACCAAAGATGGCCACAACAGTATCTCGCATCCCACACCATTTACTTGCAATTGACTTTGACATTCCTCCCACAGAGAGGTGGCGGTCCATGTTTCCAACCCATAACGTGGGCAGGTTCGTCATTCTGGTGAAAGGGATGTTGTGTGACTTCAGAGACTAGGTCATAAGAGGTGGTAAAGACTCCCCCTGGTTCCCTTGGGACACTTGCTTCCAGAGGTCTGAGTGACCATGTCAACCGTCTATCGGCTCTGAGGCAACCATGCTAGAAGGAAGCCCACACTAGCCCACGCAGAGCTACCAGAGACAGCATCTCTGAGAGTGAACAAAGAGACATGTCTTACCAGCCCCAGCTGTTCCAGCTTCAGCCCCTGCCTGACCCCAGCCATCTGTGAGCCTGGAGTCAGAATCACCCGGCCATCCCTTCCTGAATTCCTGACCCACAGGACCCACAAAAGATAAGCCACTGAATTTGGGGATGATTTGTCACACTGCAATAGATAACTGATACAGAATTATTTATCTTTTCTCTTTCTCCTTTTAAAATATTCTCTCACCTAGTCTTTTTCAAAATTGAGTATTGAATGGACTTTATGTTCACTCAAGTAATTTTTATTAGAAAGATACTTAGGGGCTTCCCTGGTGGTACAGTGGTTAAGAATCTGCCTTCCAGTGCAGGGGACATGGGTTTGAGCCCTGGTCCCGGAAGATCCCACATGCTGCGGAGCAACTGGGCCTGCGTGCACCACAACTACTGAGCCTGCACTCTAGAGCCTGAGAGCCACAATTACTGAGCCCTGTGCCACAACTACTGAGCCCGTGTGCCACAACTACGAAACTCGCACACCTAGAGCCTGTGCTCCGCAACAAGAGAAGCCACCGCAGTGAGAAGCCCCTGCACTGCAACGAAGGGTAGCCCCCACTCGCCGCAACTAGAGGAAGCCCACGCGCAGCAACGAAGACCCAACGCAGCCAAAAATAAATAAATAATTTTATTTTTTTTAAAAAAAGGTACTTAGCTATTTATCGTAAGGGTTAAAACAACTGACCCTGGAGACAGTTCTGCTGGACTAGAAATCTAGGTGCCACTAATTAACCACAGGACCTTGGGCAACTTACTAAATAGGGTGACAATTGTGATTATTTCTGCCTTCATCTCCATGTCAGCAGTCATCCATCGTGTATCGACCACAGAGTTTGTGCGGAACTACACCTCCCCCAGCTCCATGGGTAGATTTTGGTGGATCTATGGAGCCAATTGTGATCATTGCATCCCCTGGCATGTAACTACCTCAAGCCTAAACCAATCAGTGCAGGATTCGCCTGGCCACAGAGATTAGTTGGCAGCAACCCAATCACAGCTGGAAGCAACCCAATCACAGCAAAGCCAGCAGAAGTGGTGAAAGTGATTCTTTCTCCCCAAATGCAAATGAGGAAACATGTGGCCCTGACAGAAGACGGCAGCCCTCTTGTGATCCTGACAGAAGCCAAGCAGCAAATGAAGCTGACACACAGAAAGGGTTGAGCCAAAGTAATTACAGAGACGCTGAGCCAGAGCCCTAACCAAACCATACCTGAAGCTCACGCTACCTCTGGACTTTTCAATTATGTGAGTTGACAAATCTCTATTGTTATTTAAGAAATTTTGAGTTGAGTCTTCTGTTACTTAAGCTTTACCTTTCTGTGCCTCAGTTTCCTCATATACAATATGGAGATAATAGTAGTAACTTCTTCACTGATTTGTGGGGAGCAAAGGCAATAATTCATGCAGTTTTTTGATGAGTGCTTGGCCCAAAGAAATGTGCTTAATAAAGTAATATATATGTAAACATAAAGCTAGGACTAAAGTGATGCAAGTTTATAGTGATGCAAGTTTATAATTTATAGTTTTCATGCAACTATAAATTGAAAACAAGTTTATAAATTAAATTTGAACAAGCAGAGGCACTGAAATTTTGTGTCAGTGCTTGATCTAGGATATGCTAATACTGTCTTATAATGTCATAGAAATTAAAATAGAAAATAGAAAATCTTCATCGAGAACTCATGAGTCTCCTAGAATACACACATGGCTCTAACAGAAACCAAAATGTCAATTCAGTACACATCCAGGACATTCCTACTGAATGAAGGAGCATAACAAATGTGATTTGAAATCGTTTCTAGGGAAATTAAACCAGTTGAGTTTTTAGATTTCTATCCAGAAATCCCTTAAATCAAAATGTCACCATTCAGAACAGAAAAAGCCTCAAAAAATGAACTTCAAAAGACTGATTGATAGAAAATCCAGTTTCATGCTACATCTACCAATGGAAAAAGAGTTGTTATAATCCTTAAATAGAGTTTGTTATATTAATCAATTCAACACCATTTTCCTTAGTGAGAGAGGAAATAATACTGGCCCTTTAGATTTTTTCACAGTTTCATAATAAGCCATTACATTCAGAGGATCACCTGGCAAACACAATCCAGCTAAAGGCAGCTGAAATTCAATGATATGCCCATGGTTCTAGAGCCAGGAGTTATTCATGCTGACTAAATAATGTTGATTTTGTTTATTTTATTGTCTGTGTGCTGTATACTAAGGCTTGAGCAGCTGGTGAATTGTGCAACTTAAGCTATTTTTTATCCTATTTACAAAGCTGCATTCTACTGTGTTCTTTTCTTTCCCCCAACTATAGCTGTACTTGTTATGAGAATTCTCATGGCGAAAACTCCCAGTTAAAGACAATTGTGATATGGATTAGGCTTACATTTGATGGGAGACCAGCCTCACCCATCACTCTTTTGGCAACACTGTAATGGAGAAGGAGCCATGTGATCGATGGGGAGCACGGGACGGAAAGAGACGGGGCCTGGGGTACAAGTAAGATACTGTTTTGGCAGCAGGTCCTGGCTTGAGCCAAGGCTGCATGACCAGGAAGATTCAGACCTGCACACTTAATGGACTGGTAGCGCCTGTCCCTTGAAAATGTATTTGCAGGGGGACTGAGACTTAGCAAAAGGCACAGAGACTTAGGCAGACAGGTAACCTGGCACTAGTCAAATCTGGGCCTCTCGGAGGTGTCTATGACTCCCTTCTGGAGAGAGGAGAAATGTTTACAGGAATCCTTCTTTCTGGGTTTTTCTTACAGTGCAATCCACAGGAATGGATTTCATCCAGACGCATCAGGACAATGCCTGAATTCTCTGCCTGTTTCCTGGGTGTCAGCCATGCCTGTCCCAGCTATTTGTTGCCATATAAATAAACCATCCAAAATGTAGTGGCTCAAGACCTCAATTATCACTCACAGTTTTGTGAGTCAGGTGTTTGGGCAGAGGATTCAGCTGGGCAATTCTTTTGCTCCTTGTGCTGTTGCCTGGGGTCACTAGCGGCTGTTCAGCTGGTGGCTGGTCTGGAGAGTCTAAGAAGGCTTCTCTCATATGCCTGGTGTCTTGATAGAAAAATCTGGAAGCCTGGGCTCAGCTGGATCCCTCTCCCTCTCCATGGAGTCCCAGGGCCTTTCCATGTGGTCCTTCCTACAGGCTGGTGGGACTTCTTCCCTGGCAGCTCAGCCCTCTAAGAGACCAGAGTGGAAGCTGCAATACTCCCAAAGCCTAGACCTGGGAGTTGCCATGGTTCCCTATCGTACTCGGTTGTGGGAGCAGCCGCAGGGCAGCCCAGATTCAAGGAGAGGGGAAGGAGATTGTGCCTCTCAATAGAGGCCCCAAAGAAATGGCAGCCATCACAATACTCTCCCTCCGCTAAGCAAGACTTGGAGCTGTATGAAGACTGAGGCACCGAGCAAATCTTAGCTCAAGGTTACCCATGATGGAATGAAAACTGAGCTAGATCTCACTCCTGAGAAGCCAGGGTGGTTGGCCTCGGCCAGAGCCCACGTCTGTGGATCTCACTGGGATAGTCTAAACAATTAAAACTACAGTGAGGTACCACCTCGCACCGGTCAGACTGGCCATCATCGAAAAGTCTACAGACGGTAAGTGGAGAGGATGTGGAGAAAAGGGAACCCTCCCACACTGTTGGTGGGAGTATAAGTTGGTGCAGCTACTGTGGAGAAGAGTATGGAAGTTCCTTAAAAAACTAAAAATAGAACTACCATAAGACCCAGCAATCCCACTCCTAAACATATATCTGGAAAAGACTAAAACTTTAATTCAAAAAGATACATGCACCCCAATGTTCACTGAGGCACTATTTACAATAGCCAAGACATGGAAGCAGCCTAAGTGTCCATCTACAGATAAATGGATAAAGAAGATGTGAGATATATATATAGATATGTATATATATGTATGGCGTACACACACACACACACACTCACAATGGAATAATACTCAGCCATAAGAAAGAACGAAATATGCCATTTGCAGCAACATGGATGGATCTAGAGATTATCATACAAAGTGAAGTAAGTTAGACAGAGAAAGACAAATATCATATGATATCACTTATATGTGGAATCTAAAAAAATGGTACAAATGAACTTATTTACAAAACAGAAGTAGACTCGCACAGAAAACAAAATTATGGTTACCAAAGGGAAAAGCCAGGGAGGGATAAATTAGGAATTTTAATTTTTTTTTTTTTTGCGGTACGCGGGCCTCTCACTGCTGTGGCCTCTCCCGCTGTGGAGCACAGGCTCCGGACGCGCAGGCTCAGCGGCCATGGCTCACGGGCCCAGCCGCTCCGTGGCACGTGGGATCTTCCCAGACTGGGGCACGAACCCGTGTCCCTTGCATCGGCAGGCGGACTCTCAACCACTGTGCCACCAGGGAAGTCCAGGAATTTTGAATTAACAGATACATACTACTATATATAAAATAGATAAACAACAAAGGCCTACTGTATAGCATAAGGAAGTATACTCAATATCTTGTAATAACCTATAGTGGAAAAGAATCTATCTATCTATCTGAATCACTTTGCTGTACACCTGAATCATTGTAAATCAACTATACTTTAATTAAAAATTAAAAATAATAAAAAAAAAATGATCAGCCAGATCTTATCCTTGTGCTGCATCTGTCATTTTCCACTGCTCATTCAGATTTTCTCTGAGTTAAATCATGGCTCTCTCCTGGAGTCTTTCATCCTTTAGAGGCTTAACCAGTGGAACAAGTCTCTAGTGTCTTCTAAAAAGCTTCACAAATATTCAAAAAAGATTTAATGAGGTCTCATTAGAAAGGCAGATTTTTCTGACCACAAAAAAAAAAAAAGAGAAGAAGGAACTTCATGTTTGAAAAATATTTAAATATTGGGTCAGCTTCTGCAGAGAGCTTCAAAGAAAGAATGTTATGTCTAAGTCAGAATCTGAACATAAAAGTTCGAAAGATGACATGACAATGTTCACTTGGCAACCCCATCTTCCTGACGGAAACGCAAACAGGCAAAGACAGAGCCTTTTTTCAAAATGGACTGTAAACACTAGGCCCTACCGCCATGCTAATTTGAAGATTATTTTATTACTGTGTACTTTTCAAGGCTAAATTGGAAACATCTGTCTTCCTGAGAACTAACAGGAAAAAGATTACAACTGAGGATGAGATGGCAAAGTTCATTTTAATTGCCTCATGCTGAAGGTGGGAGCATCTCCTGGGTGCAGGAAGCATCTCCTTTCATGCACCCCAGTATTTCATGAACTATAACTAAGAACATACCACAAGTACATAATGCGCCCAGGCTCCTATTTTTGAAACGTAAGTTAATTCTCTAAGTTGCTTTTGAAAGGAAAAAATTTTCCCAAAAGCATCTGGAACCAGATGACCACAGGCCTTCCTGACTTGCATGTTCAAGTTAATCATGTTCTATTCCCTCCATGTCTAGATGCTCTGATTCTGATTTGCTTCCTCATTTCTTGAATCACAGGAAGGTGTGTCTTTTCCCAGGATCACCTTCTCCAGTAGTCCTCAAGGTCCTCATGAGAATTATGCACGTAACCAGATTGTTCCCTAGGCTTGCTCTCTGGGGTCCAGGTGAGCTCACCTAGAGTCAGGGCTGCTGCTCGCGCTCTCCAGACCCTCCCATCCAGGGTCCACTGCCCTCTCCATCCTTCTGCTCCACCACGGGGGCGTCCCCCACTGCGATGTCTCTGCCTCCCCAGCCCCGAGTGCCACTGATCTTGGAAGCCCTCACCTCCTACTTTGCAAAAGCCTTCCACACCTCCAGCCTCTGTGGATGTCCTTCTCAGATCTTGGGGAAATGCTTCCTGATCCTCAAGACCAGTCCACCCTCAGACAGACTTCCCACACCAGAACTGCTGAGCTCCTAAATTGGATATAGTTGTTTTCTTTATATTACAGCCCTTTTCTTCCCGGCATGCACAGGCACCAGAAGTTGGGGTGAGGGCTGCTGGAGGGGGAACCACTAGGTGGAGAACTGGTCAAGCACAGCCTCACCCTATAACTGGAACCACTGTACCTTGGTCAGTCGAACTGTGCCACTCAACCTGTCAACTCTTCCAGCCTTCCTTCTCAACCACTGTTGATCTTTTTTTCTCAGTAGCCAAGATATCCTTCCTAGAAATATGGCTTCCTTTAGGGACTCCCCAGTCAACAATGGCCATTAGACTCATGGAAGAAGACCCCTGCCTTGAGCCCCATGTTTTAGGGGTTCTGCTTTAGCTTTCTAGGTGTGCTTCATCTCATAGGGCGAAGTGTCCCCAGGCCCAAGGGAATATCCTCACCCGGAGACCATGGTCTTCCACGCTCCAGGCACCCAGGATCCTGGAATCCCTGCCCAAATGGTCCCAAGATCACTTCTAGAGTCTGCACACCCTCTTGTCTGGGGTCTGTTCTCCCAAGGGCAGGCTGAACCTCCAGGACATGAAGCCTAGACCTGGGAGGTGGCCCAGGGGCAACTGTTTGGGGGATTCTGAGGAAGAGCTTAGGAATGAGGCCTAGAGTGTCCACACACATAGACTTGAATCTTCTTTTGCTCCATCACAGATGGAGCTGATGTGCAGACAGAAGACAGGCAGATCTCAGGCCGGGGACATTTCCACTCACTGCATTTCCCTCACTGTAAGCCTAGGGAAAAGGGCTTTAGTGGAACCACGTAGAAAACATCATGTGTGTCCCCTGCTTGGGGTACCCAGAGGACCAATGTCTGACTCATGCCTGATAAGTCTAAACAGGACAGGACTGGGTGGTTCCTGAACTGCGGGCAGAGGCAAGAACAGGCTGCTGCTGGGTTTGGTCTTAGCAACCTCGCAAAGGATGTGTAATGGGCAAAGGATGGGCCATGAGATCAAGCTGGGGAGGGACTGTCTTAGATCCTGCCCTAAAAGGGCTTCCCTAGAGGAGCAAGGGGACCCGAACAGAAAGAGACCAGAATATTACAATTAGAAACAGACCGTGCATAAATGGTGATGTGTATGTGACAGGTGAGAAATAACCCCATTTTCTCTCTCATCCCCATGACCTGGGCTGGGAGAATCCAGTGAAGGGGGAGCTGCCAGACCACAGCTCTCACCCACCGGGCCTCTCCCCCCACCCCTGAGGCTTCCCTGCCTGCAGGCCACCCTTCACCCCCTGCTAAAACTGGCCAACGATCACTGAGTCTCAGACTCAGCTACTCACACACCAGGTCAGAAGTACCTGCAACCCCTCAGTGTCTGGTTTCTACATTTAAAAATTATCCAAGTCACACATACATTCTCCTACAAAATCAACAATTCAAAGTTTATAGAGTAGAAATGAAAAGTCTCCCTACACCTGCACCCCAGTCACATGTCCCTTAGCAGATGCGACCTCTAAGAAGGGTCTGTGCATTTCTTCCAGTTTGTCCTCATCCATGCATTTACATACACACGACATAAACACACACACACTGCACATAAACACACACCCCACACACACGCACACACACCCCACACATACACAACAACACACGCACAGTTTGTATATTTCATAAGTGGGATTACACTGCCACCTATTCATTTCATCTTACAATATGTCTTGGCGTTCCTTGTAAGGATGTCCTGTGATTTACTGATTTTTAATCAGTCCTATTCTGAATGCAGGTTGTAGAGCAAGTGGTATAGAGCACACTCTCGCCAGCCCACCGGGAGTCAGATCACATCACAATTCCACCTTCTGGTAGCTGTGGGACCTCAAATAAACTGCTTCTTCACCCTGTGTGTCTCAGGCCCTTCATCTGTATAATAGGGATAATAAAAGCACGGACAGGGGTGTCACAGAACATTAAGTGAGTTCATTTATGTAAAGTGCCTAGAAAAGTAACAGCCCACAGAAGGTCTTGTATAAGTATTAGCCATTATTCACAGTAATAGCTATATTTCCAATTTTGCAATGATAATATTTTAGCAAACAACTTGTAGACAGTTCCGTGTGAGTATTTCTATGGGATAGATTTCTCTTCCTAGAAGTGGAATTGCTATATTAAAAAGCATACACATATTAATTTTGCTCAACCCTACTAAACTGTATCTCCAAAACGGAGAAGATATGTGTGATAGTGTGTATTTATTTGCACCTGCACCAGTACTGGGTGTCATCTCTGAGACTTTGGCAGCCCATGGGTTGAAGTGGTGTTGTGATGATTTAGTTGCACTTTGCTGGTTACCATTAAGGGTGAGAATCCTTTCACAGATTTGTTTCACAAATTTGTCCCACCCCGTCCCCTTTTTCTTCTTCTGTGAATCCACGAGCCATGGTTTTTGCCTGTTTCATCACTGCATTACTTTTCTTTTTCTTATTGATTTGTAGTTGCTTTCTCTATATCATGGCTATTAGCCATTTGTGATTATATATGTTACAAAGGTTTTTCACCCAGTAAGTCATCTGCCTATTATTAGTTTGTCATGCAAAAGTATCAAATTTTTGGCGGTCAATTCTGAAAATCTTTTCCTTTGGCATTTTGTGTCTTGCTTAGAAAGGTTTTTCCCACCCTAACATCATGGAAAACAGTCCTCATTGCTGGAGGATAATTCGTACCAAGGAAATAATGAAAAAAGGTTTGGGTTGAGATTTTATCTGGAAAAAAAATGAAATTAAATAATTGTTTTTATATTATATCTAGCAACATTTCCATTACAATTTCAACTTCAGCTAGTTTTCAAAATGAACTAGAAATAAATCAAGCTTTTACAGAGGGGAATAATTTTTCAGATAAAATTCTATTATTGCGTAACATAGTTTCCATTTTTTACAGAACGGTCATTTTTACAAAACTATTTGCAGGTGTCATCAACTCTCCCAAAGGGTTCTCTGCATCCTTTCATGTCTAAATCATCCCATTTTGAAGAATCTATCCTGATTTTCTTGTAAACTTCCCTGTCTTCTTTCCTTAACTGGTTCCATGCTTCCAGAGTCTTGTTTGCTGACAGCTTTGCACGAGATCTGAGCAGTGAGCTGCCAACATTTTCACCAACTTCATGAAAAATTCTACCTCTTTGGCCAGACTTGCATCGTCATTATGCAGTCTGTTTATTTGGGCATGAAAGTTTTGACTGTTTATAACACCAGACTCTAATCAGAGATCTTTGGTATCTGGGACAGATGTTTGAGCAGAGGAAGATTTTACTGTGGCCAATTCATTACTTACTATTTTCAGCATGTGTATAGTTTTGCTTTCTGGGGAACTCTGTAACTTCAGGAACTCAGATCATGAGTCCTGGGACAATGAGGACTCCTTAGCCAGCCATGCCATTTAATTCACCCAATATTGAGTGTGTGTGCTGAGCACTATTTTAGACACAGTGAATAAGGTACTGTGTTAGGGTTGTCCAAAGAAACTGAACCAATAAGATACATATAATATTTATATTAAATATAAATATATTTATTATGAGAAGTTGGTTCATGTGATTATGGGAGCTGAGAAGTCCCCTGATCTGCTCTATGTAAACTGGAGGCCCAGGAAAGCCAGTGGTGGATTTCCAGTCTGGGTCTGAAAGGTGCGAGCCCCAGTCAGAGGGAAGGAGAAGACACATGTCCCAGCCCTGCAGTCAGGCAGAAAGAGTGAATTCTCCCTTCTTCCGCCTAAGTGTTCTACTCAGGCCCTCACAGGTTGGGTGATGCCCCCCACATGGGGAGGACCACCGGCTTTACTCAGTCCCCTGATTCCAGTGCTAACCTCTCCTGGGAACACCCTCACAGGCACACCCAGACATGATGTTTAACCAGCTATCTGGGCATCCCATGGCCCAGTCAGGTTGACACAGAAAATTACCCATCGCAACATCTTTGGCAGTTGTATTTCCTATAGCTGCAGCATTTATCCCCTTTTCTACTGAAGAATAGGACACACTGAACAACTACTCCCTTAACCTCCCCCCTCCATCCCCTTCACATACACACACACATACACCAATACCACCTGGCCCACTTCCTCCTAATCGTTCCCATGAGAACCTCCAAAGATTGTTTCCAGAAACATCAGGGATAAACCAAAATGAACACCTGTGAGAAAGTTAAACCCTGGTCTGGGCAAGAGGAAAGTTCAGAAGTGAATGATGTAAGGAACACATGGCCTCATCCTCTCACCTGACAAATGGTGGATGGCATCAAGCTGGGAAGAAGACGGACCCCACTGTCTTCCAGCTCTAGAACTCCATAACTCAGCATCGGGCTGTCTTGAGCCAGGACTGACTTGTGTTAGCCCAAGCTCCCCAGTATATTGCGTGAAACAACTGTTTCAGAGCCTCTGACAATACCAGACACTATGGTGAGGGAGGAAGATGAAAAGACCATGGTCCAGGGCTTCCCTGGTGGCGCTGTGGTTAAGAATCCTCCTGCCAATGCAGGGGACACGGGTTCGAGCCCTGGTCCGGGAAGATCCCACATGCCGCGGAGCAACTAAGCCCGTGTGCCACAACTACTTATCCTGCGCTCTAGAGCCCATGAGCCACACCTACTGAGCCCACACACCACAACTATTGAAGTCCGCGCGCCTAGAGCCTGTGCTCCACAACAAGAGAAGCCACCGCAATGAGAAGCCCGCGCACCGCAAGGAAGAGCAGCCCCCGCTCACTGCAACTAGAGAAAGCCTGCGCGCAGCAACGAAGACCCAGCGCAGCCAAAAATAAACAAACAAACAAACAAACAAATAAATCTTTTTTTTTTTTTTAAAAAGAGCATGGTCCATGCTCTCAATGATATTCCAATACAGTTGGAGAACAGGTAACATTACAGCAAAGGCCGTGAGGGTCGCTCCTGAGTGTGTGAGTTTGGGGTGGTGGATTCACACTGGGTTCCGTGGGGTCCCAGAGGCTCCAGGAAGGTTTCCACGAGGCCACCACAAGAAGAGGCGGGCTCTGGGCTGCCCCCCACCTACCCGGACTTTGATGGGAGCAGCTGCTTTTATCAGGTTTACATTTGGGGTGTGATTAAAGATGTTATTGAAAGAAAAGATTGCTTTTAAAGATTAAAAACCTGCGATCTAGAGCAAGGGTCAGCCTGGGGACCCAATCTGGCCCATCCTCTATTTTTATAAATAAAATTAAATCGGAACCCAGCCGTGTTCGTGCATCCATCTCCCATGACTGCTTCATGCTCCAAGAGCTGAGGGGAGTCGAGACAGAAACCGTGTGGCCCACAAAGCCAAAAATATTTACCCTCTGGCCTTTGACGGAAAAAGGTTGCCAATCCCTGATTTAGAGGAAAGACATCTGGAGCCAGACCAGCTCAGATAACTGTTCGTCCACGGAGGCAGTGAGTCATGCGGCAGAGGCGGGACAAGCCCCAGTGGCCAGACCTCCTTCCCACGATCACCCAACATCACCATTAAAGTCTCATTCCCTCAGCCACCAACTGCAGTGCAAATCCGTCTGCCCTCCCCAGGGACGCTGGGCAAGTGGCCTCTGTGCCCTCCTGTCCCACCCGCGCTGTCCTCGAGGTGATTCACTGTGTGGAAAGGAAGCATGGCTTCAGGGCCTCTTCTGACGCCTGGTACCAGGTTTTGCATTTTTTTCTTAAAGAAGGCTCCAGAAACATGGAATCTGCTGCTAGTTCTCTTTAATACATTCCAGGTAGTACCTGCCCTGTCCGGTAGAGCGTGTGCCTCTCACCCCTTTAGACCTGTTGAGTTCAAAGGACAGTGAGCTCTCCACCCCCTCTCCCCCATAGGGCAGGCCCCTCCCTGCCAACCAGACCCCTTGTTGGGGAAGGGGGGTCGTTCTCCCACTGATGACTGAGGCTAGGTGGGTGTGATGATTCATCTTGTGTGTCAGCTTGGCTGGGCTGTGGTACCCAGACACTTGGTCAGACATTATTCTGGATGTTTCTGTGAGGGTGTTTTGTGGGTCAGTTTACCATTTAAATTCATAGAGTTTCAGGAAAGCAGATTGCCCTTCCTAGTGTGGACGGCCCTCATCTCATTAAAGGCCCACATAGAACAAATGCCTTCCTCCCCTGAGCAAGAAGTAATTCTGCCAGCAGACGCCCTTGCACTTGAACTGCAGCCTCATCTCCTCCCTGGGGGTCCTGCCTGCCAGCCCATCCTGCAGATTCTGGACTTGCCAGCCTCCATCATGGTGTCAGTCAATGCCTTAAAATACAATACGCCTCTCTACATAGATATCTCGATGTGTATCTCTCTACACACATCCTATTGGCTCCGTTCCTCTGGAGAGCCCTGACTGATCCCATGGGTAAACCAGGCCTGGCCTTCCTGTCCATCCACACAGGTTCAATTCGGGGCAGGAAGTGGGAGGTCCAGAACATTATCTGACCTGGCATTTCAGGGCCAGGCACTTTGAGGTCACTGGGTACTTGCTTTGTTACCATTAATAAAATCAATGCTTAGACCCCATTTGGACCCCTTAAGTCTGTTCTCTGTCAAATAGAGAGGGGAAAGGGACCAGCAGTTGGCACCCTTAACCTTCAACATTTATCACAGTCAGTTTAAAAGGGATCTGAAATTCATCCAGTCAAAAGTATAAATGGGGCTTCCCTGGTGGCACAGTGGTTGAGAGTCCGCCTGCCGATGCAGGGGACACGGGTTCGTGCCCCAGTCCGGGAAGATCCCACATGCTGCAGAGCGGCTGGGCCCGTGAGCCATGGCCGCTGAGCCTGCGCGTCTGGAGCCTGTGCTCCTCAACGGGAGAGGCCACAACAGTGAGAGACCCGCGTACCGCAAAAAAAAAAAAAAAAAGGTGTAAATTATCTTCTGGAAAAACAAAATCTTTTTTTTCCCAGAGATATCTGAATTCTCAAAGGAACAACTTTTACTGGTTTTCCTAGTGGTTTTATTTTCTTCCTCATACTTCTGTGAATTTTCCATATATTCTTCAATTAGTAGATGTCATTTTTGTGTTGGAAAAATAAAATTTAAATATAAACTTAGGACTTTGCTGGAGGCAGGGTGGTTAAGAATCCGCCTGCCAATGCAGGGGACATGGGTTGGAGCCCTGGTCCAGGAAGATCCCACATGCCACAGAGCAACTAAGCCCGTGCGCCACAAATACTGAGCCAGCACTCTAGAGCCCGCGAGCCACAACTACTGAGCCCGTGCACCACAACTACTGAAGCCCGCGCACCTAGAGCCCATGCTCCACAATGAGAAGCCACCACAATGAAAAGCCCAGGCACCGCAACGAAGAGTAGTCCCTGCTCGCCACAACTAGAGAAAGCCCACATGTAACAATGAAGACCCAACGCAGCCAAAAATAAATACATAAAATAAATAAATTTATTAAAAATAAACAAACAAATAAATAAATATAAACTTACTGGGTTTCACTGCTTCCTGTCCCCCAAATCGTTGTCATTTTCTACTTGTGTTTGATATTGAGGTGACCTGCATTGTAAACTCAAGCTGGAGTTCAACGCCCCTGTTTTTGCAGATGCATTTATTCATGTGCTGATTCACTCAACACATTTTCACTCAGCACCCATGTGTCCAGGCACTGTAACAGGTGCTGGGCCTCTGGAGTCAACTGGCCTGAGTTCACATCCCAGGTCTGCCCCTAATTAGCTGTGTGACCTCAGCCAAGTTACTTCATCGTAAAACAAGACAAACACTGGATGAAATGGGTCAGCAAGTGAAGGGGTTAAGGCAGCCTGAGGGGCTATAAGCTCTCAGTACCAATCAGCTGTTACCATTTCAGATGCTGATAAGGGAACAACTTTGGTGGCAGGAGTTTCTGTCGGCTGGTTTCTGTTTTCAGAGTGAAAGGGGCAATGGTCAGGCTGTCATTTTGAGGGGAGCAAAGAAGATGTGAAGAAAGAGGGAAGTGAACGGGATGGATGGTAGTGACTGGGGTCCATACACCCCTAGCAGCCCTGGGCTGGGGTCTTGTGATGCTCTCCAGGGCACAGCGTAGGAGCAGAAGGAAGACCTGGATTAGTCCCAGCTGGGTTCCACCTGGGTGTCATGGAAGGTTGTAGGATACAGGGACCTGGGTGATAACATGGCCATGTGACAGAAGAAGCAGACACAGGAGTGCGGTGCCCGGCCTGATGCCATAGAGGACACCAGGCTGTTACATAACTAGAAGGGGCCTCCCCATGGCTCAGGGCACAAGGAGGGCAGCATCACTTGTATTTTTCAAACTGAACCCGCCTCAGGCTCTAACACACCAGATTAGTAGAAAGTTAAATATCCCCGGCTTGTGGTTTCCCACCAACCTCCTATCATTGTCCAAAAGCGCATGGGCTTATTAGTGTCTCCAAGGCCAGTCCCAGCCAGTCATGAAGCAAAAGCCAGACAAATGCCCTTGGGGCTGAAGGAAACCACAGTCACCCCCAGAACGCGGCTGTTCCAGAATTAGCAGCCCGGCCAGGCAGCGGGGATCACAAGAGCTACAAGCAAATAACTCATCTTGTCTGATTCACAGAAATCATTGATGCTACTGTGGGTTTCAAGATGGAGCAATTCTTCAAGCGGAATCCCACTTTCCAAGGATAAATCTACCCCAAACCAGCCCAGACCCCCAAGGTCCCACTGCAAACACACACTCTGTAGCTGGCAGTGAGGTGTCCCCACCCAACACTACTTCAGGACCATCTTCTCCCCAGGACACCCTAGATCATCCCATTGAGTCCAGGTCCCCTTCTCCTCGTGGCTGGGGGCTGAGGAAGGCCTTGGAGGGAGCTCTCCGTTGACCTGACTCAGGAACCTTCTCAATCGGTAAAGATCCAAATTACATTCAACCTCAAAAGGGAAAAGACTAGAGTTTCCGTTGCTTTCCGCAAGGGAAGTTGTTTATCTTCCTATAGTTTGGTGAAGAGAGGGATGGGTGGCCTCAACCGAGTCACCACAAAGGTCTGCCCCACCTCCACAGGGCAGAAAAATAACTGGCAATGGCAGCTTCTCTCCACGGGGAAAAAAACCCCACTAAACTAAAAATTGATTAAAACTCAACAATAATAAACACCACAACTAAAAGATGGGCCAAAGACCTGAACAGACACCTCACCAAAGAAGATATACAGATGGCAAATAAGCACATGAAAAGATGCTCCACATTACACTGTTTACTTTGCAGGGAAATGCAAATTAAAACAACAGTGAGATACCACTGCATACCTTTTAGAACAGCCACAATCCAGAACACTGACGACACCAAACGCTGGTGATGATGTGGAGCAACAGGAACTCTCATTCATTGCTGGTGGGAATGCAAAAGAGTACAGCCGCTTTAGAAGTCAGTTTGGTAATTTCTTACAAACTCACATAGTCTTAATATACAATACGGCAATCATGCTCCTTGGTGGTTACCTAAAGGACTTGAAAAACCTGCACATGATGTTTATAGCAGCTTTATTCATATTTGCCAAAACCTGGAAGCAACCAAGATGTCCTTCCATAGGTGAATGGATAAAAAAACTATGGTACATCCAGATAATGGAATATCATTTAGCACTAAAAAGAATCGAGCTATCAAGCTGTGAAAAGATATGGAAGAACCTTAAATGCCTATTCCTAAGTGAAAGAAGCCAATCTGAAATGGCCACATATTATATAATTCCAATTATATAACACATGGAAAAGGCAAAACTATGGAGACAGCAAAAGGATCAGTGGTTGCTAAAGGTTAGAGGAGAGGGATGATTAGGTAGAGCACTGAGGATTTTTAGGGATGTCAAAGTACCGTATATGATAATGATGGATGCATGTCATCATACAGACGCTCCCTGACTTACGATGGTTCGCCACGGTTTTTCAACTTTACGATGGCGCAAAAGCAATACACATTCAGTAGAAACCATACTTCAGATTTTGAATTTTGACTTTGTCTGGGCTAGGGATATGCAGTGCGATCCTCCTTCATGCTGCCAGGCAGCAGCAGCTCCCCATCGGCCATGCGATCACGAGGGTAAACGACCAAATCGGTACATTTAGACCATTCTGAACCCAACCATTCTGTTTTTCACTTTCAGTACAGCACCCAACACATGACATGAGAAGTTCAATGCTTTGTTATAGTATAGGCTTTGTGGTAGATTATTTTGCCCAACTGTAGGCTAATGTAAGTGTTCTGAGTGAATTTAAGGTAGGTGAGGCTAAGCTGTGGTGTTCGGTAGGTTAGGGGTATTAAGTGCATTTTCAACTTTACTATATTTTCAACTTAAAATGGATTTATTGGGACATAACCCCACTGTAAGTCAAGGAACGTCTTCTGTCCATTTGTTCAAGGCCTTAGAATGTACAACATCAAGAGGGAACCCTAATGTGAGCAGTGGCCTTTGGGTGATGATGACGTATCAACACAGGCTCCTCATTATAGGAGACTTACCACTCTGGTGGGCTATGGGGGAGACTGTGCCTGTGTGTGGGGCAGGGGGTCTAGGGGAAATCTCTGCACCTTCTCAATTTTGCTGTGAACCTAAGATTGCTCTAAAAAATAAAATCTTGAAATGTTTTAAATAAATAAATGACTGATTAGTAAAGATACCATTGCCATTGCTTTATTCAAGCAGAAGTAGATGGGTTAGAGAGAGTATATTTCTTCTTTCAAAATTAGATTTACCTTGGACAATGGTCCTCATTCATTCAACTCACAAGTAGTTATTGCATGACTACTATGTGGCAGGCACTGCTCTAAGCACTGGGGATGCAGAAGCGAGCAAATAAACCAAGACCACTGCGCTTGTGAAACTTACATTCTCATTAGCTATGTGAGGTCATGAAGCGCAACAGAGGAAAATATCAGAGTCGGGGAGGGAGCGAAGAGCCCAGTGGTCCATAGGGTGGTCTGGGAAGGGCTCTCTCATAAGATGACTTTTGAGTAGAGACCTGGAGGATGGAAGGAATGTTTTTCAGGTGGAAGGAGCAGAGAGGGCAGAGGGCAGGACCCCACAGAGTGAGCTTAAGGAGGCTGGAGCAGGGTGAGGGAGGGCCACAGTGACGGGAGGCGAGATCAGAAGTTTGGGGTGGGCACAGAACATGCAGGGCCTTGATGTGAGAACTTTGTATTTTACTCTGTGTCGTATGGGGAGACACTGGATGGTTTGAGCAGGGAAATGATATGGTCTTGTTTCCATTTTAAAAGGACCATGCTGCGTAGGGTAGATAGCTAGTGGGAAGCAGCCACATAGCACAGGGAGATCAGATCGGTGCTTTGTGACCACCTAGAGGGGTGGGATAGGGAGGGTGGGAGGGAGACAAGAGGGAAGAGATATGGGAACATATGTATATGTATAACTGATTCACTTTGTTATAAAGCAGAAACTAACACACCATTGTAAAGCAATTATACTCCAATAAAGGTGTAAAAAAAATTAAAAAATAAAAGGACCATGCTGGCCCCTGGCTCCTACGTGGAGAAATAAGCCTTAAGGGGGCAAGTTAGAAATATGGAGACCTTAGTGGGAAGTTTTTTCCAATAGTCTGAGGGTGATGTTGGCTTGGACGAGGCTGATGGTAGTGGTGGTAGTGAGAATTGGTAAAACGCTAGATAAAGTCATGAGGATTTGCCAGTGGGTTGGATGTGAGTACGAGAAAGAGAGTGAAGGATGAGCCTTTGGAAAGATGATGTGGCAATTTACCGAGATGAGGAAAACCAGAGAAGGGCTGGTTGGGATGGGGAGTTGGGAAGAAACCAAAAGTTTGATTTTAACTGTGCTTGATTCGAGATCCCTATTAGACATGCAGGGGTGACGTCAAGTCTGGAATTCAGGGGAACCGGCTGGAGTGGTTTGGAGTGGTCAGCATATAAATGGTACTGAACATGGAGAGACTGATGAGATGGCCGAGGGAGTGGATGTCGACGGGGAAGAGTGAGCCATGGGCATCCTAGTGCTTAGAGCTCAGAGATAAAGGGAAGAACAGGCAGTGCACCCTGGCAAGGGGTGGCCTGTGACATAGAAGGGAGAACCAGGGGAGAGCAGGTTCTTGGAAATGGGGAACATGTTTCAAGAAGGGACTCAGCAACGATGTCAACCACACTTGGTCAAGATGAAGACTGAGACTTGGCCATTGGATTTGGAGAGTGAAAGTCACTTGTGGCCCCGACCCAGCAGTTTAGATGGAGTGTTAGAGGCAAAAACCTGATTGGAAAGAGACCCAAGAGAGGACAAGAAAAGAGGAGTGAGGACAGCAAGTATAGAAGACTCTTTTGAAGAGGTTCGCCACCAAGGAGGGCAAAGAAATGGGGTGGTAACTAGAGAGAGGTCTAGTGTTAATGTAAGGTATTTGGTTTTTCCTTGGTTTTGTTTTGTTTTAAGATGGATGATAAATGACTTAATAGAGAGAGAAGAAATGACAGATGCCAGACAGAGGGAACTATTCCCAACACTGTCTCTGGGTGAGTGAGAGAGGAGAGTTTCAGCGCACAGCAAGAGGTAGTGTTCTTATTTTGAGCCCAGAATAATTCCTCTCCTGCAACAGCGGAGATGCCTGGGAGTTTCTTTTCAACTTTTTGCCATCAGGTGGCAGTAGACAGCTTCGTATAAACCCAACGAGCCTTAAAGAACACCTCTGGGAAAATGGCAAAAGCTGAAGTCAATTAAAAAAAAAAAAATTTAAGACTCGCTCTGAAGGACCACACTGCCCTCCAGCCTTCCAGCTTCGTCTTAAATAGCATCTTCTCGGTCAGTCCTTCCCTGTCCAATCTCGCCCTAAGTAGGTCCACAAGGCTTTCTGGAGGAGGTGATACCCAATCAGACCCAAAGGATGTGTGGTGCTCTCCGGGGAAGAGCATGGGGGAGGGTAACTGCCAGGCGGTTACTCAGGCAACTACAACTGGGACTGATTTGAGAACCAGGCTGAGGGCAGAAAGAGTAGGATGGTGGCAGGAATCCAGCCAAGAGACGCTTGCCCACCCTCCACCCCACCCCTGGGACTGGAGCAGGGTGGTAAATATAGAAAGGACAGGAGGGCTTAACACATACTTAGGAGGTAATAGGAAAGGGACGCCTGGAGACTGGCTCTCAGGTCTCTATTGTGGGTGAACCGAATGCAGATGACCAGAACGGGGAAGGCAGAGCCAATTTCGAGGAAAGGTGATGGCCATGGTTTTGGACAGTGGGGTCTGAAACGTGTGGAGAGTATTCAGGGAAGATGCGCAATTTTACACATAAACACGGTGCCTGGAAGAGAGGGCTAGGCAGAGCTCAGTAATTATTGTGAACATAGTTAAAATACAAGAGAACTGGTTACTGTCAACATCGTTAAAACCTAAGAATAAGTGACATTTGTTGGGCAGAGCCTCTGTAATGAGAAAGAACATCAACACTGAGAACCATCAATATTTAACGATGAGCAGAGGATGAAAAACTCTCCAGAAGGAGAATGTGGAGGGGGAATCCAGGCCGTAGTGCGTTTCAATAAGGGAGGCTGCATTAGTCTGCTAGGGCTGCCATAACAAAGTACCACACACTGGGTGGCTAAAACAATAGCAATTTATTTTCTCATGTTTCTGGAAGCTAGAAGTCCAAAATCAAGTGGGTGGCAGAGTTGGTTTCATCTGAGGCCTCTCTCCTTAGCTTGTAGATGGTCACCTTCTCCCTATGTCTTTACATGGTCTTCCCTCTGTGTCTGCATCCTAATTTCCTTTTCTTATAAAGACACCAGTCATCTTGGGTTAAGGCTCACCTTCATGACCCCCTTTTTAAAATTTTTTTTTAAATTCCTATTGGAGTATAGTTGATTTACAAGGTTGTGTTATTTTCTGGTGTACAGTAAAGTGAATTAGTTATACATACACATATATCCACTCTTTTTTAAATGCCTCTTAAAAGTTCTTGTGTCCAAATAAATAATAGTCACAATCTGAAGCACTAAGGGTTAGTACTTCAATATATGAATTCGGGGGGACACAATTCAGACCATCACAGTGGATATGATAGAGTCAAACACAGCACAGAGACCCGGTAATTTAAAGATGCATAGTGTCCTTTGGGTTTGGTGATGCAGAAATCATGGTTGACCTCAGTGGTGCTTGCTAAAACCAGATGACAGTGGGTTATGGGAAGTTCTTCAATGGAAACAAATACTCTTTAGAGAAAAGTGGATAAAGGCATATCCCTAGAGAGTTTGGAAGAGGAACTATTAATATCTCTGCCCACTTCTTTCATTTGGGAAGCAAGGTATTGATATAAGGATATTGGGTACCAAATAATTGAAATATTATGAATACTATGATCTCTAGAGTAGAATAATTTCATTTATTGAGCATTTTTTATGTGCTAGAAAAATTCATTTTAATCCTCACAACAAATCTATGAGGTAGTGTTTGTTAACTTCATTAACAAGTTAAGGAACTAAGGCTTTGGGAGTTTAAGCAATCTGCCCACAGAGACACCACTTCAGATGGCCTGGCTGGGTCTCAAACCTGTTTGAAAGCTCCAAAACCCTCGTCCTTACCCACTTCATTATATTGACTGTATTTAAAATAGACAGCAAATATGAGACAGTTTATTTACTAAAACTTTGTAAGTCATTTGCTTAGATCTTAGAATACATTTTCCCATGGAAATGTGATTGGTAGTGACTGGGTTCCCACCAGCCCACAAATGTATGTTTAAAGTATAATGTATGAAAAGATGCTTTTTATAAACTACCAAAAAAAGAAATATCTAAGGCTTTCTGCCATACTAATGATTAAATGAAACAGCAAAACAAGAATATCACTGAGTAAGAAGTTTTTAAAAATTATCTTAAATGGTAGGACTTGAAAATGTCAATTAGGAAGTAAGTCGGAGAAGATTCTGGAGCATTTTGGTTTTGAACATTTGAATTTTTTTTTTTTTTTTTTTTTTTTTTGTGGTGCGCAGGCCTCTCACTGCTGTGGCCTCTCCCGTTGCGGAGCACGGGCTCCAGACGCGCAGGCTCAGCGGCCATGGCTCACAGGCCCAGCCGCTCTGTGGCATGTGGGATCTTCCTGGACCGGGTCCCAAACCCGTGTCCCCTGCATCAGCAGGCGGATTCCCAACCACTGCGCCACCAAGGAAGCCCTGAACATTTGAATTTGAAACCCAATTTATCTTTATCTTGTCCAATTTACTTCAAACATATGGTTTCCCTCCACTTTCCTGAATTCAAGTCATTCATTGGCCATGATTGGGGAGTTTCTTAACCAATAAATGTAATTTTAAGATGGTTAGAAATTTTTCTTGAAAATTAGTTAATATTTGTAAAATTTAGAATAGTGCCTGGCATAAAGTAATTAGGTTATAAGTGCTGAGTACTCTTCTAGGTTCTTTGAATCCACTATATTAACTCATTTCATCCTTATTAACAATTCTACTGTTGCCCCTGGCTTATATTGGGGGAAATGGGGCCCCAGAGAGACAAGGAACTCTCCCAAGGTAACACAGGTAGCAAATGGCAGAGCTAGGGTCCAAACCCAGATTTTTAATGCCTTTAAATGGTAGGAAAGAGGCTAATGAATATGTGTGTATCCATTTGTGAAGGTTAGTTTTACGTGTCAACTTGGCTAGGCTAAGGTATCCATTTGTTTGGTCAAACACCAGTTGAGATGTTGCCATAAAGGGTTTTTTTTTTTTTTTTAGATGTGACTTACATTTAAATTAGCAGACTTTGGGGAATTCCCTGGCGGTCCAGTGGTTAGGACTCACACTTTCACTGCAGTGGCCTGGGTTCAATCCCTGGCCAGGGAACTAAAATCCCGCAAGCCATGTGGCACAGCCAAAAAAAAAATTTTACATAAGTAGACTTTGGATAAAGCAGATTACCCTCCATAACGTGGGTGGGCCTCTTCTCATCAGTTGAAGGCCTTAAGAGCAAAGACTAAGGTTCCCTAGAAGCTGCCTCTAGACTGCAACAGAGAAATTCTGAGTTTCTAGCCTTCAGACTCAAGACTGCATCCACTCTTGTGCATTTCCAGCCGGCCTGACTTGCTGGGCATCAAACACTTGTAGAAGCCAATTCCTTAAAGTCAATCAATCTCTCTCTCTCTCTCATATTATACCTCCCTCCTAGTGGTCTGTTTCTGTTATCTAGCCTGAGCACCCTGACAGCACACAGGTCATAAATATTGCCCAAGGTCAGCAATAAAGCTGTGAGAGTGAGAGGCAGACACGAAAGGGAAAGTTCAGCATGTGCAGCTCCCCTGCCTCAGGGGAGGACTTGTGGGGAAACGGCTCCCGTCGGCTCATGCTGGACGTAGACCCAGACAGCCTAGCTTCTGCAATGATGGCTTCTCTTGTTGCGGAGCACAGGCTTCAGTAGTTGTGGCACGTGGGCTCAGTAGTTGCAGCACATGGGCTCTAGAGAGCAGGCTCGGTAGTTGTGGCACGTGGGCTCTGTAGTTGTGGCTCGCGGGCTCTAAAGCACAGGCTCAGTAGTTGTGGCACATGGGCTTAGTTGCTCTGCAGCATGTGGGATCTTCCCGGACCAGGGCTCGAACCCGTGTCCTCTGAATTGGCAGGTGGATTCTTAACCACTGCGCCACCGGGCAAGTCCCTACTTTCATCTTTCTTTCTTTCTCCCTCATGATTTTTGTCAGCTTCTTTGAGATATAATTTCTATACAATAAAATTCATCAATTTGAAGTATCCAGTGTGATGAGTTTTGACAAATGTACACACCCATAGTACCAATCACCACACTCATGCCACAGAACGTTTCCAGCTCTCCCAAAAGCTCCCTCGTGCCCCTTTGCAGTCAATCCCCACCCCACTCCTGGCAAGCACTCTGCTTTCTGTTACTGTAGTTTTGCTTTGTAGAGAATTTCATACAGTGGAATCATACAGTACGTACTCTTTTCCACCTAAGCTGCTTTCACTTAGCATTATATGTTTGAGCTTCATCCATATTGTTGCTTGTATCAATTCTTCATTCAGTTTGCTGAGTGGTGTTCCAGTGTACAGATATACTAAATTTGGGCGCCATTTACCAGTGAGTGGCACATTTGGATTGTTTCCAATTTTTGTCTATTGCGTAAAGTTACTCTGAGCAGTCAAGTACAGGCCTTTGCCTGGACATACGTTTTCAGTCTTTGGGGTAAATACCCTAGAAGTGGGATTGCTGGATCATGTGGTAAGTGTATATTTAACTTTGTAAGAAACCGCCAGACTGTGTTTCCAAAGTGGTTGTATATGATTTTTAACTTACAACAAGAGGAAGGGGGAAAAGAAGAGATATATCTTGCTATTGTTTAGTAAAGATCAAGCCCCCCAAAAGGCTTTAAAGGAGGAAAAGCAGTTTGGGATTAACAGTGGGGTCTTCTATGTGCTATTCCTTTCCAGGGATCACAAAATCCAGAGCTGATTGTACCTTGATTTCTGCAAATTAACATAATGCGAGATGGTATGACTACTCTCAGACCTCAAATTCAAGTACACCAGAGAAAATGGATTTTGAAGGCTTTCTTTAGATCAAATTAGTTTCGACTTGGTGCCCACATTCCCTGGGCTGGAGGGGAACTTGACCTCTATCCCTAGTAGGGCGCTCTTCCCATCTACAGGGAAGTGAAAAGGTGGCAGGTCTTCGCTGGACCAAGGCAAAGGGATGGGTCCTGTAGTCCTTGGTCACCAGCACCTCTGGGACAGCGAGTGACCAGTCCTCAGGTCACTTGACTGCACTGGAGAGTCACTAGGCTATTTTTGCCAATCTTAGAGGACTGACGACAGGAAGCCCCTGTTGGTCTAAGCAGATTCCAAATGTCAAGCGCCCTAATACGCCTACGAAATTCTTGGGGCACAGGGACATTTGACAAGGCTGGGGATACTGTACCCTGTTCCTCTCTGAGACGTTGCCGCCCCTGAGCGCAGGACACAGGTCCCAAAGAGGTTTGTAAATAAAAAGCAGAAAGAAAAATTCTGGGCGATCAGGTCTCCTTTCCACCCAAGTAACCTCTAGCTACTTGGAGAGGAGAAAGAAAGCCACAAGGAAGGAAAACAAATACTACAAAACATCCTGCCAGAGTATCGTTTGTTAACATGGTTCATAGTACTTCCTGCTTTTAAAAGATGACAAAATGAACACACAAAACTACTAGAAGTACTGTTACCAAATGAAAAAGTATTAACGTTTTTCTCACATTCTGCCTTTGAGATGAAGACACGTTTTAGGAGACCCCGTGCCCCCCCGAGTGGCCTTCAGATCGCTCCCCCAGAATCAGCCAGCTTCCTCAACCAGGCCTGGTGGAAGCCGAGGTGGGAGGTGAAGGCTGGCAGCCCCTCCCCAGAGCGGGGTGGGGGTCATGTCCACGGCCACAGCAGACCGGGTGGGGCTACGGGGCTTCTCTCAATAGACACGTCCTTTTAATCTCAGATGTTCAGCTTTTTCATGCAACAGAGAGTAGAAGCCAGACTCAGATGGAGACGATGAGGAGACTACAGGCACCAGGATGGTGAGGCTGCGTCGTGCGGTGCAGGAGGCTGATCCAACTCCACGCTCACGGTGATGACTGGGACTCATGCTGGTGAGACTATCTCAACGGATAGTCACTACGTATCTCTGCCAAGCGTTGTGGATGGATGGCAGTGGGACCTCCCCTGGCCAAAGTGCTGGGGTGTCATTCGCTGGAGCATCTGACTCCACTCAAACTGCTCGTGGTGAGGGAACCATCACCTCCATTTTGCCACATCCAGCGACAGTGCCCTAAGCTCACCCCCCAGAATCACCCAGGGGCTCACCAGCTCATCCCAGCAGATGCGTCCTTCCTCCTGGTACACCCTCTTCTCCGGGCTTCGTGATATCGCCGGTTTTCTGCCTTGTCTCTGGCCACTCTTCTCCCTTGCTGGCTCCCACCCCTACCAGACCTCTCAGTGGTGGCATCTGTCCAGCTCAGCCCCCCCCCTCCACTGTCCTGACAGTCTCGTGTGTAGGTCACCTGCTGGAGGCACCGTCTCCTCCTGAGCAGCCTCTCTTCCGCCGCTCTACAGTTTGGATATCACCTGTAGGATCTGTCCGGGTCTCATGCGCTCCCAGATACTGTTTCTGGGAGGACGGAGTTAGGCGTGGCTGGGCGATAGGCCAGAGCTGCTCAGCTGGGTCTTGGATACTCATTTCTTACCTCGATTAACAATCAGCTCTTTCCTTTGTTGATTGCAGCTGGGGATTTTTGCGGACTCTTATTATCCTTTGGTTGTTCACACTACTAGGTTTTAGAGGAAGGTTTTAAGATTGATTGATGGCTTCCCTGGTGGCGCAGTGGTTGATAGTCTGCCTGCCGATACAGGGGACACGGGTTCGTGCCCCGGTCCGAGAAAATCCCACATGCCGCGGAGCGGCTGGGCCCGTGAGCCATGGCCGCTGACCCTGCGCGTCCAGAGCCTGTGCTCCGCAACGGGAGAGGCCACAAGAGTGAGAGGCCCGCGTACCGCAAAAAAAAAAAAAAAAAAAAAAAAGATTGATTGAAATCGACAGAGGGAAGTCCAAAGGTCAGAAATCCAATGAACGTTCTTTTGTTTTAAAATCTCATTAGAAGAAGTATATGTTTCTGTTGTATCACAACAAGCCTATCTATCATTTTCCTTTCCAGCCCTTATCACAGCTTATATTTATTATATGTATGTATTTGGGAAGTTATGTTTTAATTTCTCCATCAGAAACTCCATCAAGGACCTACTGTATAGCACAGGGAACTATACTCAGTATTTTGTAATAGCCTATAAGGGAAAAGAATCTGAAAAAGAATATATATGTATATAACTGAATCACTGTGCTGTACACCGGGAATTAACACATTGTATATCAACTATACGTCAATTAAAAAAAAAAAAACTCCGTGAAGGCAAGTACTATATCTGCCTTGTGGCCTCAGTCATTATCAAACTGCCTGACATATGACAGGAGCACATAAAGTATCTGCTGGGTGAATGAATTATTTAATCAGCCAATCTGTCAAGCAATTAGTCTATGACTCGGGCCAGGCTATCCCTTCTTACTCACAGTAACAGCCAATCATGGCCCCTACTCTGACTTTGGGGAGTGTGTGTGAAGTTAGCATTGACAGGCCTATTTGAATAATAAGTATTTATGGTAGGCTGGATACTCTGCCACAGGCCAAGGTGAATGGATTTAAAGTATGAATCCTTCATGTCTTTTTGTCCCCATGCAGCTTATAAACTAAGCGACAGCAGCTAATAAGTGCCAGATTAAAAATATAGGCCTGGGCCTCCCTGGTGGCGCAGTGGTTGGGAGTCCGCCTGCCGATGCAGGGGATGCGGGTTCGTGCCCCGGTCCGGGAGGATCCCATGTGCCGCGGAGCGGCTGGGCCCGTGAGCCGTGGCCGCTGGGCCTGCGCGTCCGGAGCCTGTGCTCTGCAACGGGAGAGGCCACAGCGGTGGGAGGCCCGCGTACCGCAAAAAAAAAAAAAAATAGGCCAAAATATATTGTAGTACCCACATATAATGGGGTATGATTTGGCCTTATAAAGGAAAGGAATTCCAACAGATGCCACAACATAGAAGAACCTTGAGGACATTATGCTAAACGAGCCAGACCCAAGGGATAAACACTGTATGTTTCCACTTAAATTAGGGACCCAGAGTAGTCAAATTCAAAGACAGAAAGTAGAATGGTGGTTGTCAGGGGGTGAGGGGAGGGGGGCATGGGGAGTTATTTTTAATGGGTATAGAGTTTCAGCCTTGCAAGATGAAAACAGTGAAGATGGATGGCGGTAGGGTTGCCCAGGATTGTGAATACACTTATGCCACTGCACGGTACACTTAAAACTGGTTAAAACAGTAACTTTTATATGTTACCACAATTAATAAAAAACTTTTAAAAGCGTAGCCCAAATGCTGTGGGAGCTCAGAGGAAAGGCTTCCGTGCCTCCCAAGAGGGTTCTGAGCCAGGTGCTAAACCTAGTAGAGCCTTAACCAAGATCACATGGGGGAGGGGGGGCTTATGAGCTTCATGAAAGATGGCGTACAACAAGAGAAGGAAAATGTCTTCCAGTGTTTTTCGTGTAAAAGGACGTTTGGAAGCTCTCCCCAAGCAGGCTTCCAGTTTCTGAACAGCAATCTCAAATCTGCTCTTGTGGCTGGGCCACCACCTCCATTTCACTGTGGATCCCAGGACTCCTCACTTGTCAAGAGATTCACCAGGCTGAGCAGAGCTGCTCAATTACATTAGCTGCTTCCAAATCATGGGGTGTGGTTTTTTCCCCCCATTTTTTTTTTTTTTTTTTTTTTTCTTTTTGCGGTATGCGGGCCTCTCACTCTTGTGGCCTCTCCCGTTGCGGAGCACAGGCTCCGGATGCTCAGGCCCAGCGGCCATGGCTCACGGGCCCAGCCGCTCCGCGGCATATGGGATCCTCCCAGACCGGGGCACGAACCCGTATCCCCTGCATCGGCAGGCGGACTCTCAACCACTGCGCCACCAGGGAGGCCCCCCCCCCATTTTTAAAAAGCAAATTTCATATAACTGCCAATTCCCATCAGCACTTAACCACACAATGACATCAAATATCCCAACTGCTCCAAAAGGATGGAAACATGGACCCTGTACGTAGGTAGGCGGCTCTGAGGCCAATGGGAAACACCAAATAAGGGATGCGTCAAGGGGAGTGACGGAGGCCTTGTGGGTCCCTTTACGAGAGCCAGGCTGTGGTGGGAAGCGTTATTTAGAGTCATCTCCGCGGAGCCTGACGAACGCCGCTCTTACCTATCATCTCTGTTTGGCCTCCTCTCTCCCCCACCCAGCATGGGCCTTGGTTAGTTCCACCAAGATGGTCCTGAGTTTCCACAGCCGCAGGAGTCGGAGTGCCCTGGATAAAGGGGCTGCCCCACTGGCGTGAACCACCAACACAGCTCGGTCACTCTGGATGCTTCTCACAGCGAGGGAGCCGAAAGCCATCAGCGCCGATGGTTCCATCTGATTCCATAGCGCTCCAGTGACGGGATTCCCTTTTAGCTCCTTTTAGCGTTCAGTGCCTCAAAAATACAATAAAATTTTCCTTCTAAGGCACTCAGTCCTTTTAAGAAGCACAAAAGCAGCCACAGATTTACAACCTGATCAATTTCTTTAGATATAAAATCAACGTTATCATCTTTACTGAACTGGAAGTCTCTTTTTTTTTTTTTTTGCGGTATGCGGGCCTCTCACTGTTGTGGCCTCTCCCGTTGCGGAGCACAGGCTCCGGATGCGCAGGCCCAGCGGCCATGGCCCACGGGCCCAGCCGCTCCGCGGCATATGGGATCCTCCCAGACCGGGGCACGAACCCGTATCCCCTGCATCGGCAGGCGGACTCTCAACCACTGCGCCACCAGGGAAGCCCTGGAAGTCTCTTTTTTCTCTGTTTTGAATACATCTAAGATAAAATCTGAGCACTTACCACTTTTCCTAACGGAGAAAAGGCTCCCCGTCCGACTTGCATAAAAGCCAACACTATGGCGCCGGCTCTTGAGAAAAGAGCCTTCTTGTAAGCCCGGCCGACAAAGCTCTCAAATCTGTCTCCGTGACCCAGGGCTTGGGGCGAAATTTAAGGAGATAGGGGAATTTCAAACTTGGAAGCTGATTGGCTAGTTTTCAATCATTCCATATAAGGTACTCATGCTGTTGGAAGCCAGGTTTTCCTTATTGAAGGACCTCTTGCTTTGTAACGGGCTCCAGGGGCAACGCTTCTTTCCTTTGAGTTACAGGGACTGAAGGTTCTTGGTTCCTGAGTTCCCGTCTTCACATGTGCAGTGCTATCTCTAAAGTAACTCAAGGTTTGATTAATCAACCTATTTAAGGAGCCAAAAACAGTTTAAGCTGGGCAATGTTTTACATGTTGTTTCACTTTTACATGGGAAAAAGCTTTTTAAAAAAATTTTTATTTTATTGAAGTATAGTTGATTTACAGTGTTGTGTTAATTTCTACTATAAAGCAAAGTGATTCAGTTATACATATATATACTTTTTTTTTTTTTTTTTTTTTTTTTTTTTGCGGTACGCGGGCCTCTCACTGCTGTGGCCTTTCCCGTTGCGGAGCACAGGCTCCGGACACGCAGGCTCAGCGGCCGTGGCTCACGGGCCCAGCCGCTCCGCGGCATGTGGGATCTTCCTGGACCGGGGCACGAACGCGTGTCCCCTGCAGCGGCAGGCGGACTCTCAGCCACTGCGCCACCAGGGAAGCCCTATATTCATCTCTTATCAAATGAAAAAAGCTGGAAGGTTTGTTTCCTTCCTGCCTTTCCTTTGCCATTTGTGGCGCAGCAATCTTGGAGGTGCTGGGATCAGGGAGATAAGAAGGCAGCAGGCAGAGGAGAACCAAGCCTTCTAAGACTCTGCTGGTGATTGGCCTGTTTTTAAATAATTAGGAGACAGATTACTCTTCCCACAAACCGATCTCAGTATTGCTGAAAATAGCCAACCATTACCGTTCTCGGTTAATGACTATTTCATCAGCCAAATATGCTACATCACTCTAAGTGGGCGAGCAGCCCGCCATGGTTCACTGACAATACGTTTTTAAAATAGGTGATCCCTGTTTCATTTGATGCTGGATCAGTGGATGAGGAATTGAAGTACCACGAGTTACCACACAGCCAATGGGTACCCTAGAAGTTCGCACAACGTGAGCTGCCCCAAAGACTGTTGTGTTCTACAGCTCTCCAGCCAGCCTGGCAGGATGTCTGGGCATTGGAAGAAATGAGTGTACATTAATTTGTCCAAAACCCATTGTTTTTAACAAATGCTTTATATGTGCATATGGGAATTCCGCTGTTCTAATAACCCAGGAACTTCTGAAAGAATACCTGGGTCAGGTGACTGAGCAACTCCAACTCTTGTGAGTTTCAGCTGCTCCTTGGAGATCTTCTGCTTCAAGTATCAATGCCTCCACCGCTAGTGTCTGCTGCTCCTAGACCACCCAGATCCTTGCTTACTCTTAGCATAGCTGAGACAGGATGGTAAGAAATTTTTAAAAGATTATAATACAACATAGGTTCAAACAAAAGGGAACGTATAATTAGCAGAAAAACAGTTCAGCTTCAGGTAGAAAAACAGAGAGTGGAGTGAAGGTTACCAAGGGCGAGGGGGTGGGGGAAATGGGGAGATATTGGTCAAAGGGTACAAGCTTCCAGTTATAAGATTAACAGGTTCTGGGGATCTAATGTGCAGCCTTGTGATTATAGCTAATAACACTGAAATACACTTGAAATTCGCTAAAAGAGTAAATCTTAAATGCTCTCCCTACAGAAACGAAATGGTAATTATGTGAGGGGATGGAGGTATGAGCCAGCGCTATGGTGGTACCCTTTTGCAATACATAAATGTATCAAATCAACACACTGTACACCTTAAACTTACACAACGTTATATGTCAATTATACCTCAAAAGAGCTGGTAAAATATTTTTTTAATTTTTAAATTAAAAAATTTTTAAATGTCGGGTTGACCAAAAAGTTCATTCGGGTTTTTCCATAACATCTTATAGAAATAAGGACATTTTATCTCACGTATTAAGAAGTCCAGGTGTGGGGCGCTCCCAGGGTTAGTTTATTCAGTCTCAACAACGTCATCAGGAACCAAAGTTCTCCCCAACCTGCAGTCTTCAGCCTGTTGGTTCCTCTTCTGTTGATTCCACTCGTGATCAGAAATGGTTACCAGAGCCAAGCATCACACTTCACACAGCCATGTGTTGAGGTAAAAAGTGGATTTTTTCCCCCAAGATATCTCTTTTTAGAAGCAAGGAAAGCCTTTCCCAGGAAGCCCCCAGGGGACTGACTCTCATGTACCGTTGGCCAGAACCTGTGTCGCCTTTTCAGTCCTAAACCAATCACTGGAAAGAGGGATGAGATCACATGACTAGCTTAGACCAATGAGGATTTACCTCTGAGCTCAGGGAGACCCTATCCCTGAGCACATGGGCTCTGTAAGCAAGACAGAAAGGGTAAGGGATGGATTTAGATATGCAACCAATGGTGTCTGCTAAGTGACCTTAATGATCTCTAAGGGTCTTTGCAGCTCCAACACCCAGTCACTATGTGAAAAAGCAACATGAAATCCTGGCTAAGTACTGTTCCTTATTTCTAATGTAAGATGTCAGAGGATTTCTCTCTTTACACAAGGCTTAGATCTTCCACCAAGAATTTCAAAAAGTCATCAGATTCATTCAGGAGCCCAGCCCAGGACTGGTACTTAGGTCTATACTAAAAAAGGACACAGAGTCACTAAATAGGGTAACCCAGGATGGGCTGTGGTAACAAATTAATCCTGAACTATCAGTAGCTTAACATAATGAAGACTTAGTTCTTCCTCATGGGGCACATCCAATGTGGTTCAGTAGAAGGCTCTGCAGTCACTCAGGAACCCAGGCTGAAGGAGACTGTACCATCTTGTGATGCCACCATATTAACATAGCTTCAGCGTTTAATGGGACATGGAATATTCACACCTGCTCATAAGTGCCTCTGATTGGAAGTGACACTTGTTCCTTCTGCTTACAGCCCATTGGCCAGAACTGGTGATATGGCGCTAGCAAAACTGTGAGCTATCGGGGGAGTCTTCCCACATGCCCAGGAAGTAGAGGAAAATCCTGTGTGATGAGCATAGACGTCATACACACTTTCTATCGTATACACTTTCCTTCTCTAATCATCAGAATCTGGACACTTTACCTGAGCATTTCTAGGTTCTAGTTCTACACTGACAACTGAATTGCCTTTTAGCTTTTTTTTGCCAATCAGCCTTTCAGCTAAGATCAAATGTCTACATTGAGATCTGCCATTTGAATTATCAATGATTTTGTATTTATACCTGATGACTTAATAATTTTTTTTTTTTTGGCGGTACGCGGGCCCCTCACTGTTGTGGCCCCTCCAGTTGCGGAGTACAGGCTCCGGATGCGCAGGCTCAGCGGCCATGGCTCACGGGCCCAGCCGCTCCGTGGCATGTGGGATCTTCTCGGACCGAGGCACGAACTTGCGTCCCCTGCATCGGCAGGCGGACTCTCAACCATTGTGCCACCAGGGAAGCCCGACTTAATAACTTTTAAAGCAAAAAAAGAGAGAAGAAACAAGAAAGAATGAATGAATGAATGAAAGAACTCCTTCAGTTTCATTTGCATGTTGTTTTTTTCAAGTCAGGAACATACCATGTGAGTAGATGACCAAAAGAAATGAGCAGCAAACTGTGAAGTTGCGGTATCCATGAACAGAGTCTAGGACTGTAGTCAAATAATTGTATATTAAATAAGTTGACATATTCAATCACAAATACAATTAGTATTTGGCTCCATAGTAATAAGGCATAAAGGGTGGGCAGTCCATATAATTATAACTCATATTAATTCTAGGCAAACAGGGTTCTGAAACCAAGTCTCTGACACCATCTGGGTGTCCTGCAGCACAGTTCTGACGCTGACCACCTGGGGTGAGCATCATACTCTACAGGCGTCAGGGCTGAGTCCACAATACAACCCTCACTTCAGACACCAGCCACAAGTGGGGTCCCCAGGCCACCTGCACATCTGATCAACCAGCTATATGCATTTGGGGTGTTCCCACAACCCCCTCAGTTTCAATAATTTGCTAGAATGACTCACAGAGATCATTTAAAACTTTACTTGTGATTACAGTATATTATAATATAAAGGATAAAATTCAGAAAGAACCAGATGAAGATATGCACAGGGCAGGGTCTGGGGGGTCTGGGGGAAAGCAGAGCTTCCATGGTGCCTCCTTGTGGAATCTGGTCACACCACCCTCCCAGCCACATGAGTGTGTTCACCAACAAGGAAGCTCCACCAAAACCGGTCTCCAGAGCTTTTATTGGAGTCTCATTACTATGCATGATTGATTAAGTCAATGGCCACATGACTGAACTCAATCTCTACCCCATCCCCACTTCCTGGAGGTCAGGGTGGCCCAAAGTTCCAACCTTCTAACCATGTGGTCTTTCTGGTGACCAGTCCCCATCCTGAAGCTTTCTAGGGGCCCACCTTGAGTCACCTCGTTAGCATAACAAAGAACTCTTGTCTCTCAGGAAATTCCAAGCATTTTTGAGGCTTTGCCAGAAACTGAGGACAAAAACCAGGTATATGAGTTATTACAGCACACAAACAAAACTATATCTTCAATTTTTCTCTTCATGCTCTGTTAATTTTACAGTGTTTCTAATCAGTGGTGACAATGACTGTTTTCCTAATAGGATCAGAGACCCAAGACATATTACTGGGAAGGACCTTAAAAAGTCCCCTTTTTTTAACAGATAAGGAAACTAAGACTCAGAAGTCACATTACTTGCCTAAAGCCACAGCTGGTTGGTGAAAGAGTTGCGATTAAATCCTGAGTCTTCTTTTTTGAAATGTGGACTTCACAGTCAACCATAACATCTCTCTCTTTTTTTTGGCCGAGCCACGCGGCTTGTGGGACCTTAGTTCACCGACCTGCGATCAACTCAGGGCCCACGGCAGTGAAAGCGCCAAGTCCTAACCACTGGACCACCAGGGAAGTCCCAACCATAATATCTCTTAATGCCATGTAGTGAAAGCACATTTTTTGAGGGGTTCAACTCCTCCAATCCAGAGTTCCCTAGAAACCTACCTCCAGAGCCCAAAGTTAAGCTTCTCTTGGTCACATTTGGTTCCCGCCCTCCATCCTCCAGCCCTAACTGGCCTGCAAGCCAAGTAAGGCACTCTCCCCACCCTCAGGCACAGGGTGGGGAAAAGATCCAGGCTCAGCTTCCGGGAGGATAGAAGGTTGGATTCACAGTGGTTTCCTAAAGCTGCGGAATCATGGGGGAGGGAGGGGACCTCCGTGCTCAGGTAGGGCAAGTACCAGGTCCCAGCTGGCTCTGAGAAGACCTCTTTACTTCCTGATGTTCCAGCCCCCAACTTCCATCCCGGTCTTTTCATGGAGGCAGAGAGATGACTGAGAGAAGAAACCTCAGTCCCTGCTCCAACCCTAGAATGACAAAGCAGGCTCAGAGCCAGACTAAACAAGGGTAGTATGATTACTGGGATATCAGAAAATCCCCCTCAAAAAAAAAATCCCTTCCCCATCATCTGCATTCTGAGACTTTCAATTCCTTTAAGGTAAACAAATCCTTTCATTCTATGAGAGATATGTTTCACAATTTCAAAACCCAGCAGAGGGAATATATTTATGCAAACTCTCATTAGAGTGACTGACTGCTATCTGATTTTGGGTTTTGTTTGCATTTCATTTTAAAGTCAGAGAGCATTAACAACCACAAGGGCACTGAGTACATTCAGTGCATCCCCAAATTATACATTGAGCAGATCACAGCAACACTGCATGTGCTTGTATTTCATTTCTAATCCCTTGCTCCTGCTTATGGAGGAGATGTTTAGGAGAGTGAAATGGGCTCTGGGGGGAGAGGCAGGAAATGTATATCAACTGTAAATTGACTAATAAGGTCTTGAATTGCCTAATAACCAAGAATGATTGCCCAACTGCCTAATAATCAAGAATAACCAAGAATCCTCACATATCATTGCCTTCTTCCCTGCAAGACCAATGAATAAAGGAAGATATGAACTTCTAACATAAGAGTAAAACTCAATATCAAAATAATTCAGAAATGAACTCATCTAAGCATGTTTTTATTTTTTTATTTTTTTTATTTTTTCTTTTTGCGGTATGCGGGCCTCTCACTGTTGTGGCCTCTCCCGTTGCGGAGCACAGGCTCCGGACGCGCAGGCCCAGCGGCCATGGCTCACGGGCCCAGCCGCTCCGCGGCATATGGGATCCTCCCAGACCGGGGCACGAACCCGTATCCCCTACATCGGCAGGCGGACTCTCAACCACTGTGCCACCAGGGAGGCCCTAAGCATGTTTTTAAAAGCAGAAACCTACCATTTTATTCACGTAGGTCTTTCATCAAAAGAAATCCTTTCTACTCATTATATACCCCTTCCCCTCTAAGAAATAAATGAAATAAAATTTCTTCTAGACAATTCCATCCTCATGTTCCCCAAACCACTGATCAAACAATTGCCTCAAAGATCAGAATTTCTTAAGACCCTTGAAGGAGGGTGAAATGTATTAAACCCTGACTGCTTTAAGCCAATGGATGGGGCGGGAGTTCTCCAAGGCTATGAACTAGGACCAGGCCGGCTTCATCAGAATCACCTGGGGGCTCCGTGACAATGAGACTGGGGGCGCCTAGTATCTACATGTATAAATGTGCTGTGCTCCTGTTTGGGGCACTCCCTTTGATCTGTAATATATCAAAATTGTTATTAAAAAAACAATTGCCCGTCAAGGGATGCATAGTTTGTCTCAGCAAAACTGACTTTTTTAAAACTTTATGTATTTTTTCCTCAGAATAGTACATTCCTCTAACACTTGGCCATCCTTAAATGGAAAGACCATCAAAAGAAACATTCACTAAGTATCTGTAATATGGCTAAACTCTGCACCAAATGGAAAATTCATAACTTTTGACCATGTTAGCCTTTAATTCCGGAACGAATGCCTGGTTTCCTTGTCAAATAGATATTAAAGAATGTTCGTCCATCAAAAGAGTGATTATCTTAAAATGCTAATACTGGGAGTGAAAATAAAAGCGCAAAGACAAGTGCCATCTATCTCCCTTTTTATGTGCTAACAACACTCTCTAATGCAGACAAATAGGTCCGTATAGTTATTCAATAAAACCACCAGGCTATGAGTCACAAGAGCAGAGCGGCTACATAATCCACAGGGCCCTGAACAAAATAAAAAGGCAGGGCCCCTTATTCAAAAAGCAGGAAAACAAAAAAGGCTTTTCCTTTCTTCCATGATCTCTCCTGACCTGTCATGGTGGGTTTTATTTGTTTTTAATGTCACGCTCCGACAGGCATGAGGATGGTCACAGATGGAATGGTGGACACCCACCAGACACCCCCTCCCCTGGGGTAAATGTGCCCAAGCTCCCCCCGCCGAGCAGGGATGAGGAGTGGGGACTAACGACCATCCCTGAGAGGTGGGAGGTGGGAGGAGGAGATGCTTCGCCCCATCACGTGCTCCATTATCTCACCTGACTGCACTCCCAAGACACAAATTCAAAGATCAATCATTAAGAATTCCAAGACGGCAAAAGCAGAGCATTGGATCCCAAGCCCAGGCTCCCTTCTGAGCACAGACCTGAGTGTGACATATGAGAAGCACCCCGTAAGAGCCCCCAGGTGATAGGACTATGCTGCATGGTACTAGGACATCCAAAACTTCGTCAAAATAAAAGCTGCAGGACGCTGTCACTCCTCTTAAAATACACACACGACTTATCATTCTTTTAGAAAAGAGAACAAAACCGAGGCTTTTTGATCAGGGGTGGGTAGATTATTTTACGTAAAGTGGCAGATAGTACACATTTGAGGCTTTGGAGACCATAGCATCTCAGCCACAACTACTCAGCTCTGCCCTTGTAGCTCCAACCTGGTCACAGACAATATGTAAACAAAGGGGCATGACTGTGCTCTAAGAAACGTTTTTTATAAGTGCTGAAATTTGGATTTGATATGATTTTCATGTGTCATGAAATATTCTTTTTTCTTTTTTTTGCCCATTAAAAAATGTAAAAACGATTAACTCAGCAGCTGAGCAAAAACAGGTGGCCAGCTGGACTTGACCTGTGGACTGTAGCTTGCCAACCCCTGCTTTAGAGTATAGTAGATTCAGTATGGAAAACTAAAGAAGCCTCTGATACTCCCTCAAATCTGTAAGTGTGTCATTTCAATAGCAGGGTCAAGAGGAGCAATATTTATGAGTATTCAGAAAAGGGATTGGGAATAAGAGTTAGGAAGCTTGGATTCTAGACCAGGTTCTGCTATGCACCAGCTAGTGCTATGGATTGAATTGTGTCCTCTCCAAAATGCGTATGTTGAAACCCTAGCCCCCAGTGTGACTGTATTTGGAGATAAGGCCTATAAGGAGGTAATTAAGGATAAATGAGGTCATAAGGGTGGGGCTCTGATCTGATAGGATTAGTGTCCTTATAAGAAGAGGCATACATAGAGGTGGTGTTTTAAGGTTACCACAAAAAGTGAGAGGTGGAGTAACCAGGAAGATTTCCAGATGGGACGGAAAGGATGGACATGATTTCCTTTAAAGGAAAGAAGAAATTTAAGTCAGGAGGAAATGAATCGAATGTATTGGTGAAAAAGTCAAGAGGCCAGACTGCTTATAGCAGAAAACTATAAGAAGAAATGACATTTAAAAGATACTTTTCAAATGAAAGCATAAAATAAATTTGGAAGATGGATTTACTATGTTGTTTTCTCCTCACAAGTATGTTGTACCAGAAACACACAGGATGAGCAAAAATCCAGGTGACCATGTAACCTATGCCAGGTTTCCAGATCAGGAGACAGAGTGGGGAGGGAATGTACCTGGGTTTGCAACCTGCATCCTCACTGAGAAGCTGGTGACCTTGGGCAAGTCACTTGAGTCCCCCAAGTCCCATTTCATCAGCTGTGAACTGGGACCAGCGATGCCTGCATCTTAGGGTGGCGAGATGATCAAATGTACCAGGGCATCAACTACTGTGCAGGTGCTGACAGAGGAAACCACTTTCGCTCTTTTCAGTAGTCTATTTCCCAGGAAACTTAATCTAAGACATCCATGCAAAGTACTCAATAAAGAGAAGCTCTCATCTTTCGAGTCTAAGAGGTATCAATCATATGATGCATGCTATAGACTGAATGTTTGTGACCCCCCAGAACTCGTACGTTGAGACCCAATCCCCAGGGTGATGGTATTTGGAGGTGGGGCCTTTGGGAGGTCATAAGGGTGGAGGCCCCATGAATGGGATTACAGAGAAAGATCTGAGAGAGCTCCTGCACCCCTTCCACCATGTGAGGGCACAGTGAGAAGATAGCCATCTGTCTATGACCCCTCACCAGACACTGAATCTGCCTGTGCCTTGATCTTGGGACTTGCCAGCCTCCAGAACTGTGAGAGATAAATGCTTGTTTTTTAAGCCCCCCACTCTATGATATTCTGTTCTAGCAGCCTGAATGGGCTAAGACAAAGCATGTTTTGGGGTTTTTTTAACAAATTTATTTATTTTATTTATTTTTGGCTGCGTTGGGTCTTCGTTGCTGTGCGCGGGCCTTCTCTAGTTGCAGCGAGTGGGGGCTACTCCTCGTTGCGGTGCTGGGCTTCTCATTGCAGTGGCTTCTCTTCTTGTGGAGTGCAGGCTCTAGGCGTGTGGGCTTCAGTAGTTGTGGTGCGCGGGCTCAGTAGTTGTGGCTCGTGAGCTCTAGAGCGTAGGCTCAGTAGTTGTGGTGCACAGGCTCAGCAGTTGTCGCGCACGGGCTTGGCTGCTCCGCAGCATGTGGGATCTAGTTCCCTGACCAGGGCTCGAACTCATGTCCCCTGCACTGGCAGGTGGGTTCTTAACCACTACGCCACCAGAGAAGCCCCGACACATGTTATTAACTGAGGGGTCGGGCGCCTACAAAATCACCAAAAGGGCTGCAGGACTGAGCAGGCGCTAAGCTGGGCTTTCAGAAATAACTCCCAAGGCTTCCCTGGTGGTGCAGTGGTTGGGAGTCTGCCTGCCGGTGCAGGGGATGACGGTTTGAGTCGTGGTCCAGGAGGATGCTGCGTGCCATGGAGCATAGAATGAGTGCCAATCCACCACAACCACCCTGGGCAATTATGTAAAAAACCAGCACCATGCCTGTCCCCTGTGACATGCCTGGTGCATTTCCAGCTAAAGCAAACAACATGAAAAATGTTTCACCTTCTCCTGCTCAGCTTAAGAAAAACACAAAAGGGAAAAGCTAGCCTGTTTCTTTTCTCCTGAGTGACTTTTGTCCCCAAGCAGAAATGTCTCCCACGGTTATCTACTCAGCAATAACACAGATGTTTTTTTTGAAGTAGCCATTTGCAAAGTAGTTGAGAAAGTGAAATTCCTCAATAAAGCAGTAAAAGAATGCTCTCTTCACCTAAGACAGCTGCCTCTCTTGCCCCCATAGCATATTCATTGCAAAACTTTTTCCCTGCAAGTTCCTTCTTAATGATTAAGCTAGTAAAGCCCTAGACGTTTCAGAAATGTTCTGAAATGTTTTACTTCTTGCTTCCCATGAAAAATCCTAAAACTCATGAAATTTGTTTCTTCAGAAGAGCGAGAACTCAAGGGACTCGTGTAACCAACATCTCCAAGTTAAAGGGGGACGGCGGCCTGTCCTTCTGGTACGTGTCCTATGGGAAGCGTGTCAGGAGCATGGGGTGACATCAGGTCTGTGCCCTGGTCCTTCAGTCACCCCTTTCCAGGGGTGACAGGGATGCCAGGCTGAGAAGGGCAAGGTGAGTGCCCCTGGGGAGCAATGACTTCCTTTAGCAGAGAATCCAACTCACCAACTTTTCCCAATTCTGAAGGCCTAAGGCTCTGAGATTTAGACTTGTTTCTCCATTTTGACTTTTAATGTGATTTCATCCAAAGAAGCCAGAAAAACATGACAAATTGTTTCATTTGTGTTTACATATTATCCTGAAACCTCTGACCTTCTAGAATTTTTTGAAAATTCCAAACCTTAATTCTTCTCCTGTCAAACAAAGCCACTTTTGTTAATATTTTAAAAATAGACTTTATTTGGGGGGGAACAGTTTTAGGTTCACAGCAAAATCGAGAGGAAGGTACAGAGAGTTCCCAGACAGCCCCTCCACACGCCAGTCTACAGCCTGCCTCGTCCTTTTTAATGATCACCTCTAATAAAATGAAGAGGCGGAACCTTTTTTCATAAACCCCATGGAATAACTGCCTTGGCTAAATAGTCACATTCGAACCTGGCAAAAAAGTTATGGGAAATGTATCTATTCTTGATAAAAATCATAATTCAACAAAGCTATCATTTTGCCTCCTTGCCTCCAAATTGTACCTTTTCTCCAAAGAAATCAAATAAACTCTATACCCACAGCAATGTTTTATGGGAGGGGGGTTGGCGTTGTGGTTGTTTTTCAAATTGGACGTCCCTGTACAATTTGAGTCCCCACGACTCAACCTCCATCTCCAGTGCTACCCCGTTCCTGTTGCCCTCAGAGTTCTTCTCTTTCTGCTTCTTTGGGATTATTACCAGAACTACTAGGTTTGGTACTTCACCTCCAGCAGACTCAAAACCCAGGATCTGCAGGAATATGCCCACAAACAACTCTTCACATGCAATAACCAAATTTTCCATATTTAGTCTATTTATCCCCAATTACTATCAACTTTACAGTGTTTCTCAAGTGTAGGTTTTTATTCCCTCAGTGATTGCTCTAAACTGTGTTTCTTTTCAATCCCCAAAACCAGGCTGGGCACACTGTGTATTCCAGTTAAAACACAGGTGCTTTAGGGGCTTCCCGGGCTTCCCCCATGGCGCAGTGGTTAGGAATCCGCCTGCCAATGCAGGGGACACGGGTTCGATCCCTGGTCTCGGAAGAACCCACATGCCGCGGAGCAACTAAGCCCGTGCGCCACAACTACTGAACCTGCGCTCTAGAGCCCATGAGCCACAGCTACTGAGCCCGCGTGCCACAACTACTGAAGCCCACGTGCCTAGAGCCCGTGCTCTGCAATGAGAAGCCACCGCAACGAGAAGCCCACGCACCACAACGAAGAGTAGCCCCCGCTCGCCGCAACTAGAGAGAAAGCCCACGTGCAGCAACCAAGACCCAACACAGCCAAAAATAAAAATAAAAATAAATTTAAAAACAAACAAACCAAAAAACCCACACAGGTGCTTTAAACTGCCTTACAGAGTCAAAGAAGAACCCAGAGTCCTTCCAGATGGAAAAAAGTGAGACAGGAAAGCCTGCCATGACTTGTTAACAGGAAAGCCTCAGTGTTAAGTTCCTTCCCTAAAGGAAACTGGAATTGCTGTTCATTTTCTTAAGTGTCTTTTGAGGAGCAAAAGTTTAATTTGATAAAATCCAACCGAGGGATTTTCTCTTTTATGGTTTACGCTTTCTGTGTCCTATTTAAGAAATCTTTGCCTAAGCCAAGGTCACAGAGAATTTCTGCTATGTTCTCTCTTAGAAATGTTATACTTTAGCTCTTACATGTAAGTTTAGCGTTCACTTCAGGCTGTTTGTATATCGCTGTAGGAGGAATCCAAGGCTCACTGTGCTCCACGTGGATGTCCTGTTGTCCCAGCATCGTTTGCTGGTAGAACTACCCTTTCCTCGTTCAATTACCTCAGTGGCTTGTCGAAAACCAACTGATCACGTATCTGTGTATCTATTTCTAGATTTTTTTTTTTTTCTGTTCTATTCATCGACATGGCTACCCTGGTGCCCGTACCACTCGGTCTTAGTTACTGTAACTTTGTAATAAATCTTGAAATCAAGTAGTATAAGTGTTCCAGCTTTGTTCTTTTTCCTCCCTAAACTGTTCTCTTTCAGATCCACTGCATGTCCATATAAATTTTTAAGTCAATTTCTATTAAAAAAAAATCCTGCTGGCATACTACAACATTGGGTGAACTTTGAGGTGAAGCATGCCAGCTAAAAATTGGCACTTGCCGTCTGCCTCTACAAGGATTAGGTCACAAGCAACTGCAGCCACTGACCTTCAACACACCCCGAAAGGAGTTCAGGGTGGAGATCAGGAATGAAGCCCTCTGTGCTCTGGGGAAACTGGCAGAACAGGCCTTCAGATAGTTAGATATTTTCAGGAGATTATACGAGCCCAATTCTTGCATGTCCTCATATTTGGAAAAGCACTGAAGTCATTCATGGTGACATCTGCTCCTTGTGGCCAGCAGCCAGCATCTGCCAACACGTGTGACTGCACAGCGTCCCCTTCACTGAAATCACAGATAACGCTGACCTCTCCCCCTGCCTCTTTGGAGCAGTTTCTCAGAGCTCTCTGAGATGCTCTCAGGCTATGTCTTCATTTTGCCCCAAATGAAACAACGCACAACTCTCACGAGATTTTTTTGTTGACAAGTGAAATAAGCCAAACACAAAAGGACACACATTGTATGATTCCACTTATGTGAGGTCCCTGGAATAGTCAGATTCATAGCGAGGGAAAGGAGAATGACAGTTGCCAGGGGCTGGGGAGGGGAGGGATGGGGAGGGAGTGTTTAATGGAGACAGAGTCTCAGTTTGGGAAGCTGGAAAAGTTCTAGCGATGGATGGAGGTGACGGGTGCACAACAATGTGAATGTACTTACTGTCACTGAACTGTGCACTCAACACTGTTTAAAATGATATATTTTATGTTATGTATATTTAAAAAATGCATTATGCTTTAAAGAAAAAAAAAAAGCCTGTTGGGAGTGTACCGCAATTGCATTGAAACTTGTTCAATCTAGAGAGAACGGGTACCTTAAACATGTTATCTTCTCACCTGTGAGCATGGTGCTGTTACCAAACCAGGTTTGTTTGCCCGACTCGCAGCCAGCCAAACGCTGAGATGCTGAGGTCTGCAGTGGAGAAGGGGTTTATTCACGAGGGGCCGGGAGAACAATTCAAATCCACCTCCCCGAAGGCCAGGGCTTGGGATACTCACGGGATAAAGCTGAGGCATGCGGAGCGTGGCAAAGGTGACTGGCAAGAAGAAAAAGGTGAGGTCATCATGGCTCTGCGCAGGTGCCACGAAGCTACAGGCTTCTCCATGGGACTCACACTCAGAAAACTGTGGCATCTACACGCTCTGAGGATGGAGTTTTCAGCTCTCTGACGTCAAAAGGTCCCCGATTGGACATTCACCCAAGTCCAGCTGGAGGGTCTCAAGGGTCCCAACCCATCTTAACCAGCTCGAACTTGAACTGGATGCAGCTGACACCAAGTTCCTGAAAACCAACTCGGGCAAACATCTTACTGTTCAGGCTACTTGATGCTTGGAAGGCAGGGAGTTTTTCTTAAGAAGTTAAAGCCAGCTTGATCAGTGAAGGCAGTTACAGTTCATTATTTATTAAGCAAGCTACAGTTTAATGGGTCTAACTGATGACTACCCTCAGTTTCAGCACCTCTTCATTTATGTCTTTCAGGAAGATTTGTGGTTTTCAGCATGCAGGTCTCACACATACTTTATTAAATTTCTTCCTATGTATTTTATGCTTATTGATGCTATTTCCAATTTTCATTACTAGCATCTAAAAGTTATAATAGATTTTTATGAATTGACCTTGCTAAATTTATGAGTTCTAGTAGGGTTTTTTGGGGTAAATCTCTACATAGGTGATTATGTCATCTGTGAATTAAGACAATTATTACTTCATCCTTTCCAACCTATATACATTTTCTTTCTTTCTATTGCATTATTATACCAGTTAGGACCTCAGTACAATGTTGAACACAAGTGGCAAGGGCAGACATCTTTGCCTTTTGCTCCCAGTCATAGGAAAAATTATTCAATCCTTCACTGTAAAACATCCACAATGTTTTGTAGATGTCGCTTTGCAAGGTGAGGCGGTTCCCTTCCATTTCTAGTCTGCCGAGAGTGTTTTGTCTTTTTTAAGCCCTAAATAGGTATTGAACTTTATCATGCTTTCTCTGCATCTATGGAGGATCATATGGTTTCTCTTTAGCACATCAATATGGTAAATTACATTGACTGAGGTATGTTTCTTCTTGAGTAAACTTAGGTAATTTGTGTATTTCAAGGAATTTACCCATTTCATCTAAATTGTTGAATGTACTGGCATAATATTCCCTTTCTGTCATTTTAAAGTCTGTAGAATCTTTAGCAACACCTCCACATTCATTCTTGATACTAATTACTTTCTTTTTTTCCTCCTGGCTAGAGTCATCTGCCTAGAGGCTTATCAAATTTATTCACCTTTCTGCAAAACTAGTTTTTGCTTTCTTTTACTCTATTGCTTTCCAGTTTTCTATTTCACTGATTTATGTTCTTTATTGTTTTCTTCCTTCTGCTTAATGTGGGCTTAATTCAATCTTCTTCTATCTAAGTTTACTCAAGAAGAAACAGACACCTTGAAATAGATTCACTGTATTAAATTCATAGATAAAAACCTTCCCACAGAGAACACTCCAGTCCCAGATGGCTTCACTGGTAAGTTCTACCAAAAACCTAAAAAGGAATAGTATCAATTATTCACAATTCCAGATAATAAAAGAGGAAGGAAACTTTCCCCGCCATCATTATCTTGATACCAAAAACCAGACAGACAAGTAAACTACAGACCGATATACCTCATGAATGGAGACACCTTAACAAAAATTTGGCAAATTTTTGCAAACAAGTGAATCTAGCAAGACATGAAAGAAACACTATCCTATTTTTCCCCAATCCCACCATCCTATTCCTCTCCCCTTCTCTCTCTCCTACTACAAGCCCAAGTACATTTTCTAGTTGGTAAAGTCACTGAAATCATAATGAAAAACAATATTATAAATTAAGTTATACTATATGAAACTGCTGATCATTCAAATGGGTTTGACCTACAAAAGCAGCAGTTTCATATGGCTCAACATTATGGTAACGCCAAAGTCCTTGTTTTTAAGACTTCTCAATATGAATTTTATATACTTAGAAATTCAGTACCACGGCACTAATAGGGCTTTACACTGGCAAGTGACCTGTTGATTCTCACCTTATAAACTGGAGAGCTCCTTCCACACCTGAACCTAGCAGCCAATCTGATCTAAAACCTGTCAACCGGTCTGGCACTGTCCGTTCCTTACTCACATAATCAAGGTTTCCTTTCTATTTGGAACCCACCTTGGAATCCTTGACCTGGGTTTCGCAGACACTGCTCTTCAGACATGAGATGTGTAACATTTAATGCCAAAGCTTCAACGGAACAATCTGGCATACAACAGAATAGACTATACTACCAGCAGCGAGAAGGAAAACCAATGGATCAGTCTGTGAAGAGGCAAGTACTGTGTTGTAGCACTCCACTTACATGAATTCCAGACAAGATGTATCTAATCAACAGTAACAAAAAGAAGATCTGTGCTTGTTTAGGGCTGGTGGTAGAGAAACTGATTGGGAAAAGAGGTATAAGGGAACTTCTGAGGGAGACGGAAATGCTCTCTATCTTGACTGAGATGAAGGATACATGGTAGGGGGGTGTAAGTTTGTCAAAACTCAATGAAATGTACACTTAAAATGAATGTATTTTACTGTATGTAAACAGTACCTCAATCAAATTTACAAAAAACAAAACAGTATATTTTTAACTAACAAGTGAAACACAAACACTACCTTATTTTTTTTTTATTTTTATTTTTTGCGGTATGTGGGCCTCTCACTGTTGTGGCCTCTCCCGTTGCGGAGCACAGGCTGCGGACGCACAGGCCCAGCGGCCATGGCTCACGGGCCCAGCCGCTCCGCGGCATGTGGGATCTTCCCAGACCGGGGCACGAACCCGTTTCCCCTGCATCGGCAGGCGGACTCTCAACCACTGCGCCACCAGGGAAGCCCTGAAACACAAACACTACCTTATTTTTTAAAAATTAATGCATAATGGATAAAGCTTAAGTTCCCTTTGACCACCCTCCCAATCCTGGTTTCCATCCTTTCTCTCTCCCATTTATACCTCCTCCCTCAAATAATCACTGCTGGGAGTTTGGGATGAGTTCTTCTGAACCTTTAAAAGTATATTTACATACATATACAGCCCAAGAAGATGTACAGTATTGTTTTGTACATAGATATAACTTGTACACATTTCTGAAACTTGTTTATTTTCATTTAGCATGTCTCTGAGATCTATTCATGATAATACAGTTTATTTCTTTAAATCCAATATAGTAATCTATCATGTGACTATACCACATTTTATTTAGCCAGGCCTTTCCCCTTCTGATAAATACTTGGGTTGTTTTTCCCTTTTACAGTTCACCCGTGGTTACCCCCTGAGGTGGCCACAGGGATCACAGATGGTGCTCCAAGCGTCCTTTAGCCTTATCTGTAAGGTTTAATTTTTTTTTTTTCTGCGGTATGTGGGCCTCTCACTGTTGTGGCCTCTCCCGTCGCGGAGCACAGGCTCCAGACACGTAGGCTCAGCGGCCATGGCTCACGGGCCCAGCCACTCTGCAGCACGTGGGATCTTCCCGGACTGGGGCACGAACCCGTGTCCCCTGCATCAGCAGGCGGACTCTCAACCACTGCGCCACCAGGGAAGCCCAAGGTTTAATTTTTTACAGTAAGAATGCATTTATGTATTAGTTATAAAGTTTAAATATTCACTTTAATTAAAGAATTTTCTGATACATAAATTATCAAAAAAAGAATGAAACAAAATCAGTAATAGGAGGCAATCATCCATTAAAATATAAGGAAAACAAAGTTCTAGGGCATAATCAATGTACTCATGGTTTGACATGTAAGTATTGGTTGAAAAATAATGATCTGAGCACTAAACAGTCCATATAAGCACATTCTCCTACTCAAAGCAATTATGATAAAAATATCAGCATACTGGTTACCATGGTATAAGCATGATTAATACATGCACAAATACTTCGTTTATGTTTTTTGCTTTCTTCTTTTATGACTATGATGTCTTTCCCCATCCCTGAAATGAAAGGGGTGAAAAAACAATTATAAATGACAGGCACTTTAATATCAAAGCTTTAAAATAATAATTCGCAGTAATATACTGACATCAGATACAAACCAGAACAAGTTAAAACATGCCCTTAAAACTGAACAGTGACATTTTTTAGGAGTAGATATAAATAATCCATCATTAAAACTACAGGACAAAATTGAGATGGGGATAGGGAAAACGGATTTTTTACCTGCGCTTTGGAGTTACACTTTAAAATGAACCCTGACTATATGTACCCGGTTGATGACCTGAGAGTTCATTGCAAACAGGATGCTGGAGTCATGGGAGGAGTTCAGATGTCTGATCTCTTCACCCTGGCCCCCATCTCAGCTCCCACAATTCATTCCCTCTCAGGGGTGGCCCTCAAAGACTATCCTACTGAGAAGTGCTTCCTGCTAATACTCAGTTTATCCTCTCTAAAGGAAGATTACTCATGTTTAGATTGTGAGGTTATCTAACATATGTAAGTCAACAGGGACTGACTGGACATGGCAAACATTACTTAAGTGGAAGAAGCACTGACAACCAGAAGAAGTGAGACAGCACAATTTCTGACAGCTAATCAAGAGTTAACGTGTGCAGGGGCTTCCCTGGCGGCACAGTGGTCAAGAATCCGCCTGCCGATGCAGGGCACACGGGTTCGAGCCCTGGTCTGGGAAGATCCCACATGCCGCGGAGCAGCTACACCTGTGTGCTGCAACTACTGAGCCTGTGCTCTAGAGCCCGCGAGCCACAACTACTGAGCCCGCACAACTACTGAAGCCCGTGCGCCTGGAGCCCGTGCTCTGCAACAAGAGAAGCCACCACAGTGAGAAGCCTGAGCACCGCAATGAAGAGTAGCCCCCGCTCGCAGCAACGAGGACCCAATGCAGCCAAAAATAAATAAATATAATAAATTTATTAAAAAAAAGTTAATGTGTGCCTAATTATCACACATTATCATGCATTAAATGAATCAAAAGGGTTTACTAAGCAAATATTTCACTGTTATAAGAGAAGGACTAAATCACAGCTAGCTTTAACTCTATGAACTGAATGATAAGATGAGCAAAATTATTAAACCAGTAAGTCTTACTAATTCCTGATCGCCACCAGCCCTGGAGAGGTATCATTTAAAAGCCTATGCTAGGGCTTCCCTGGTGGCGCAGTGGTTGAGAGTCCGCCTGCCGATGCAGGGGACGTGGGTTTGTGCCCCGGTCCGGGAAGATCCCACATGCCGCGGAGCGGCTGGGCCCGTGAGCCATGGCCGCTGAGCCTGCGCGTCCAGAGCCTGTGCTCCGCAACGGGAGAGGCCACAACAGTGAGAGGCCCACGTACCACAAAAAAAAAAAAAAAAAAAAAAAAGCCTATTGCTAGACAAGCACTGTGCAAATAATACTAAATAAGACATGGACCCGCTTTCAACGAGCTCAGTCTAGTTGAGAAAGAAATAACTTACGTTCAGTAAAAAGTAGGTGGCGGGTAGAGTGGTAACAAAATGGGAAAGATCAGCTCTGTCTGAATGAGTGAAAAAGGCTTCATGGAAATGACTAAGCTGGGTCCTGAAGGATGAGGAGGAGTTTACGGAAGGCTTAAAGGACTCCCCAGTGGCGCAGTGGTTAAGACTCCGTGCTCCCAATGCAGGGGGCCCAGGTTCAGTCCCTGGTCAGGGAACTAGATCCCACATGCATGCTGCCACTAAGAGTCCAAATGGCAGTGAGCTGCAACTAAGGAGCCCACGTGCCGAAACTAAGACTCAGCGCTACCAAACAAATAAATAAATAAATAAATATTTTTTAAAAAACCCCAAAAAACCAGGCAGCAGAACATGAGGTGGAAAGGCGTGGATGAGGCACAGTGCGGATGAGGAACTGTGAGTAACCCGGGCTGGCTAGAGCAGAAGTTATGTATTTCACGGGGGAGGGGCAAAATACAAAGTAGGTAGGCAGGTGCCCTGCTCCTGGAGGTCTTGAGAGCTGTTCTGAAGAATGTGAACTCTACCACCGAGGAGTTGTAAGAGGTGGAAGTTCACTCTGGCAGCAGGGCAGGGATGGATCCATATGGGACAAGCCTACAGAGGGAACAATGAGGAGAACAGCCATCGTTTTCCAGATGACAGCCTTAAGGACAGAGAGGAGGAGGAGCGTGTGAGGTATCTTCACACACAACTGACGATTAGGACCAGATGGTAAGGAGTAAAAGGGAGCTTCTAACGTGAGTCCTCGACTCCTGGCTTAGGTGAACACATGATGGCCGTCCATTAACCAGGACAGCAGTACTGGCGGAAGAGGAGCAGACCAAGAAAAAGTCAAGTTCAGGCGTAGACCTGACAAATTTGAGATCCACGTAGATGCCCAGTAAGCAGCTGGATACAGGAACAGACCGCGGTCCATCTGAATTCATTATTTCAGTATTACTTTATATCTCCCCAGCTTTCACAATTGTATCAGGAATACCAACAAGGGCAAAACTGCCTGCCATTAAAGCTTAGACCTTCTCTCTGACTTTATAACATCCTTTATCTGATGAATTAGCAAGAGAAAGAAAGGATGAGAAAGAGAAACAAGAAAGGGAGGGAGGGACACAGAAAGGACTGAAGAAAGATCTAGGCAAACACCTTTTTAACCTGGTTAACTTTCTACCTAGACATTATTTTCCCATCTCCTGGTGAGGAAACAAGTAATAAAAAAGGGAAACCGCACCAAGCAGGCAGATAGAGCTGTGGATATTTGAACTGAAACAGGATGAATGTTAAGAATCTTCATCAATTGTTTCTCTCCTCACCTTAATTTACTTACAAGCCATTTTCTCAGCATGGCCTATGACAGAAGGACCTTTTGCTTCTCAAACATCAACAATTCGACAGCGAATGACGCAGTGTTGGGCTTACCTCTCTTTCCTTCTTCTTGAGTCCCAGTGTTTGTCCTTATCTTTGCTCCTTTTGTGTTTATGGGGGCTCCTACTCCGGTCCCTTCTATGTCGTGAACACTCCGCATCCAGATGGCTTCCCCCAGACTGCCGTGAGTCTACTGAAGCCGACCGCCTTTCTTCATTCCTGAAACAGAAAGAACATTAAACAGTTAGTTTTAACTATGGTCTCCAGTACAGACCAGCCTAAAGCTCAATATTCTGTATCAGACCAGTGACAGATAGAGACTAAACACGTATAACCTTGCACTCCAGATAAGAGGGCAGGCAAAGAAACTTAGCTCTTAATGGTATGTTTCACAACTATGGTAAAATAAAGAACAGTAAGCGTTCTGATGAATTACAGCGTGCTACTAATGGTCTTGGAGGTGCTAAAATTCAGTTGAACAATTACAGGTGACGGAATAAAAAGAGAACTCTTTTCACCAACTGACGCACTGACATACTTCTCCGCATCGTCCTCTGCTTTCTCCTGCTCCTCCTGCCACTGGCTGCTGAGTTCCTCCATGTGCACGTTGATCACATCCCGAATCACCTACGGAGAATTAAGTACCGAATTTCAGATAAGAGAGCTGCTCAGGGACTTCCCTGGTGGCGCGGTGGTTAAGAATCCGCCTGCCAATGCAGGGGACACGGGTTCGAGCCCTGGTCCGGGAAGATCCCACATGCAGAGGAGCAACTAAGCCCGTGTGCCACAACTACTGAGCCCACGTGCCACAATTACTGAAGCCCGTGCACCTAGAGTCCGTGCTCTTCAACAAGAGAAGCCACCGCAATGAGGAGCCCATGCACCGCAATGAAGAGTAGCCCCTGCTCGCCGCAACTAGAGAAAGCCCGTGCGCAGCTACGAAGACCCAACGCAGCCAAAAATTAAATAAATAAATTTATTTTTTTAAAAAAAAGGTTAACCATAAAATTGTAAAGAACACTTAGCAACGACACTTACACTTGAGTTCAAGGTTATGAGACCAGAGAAGAAACAAGTGTTGAACCACCAAGGATTTGAGGGACTGTAAGACTCACTAGGGCGATGCCCGAGTAAGGTAAGTCTAAAACATGTACTTTAATTGTAAAAAGCACAGCATAAAACTAAGTGCTAAGCCATCGGTACAGAGCATGAGTGCAGTAAGCCGGCAGATGGCTCAGGGCCATCAACACCTCATGGAAACAGTGAGTGGGCATCAAGTTTCTAAACAGCAAAACAAAAGGCACCGCAGATGAGACATGTATTAGGATACCAAGGTAAGAATAAATACGTGTGATCAGATACAGTTTAACAGACATGCTTGACTAAAGCAAAAGAAAACGCTTGGTAAAATGAGGCCAGATTATGGAAGGTCTCTGAAATCATAAAAGGAAAGAAGAAATAACATGGGAACAATTAGAGATTCAATGAGGAAATTATTTACAGCATTTAGGCAAGGTGATTCGTGTACCAAAAATTCATCAACTCTACCCACTAAATGACATCTGAAAATAAGTCTAGATATACATCAAGAGGTTAATGTACTTAAATTTTATAATATACATAAAATTATTTTATAATATAAATTATAAATAATTTATACCAAGACATTTCTTAAGCCCAAATGTTTAGTAAAGTACATAAACGCGCACTAAAAGTTCTGCCAAGAAAGATAACTATTTACTGAACAATTTCTTTGTCCATAAGCATTATTTCAATTACTTCTCACAATAACCCTGCAGTCTGTATTACTATAAAATGAAAAAAATCTGAATCTTAAAAAGCCCAAATAATTTGCCCAAGTCAAACAGCCAATGATAAATTGCAGAATCAAAACTCAAGCCCAGGTCTGTCTAAAGCCAAAATCTATGTTCTCATCATGATGTAATACCACTTTCTCAAAAGCAGTGTTTTTTGTAAGACTGCACAACCTTTTTTTTTTTTTTTTTTTTTTTTTGCGGTATGCGGGCCTCTCACTGTTGTGGCCTCTCCCGTTGCGGAGCACAGGCTCCGGACGCGCAGGCTCAGTGGCCATGGCTCACGGGCCCAGCCGCTCGGCGGCATGTGGGATCCTCCCAGACTGGGACACGAACCCGCGTCCCCTGCATCGGCAGGTGGACTCTCAACCACTGCGCCACCAGGGAAGCCCTGCACAACCTCTTTATAGAAGGGCTTTGTACCCTGAAAAGCCTTTGTCTGGTAAAGGGTGGGTCTGAGAGTGATGGAGCAAATACAAAGCAGGTGTGGCCACCGTGGAGCCACTTCCTCTCACAAAACGTCTAAGGAACTGTGGAAATCCACGGGACAGAGGACAACTATCTAAGGGAAATCTCTGTGTTCACCAAAGCTCTATACAATTATGTAAAACATACCTCAGTATATGATTTCTTGGTTATGTGAACATTCTTAGCTCTATAGGACTGGCGTCTTCTTTTATAATCTCTCACTTCTGCCAGGATTTCAAGGTAAGATTTTGGACTTTTTCGACTATTATCTAATAAAAGAACAAAATAAAATTATTACATCCTCAGAAGCTATAAATTCTTATGAATTAGTGGGAAGGAACACCATAATCATCCGATATTTCAACATGCTTTAATGTATTGTAATAATATAGCACTCAAAAATACTCTAAAAATTCTGTTATATAAATGGACTAAGTTTTATATCACTCCTTTTCTCTAACCATTAATTGAACATAAGAGTGCTTAGGTACAGAGATTAAAGTAACATCCCAGCTCAAGGAACATTCTTACAGAAGTAAGGTATGCTTAATGTAACAATCAGAGAGCAAAATTTCAAGTACTAAGTAAACATCTTAATATATATGTAAATAACAGATGATACAAAACCATCCAACTCCAAGCGGCCTGACAAGTCATCTTAGTAACACTCAAAGGATGGAATGACAATTAAGAAATAGAAAACTATGACATTCGTCTCAAACCTTGATTGACTTTGGCAGCCAAGTCTACAAAGAGATCGCTGTCATTTTCAATAATTTGAGAATCTGAGCGCTTTTTCTTTGTCTCCTCGATTACAAAATCATAGAGGGCAAGACGATCGGCTTGGGTTAGATCACAAACAAACCGTTTGTGATTCAGAGGAACTTCAACAGGCAATGAAGAATACATCCCTAGAGTAAAAATAAAATCACAAGAATAAACAATACATGAAGCTTTGTGGATTTATGATCTACTATACTTATCTTTAAACATGCGCTGTAATAATGCAACATTAAATTAACACAAGCAATCTGTTTTCATAGTAATCCCTAAACATACAAAACATCAATCTGTGTGATAACGGTCAACACTGACTCTACCCTGAATGCTACATCCACAGAACGTTTGCTGTTGTGGACGTTTGCTATTCTTTCCAACAATGTTAAGACAGATCCCATGAAGGCAGGCAATAATAACCATGAGACAATTTGCTAAGAAAAAAATCTTTTAAAAGGCTACCCATACTGTAAAAGTAGATATTAACTTTCTTTCTGTCTATGTGCTTTTCCCCATAAAAGCTGGGGAAAAAATGTTTTTAATAGGTTATACACATTACAGTCCCTTTGAAGATAAATTATAGAAATATGAAAAATGTGTAAAAAATATAATTTTTTATGAGAGACATGATTCAAGCTAAATGTTCCATAGTCAAAATACAACCCATTTGTGCAATGACTTAGAGCTAGGGACCAAGAAACAGTTAACTAGCAGAAATCCCAAGAAAGACCAGAGAAAGACAGACTGAGACTAACCCTGATTTAATTTTCGGAAGCAGCAGCATATTGACTTCACCAAATTAACTGAAAAACGTTAACAATACCACCACCCCCAAAGTCACGGAACTTTCTAAAATCTGCTCATTAATGAAAAAAAGTAAATACAATACCTGGATATGATGTATTAAACATTGAAGAAAATTTGTTTTGAGATTCAAATTTTCTCAAAGAAACAAAAAAATTACTGTAACTGTAAATAAAGCAATTTAAAACGATTCTTTCTAGACTTCATTATTCACGAATGCAAACAAAGAACATGAGCTTCTAAAGGAATCCTTTTAATGTTTGCTAGTTACCCTAAAGTAATAACTTAGGTTCACAGAACAATGTAAAATCAGTAGCTCTTCTCAAATACTTATATTTGATAAAGTTTAATCTCACTGACTTCCTAGGTAAAGAGGCAAAACAAAAATTCAAATGAGAGCACCCTATGAACTAAGCATTACAACACAAGAAAAGAGATGACTTTACATTTGTCTACAAATTAAGAGGAGAGCTACACTGAATCTGAGTCCGTGGTGTAACAGCTATAGATAACCATCTGTACTAGCAGAAGGCTTCTGAATTAGTGCGGAAGGAGGGTTCCCTCCTTTTCAATCTTACTCTAATTCTGGTAGAAGCTAGGGAAAGCCAGATGTTAAAACATTTAATTTTATAATATAAAAATGAGATGGCTTTGATAAACCTAATTTATCTGAATATAGGTTATATATTCTGGGAGAAAAATACAAAAGATTAGAAAACACTGATGTATTATAAACAAGCTCCATGTAAACCTCTCTCTGCTCTTTTTAAACAAAGAAGTATAATTTCCTCCTTAAAATATTTTGGAGTTTTCTTTATTCACCTTAAATTTCTGTATGGTCAAGACTGATAGTTAAATTCTTTGAAATTCAACTAAAATTCCAAATCAAGACTATAATGTTGTGACAATGATTAAGATAAAGTTTAGAAATTTGAGTGATACTTTTAAAAGGATATCATTTGCCAAAAGGATACTGCATATCTTTAAATAAGGAGTACATTCAGGTTCCTAATTCCTCTTTATACTCACCCCAATTACTGAAAAAGAAAAAGTACAGGAAAAGTTAAACAACAAACTGCATTCAAATCATTCAGAACATAGATATTTCTGACAAAAAAATAATAATAAACACACTTAAATAAGCTTACATTTCCACAAAATGTAAAAGTTCAAACGCAAGTTTCTATACAATTTAGAGGTATATCTGAATGAGCTGTAATCATACTAATTCTGTGACCCTCTATCTACTTTTTTTTATAGTAGTTTTTAAAAACTGTGGTAAAATATACACGTGAAATTTACCATTTTAACCATTTTCAGGTGTGCAGTTCAGGGGCACTTAGTACCTTCATACTGTTGTACGACCATCACTTCTATCCATCTCCAGAACTTTTTCATCACCCCAAACTGAAACTCTGATCTACTTTTTCAATAACTTGAACTCTCATTCTTCTGTGTTAGTCCTTTCTGCCAACACAGGGCATCTCAAACGTGTGAGATACAATATTAAATATTAATAATATTAATATTAAATAATAATATATTTAACAATATTAAACATTAACTCGTGTTAAAGGTACAAATTCAGAATTTTGCGAAGAATTCATACAGAGTCAATTTCCTAACACTGGAGATGAAGAAGTGAGGCCCTGGGAAGTAAAACGATTCGCCAACATCTCACAAGTGGTAGGAACAGATCAGGTCTAGAACCATGATCTCCTGTCTCTTTGGGGTTCTGTAGCGTGGTACACTGATGTTCAAATCATGGCCACCACCCAAACAGATGCCATGAAACTGAAGTACAGCAATTTGAATTTTTAATATTGAAGGAAAAAGATAAACCACGAATTATAAATGATTGTTTATGACTGAAATTAGTATCTTGGTTATAAAATTAACCAAAGTAACTATATCTGAAAATAAATAAGTAGATCTAATGGCTGTTTAAGCTTTGATAAAGATTAACGAATTGAGAACCCTATACCTTGAGTTTAGACCTGATGTGACTGATGAAATGAAAACATAAAAAACTTACAATTTAGTACATAACAAAATATTAATGAAATGGAAAATGTAAAACTATTCATGTTAGTCACTCTTCCTTCAAAGTAAACATCAATAAGAAAGTATTAAAGAGATTTTTGTCCTGGGGTAAAAAATTTTAGATGTGTAAGACGTAAGTGCGCCACAAAAATTAATCTCTATTGAGAAATTGCAGAACTCTACACAGGTGAAAAAAAGTTTTAAAAAGAGGGTTACAGATCATATAACATGTTATTCTTAACAAATAAGTCTTAATTTAAGACAATACAAAAATTCAAAATCAAATAGAAGTTCCTCTTAACTATCTATTGAAAGAACTATTCATTCAAAGTAATTATTTGCTTTTGTAAAGAATTAAACTCAATGTGCAAATCTGCAAAATTCAGACCTTGGCTCTCAATCCAGCTTTCCTATATTATAGCAAAGGGGTGCTAATTCACTTCTGTGTGCCTCTTTTTCTTCATCTAAAATGAAAGGGCAAATACTTGTTCAACCTATCACAAGTTTGTTGTCAAAGGGAAATGAAATGCATAAGAGAGCTTTGAAAAAAAATAAAAATCTCTTCTAAAATATAAAAGCACTGAGGACCTTTAGAACAAGCACCCCAGAACTTTATCTCTATCAGACAGGATTTGTTTCCTGATCTGTAAAAAGCAGAAGCTGGATTAGATGATCTCCAAGTTCTCTTTCAACTCTAAAATAAATTCAGTAAATCTATCTAACTAGCTAAGGTCAAAAAAATTCCTTTAACTAGTAACTCCTCCAAAAAACAAAACCAAAATCCTTTACTTTTTTAATTGGTTCAGTAACTGAACAGGGGTCAAAAAAGGCTTGACTGACTATAGCTCAGTAATCTCTTCAAATAAGATGAGAGTCAAATGTCTCCCTCAAAGAATAAAACCTGCAATTTAGCACAAAAAGTACTAAATGGGATCTTCAAAACAGGAAATACAAGAAATATGCTTCTGGCTGTTACAAGGAACCAATGTAATGCAGACTAAGAAGACTTCTTCCTTCTGCAGCCATAGGGCAACTGAGGGAGAAATGAAGCCCAGATACTGGCTTAGAACAATGGGATTAAGACCCTGAACATCAACACAGGAGAAAAGAAATCGTAACTATGGGCTGGTGAGTATCATTCAGCTAAAAAGAAGAGTGAGGGAGAAAAAGGTAAGATGTCCAGAAAAAGCTACCTTCAGGAGGCTTAAAGAAGTCAACTGAGAATTCTTATCAGAGCCAGTAAGCTTTGGCTGGATGGTCTACCTAGAGCCAGAAATCTGTTAACTCCATTTACTTGTTTTCTTCTATCATTTTGAAGGATTAAGGTTTCTTTCAATTTCCTAGAAGCTCAAACTTAAAAATTCTAACCTAGTCTCTGCTGAAGTTAAGTCCCAGGCAGAAACTCTTAAGCCAGCCTTCCAAAGCCGGGCATGCAGGGATCCACAAACCCTCTGAAATTGTATATAAAACTGTTGTTTGTGCTTCACTGAGGAGTAGCTGTGGAGACAGATTAGCCCGAGCCTTTCCTCTTACATTGCATTTCGACATTCCTACATTTAACACTGGGCTAATTCTCAAGAGAGAGGGGAAATGTCAGGGTGAGACAGTCTACTCAATGGGATTTATTTACTAAATAATCATAATTAAAAAAAAATTATCTACGAGGCAATCTCACCTATTAGGTAATTCCAAAGCATGAATCCCTAGCTAAAACAGTGTCCTGGTGAGACTGGTGTATCTCAGTGGAATATATCTAACAAATGAAGCTGACACCAAGCACTGAGTCTAATGTCAAATGTAAAACTTAGCCTTTCTCGTAACTGTTCTCGTAAGATTTCTCTTGAAAATTAGTAACATGTGCTATAGAAGAAAAACAGTTTTACTAATTAGTTCAAACTTTGATGCCACTTACTTTGATTATAATAATCACCATCGTTTCCAACTGCATCTCTAGCTTGTTTAATTATGTGGAATTGTGAGTCCTTATCTGTCAAAAAAATCCATAAATACAATATGAATCATCAGTGTCCACAATGAAATTAACTGGGATCCAATCCAAGCTCCTTGGGCACATTGAGAAACCTTCCAGAATCTTAACACCCACAGTGTTGCCGAGGTACTATGAATGCAGAATTCTTTCAGATCTACCTAGAATCCAGTAAGTAACCAGACTTCAAGCAATTCAGAAAACACTATAATCAAGCATGCAGCAGTAGCTGCTACAAATTTTATCAACTAATATAATATCTAACATTTCTTGAACCCCAGCTAAGTGTCAGGCAGTATTCTAACCATATTACATATATCATTACATCATTTAATCCTCACAAGGGTGCTATTATCATCATCCACATTTTATAAAGAAATTTAGGCAACAAACAGGTTAATTACCTTACTGAAAGTCACACAACTATTAGTGACAAAATTAGTTGTCTCAGGGCATTCTGATTCCAAAGTCCAAGACTTTAACCTCTATGTATGCTGTGAACACTTGGAACACATTTCCATCCTCAGTTCTATCATCAAATTATGTGTGTGGCCAGATTTTTGTTATAATCAAGAAGGAAGGCATCTGTCCTATTGTACAAAGCTTTGGAGGATTTTCATTGCCTATTATAAGCCTGGTCTCTACATTTCAGATTGAGCAAACTAGTGTCACTATAGGAAATATCCTTCTTGGGACTTCCCTGGCAGTCCAGTGGTTAAGACTTCACCTTCCAATACAGGGGGTGCGGGTTTGATTCCTGGTTGGGGAGCTAAGATCCCACATGCCTCCCAGCCAAAAAACCAAAAAAACATAAAACCGAAGCAATATTTTAACAAATTCAATAAAGACTTTAAAAAACGTTCCACATCAAAAAAAACATTCTTTAAAAAAAAAAAGAAATATCCTTCTTAATCAACCATAAGCATACTTATAAAGTCCATTCTTTTGATAATTCAAAAATGAAACATCAGGACTTCCTTGGTGGCGCAGTGTTAAGAATCCGCCTACCAATGCAGGGCACACGGGTTCAGTCCCTAGACTGGGAAGATCCCACATGACAAGGAGCAACTAAGCCCGTGCACCACAACTACGGAGCACTCTAGAGCCCACGAGCTACAACTACTGAAGCCCACGCGCCTAGAGCCCGTACTCCACAACTAGGTAAGCCACTGTGACGAGAAACCCATGCACCGCAATGAAGAGTAGTCCCCGCTTGCCACAACTAGAGAAAGCCCGCGTGCAGCAACGAAGACCCAACGCAGCCAAAAATAAATAAAAATACCAATACCTATACAGGTACAGCTACACTAAAATATTTTAAAATTATATTAATACTTACTCAAGGTAACTGAAGGTATCTTCGCATTCTCATAGAAAAAGTCAGAATTATACATTTTACCCTAAACAATAAAAAAAACAAAATCTTAGTGTTTTTCAGTATCATATGACTATTTTAAGATTTGAGATAAACCAACAATAGATTAATATCATTTAAACATTTCTTGCAATAATTTGCAAAATGAGGCAAGTACCATTGTACCCCTCAAATGACTATTATTTTGTCAGAAAACATCACACTGTACCTTCCAAATACTGTGAACTTACTAAGGCATGAATTACACAACATACACATAATAGATATATGGTACCTCTTCTTCTTTGGTATAGCCCAGTTTCCTCAATCTACAAGATACCATGTGCTTTGCTAAAGACGACTTAGGCATGTGATGATTGGAATCATAAGGGCATATGGCAACTTCATCCTATAAAGATCAAACAGAAGCAAAGAAAAACGGTACATAATTTTTAAGGAAATATTTATACCATTAAATGTTTTTATATCCTCTTCTGTAGGCCTCTCCCAACGCCCCTGTGTGAGTGTATATACACAGGGAAAAAAAAAAAAAAAAAAAAACCTCCCTCATTCTCTCTCCCCCTTACAGCCTCTGCCCCCCCTTCAACCCATCAAAGCCCAACTCTTGAAAGATGTGTTTACACTCGCTGCCTGGACAACCTCACCTACCAATCAGCTAGTCTTTTCTCCTCCTAACGAACTCTGAAATCCTTCCACATAATCCATGCCCACTGCCATGTCCCCATGCAGGAGATCATCACCTCCCTCCTAGGTTACAAGGACCACTGCCTAACTGCTCTCTCTACTTCCGGTCTGGCTGTTCTCCATTCTCCACACTGCAGCTAGCTTGAATCCCAGGCCTGCCACTTACTGACTGTATGAACTTAGTCAAGGTACTGAACCTTACTTTGCCTCAGTTTCCTCATCTATAAAAGGGGTGTAACAGCAGGACCTCTCTCACAAAGCTATGAGTTTATACACATAAAGCAATTTGGACAGGGCCTGGTAAATAGTAAGCATTCAATAAATATAAGCAATTATTATTTTATTAAAAGGCAAGTATAATCATGATATGTCTTGGCTTAAAATACTTCCATGCGGGGCTTCCCTGGTGGCGCAGTGGTTAAGCATCCTCCTGCCAATGCAGGGGATGCGGGTTCGAGCCCTGGTCTGGGAAGATCCCACATGCCGCGGAGCAACTAAGCCCGTGCGCCACAACTACTGAGCCTGTGCTCTAGAGCCCACATGCAGCAACTACTGAGCCCGCGAGCCACAACTACTGAAGCCCATGTGCCTAGAGCCCGTGCTCCACAACAAGAGAAGCCACCGCAATGAGAAGCCCGCGCACAGCAACGAAGAGTAGCCCCTGCTCGCCGCAACTAGAGAAAATCCATGTGGAGCAACAGAGACCCGACGCAGCCAAAAATAAATAAATTAAAGAAAAAAACAAAACTTCCATGCCTCCCCCACTGTTCTCATTAAGAAAAAAAATAAATAAATCCAGATTCTTTAACACGGCTGACACAAGGACCTTTAAGCTCTGGCCCCTACTGACCATCATTCCCCTCCTTCCCCATAGCCTATGCTCTTAGCTACCCTTAACTACCGGAGGTTTCCTGATCTGCTCACACCCTTGTCTCTGGATTTCTACACATGCTGTTGATGCTTTCTCTGTGCTTCACTAGCTAATTCAGCTCACTTTCATTTATCAGCTTAGAATTCACTTTACCCAGGAAGTCCTGGCCATCCCCTCACGGCCTACAATAACTGGCACTACAGCACTTCCAACCCAGCCTTCATGGACTTTATCACATTCCAATGTAGGGGCTGATCTCTCTGTATTCCCCCTCATCACCACCGCCAGCCGTTGAGCTCTGTGAGGATGGGAACTGCGACGCTGTTCACTCAACTTCAGTATGAAAACACTCCAGCAAAAAAGTGAAGATTCACTGCCTATCTGGACTGCACCTGGTCTAGGAAGTATGAATGTCACTTACCAGGATGTTAAAGCCAGTCCCTCTCCTGAATATCAGACACTGGTCTTGAAAAGGTCAGATACACACCCACAGCCGATCGCCCGAATTTTGGAATTTCAGAGAGGAGTTTTAGAGCGGCTGCATACCAATTAGGCCCAGGGACTCTCAGAGCAGAATGCCTGGGGGTTCAAATCCTAACCACCACCTCTCAGCGATGTGTCCTGGAACAAAGTATCACCTCTTCTGGTTTGTTTCCCCATCTGTAAAAAATGGCTAACGGTACCTACCTCATAGGGTAACTATAAATATTAAAGGAGCTAATTATAGTAAGTGGCATATACAAAGCTCTATTTAACTGTAAATAAAAGAAATCTAAATTTACTAAATCGCTGGGTAAACAGTGGTGTGGAAAGGCTTGGCAGGCCCCACTCAATGGAATTCGCAGCTTCAAATATACTTCTAAACAAATAATGAAAGTGTTGCTGCTGTTTTCTCCTCTGGCCGGGCAGCACGCGGGATCTTAGTTCCCAGGCCTGGGATTGAATTGAACCCGGGCACCCTGCAGCGGAAGCGCGGAATCCTAACCCCTGGACCGCCAGGGAATTCCCAAAAGTGTTTTTTTTTAAATGGTAAACCCAGAAAGAATAGTCGACCGCATGAATAATGACGCCACACTGGAGCACTTCCCTTCCTCCCATCCCATTAAAAAAAAAATCAGGATTGTTCACCCCAATACTCTTGCCTGCCTCTCTCCCTAACGTCCAGGAGAGCTGTTAGTACCGACTCTAGGTTGACATCCTTTAAGAATCCTGGAATCGGTGCACAGTCTGGAGGCAGAGAAAGGTGACCTGCACTCCCAAGCCCTCCCGACACCGAGTCTGGTGCAACTGCGGAATCCACGCGACAGATGACAGGGCAAACCGCCGCCGCCTCCGCGAGCAGCACCCCGAGACGCGCCCGCTTATCTCCCAGTCACACCCCAGCCCGGCTATCCGCTCCGCTCTGCACCCGCCGCGATCCCTCGGCTCCTTAGGGCGAGGTTCCGCAGGGGTGCGCAGCCCGGGGGTGGGTGAGAGCATCCCGGGGGCGTCAGGCGCTGCAGGCCGGATCCCGCGCCTCCCACAGCCCTGCAGACGCGGGGCCGCGCCCGCCGCCCGGGGCTCCGCAGGCTGACGGCCCCCGGGAGCACCCCGCGCCCCTCACCTCGGCCGCCTCCTCCTCCCCGGGCTCCAGCCGGTCCAGGCTCCAGCCCAGCGACGCCGTCACCTCCTCCAGCGTCCGGCAGCAGCTCTCCACGAACTCGCTCAGCTCCTGCCGCAGCCGCCGCCGCTCCTCCACCGGCGGAGGATCGCCCTCCATGGCCGCCACACAGCCGCTAACCCGCCTGCCGGCCCGGAAGGAACGGCCCAACTGCCGGCGGCGCGCGCGGGCCTCTGGGAGCGGTGGGCGGGGCCACACCGCCACGTGACTGGATCCGCCAACAGGGAAGGGCCCCGGGAAGGGCGGAAGCTGTTCCGTTGAGAAGCCTCTTCCGTCCCTTCCCGACGTCGCTGCCTTTCTAAGGCTCGTCGACGCCTTTGCACTTGGCCTTCCCTGAACGGCGTTCCCCGCTCCGCCCCAATTAAAAAAAAAAAAAAAGGCTTATATCTATAGAAAAGTTTAAAGAGTAGTACAATGAGCATTCGCATAGCCGTCCTCCAGTTCATTAACTGCTTAACATTTGGCCTCTCTCCCACCGTCTCCATACACACAGCCCCGCACACTGATTTTTGACGAATTATTTGAAAGTTGCGGATACTTCACCCCCACAGACGTCTGTATGCATCTCCTAAGGACATAGCCCGACATAAGCACAATATATGATCAAACCTAGAAAATTAATGATTTCATAGTATCATCTAACATAATTCGTATTCAAATTTCCCGAGCTGCCCCCGAAATTCCTTTGATAGCCGTTTTATTATTTTTTTCAACCCATGAGCTATAATCGGCTCTTTCAATGCAGAACAGTCTCCTCCACTCTCCTCTGTAACTTGTCATTGAATTTTGTCCCGACTCCCCGCCCGTTGTCTGGTAGAATGTTCCTCCTTCTGGACTTGTTAGATCTTCCCCTTACGAGTAGATTCAGTGTAAGCATTTTTTGCAAGACGTGTGTACCTCTTTATCACACCTCATAGAGGACACATATCTTAGATTATCCTGCTGTCAGTAATGCTAAATTTGATCACTCGGTAAAGACGGTGACTGCATGGCTCCATTGTAACTGTACATTTTCCTCTTGGTATTTGGTAAGTAATCTGAGGGATGCTACTTTGAGGCCATGTGAACATCCTGCTCCCAGCAAACTCACACAATCCTTCACTGAATCTGTGATTACATTACTGATTATGTACCCGATGATTCTGTAACTCTGTCATGCTCCCACGTTTATTAGCTGCCATTCTTACCATGCCTTCATTTTTTCTATTGTTTGTTTCACTATGGAATCACAGTTTGGTTTTTTAAAAATCATTATTAAAGATTTTTTTAATTCGTTATTACATACTCCATTACCATCATAATTCTTGCTTTTTTTATAAGCAGAAAATGTGTTTGCAGAAATTATAAAGTGAATACAAAATACTGATATTTTTGAGAAAATTGAATTGGATCAAATCAATAATAAAAATTTTTCCATGGTTCCATGGACTTCTTCTGAATAGTAAGATCATTGGTATTTGACATAGCCATAATGACGCTGTCAACACAAAGTGAACAATGCAAGAGGCATTTACTAAAGACTATGAGTATTTGTTATATGGATTCAGCCCATTAATAATCAATGTCCATTTCCATCCTGTATCCTGGACTTAATTTTTTTTTTTAACCATCGTAATTCTTGTTGATGCTCAAATGGTCCCAAGTTTGACCACTGGAAACCACTATAACCACCTGTGTCTCTTTGACACATTCCTGTTAGTCCTCAAGTACTTCCCTGCTTTGATTAACCCAAGTTTACTCTGTACATTTCCTACCCAAGACCCGGAACTAGCCCTTTTGGTTCCCCAAATGGTTTTAACTACCAGAATCTAATCCCTCTTATTTTTTTTTCAAGCCTGATGCCAAATCTTTGCTTTCCTTTGCACTTGCTTCCATCAGGCAGTATACAGTGGAGTATACTTTTGTGAACAACTATTCTCAAAGGCAAATAGCAGTTCTCACACACACACACAAATAAAGGTGATAATATGGAAACAGACCAGTAGCTACAAGTGAATGTGTGGCGAGAAGCAGTCTATTCATACTCTGCCCACAGCATCCTTACTTTTTGTTTGCAATTACATAGTTTGTTAAGCCTCCTGGAAAACGTGAGTCTATTTTTGGGCGTGAAGTGATGACTGTTTCTGAAAATTTCCATATACAGTTCCCTTTTCTGTGGATGTACAGTATACGTGAACCAGATCAAAACTCAGCCCAGGTCAAGTATGCCCTCTCTCCAGGATCCAGCCCTCTCATTTCACAGCTTAATGACCACTCTGGCAGCAGCTTGGAGGGGGTGTACCAGATCAACCTGAAGAACTCCTTTCCATCGATTCATGTTAATCTGTCCAATCACCATTTTCCTAAAGAGGTCTCCTGACCCCCGTTCTAGGTTAGACCTCTATTCTGGGCTGAATTCTGTCCCCTCCAAAATTCAAAGTCCAAACCCCCAATGTGACTGTATTTGGAGAGGTAATTAAGGTTAAATGAGGTCATATGGGTGGGGCCCTCATGTGACAGAACTAGTGTACTTCTAAGTTGAGGAAGAGATGCCAGAGCTCCTTCACTGCCTGTTAGCCCGGAAGAGAGCTCTCACCAGAAACCAACCCTGGTGGCATCTACCTTGACCTTGGGCTTCTGACCTCCAGAAACTATAAGAAAATCAATGTTTGTTTAAGCCACCGGCTCTGTGGTATCTCATCACAGCAGCCCGAGCTAATGCAGCCCCCCAGCTCTGGCGTAAGGATCCTCCTTCATTTCCTTCAACATAGCATTTCCCATGCACTTTCCTTCCTTTTAAACTACAAGGGCTATTTTTGTACCAGGTACTTCTCCCATTAGATCCACAGCTTCTGGACCATGTGTGGCACACAGAACTCAATATTCAGTGAATGAAATTAATAACAAATCCTCCAAATTGGGAGGGGGCCAAGAGGAAGAAAAAGAGAGACGAGGTAAGGAAGAAACGAGTGCTGTTTTCACCCTAAGTACCAAAAGCCCCCCCAATAAGTTAAGGATTATCTAGAGCATGATCGTTTTTGTTCTACACAATTAGCATTTCATTTGTCTTCCTAGTTTCTATTGTACCATCAAATGTGTCTGATTGTATTAATATATGCTTCTGATATATGAAAGTTGTCCCACTCATTGTTTTACATGTGTCTTCTGTACCCGTCCAGACTGTACGTGCCTTGAAGTCAGGGTCTTATAAACTCTACTGAATCCTCATTGTACCCAGCCCACTACTAGACATACCAGGCATTCAGTAAAGTATTATTAATTTAATAACAAATGGCTGAAATTCAAAAGTTTTCTTTGATCCAACGAATAGGCTTATATTTCGTTGTCCTTCAGCAGAGAACCAAGAACTCTTCAGGAATCGGTTTCATAGATTCAAGGTCAATTCCCTCCTCTTTGGGGACAAAAATGCAACCATGTAGTTTAAGGCTACCCGAAATGGGATCTTAGCCACTTCATGTTTTTTAAAGGGTATGACAGTGACTTCTCCCCATGCTATTCACTGTCCAGAATACGCCAGAAGTGGGTATTGACCTCTTGCCTGGCCTCCTTACACAGGCTTCTTTCAAGGACTCTACCTGGTACATAAATGTTGCAAAAACTACCTTCAGAAGACCAACTTCTAACAAGAATTCAGAACTAGAACAGTTTTTAAATGGTCTTTCTTAATAGATATTTAGTAAACAGTTTCAGACACATTTTACAATAAACAAAAAGCTTCTGCTAAATGCCCTTGTGTGTATGAACATATTATTAAATCAAAACGCAAAAACTTCAAATGTCTAAAACTTTATTGCCAGAATAGCAAACTTCATAAAGACACCTTTGAAAGTACATAGAAAAGAACAAGCAAAATAAACAGAAAACTTTGACCAAAGAACAGCAAAGATTGCTACTATCATGCACATACAGTCAAATTAATACCAAACCAAACAGGTACACTTAAGAGTATATGGGTCATGCAATCCAAGGAGACTCATTCCAAAATGCTTGGCTTTGAGGGGGATTCTTTTTGTGGGGGGGAGCGGGGGGGGTAGGGTAATTTTCTCCTCAAACAGAAAATGGAAATATTTAGATGAGACACAGACTGATGACTACAAGGTCAATTTAATTTTTATCTCCAAGAACAGAAATCTGGATTATAGGCCATAAGAAGTTCAAGAAGCATCACCCAAAACTCTAAAGACAGAAGAGAAGAAACAAACTCTAGATTCAATTTGTGTTTTCCTTACAGCTGATTACTACTTCCTATACACTACATCTAGTGTATGACATTAGTTCAGGTAAGCTAAGAAGATAAAAAGCCAGAACAGCCTTTACCATTTGATTCCCCCCATGGCTACGTTTTCTTAAGCCTAGAAAGTTCTATCACTATCCTACAAGCACAAGGTTTTCTTTTTCTATTATTTAGTAAAGTGAAAATTCATATAAATGAAAGCCAAGGTCTAGCAACCATTTCCAACCGACTACTAGTGCCCAATAGAGCTGTTGCTAAAGGAGCAGGTGTAGGTGTAGGAAGTATTCCCCGTTGCATCGAAGCTTCCTCTCCGGGACCCACTGCAGGAACCGGATCGGGAGCCGGAGCGGGAGCCGGAGCGGGAGCCTGGGGCAGAAGACATGTTATAAGGGCTGGGCAGGCCCTTGGAGGAGACCGAGGCGGCCTCCAGAAGGTGCAGGCCGGTGATGTCTTCCACCATGGAGCGATTCATGGCATCCTTATAGGATATTTTCAACTTGGTTTTGGGGCAGGTCAGGATCTTGCCGAAGCTGCTGGGGTCTTGCAGCCTCTGTGCTGCCCGGCCGTCGATGTACCCCTTTCTGATGGCTTCTTCCATGCTTATCCTCCCTTGCACCTCGGGGTCTATCAGGCCCCCCGTGAGGTACTGGAACTCCAGGAAGCGCTGGCCAGCCTCATAGGGGAGCCACTTTTCTTTCACTGCCTCTGCTGCCGACATCTTCTTCTTTCCCTTCACTCCTTCAAAGCCGAGGAAGGCTTTCTGAGCAGGTTTCAGCCTGGTGGCCATATCCTGGTCGATCACGCCCTGGGAGACGGCATCCTGGAGGGGCAGCTTCTGCCCAGTGGTTGGGTGGATGATGCCGCCCGTGCAGGCCTGGGCCTCCAGAAGCCTCTGCCCAGTGATGCTATCAACAATACCCCGCTCTATCCCTTCTGTAATGGAGATCTTCTCCAGGTTTTCCGTGTCGAAGATGGCCGCGATGGGGCTTGATTCTTCCAGGGGTTCGGACAGAGACCTGCTCTTTATGGTTAAATTCCTGACGCTGGAAATCTTGCTTAAGGACTCATGTCGCGAGCTGCTGAAGACATCATCGCTGACACCACACCCGGTGCCACTGCTGTTGCCGACACCATTCTTCAAGGAGATCATATCAGCAAACTGAGTGAGGCTGAGGCTGCCGGACTGGTACTGGTCAAAGAACTTCCTGTCAATGAGGCCCCTGTCAATTGCATCTTGAACATCATACTGACTGCCCGTCTTCCTGTCTACCAGGACCACCCGGGTGGAGCCGTCCGATCCAGTGATGGTTATTTCTTCCCACTCGCACTCCTGCTCACACAGTTCTTTGAAGGTTTCATAATCTATGAGGCCCTTCTTGTAGGCCTCCTGGACAGACATCTCCTTGTTGGTTTCCGGGTCAACTATGACCACTCTGCGCTTCCTGAGGGTATTCTTTTGTGACGTCTGCACTTGTTTCTTCTTGTCTTTCAGGGGCAGAAGACACAGCCCCGTTTCCTCATCCTTAATGCACCTTTCTTTCAGTTGCAGATACGTAAGGTTTTCTTCGGTGTTTGGGTCAAAGAATCCTTTCGTATCATCGCTTGGATCCGAGAGAATCTCATTGAGCTCCTGATTGAAGTAGCCCCTCTTGTACGCGATGTCCACGGGCAGGCGGTGGCTTTCCTTCGGGTCGATGATCCCACCGGTCGCAATCTGTGCTTCCAACAAGCGAATGCCGTGGCCCTTTTCGATGAGTTCCTTGTTCATGGCTTGGAACAAGGAGATGGTGTTTCCTGTTTCAGGGTCGTTGTAGCCGGTGACAGCTCGTTCTGCAGACAGGAGCTTCTCCTTGAACTCGATGCCCACCAGACCTCTTTTGTAGGCTTCCTCCACCGGTAACCTCAAGTTTTTAACAGGATCCACCATGAAGCCAGTAGCTGCTTGCGCTTCCAGGAGCTCCAGAGCAGTACCGGGTCGGACCAAGCCAATTTTCATGGCCTCATAAATGCCAAGCTTCTGTTTTGTGGTCTCACTGTAGATGCCTGCGATGCAGCTTGAACCCTGAAGGAATTCCTTAATTCTCTCACCAACCTCATCATAAGAAATCTGACCTGATTCCAGTTCATTGACAGTGGATGGTCTCAATATACCGGAATCAACCAGCTCGGAGATGGGCACGGGTTGTCTGATTCCCTGGAAGGACATACTTCTCTTCTGTACTGACAGCAGCAGCAGACCGGTGTGCGGTTCGATTCTGCACCTTTCCTTCAGCTGCATGTAACCGACCTTCTTTTTCGTGACTGGATCCACGAAGTTCTTCTGACTGTCTCGGGGATCGTTCAGGGCCCGATACAGATCTCTGTCAATCAGCCCACGAGCCAAGGCTACATCTTTCGGCAAAAAGACGCTGTTCACAGGGTCCACCACACCCCCTGAAGCAATCTGGGCTTCCAGCAGACGCATTCCCATTTCCCGATCAATCAAATTTTTCTTGATGGCTTCGTACACAGATACCGTCTTGCCGGAAAATGGGTCATCAAACCCAGTGACAGCTTTCTCTGCTGTGTATATCTGCTGGCGGTCATCGAAGTCGATGAGGTCCCGAGCTATGGCGCTGTCCACAGTCAGCTTCTCGTTCCTGTGGGGATCAATTATACCACCAGTGGCTGCCTGGGCCTCCAGAAGCATGACTGTGGATTCTGGGGTGATCAATTTCTTTCTCTTGGCCTCTACCAAAGAGTATTTCTCCTTAGGGGAAATGGAAGCTCCAGCGATAGCTCCTGCTGCCCGAAGGAAAGGCTGGATCTCAGAAGAAACTTCTTCCACTGACTTTTTCCCCTGCAGCAGTTTGTCCAGGGTTGTTTTGTCGATCAGCTGGCACTCGTACAGCTGCAACGCCGTCACCTTCTTCCTCAGTCCGTCAAACACCAGCTTCGAGGAGTCAACGGACCACTCGCACTCAGTCTGGGTCTCGCGGTGGGACCCATACGGGCGCTGCTTGAGTTTGTCGATTTCCCTCTGAAGCCGGGAGCGCTCTGTCTCCAGCTGGGACTGGGTCTCCCTGCTGGAATCCTCCAGCTTCCGCTGGCACCTCTCCTCGATCCTCTTGATCTCCGCCTGGAGTCTTTCAATCTCACTCCTAAGGCTGTTCTTCTCTCTCTCGCTCTTTTCTCTTTCGGACTCTACCTTCCTAACAGTCTCCTCTTTGCGGGAACACTGCGTTTTCCACTGGTTCAGGTCATTCTGGATCTGCTGTTTTTCACACTCCAGGCGCTGTTTCACCCTGCTTTCTGCCTCGAGGGTCACTTTGGCGTGATTCAGCTCATCCTCCAGCCTCTGCAGCCTGACCTTGTCTTGCTCCAGAACTTTGATTTTCACCAGGAGGCTCTCTCTCTCCTGCACCACCTGCGAGCACTGATTCTTGGATTCCTGAATCCTATTAGATGCCTAGAATGCAAAAAAAGAACGAAATGGGAAAAAATAATGATGTGATCATATCACAGGACCATTATCATTTAACTTCTTTTCCTATATTTTTTTAAAAAGTATATTTACTTATCCGCCCTTTTCTTTCCCTTGAGTATACTGTTAACTTTGTTACCTTACAAGTTCCTGAAAAAAATTCTGTAGATACATGTTGCCACTTTGATAAATGGCTTCTGTACTTTCTATATTTTTCCACAGAAGGAAATAGGAGCAGTTGTACACCTGGCTTACTCTTAATAGTAATTATGGTTTGAACAGATATGGGGAGTTTTATTCCAGGTTATCCCACCTGCTGTACCTACATTTCACCTGTTACAGCTATACTCACATGTTTAATAAAGCAATACAAATCTACGGACATACACACACCCCTCACCCAGCCCCACACAAATATTGTCTACAGAAGTCAAACGTATTAGAAGTCAAAGAGGTTAAGTGTTTTAATTAGGGGTTTAAAGAAGAAAAGTCAAACAAAAAGAAGCATATTAGGGCCACGATGAAAAGAGCAGAGAATAATGCATGCAGAAAAGTCACATAAGCAAGCAAGAAAGTGATTTTAAAACTGCACAGAAAACCCATTTAATGTGGCTTTTATTTAGGAAAACTTTAATTACAAATGTTATGTCACAGCTCACAAAGAGCCACCTTCTAGAAAAGAGAGTGGAACACTGAGAGGAAGTGACCTCAGATGTTACACCCCAGCCAAAGCTGGAAAAGCAGAGCCAAGTGCGGGTTACACAGGGACAGGGATGGGCACTTGACGTGGGGGTAGAAGAGAAGGGCAAGCGGCACTGAAATTACCCTGAAGCCGCGTGTGGATTAGGACAGACAGCAGCACAGCATCAAAAAGAAAAGCGAGACGTGTGCAAGCATCCAGCCCAGCAGCAAGAGCACAGCTCAGCTGGGAGGACCGTGGAGGGAATTAGTTGAGAGGAAGTGAAGCAGCGATCAAATATTTGTGAATACCTCTAACGCCTGCTTTTGGAATTTCTCAATTTCCTGTCTCAAATTTTCCCTCTCTCTCTGTAAATCATTAATCAGGCCCTGCAGCTCCAGGGTCCGGGTGTTGCTGATCTGCAGCTGGCTCTGGAGCTCCGAGATGGTGGCGTCTTTGTCGTGCTCAGCCTCGCTGCGCCTCTGCCGGAGGTCATCATACTCCAGCCGGAGGTTCCGCAGTTCCCCCTCAAGCAGCAGGTGCTCCTTGGTGAGGTTCTCGGTCAGCGACTGCAGCCTCTCGATTTCGAGCCTGCTCTCGTTCAGGCTCCTGCTCTTGTCCTCAATGGCCTTCTGGAAGTGCTCGCTCCGCAGCTGCGCCTGCCTGGCGTTCTCCCGCTCCTGCGGCAGCTGCCGCTGCAGGGCCTCGACCTGGGAGGCCAGCCTGCTCAGCTCGTCCTGGGTCCTCTGCTTCTCCCGCAGGTGGCCGTCCAGCGCGTCCCGCTGCTGCCGCAGCTCGTCCTCGCTCCTCTGTTTGACGACGGACGCCTGCTCCAGCTGCTGGGTCAGGCTGGTGACCTGGATTGCCTGCTCCTTCAGGGACCCCCGCAGGGCCTCCAGCTCGTCCTCTAGCTTCTTCCTCCTGCAGGAGTCCTCGGAGGCCGCCTGCTTCAGCCACACTAGCTCCTCCTCTGCCTTCTGCTTCTGCAGCTGCAGCTCCTTCAGGGAGCTCTGGAAGCGGGCGATGTCCTGGTCCCTGACGGTCCTCTCCTGGGACACCCGCTCGTAGTCCGTCCTCAGGCACATCAGCTCCTGTTCCTGCACCTTCAGTTTGCTGATCGTCTCCGTGGCGCTGCTGTAGGCCTTCTGCAGCTCGCACTGCGCCCTCTGCCACTTGGCATTCTCGTCCTCCAGACACTTGCGTTGCTTTGCTTCCGTCTCTGTCAGCTGCTTTAGCCTCTCTATCTCCTTGTTTTTATCCTGGATCGTCTTGGCGGCATCATCCAAAGACTGCCTGTACCGTGTGCTCTCTTCCACCCGCACCTGTGTGACCTGCTTCAGCTCCACCTCCAGCTGCTGTTTCCGCTGCGACATCTCCAAGCCCGCAGCCTTTTGCTGCTGGACGTTCTCTTCGACCCTTCTGAGTTTCTCCGTGGTCTGGGCTAGAGTGTTCTTCAGCTTTGTTACTTCTTCCAAGAGGCTCTGGTTTTCCCTGGTGAGGGTGTCTATCTGGGCTCGGTAGCCACTGGTGTCCTCCTCCTTCTGCAGGGTGAGCTGGTGGACGGTCGTCTTGGTGATGTTGATCTCCGTCTCGAACTGGTTCTTTAAGCTAATGATTTCCTCATCGTAATTGTTCCTTACCTTAGCCAGTTCATTCTCATATTCCCGGCGGCGCTTGGCCTCCCCCTGAAACTCAGCTTTGAGTCTTTCGATCTCCTTGTTTTTGTCCTGGATGGTCTTGGCAGCCTCCTCCAGGGACTGCTTGTGCCTGGCGCTGTCCTCGGAGCGCTGCTGGATGACCTGCTTCAGCTCCATTTCCAGATGCTGCTTCTTCTGCAGCATCTCGGAGCCACAGGCCTTCTGCTGCAGGGCATCCTCTTCTGCCCGCCTCCGCTGCTCTGTGGTCTGCAGGATGCTTTTGGTGAGCCGGACAATCTCATCCTTCAGATCTCGATTCTCCTTCGAGAACCTGTCGAGCTTGTTTTGGAAGTTTTTGGAATCATCCTCTTTTTGCGTGGATATCTCCTTGATGGTAGTCTTTGTGATGTTAATCTCTGTTTCGTACTTGTTCCTTAAATTACTCATTTCCTCATTATAGTGGTTTCTTACCTTTGCCAGCTCATTTTCATATTCTCTCTTCCGGGTACCCTCCTCCTGCAGAAGAGCCTTCAACCTCTCTATCTCGAACTCCTTCTCCTTGATGGCTTTCTCAGACTCTATCTTCTGCCAGCCAAGGCTCTCCTTCTCACTCTGCCTCGCTTTCTGCAGCTGGTCATAGTCGTTCTTCTGTTGATCAAACCTGTCTTCCACGGTTTTTCTGCTTCGCTTTTCATGCTCAATCTCGTAAGTCAGCCGGGTGATCTTCTCATTGAGCTCTTTGATTTGGCTGTAGCACTTGTCTAGATTTTGCTTGGCTGACTTGCCATCCAGCTCAGCCTGTCTCTTCAGCTCCTCCAGGCTCACGAGCTTTGCTTTGAACTGGGAACACTCCGCCTGGTATTTCTGCAGGTTCTGATCCAGGAATTTGTTCTTATTGCAGTTTTCAGAGTTGGCGTCTCGGGCCAGCCTGAGCTCCTCTTCCAAAACTTCGATCTTGGTATTTTTCAGCTGTGGAAGGGAAATCAGAAAGCGTGTTGAAAGAAAGACGCTTCACATCATAAGAAAGAAGTGGTACTTCCTCCCCCCCCAGACCAGCGTGCTTTCTCACTTCCTGTTACACACCTGCACACACACAGACAAGCAGGCACACACGAGCACACACGTAGACCCTGATACAAGGCAAAAACTACTAGACAAAAAATTCAAGACATCTGTATTCTTGTCATAATTCTTCCGTCAACTGCTTGCGTGATCTTAGTAAGGGGTCTACCCTCTCTGAGTTTCAGCTTCCTCATCTGTGAATGAGGGAACTTCTTCCAAGACCAAAAGCTTATGATTTCCTAAATTATGTTTCCTTTATTTCCAGGTATCAAGTAAGTTTCCATATAAACTCAATTCGAATATTAGAAATGAGGAGTAAATTAAACAATCACTCGACATGGAAAATTCAATTCCAGCTAGTCCTGGGTGTTCTTCTTAATTTAACACAAAGAAAGAAAGAAAGCAAATTCCTTGACCAAACATGAAATGAAATTACTGGGGGTTATGGCAAGGTAAAATAGCTATCATTTTGAAAATATTACCTGAGTGCATTCCGAGCAGTGTACTGGAGAAAAGGACTGACACCTGATTTATGAATAAACTATATTATACTAACTGTTTAGAGGAAAGACAGTTTTACCAATGAGTATGTCCAAATTCATGTTATAACGAGGCAGTAATAATTACGTTCCATTCTATTTTCTTTTTTGATCCTCCAAGGAAATAAAGTAAATTACCTTCAGATCTTCCAAACTCTTCAGCATCTCACTTAAGAATCTGTAATAGTCTCCAGACCTTGTAAGAAGTTCTATGTACCGAGCATGCATATCTGCAGCCTTGGAGAAAAGAAGTGCAAGGAAACATCAAAGGTACTGCATTCAAAAGAAGTCCTATGCAAGCTGACCAATTCTGTTTTCTAAAACAATCCAATAGTGCAATTATAGCTTAAAGAGTGAATTCCCTTCTTTCACCTGTGCTAATTCCAGAACCCAATAAAAGAATAAAGTACAAGAAAACAAAGGGCCAAAAACCTTACACTGCATCCTCATCACTCCAGGGTGCTCCCCCTAAACCATCTGATGGGTGATGTTCTCTGACACCTTTGAAAGAAGTTGTCTTTTAGAAATCGACGGGATATTCTCCACTCTTTAAATGTCCCCCTCACGAAACCCAGAATTTAAGCCCAGTTTCTGCAAAGATTCTAATATATGAGCAACAGACCCAGACTTCTCACTGATCATTTCCTAAAAGGCATTATGCCGATGACTTACACTAGAGAGAGGATAACCTATTAAACGTTTTTGAATGGATACCCTATAGCAAGAGATGAATTCAGGGAGGGTAGGGAGGACTGGAAGGGGACAGGGAAAAGAGAGGATGCAGAGGAAGGGGCGAGCTCTAAGAGGTGGGTCATGACATATTACCTCTTGCAGAATCATCCCAGAAGGAGACTGAACGATGGTTCTCTTGATAGGTATGTTCAGTAGAGTTTCCAGTCCTGAGGTGTAGGACGCCAGCTGCAGTTCATAATCCTGCAGAATAATGACGTTTCAGAAAAACATACTTAATTGACTTAAAAGGAGTCACTGATGGCTACAGTTCCCAAGCTTTAAATCACCAAGCGGTACTTCTAATGTCCAACCCCAAAGGCCATCATGTGCTGCTAGTGTCCAAGCATCATATGACATTATTCAACCAAGCAGCACCACTTTATATGCAAAATGGAGATCTCTGCACACACCACCAGTCTAAAGGATGAAGACCGGCCCATCCCCGTAGATATTGCCAATGTATAATCAATTCAAGCTAATGGATAACAGCATTTACAGTTTGTTCACGAGAGATTATATAAAAACCATAATCGTTGTCCTCAAGAAGTTTGTAATCTTTAAAGTGAATCAGAAAATAATGTAGTTAATAATATTCTTTTATAAAAAAAGTATGGAACACTTCATGAATTTGCGCGTCATCCTTGCACAAGGGCAGCCTGATAATCTCTGTATCATTCATTTTAATATACGTGCTGCCGAAGCAAACACGGCTAATAATATTCTTGATGAAACACCAACATTCTCTGTGAAACGAACATACCTTAATTGAATTTGCACAAAGTTGGGCAATTTTTTGTACTTCTTCTGATTTGTCTCGTTTGCCACTTATATCACTGTGCAAGTTCTATACAGAAAAGGAAATATTTACAAACGTTAAAATGTATACATATTTAAAATAAATGTTTTTTTCACTCTTTAACCACTGTTACTTGTTTTTTTTTCCCTCAGTTTATGACTACATGTTCAGACCCCATAGTCTCACAGTTAAACCTTAGGAGATGAGCATGTTTTCTATTCAGAAAATAGAAGAAACATCTTCAACTTCTTATGATCTAAGAGGTTACTATCTGGCCGGCACTCTTTTCTGGTCCTATCACCTCAATTTATAAAGATACTTTACTATGATGGTCGTTACATTATTTCCATGTTCACAACTGCATTTCTTTGTAAATATCTCAATTGCTTTTCCTTTGGACACTATTTAAGCATTCACAAAATGGACTAGTAATCGTAATTATTTATCATTTCATGAAAAGATACATGCATCCCCATGTTCACAGTGGCAGTATTTACAATAGCCAAGAAATGGAAACAACCTAAATGTCCATTGACAGATGAACGGATAAAGAAGATGTGGTATATAGACACAGCTGGAATACTACTCAGCCATAAAAAAGAATGAAATAATGCCATTCGCAGCAACATAGATGGACCTAGAGAATACCATACTAAGGGCAGTAAGTCAGAAAGACAAAGACAAATACCATATAATATCACTTATCTGGGGAATCTAAAATATGACACAAGTGAACTTACCTATGAAGCAGAAACAGACTCACAGACAGCAAGAACAGACTTGTGGTTGCCAAGGGTGGCAGGGGGAAAGGATGGACTGGGGGTTTGGGGTTAGCAGACGTAAACTATTATACACAGAATGGACAAACAACAAGGTCCTAGTGTGTAGCACAGGGAACTATATTCAATATCCTGTGATAAACCATAATGGAAAAGAATATGAGAAAGAATGTATATATATGTATAACTGAATCACTTTGTTGTACAACTGAAACTAACACAACACTGTAAATCAACTATACTTCAATAAAGTTTTTTAAAAATTTATCATTTTAAACCTAAGTACTGCTACAAAAACCAGAGGAAGACACAGCTTACACCCAGTGACATCTATGCAATGACAAATTGCCTTATACCTTCTGCTCATTCAAAAACCGCATGACCACGGTGGAATCTCCAAACTTCATGGATTCTAAGTTATCCTGGCAGCGTTTGGCATCACAGAGCCATTTGCAGAAAGTCTGATAGTTATCACGGTAATTCCTCAGTTGCTTGATTTGTTTCTCCAGGTCCCATAATCTGGGGCAAACAGAGATAATAAAATTATTAAATATTACTATTGCTCTGCAAAAGTATTTAACACAGAGTTACCCAATGACCCGGCAATTCCACCTGGCACGTACTCAAGAGAACTGAAAACATATATCCACACAAAAAATTATACATGAATGTTGGTAGCAACATTTTTCACGATAGCCAAAAACTGGGAACAACCCAAATATCCATCAGTTAATGAAAGAATAAACAAAAGGTGGTATAGCCATACAATGGAATATTATACAGTCATAAAAAGAAATGAAGTACTGACACATGCTACACCATGGATAAACCTGGAAAACATTATGTTAAGTGAAAAAAAACATTCACAAAGGACCACATATTGTATCTTTCTATTTATAGGAAATGTCCAGAATAATTGGCAAATCTATAGAGACAGCAAGTAGAATGGTGGCTGTTTGGGGTTGGAGGGTTGGGAGGAAATGGGGAGGGCCTGCCAGTGGATATGGGGTTTCTTTTTTTAGGGTGATGAAAGTGTTCTAAACTTAGATTGTGGTGATGGTTACACATTCTGAGTATACTAAAAACCAGTGACTTGGACACTTTTGGCGGGTGAGTTACAGAGCATGTGAATTATATATCAATAGAGATGTTTTTAAGAAGCACTGCTAGTAAAATAAACTATAAGCAAGATTCAGGAGATGTTTTTAAACCCTCATTTGCAGGAAGGCATTTCTTCGGTGTAAGATTTAATTTTCACAAACTTTTGGAAAATGCTCCCTCAAAGGAGCTACTCCTTCCAACAGTCATAATAGGAGTTTACAGGGCACGAAAGAACTTGATCAATGGCTTCCATTATTTCCCTAAGAACCTGAAGTGCCTCTGACACAGGTTGATTCAAGCTCGGCTACTGGATGTACTCTCTTCCTGTTGTCAACAAAGCTGCCAGTGCGTGAAGAGAGTTCCCAGGATGCTGAACTTACACACAAAACAAAACCACTGTTTTTTACAGTGATAGACTTCAAGTGACATTATCTTGGGAACAACCAAATGGGAAGAAAGTGTGGAAGGAGCTTGGCACACCTGTAGTCTATCTGTTTATCGATTCTTTGCCAGCGATCTGTCAGCTGTGTGACTTTTTCACTGAACTTGCCCAGGTCCAGGTCGTACAGTGGATACTGCTGTGAGGTCTGGGAGTAGATGTGCTGGGCTTTCTGCAGTTCTGTCTTCATGGTGGCCAACAAGGACTTCTTCAAGTTCAAGTCGTTTTTAATTTTCTGTCACAGTAGGAAAAAAAAAAAAGAAAAAGTACAAATTAACCTCATTCCCACTTGATGCTACACTGCAAGGAAAATGTATCTACTGACTGCATCTCCCTGTGTCTGTGCCAGTGACCTAGTTCCTTGCGTCAACTCGGTTAAAAAAAATTTAAAAAAAAAAGGATTCGATGTGTACATTAGTTTGAGAAATGCTACATATCACGCTCCATTCCGTTCCTGAAAAATTATAAAATCTGTTAACATATTAAAGGTTCTGAGAAGTACTACAGTACCAGCTTAACTGTGTTTAACTCGCGTTCCCCAGACTAATCTCACCACAGACGACTTTCTCACGTAGGTCCTGCCAACACGCCCTGGACAACAGTGCTCTAGAGATAACGGCTGATGTCAACCACGTGTGGCCAACGAAATCCAGTAATCCTCCAAACTCATGAAGACTTAGTGAAGCTCTACCACCGGGGACTGGGTAGTCCTGTATTCTTTCCCATCAACCGGGCAGCTCGCTGTTCAACCCTTCTCCTTACCTTCAGTCCACAGCGGTAAGCTTCCACTTTATCCAGATCCAGGCAAACAGTCTCCTCTTCAGTAAGCTTGGCTTCGTAAACCTTCAGCATGTCTTCTGCCTGGAGAATGGCCTGCAGGAGTGCTCTCAACACGCACAAGCTGTCAGGGGCCAAAGAGGCAAATAAAATTGTCAGCGACATAATTAGACTTGGAAACTCTCTCGGGCTCTTGCCTCTCTTCATAAAAGGGAACGATATGAAAGCAGAAAAAAATTTACTCTGCTTATTTTATAAGTTACGGAGCAATACATTTTTTCCCTCTTTCATGACTCAGAACTCCATCTTGCATCAATGGAAGAATTCTAAGTTCTGGCCTTTAGGGGCTTCCTTGGCTGGAAGAGACAGTGGAGTTCAGAACAATGGGATAGGCGCCCTAGGCTGGAGGACCCTCTCTCAAAAGCACAGAAGAACGTGAGTGAGGCTCCAATGAAAAGAGAAACCATAAGGCAAGAGCTCCAGCAACCAGCACGTAAAGCAAATGAAGTCTCACTAAACGAAGCTTGAGAAAAGCCAAATATCTGAGGTCAGTGTCAGTCGCATTTACCTATTTAAGTAGCCGTCTGTAACGCCATTGATATTTTCCAGTTTCTGAAACAATCCAAATACCTCATTCTGCAAATAGCAATATTTTTCCGAACCTCTGAAGTTAGCTAGCATGTCCTTCAGCTGGTTGAGAACTTGAGCGATTGCTTGAGAATCATTCTCTAAGCCCTGTCCAAAAAGAAGGGAAACGCTTTTGATTTAGCTGTATGCTCCTCACCGTCATTCATGTCCTCAAAAGGCCCACAAAATGTGAACGACTCCAGTGAGAGTTGACCTTTCATGTCCTTCATCAGGAAGGCCTTACTAGCACTGGATAACTGTGACCCTCTTCCTTAGAATATATATCTCGGAGATTCCAGTGCAGTGCCCAGGCCTGGCTGAGCGGAAGAGATCACTGAGCTTGACACTGAAACACCTGGGCTGCAGTCCCAGCTTGGCAGATGGCTTGCAGCTCTTAGCCCACCCCTTACTGTCTACAAGTAAGATCATTCTACCTGTCTAGCCCACATCATAGGTTGTTTCAGGCAGAAGCCAAATTAATGTTTGTGAAAACTTTTGAAATCTACAAAGCACTACATTGCAGAAAAGGAAAAACACTACAGCCAGACTGAGTGGCCCACAAACTAACAGCAAAGGTGGTTTAATCCCCAGCCTGGTATCTTTCCACAGATTCGGCAGCGTGGGAAAGAAAAAAGGTAATTGTGCCAGAAGCCTCTTCTCTTGAAAATGAAGGTTTCTTGCCTATAAATATTTAAACCAGGAGGTCTTTTTTACTACTGCACAGTTCAATATAAATATACCTAGAATCAAGCAAAACATTAACAGATACCTACCTTTAGCTCGTTTATTTTCACTGTGATGTGGTGCGCAGACCCTTGATCTGCCAGAAGGACGTTTTTAAGGGTCATTTTGCTCTCACAGAGCTCCATCTGCCTGCGAATCTTCTGGAGCTCCATCAGCAACAACGTTTCCTGTTTGTCATTTTCTCTGTTGGTTTCAATTACTTTATTATGGTTGGCAGCTTGGCAGGGACCAAGATGCGTGATTTCAGTTGTGGTTACTGCAAAAATGTTAGGACCACAAAAATCAGAGACTTCTTGGCTACAAGGGCGCAAGCCCTCAAAAACACATCCATGCTGCATGGAAGTGTCGCTACTTCCTTTGAATTTGGTTCTGAAACCTAGCATCTCCATGACTTTTGATGTACGATCTTTCAAAGAAGTGATTCTGCAACTAGTTTTTGGCAAACGACATACTTTCTTTTGAAAACGGCATGTATGGTGGCTGCAAACCTACAGGTGGCTCTAAACCTACCTGTCTGGTGCTGGGAGCAGCCGGGGAGCTGTATGACCAGCGTCTGGTAGTGTTTCTGGGCGTCCGTGAACTGGGTCTGTATTGTCCTCTTGTCTTCATCTCCAAACATCTCCGAGCCTTGGCTGTCTCTGATGAAGTCTTGGTAACGTAACTCAAGGTCAGAGATTGTCTTCATGTAATCTTCCTGCCGCATGGTCTTCAGCTGGAAATAAACCAGGCGGGGAGTGTTTTCTTGGCCCCAGAGCGTGGCCAAGAAAGCTTCCCAGGAAATGCACTACTCTGGTGGCGCTTGAGGCAACGCCCCTCAGAGACCCATTAAGACAGAAAAGGTCTTTGATGATTTAGAGCTTGCGCCTAAGAACCATAGCAGTGGGTTGTCAATTTTCTTCTTCCTATGGAATTTTCTTCCTCAAAGGAAATAGGACTCAGAAGCCCCAAATGGCAAGCAGATCACAGCAAAGCTGCTCTGACTGAAAAGAGTTAAAGGGGTAAAGGGAAGCCCCAAACGTACCCATTCCCTGCCTCTCTCCTCCCTGCTGTCCCTGTCATCCCAAAGGACTCCCTCACCTGGATTCTTGGGCCACTACCTGAAAACCACTGATCTAGGGTAACTAATGCTTCCAAGAATTCAACCCCACCTTTTACTTCTGTGCTATGCACTCAATAACTATGCCCTCACTTTCCATTACATCTAAGGAGAGTGGGACCCTGAGCATCACAGGACCTCATGCCTTTTCCACAGGGACTTCTGGCTTGTCCGGTAACTTTAATTAGTACTTCTGTTTGTCTCTTAACCGGCCGGGTGCGAATCTCTCCCATCCTGTGTTGGACGGACTAGAACCTCTAGGGAAGGCTCAGCCGACTCTCTTGTTGACACACAAAAGCATCAGCTGCACAGCTAGGCTTGCCTGGTAGAAACTACACTTCAGGGGGCAGCCGGGGGGCCCCTCCAGGCAGCGGGGGTTCCTGAGGACGTACCTTGGCGACGGTCATGGTCTTGATCTTCTCGATGTCGATCATGCAGTAGTGCCAGGACACCAGGCTCTTCATGTTGATGTAGAGCTGGTTCCACAGGGCCAGGATGGCTTCATAGTACTGCTCGATCCTAGGAGGCACAGAGGGAAAGCATGCTAGCCCGGCTCTGCAAGTTCATCGCAAACGGGAAAGCTGGCCACGCTCCCCCAGTGGCACAGAAAACTCAAAGGAGAACTAACAGAGCAATGGGTGAATGGAGCATTTGCAAAACATTCAACGTTTCAGTGGATTTAGACTAATACCCAAAAGTACACCCTCAACGACCGACATGGGTTTCGATACACTGGAATCATTTTGGTCAAAACAGGCAGTACAATTTGTGGTTGTTGGGTTGTTTGTCAACAACGTTTTAATTGACAGAGGTCTGGCGCCGTGCAGGCAACAGTGAGAAATGGGTCTCGGGTCACAGAACGCCTGCTGGAGCTTGGACACGGGCTCATTGGGCTACTCTCACCCCCACCCCGAGCGGGCTGAAGACTTCCATCATAAAAGGTTTGGAAGAATGTGCCCTGGACAATCTGTCAAATGAACGCGCCACCTACTGATGGTCAAATGCTGATGCTAAGTGCATTTTCTATTTGTGGCTACAGGCCAAACTACTGATGGTCTAAAAGGCAGAAGAATTTCAAAACAACGTCTTTAAAGTGCATGGCCAGAAGGAGCTCCTCTACTGTCAGACACTCTTTTTCATCTTCCCATGATAACCACAGTATCTGCAACAGAAAACCTCAAGACAATGCAAAGGGACCTTCACCGGGTCCCCCTGTGGGGGGCGGTGAGAGCAGTAGGCAGCGGTGTGTCTAAGTGTCTTGTATCAGCGTCTGCCCTATTTTCTCCCCACCCGCGTTCATGTCATGGCCAGAAGGAAGTTCAAGACGTACTTGCTTGAGAGGTCCACGGCCAGAGGGTTGGGCGGAGGAATGATGAGGCCCACGGAGGGCACGACCATGTCCACGCCCCCCGGGCCAGTCACGTGCCACTTGCTCCGTTCGTTATTGTCCTTCAGGATACACTCGTCCCCTTTGTGGAGGATTTTCTGCAAGGCAAGCAGCACCGTGTTTTGGCTTTATCCACGAGCCCACATTTTTATCTTTTTTGCTCAAGAACAGAAGCAGCAGCAGTGATGATGTGCTGTTTCAGCTTTGCTCTTAGTATTTTCTGCCTCAGTTGAAGCTGACCTTGACACAACCCAACATGACTGATGCTTTAAATAAGACAGGTGAGCCTACAAGGTGTGTCTGAAGGAAATTAGGTAGAGTGACTTTCCAGGGGACAGCCAGGGGAGTCCCCCGGTGAAGTGAGCAATCCTTCAGTAAAGCAAAAACTCACCCCCTGGCTTTTCTATTTTTGTGAATTTGTGTTTTATATCGTAGATTTCAGTGCATGGGAGTCACTTGTCTCATTCATTTGCTCTTAAAATTGTTAAATAAAAACAAAAAAATTTTGGTATCAGGCCCCCAGAAAAATAACTTCCTAAATTAACTCCAGCATCTAAATAGCTTCTTTTCTAAATTAACTCTATATAGCTTCTTAAAATGGGTATTTAGGGCTTCCTTGGTGGCGCAGTGGTTGAGAGTCTGCCTGCTGATGCAAGGGACACGGGTTCGTGTCCCGGTCTGGGAAGATCCCACATGCCGCGGAGCGGCTGGGCCCGTGAGCCACGGCCGCTGAGCCTGCGCGTCCGGAGCCTGTGCTCCGCAACGGGAAAGGCCACAACAGTGAGAGGCCCACATATCACACACACAAAAAAAAAGGGTATTTAAAATATGCCAACTATCTTAACTACTAAAATGTAACAAGTTCGACATGGAGGTATTTCAATCTCCCTTTAGATTTCTTACTTCTCTCCACCCAAGTTCTAAAACCATTTCTGCATGGTAGAATAAACTCCATTGTTTTATAACGTCCATCTTACCAACTCATCACATTTTTTATTTCTTAAGTCCTCCATAATTTTTATAAGAAAATACAGCTGTGGGAATTACATGAATAATGACTAAAAACAAGTCATCTTTCTACATAAATGTTTGTATTTACCACTGAACCTACAGATCTGATGTGGCTCATTTAATGCATAAAATCCGCAATGACATTCCCTTTACATAATGGCCACGTTTCTCTTTTTTTTTTTAGTTTCAGAAATTTAAAGAGGGATCACAGATGCTAATTGCATATTGGAAGAAAAGAAGGCTTAAGTCTTAAAATAGAATTAGAATAGTTTAAAAATAACTATTGTCCTACTTATTTGCAACTATGACAAACAACTCAGAACAAAAATCACTGCATTTTTTCAACAGCTTGCCACTCTGTATACAAAAGAAAGACATTTACTAGGGTGCTCACTGAAACCTAAATGAAATTCTGCCCTGGACAAAAATCCATCGGTAAAGAAAGGGAAAACTTTGGCAGCATTCTGATGAGCTGAGTACACACCTGGTCCTGTTTGTAGTCACAGAGGGCCCTGACGATAATGGGTTTATTGCTTCTGTAGTCCGGGTTCCGAGGTTTCAGCTGCACAATCCTCTTGGACTTGTTTACCAAGTTCTGCACCTGGCGCTTGTTTTCAAGGATTTTCTCCCAATCTTTCTGCAATTGCAAATAAAATCATACTCGAACACAGATACTCTCTGAAAGTGAGATAAGACCTTCAGATGGCATTACTATAGCTATCATGACATTATAAATTAGATACTGCTGTAGCTGCATTAGCTGTAAAAAGCCACCAATTCATCTGTCTGCAGGGACCACAGGTACCTTTCATAAGAAGCCACTACAGAGGCAACACAGCCATGAATTAGGTGGGCGGGAAAGAATATCACTTTGCAAAAAGGCTATGCTGACAACATGTGAAGTACGCTTTTCTGAAGGGATTTTCACGTTAAGTCATCAGTGTTCTCTCTGGTTTTGTTCTGAGCACCCATAACTACTGAAGCAGAAGTAATGTGCCACAGCAGCTGATCGTGCAAAGAAATGTATTTTGAGAAAAGCCACTGAAAATGAAGACAATGCTTGCTTGAGCTTTGGGCACTCGTTGCTCTATAGAGCAATGCAAATGCAGATAATCTGAATTGAGTCGGTGGGTGCATTTGTTTTATTCCCGGGTAAGGGCCTGGGTCTGAGACAGTACCTCCAACACCTTGATCTGCTCCAGCAGACCCTGCAGGGGCATGGTCTTGTCACACAGGTACTTCTTCCTGACGCTGTCTTGGAGGCCCTTCAGGTAGGCTTCCGTCGACTGGGCCTCTTCAAAAAACTGTTAAGGATGCGGGTAACCCCGTGTCAATTAAAAGCAACTCAATACGCAGCATCACCTAGTATTTCAACTTCAAGGATTATCTTCCCTACGAGTCTATCTGATAGGTGGTTAAAGGAAAGAATTTGAGCAGAAAGTATATTAACTTATGTGAGAGCAAGAGGCTACGTGAATGATCGGTGACCAATCTGTGCTCCTCTAAACTAAAAACCAATAAATAGTATTCACGCCATAGCGTGAAGGTTGTTTTCAGTGCTTTTTCAAACACATTCGGAAGAGAAGCTGTGAAGACCCAAAAGACAATTAAATGATTACTAGGTATAAAAACCTGAAAGTAGGCAGCATTTTCTTTGAGATGAACATCAATGCATTTGGTGATCTGAAGAATCCAGCTCCACTGTGTCTGGAGAGTATCCATATATGCCTGAAACAAGAAAACAGCAGCTGTCTCTCTACCATTCAGCCATAGAGAGGCATCCATTATTTCATAGATAGGTGAGCCTGAATGAAAACCATAAAGCATTTTTTATCTAATTCCAAATCAAGCAAACTTTTTTCTAAAAATTGAAACCAGAATTTCCCCACAGGGAACTCTTGGTATGGTAGAAGTTAAATTTTAAAACTAATTTTGGGAATTCCCTGGTGGTCCAGTGGTTAGGACTCAGCGCTTTCACTGCCGTGGCCCCGGGTTCAATCCCTGGTCGGGGAACTAAGATCCTGCAAGCTGGGTGGCCAAAAAAACAGAAAAAAACCCCAAAAACAACTTTAACAAATGGATATAATTAGGAGTATTAGTCAAAATATTCTTCCAAATGGCATGGCTACTGACCAATCAAAACAGACCAATCAGAACAGGGACAGCCCTGGGGCATCAAGCCCTGTCCCTGTACCACTGCTAGACCATGCGGAGGTCCAAGGTGAAACAGAGCAGGACGCAATGGTCCTTGCCCCCCATGTCCTCAACCTGCCTTTTGTCTGTGGAAAAACTTTAGCCAAAGCATAAGTTTAATCAGAGAAGTGAGAAAATGCAGACACAAAGGAACACTCCAACAAGACTAAATAACAATAGTTTATTCATTAAGCAAAGTCAAGGACCTTTAGTTCCTCCTCAAGGGCTATAGATAATATTCTGAACAATATCCTGTGAGCTGTCTATTAATAGATACTGAAACCCACACCAGGTGGAAGAAGTGAACTACATGATGACCAGACTGTAGCCATGACATAAGCTGCCACAGTTCTAAGAACTGGCCTCAAAGAAATGGGGACAAACCGACCCTGGAACTAAAGACTAACTGCACTTAAAACAATCAAGATGACGCTGATCAGACCACGGCATGACTAATTTCAAGATGACTGTCAGAGCTGACTGTGCTGTTTCTATAGGTAGCCCCCTACCCCCATCGATAAAAGCTCTTGGGAGGTGGCCTTTGGACAGGTTGCCGGCATCCAAAATAAAGGACACTTTCCTTTCCACCGACCTTGCCTCTTTGTTAGCTTTTTTTTTTTTTTAGGGTACGCGGGCCTCTCCCCGTTGTGGCCTCTCCCGTTGCGGAGCACAAGCTCCGGACGCACAGGCTCAGCGGCCATGGCTCACGGGCCCAGCCGCTCCGCGGCATGTGGGATCTTCCCGGACCGGGGCACGAACCCCTGTCCCCTGCATCGGCAGGCGGACTCTCAACCACTGCGCCACCAGGGAAGCCCCTTTGTTAGCTTTTGAGCAGCAAACAGCTGGACCACCCCTACTTTCAGTTACAAAGTTACCTGCCATGAAGAGGGCCTGTGGGGGACGAAGGCAGTGATGCTTACCAACTGATACGGAAAAAGCTGGATTTTTTTCAACAATCAAAATGGTCATATCAGTGCTACCAGCTAATGTCAGACTTGAGCACAGTCCACAGATGGCAGTCTAGGGCAGAGGTCAGCAAACTACAGCCCAAGGGCCACATCTGGGCCACCACCTCCATTTATAAAGTTTCACTGGTGCATGGCCACAACTGTTCATCTACATGTTGCTATGGTTGCTTTCACACTACAATGGCAGAGTTAATTTCAACAGAGACCAAATGGCCTGCCAGTCTAAAATATTTATTATTTGGTCCTTTCCAGAAAAAGCTTGCCAACCCCTGGTCTAGGGTATTGATAAAATAAACTTGTCATGGCTTTATGGTGGATAAGAACCACTCATCTGTATAGTCTTATTTTTTGAAAAGTGTCCCCTTTTTCCCCCTGATAAGAATATAAATCTCATGAAGCCCACCTCAATTTTGTCTGAAGCTGGATGCTGACTGAGGACAAGTTGGTCACTTTCTTGTTTCAGCTTATTAAGCTCTTTTTCCTTAACTTCCAGCTGACTCATGCGTATCTGCAAATAAAAGAAAAACAAGTCCCGTAAAACAAGTCACCGGCAGCCTTCCATCCCTCCCACCATTGTTAAAGGAAGTCAAACACAAAACTGCATTTTGGAAATGAACAATGTCAAAGAATTGCATTATGTGTTCCTCAAGAATCTTAGCATTTTTAAGACCAGAAAGGACGTCTGAGATCATCCAGTAAGCAGCTGAGGCCGGACTGGTGACACGGCTTGTCTGAATTCACCCAGGTGGAGGGACGAGCTACAACACATAGTGAGATTTTCGAATTCTCGGTTCTAAGCCACCACACTCTGCGGTACACACACTCGAGGATGTCTGACCGAACTCATCGCACCCTGTCTGCTGTCTTCTGAGATGCTAAGCCCTGCACTGCCTCTCTTAAGTCACGGAAGAGCCTTCAGAAAGGAATGGTTTTTCATGACCACCCCACTGCGGCTGCATCACAGATGGCCAATTCAATGAGCACAAATGCTTTCATCAGCACCGCACGACTCCCGGGGGCTTACAGAGAAGGTCTCCTGCTTCTGAGCGATGTTGGTGTTCCTGTCGCTCCAATCGTACAGCAGCTCCTCCTCTTCACAATCATTGATCCACATGATCTCTTGGGATGTGGCCTGAATGATGTTCTGCAGCTGTCGCAGGTGGTCCATCCTCTCAAAGGATGTTTTCTGCACAGGAAGGTCAAAGCAGCGTTAGGACAACAATATGCAAATGAAGGGTGCTCCCAGCAGATTTCACAGATAAACCCTCGGTGATCCCTTTTACCAACAAAAATCCCAAGAACCAGTCAAATGTTAATCTTTTGCATTCACTGATCAGCTGGTAGGTGAAAAGGACCCACCCAAACTTAGGATGAATAAGGGGTCAACTTTAGATTCAAAGAAATAGCCTAATCCAGAAGGGTCTTGATTCAGACACTGGTGTTTGGCTTCAATAATTAGTTTTAGACTATAGAGAGAAAATAGATTATTAAAAAAGATAAATCAAGCTTTTTCTGCCCTCTCCCACATCCCCAAAATTCAAGGTGCCATCACCTTGGAAAATAGTTGTGTCACCACTGGCCATGTTATTTAAATAGTATCACTGCCAACAAGGAAATACTGAGAAAGTGAAGACAGGGTGACACAAATAGTCAGAAGAATGGAAATATCTCTTCTTATGAGTCAAGTAATTGATTCAGTTTGTCATAAAATGGTGATGATGGTCTGATAAACCTCTCTCTAAGGAAAACAAGTCTTATTTTTGCTTATACTTCCTAAAAAGGCTACAGTTCACAAGTGGAAAAGCTTTATGGCTTTAACTGCAAGTATTTAACAAGTGCTAATTATGTGACACTTAAACTTGCAAAAACTAAGCACTGTCTTCAGAAAAAATTCTTTTCAAATTTCCTTCTAAAGGGAACACAGCAGTAGAAATAAAATTAGCATCTATAAGCCCCTTGGTATACTTCCAGGCACTTCCTGGGTCCTTAGGGATAAGGCCAAGCAGGTGCTTTGTCCCCAGGTCCACATTTATACAACCAAATTGCACTGAGCACGGAGCCTTCAGAAATAAGTCGTCTTACCAGCAGGTTTTCATACTCCTCCTCCAACTGGTAGATTGCAGATTTCTCACGCTAGAAGAAGACCAACAGTGAGTAATTATTTAATTCCCCTTGAGGGTTTATATAGAAAGAACAGCCCTTCTAAATCTCCTTCTGTCAAATACATACTAACTTCAGATTCCCTGGTGGAAAGAAGAATTTGCTCTATGAAATCTTTCACCCACAGGGACCTTTCTCAGTTGATTTGGAGGCAAACCTCACTGGCCTGGTGGTGGCATCTCTAAAAGGAAAGGGCTCATCACTGTCACTTAAAGAATCACTGTTAAACAAACTTTTAAAAGTTTGAAAATATCATTTAGGACTCCTCAGATCTTAGAGAAAAGAGGGAGAGATCTGATCAGATACTCAGGTATACAAAAGTAGGCAAAAAAAAAAAAGGTGGAAAAAGTGAGGATGAGCATCTCCGGGCTATGTACAAAAGTCAGTGATTTAAATGGCACAAATTAACTTATCAACGAAACTGAAACAGACTCAGACATAGAGAACAGATTTGTGGTTGCCAAGAGGGAGAGGGGTGGAGGAGGGCTGGAGGGGGAGTTGGGATTAGCAGATGCAAACTAGTATATACAGCATGGATAAACAAGGTCCTACTATAGAGCACAGGGAACTATATTCAACATCTTGTGATAAACCGTAATGGAAAAGAATATGGAAAAGAATGTATATATATGTGTAACTGAGTCACTTTGCTGTACAGCAGAAATTAACCCAACATTGTAAATCAACTATACTGCAATTTTTTAAAAGTCAGTGATTTAAACTGTAGAGATCGGGTGGAAACCAGGTACTTAAAATCAGATGAATATTTTAGGCTGTAATCTTGGACACAGCTTCAAGTCTGTCCTTTCAGCAAAGGAAAAATGTCAGGATGAGACATGATTTCCTTATTAGAAATACAGTTTAATTACCACATAGGAAAGGCTTCACCAAGGACTTCACCAAGGATTCACCAAAATAAAACTATAGGATTGTCACATTTCCTCTGTTTGAAGAGATGGTCTGCTTCCTGCAGAAAAGAACTACCACCCCTCAAAACATGCATTTACCAGTGGCATAAACGAGTGTGTGTGTGTGTGTGCCCTTAGTCCTGGAGGGTTAGCACGATCCCTAGTAGGTCTTTCTGATTCCACATCCCCATTTATGAAATGGGGTTTTAAAAAATTTCCAGGGAAGGATAAATTAGCAGTTTGGGATTAACAGATACACACTACTAGATATAAAAGAGATAACCAACAAGGACCTACTGTATAGCACAGGGAACTATGCTGAATATTTTGTAACCTATAAGGGAAAAGAATCTGAAAAAGAACAGATATATATGTATGTATAACTGAATCATTTTGCTGTACACCTGAAACTAAGACAACACTGTAAATCAACTACACTTCAATTAAAAAAAAATGCCAAGATTAAAAAAAATGTTTCCAGTCTTTTGGGGAAGAAATCACAGACTCATGTTTCAGCCCACACTGCCTGGGATCAACTAACTACAGCATCCTTCAGTACACTCTTGGAAGACTCTACAATGAAATGGTCCAAAATACCAGGTCGGCTTTAATCTTGTCCAGCTGCCAGCGGTAGTCCCCGATGGCATTGTGGATGCTCCTGTGACTGCTGATGTGCTGCTCCACCGAGGCCAGGTCCACGCCCCAGGTTATCATGTCCATCTCCGCCTGCCAAGGGAGAGAGAGTGGGCCCTTCATTTCTGACGCCCCCTCACCTACAGCATCATCAGGGGTCAGGTACGTACACAGGGACATACACAGCTTCCACTCAAATACAACTGAAGCTGTAAACAGTCAATATTTTTGAAATGAAAAAAAAACTTGTAAAGGCTTGGAATTCCCAAAAAGCTAGTGAGGGCTGCCCGATACAGTAAGTTGGGAGTCCCCTCAACTTATTTGTCCCTAGCTCAAGATGGGCCGAGGAGAGATGATTCCAAAATGAGATCCTTAAAACCTAGATCATGTCCTCTAAAGAAAAAAAACCTACCTGTGCACATGGCCTGTGTGTATATACAGCTGTGGGTGCACACCTACGTATGATACAATGTTATAAGATACGGATAGAAGTTTCAATATTCAGTTATTTTTAAATGTGCATTAATAATAGTTCATTAAGCTCAGTCAGGTACTACTTCCCAAGCTAAACAGTTGACCCAAGAAAATTTTTCATTGTTTATTTCTTTACATTGTTTTGAGCAATGTAATTTTTGACTCTTTAAATCCAGAATTTAGCATTGCCTTTCGGGATGCAAAACTCCCTATGACCCATTTCAAAGAGAAGTTACAATATATACCCAATGCCTTCATTTCAATGAAGTTTGAAAGTATCAATATGGCAATATGAAGATTGTGGATTTATGTTAGCTTTTTAAAAATTAAATCTAACTTTCTAATTTGAGTCTCCACTACTTCAATTTAAGAATGCCACATAGTAAGAATCAAACATATTATTTCACAAGATTCATACTGCGGCGAGTCTATTGTCTTTCTTTTGCATGAGCTCATGTAAATTTCCAAATCACCTGTGTCATCTCTCGGACATGCTGAGGGCAAACATTCCAGACTGGTATTGCAGCAAGAACATAACACACATTGTTCCCAGCCACATCCATGTTCTCATGTACTTGGCGAGCCTTCAGAAAGGGCAGCCATCAGACAACTGTAAGTTACCCAGGACTCTGACCTTTCTCTCCTGTGGCTCATTTCAACTTTAAAGCAGAGACAAGCGAGTGCGCTGGGAAATTAATGAGACGACCAGGCTCCCGATCCCACCCCTCATTACCAGCCAGGTGTACAGTATCTGCCCCATCCATCAGCAGAAACACAAATCAGGGAAACACAACCCTGGCCCAGGAGCTGTGTGACTGCGTACGGATTGTGCCTCTGGGGACACTTCTCCCTTATCAGCTGGCCCTACAGCTCAGTCCCCTGGGAGTGTGAGGAAGAATGCAGGCTATGCTTAGGGGAAGAAGGGATAAGAGGAAAGGATAAGAGAACCCCAGAGCAAACCAGCAGCAAGTGATAAAACTGCTTTTAATCCCTTTGAAACCCTGGGGGCTGCCTGATCTGAAAAGCAACGCTCATCAGTTGCATCTATAAGAGGGGTGCACCCCACCCCCTCTCCCCGACCACCTGCCATGACAGAAAACTGAGTCCACGTGATAATGCCGTTTTCCAAAATTTTAAAATGCTGAGCTACAAAAGATTCTTACAAAGCTACACCCAACATGAATACAGAAAATGACAAATTACGAGCTGTCACGTTATAGAACTGTCAGAGTGACTAAGAAGAAATGAGGGAATTTGCCATTTCGTAAGTAATCTGGTTCAAAGGCTGTTTCACCTAACGTCTGTCTTTGGTCACTGACCCTCCCCACGCAGTTCAAGCCTCATGAGCCTGGCCCAGCCTTCTCTGCTGGCTCCATTCCACAGGGAAGGGAGTGCCAGCCCTCCCCCACTCCCATCTGAGCAGGGTTTTAGTACAGTTCATGCAGAAAAATTTGGCATCTGGCTGTATGTATCTTATTTTCTTCAATAATATTCCTTTTCAGGGCTATGGGACATAAGCTTTGAACCTCATTTTCTGGCATGGTGCCAAAACATAGTAAATGCTCCAGAAATGTGTGTTCAAAGATTAGAAGGGACTTGGGAAACATGCAAATCGGTTTGTATTTAGGTTTCTGGGATTACAACGGACTCTCCTCCTCTATAAGCCCCACCTTCTTGTAAGTGTTATAAAGTCTTTATAATACGTGGGAGAAAAGGTTAACTGAATGAATGAATGCACACCTGTATGTTCAGTTGCATACGCCCTCACACTTGCCAAAGAACACCTACAAAAATCTGTAAGTGGCTGAGAAACTTCAGAACTGCTGCTAAATTGGTCCAAGAACAAGTAATAAAACCACTATCTCCAACAAAGACAACTGTATCTCTGCACAACTGATCATTCTACCACGCCCACCTCCTCACGAGAAGGACAGCTCATCAGGATCGAGTTTTCATTACAAAATTCCCCTCTACATTCATTACAGCACATAATTACTACATAAAACAACAAAACAATAATTAGCACTGAAACATCCTTTGTAGAAACTCCAGTTCTAGGGAAAGGCTCAGCACCTCTGGTGCCAGTATTTCACTTCACTCCCACATCAGTGATGTCATGATTGCACAAGACAACTGACACTTCAAAAATAGAAGGTTAGGCAACCAACGAGCCCAAACCAGAAGATCCGGTTTTACTGCATGTCCAGCTCCTCCAATTTGTTAAAATTTTAAATGAACCCCCACAATGTTCCCTTTTTTCTCTTAAGTACCTCTCAGTAACACCTGAGGAGCTCAGCGATGAATTTTTTTTTTTTTTTTTTTTTACACGGGCCTCTCACTGCTGTGGCCTCTCCTGTTGCGGAGCACAGGCTCCGGATGCGCAGGCTCAGCGGCCGTGGCTCACGGGCCCAGCCGCTCCGCGGCATGTGGGATCTTCCCGGACCGGGGCACGAACCCGCGTCCCCTGCATCGGCAGGCGGACTCTCAACCACTGCGCCACCAGGGAAGCCCCAGTGATGAAGTTTTTTAGCGCATAAACTCCCATAACAGATCTTCCAGCTGTGAACGGTAAGAACTAGATTTTCACAGTCTACCAATTCAGTGATACGTGTTAAATATTACCTGTGTGATAAAGTACGACTACAAAGCAATGAGGCTGGTTCCCTCAGCCACACGGGGAAGAAAAAAATCCCTGACTTTTCACTTATTTCAAAGTAAAAGAATATGAGGAAATGCCGAAAACAGCAAGTGGTTGCTGCCAGCTGACGCCCCGACCCCCATCCTGCCAGGTCTGCACACCTGGCCAGGAGCTCTGAGAACCAACCTCCTCCCGCCAGAAGCTGCTTACCCTCTGCTGCCGCATCCACCCCAGACATTCGCTGGTGAGGTGCTTGGTGAATTCATCCCACCCGGAGCCACTCTGGCAGGAGTACCCTCCACCTCCCTTGGAGCTGGCCCTTCGGACTCGAGGGATACTGATGGCTTTGTAAAGGGCTCGCATTTGCTCCTGGAGCTGCAGCAGTCTGAAAGGAAAGGAAAACAATCACACCACTGCAGGAAAACAGCCTATGAAACATGTCCTGGGCAAACGGCCCCCTCTGTGTCAGTACAGAGATCACCAATGTTTCACTCATAGATTTTTTATTCTTGATCACATGCAAAGCCTTAAATATTCTGACGCTCCAAGCCTGAAGCATCACAGCAAGTGTAAATGCCTCTGCCCAACCTGGCAGCATCCTGTACTTTCTCACAAGCTCCACCCTGGGAATTTCCTAGGACCATGCGCCCTGGAGAGTGTGATCTCAAAATCAGACTACACACCTCTGCTTTAAATGGCATTTTCAACTCTATGAGTCTCATTTCTGTATGCTTTAAACTGAGCTGGACTTAATTTTAGACTCTTCAAAGTCAATTGCTGTGCCAAAGGTCTTTGCTGCCCCCTAAGTGGAAGCGCACTGAACATCTCACAGCAAACTCAACTCTTCAAAAGAAGCACGCCCTCTCGGGCAGGTCTGTTTAGTTCATCGCATGGCAGCTTTGTGATTCCACAAAAGATGAAGGTAGTGGGTTTAGTCAATTCGTATTAGAGACACATAAAGCTGCAAAATACCAAGCAAGGGAGCCCTTTCTGGGGAATATCTGTGCTTTCTTCAGGGAAGACCTGGGTCAGGGGATTGAGTGCAACTCCACGAGGCCTGCGGGCACCAGGCTCGCTCTGCGGGCAATACCTTTTCTGATAAATATCACAGGGCTGGCCCATCTGCCGCATCTCTCTAATCAAGCTATCAATAATTTCCATCTGATCATTGGCCTGGGCAAAACACTCATCCAGTTCTCTGCTCTGAGCCAGCTGTATCCCATCTCCATACTTCAGTTCCTACAAGAAAGAAATCACATGAAGGAAACACATAATACTGGAAAGAAAAGCTTCATGCATATTACTAGAAGCAAAAGCTTCTGCTATAAACTTAAATATTATAAGTCCCCTACCCCGTTCCACGTAAGTGCAAAAAATCTTTAACTGAAAATTGTCTTATTAATTTGAAATAGGGAGGTAAATTAGGGAGATTCATGAAGCAAAATTTGTAGACTATATTTTAAATTTTCAGACGCCTTTAAAAGCATATTCACAGAGTGCTGACCTTTCTCTTGCTTCAGTGTTAAATACCTATCTTTCTTATTTTCACAGGACACTCATCTAACTGTAATTTCACGGTGATAAGAACGCTGTACCAGCTGAGGTCTTTTTTACACATAAACTGAGCTCTTCCTGCAATTGTGGGAGATAACTTTTCGGTTCTTAAAAAGAAAGCTGTCTAGTTAATTGTATTGGGCCAATCAATTTCCTGGTTTTGATGATGGGTGACACTTAGTGAGACGGCCACCTTTGGGGGGAGCTGGGTGATGGGTACTCGGGAAATATCATGGATCTCGTGCCTTCTAAGCCGGTTTCAATAAGATCCTAAGTTATCTCTGTAACATCAAGAAATACTGTGAGGCTTTCACGAATGTTACCATTTTCCCTCAATTTTCAATTGCTTATTTATCCATATTTTGTAATGTTTCTCATGTAGAATTGTTCTCACAAGATGGTAAATTTTCCTGAAGAAAGACATTAAATTGATGGTGTACATCACAACCCATGACAATCCAGTGACATAAACATGTCAGGTTGCATCTCTAGGAAAAGAAAGCATTACAAAATCAGGTTGTTGCAACTGCAAAAGGGTGGCAATCCGTAGTGTAAATATTTGTTGGGAAAAAAACTATGTGAAAACTGGTTCCCATTGTTAAGCCAACATTGCAAGTAGGTTAGGAAGATAGACATCCCGCTCTTGTCTGTTTTGAGAAAAAGCATCTCTAAACACTAGGAGGGCAGGGGATGAGAATGCACAGGTCAGGGCTATGAGTCTAAGTTAACCAGGAGCAAAACCAGGTACAAAACCAGGTGTGGACAGTTCTTCAGGAGAAAAAGAAAGCTTACCGGCTGCACGATCAGCTCGGCCCGCATCAAAAAATCCGAGCAGTTCTGCAGAAGCTCCTGGATGGTGTTCTGGTTCTGCCTCGACATCGTTCCGGTTGGACTGATGAGCAAACACAAAGAAAGAGAACATGAAAAAAATTTTTCAATTTTGAACTAATTTTAAACTTTCAAAAAAGCTGCAAAAATGAGACAAAAACACTTCTGTAGGCCCTTCACCCAGACTGCCCAATTGTTCACATTGGTCATGTCTCTTTGTTCCCCTCCCCCCTGTATGTGTGTATATCTATTTATAGTATATATACATTTTTCTGAGCCATTTGAGAGCAATTATCCTTCTTTATCCCAAAATATTCCAGCATGTATTTCCTAAGAACAAAAACATTCCATTATATAACCACAGTACAATTACCAAAATCAAGACATTTAAAAATGATGGAATACTATTTTCTAATCTACAGAACTTTTTCAAATTGTACTAACCTTCACACCAAGGTTGTTTTTGTTTTGTTTTGTTTTTTTTTTCTGGTGTAAAATCTAATCCAGAAATATTCTTTTGAGTTGTGAAAACACATTTCCAGCATCTTCTCTGTCACCCCTCTCCCTTCATCCCACATCAATGCCATCACCAGTCCTTCTGGGAAAGGTGGCATCAGACCCAGAGCTGCAGGGTTTCATTGACCAGTCTGGTTGTGGACAATTGTAGGAGACAAAAGAAAAGCTTATTCTGCAAAAATATTTTCTGCAACCAGAAAAAGCTGATAATAGTAAAGGAAGAAGGGGGTAAAGAAAGTGATGGGAAATTTAAATATCTTTAATGCAAAAAGAAGCCACTTTTCCTTTCAGGATGACCCCAGAATATTATCCTGTACAATGATGCTCATCCACATGTGTATTTCAAATGCAGCACTGTTCTGGAAGACAGGTAGCAGAAACCTTAAAACGACGGTGGTATTTAAGAAGAATGTTGTAGATATTCTGCATTTTAAAGAAAGAGATTATAGAAATTCAGTTTGCTCCAGATACAAGTAAAAAGAGTAATCTATCATAAAACAAGTCTTACTTTTTAATTTGCCAGGATACATTATGCTACAGCACAGCCCGCTACGGCTTAGTTTAAGAGAGATTTAAAGTACATTAAATTATTAACGTTCAGGAAAGGCCTTATGAATGTCCTACAAGAAACCTGAGTTCCTCCAGGGCTTCTGAGCTACCAGCCAGGCCGGCTTGAGCTTTCAGATAAAACAGACGCCTGTTCAACGTACTGAACTTTCTTTTATGTGTGTCTGTGTTGGGAAGGGTGTCTTGTGTGCGTTTTAAAGAAAGAATTTCCGGACTTCCCTGGTGGCGCAGTGGTTAAGAATCTGCCTGCCAATGCAGGAGACATGGGTCCTGGGGGTCTTCGAGCCCTGGTCCAGAAAGATCCCACATGCGGCGGAGCAACTAAACCCGTGCACCACAACTACTGAGCCTGTGCTCTAGAGCCCGCGAGCCACAACTACCGAGCCCGTGCTCCACAGCTAGAGAAAGCCTGCGCGCAGCAACGAAGACCCAAAGCAGCCAAAAATAAATAAATTAATAAATAAAATTTTTAAATAAATAAATAATGAAGAAAGAATTTCACTGTTTAAAAAAAGCGTTTGAAAAGCACAGGCTGTACTAGGCAGAGATAGGGTAAAATCACAAGAATGTGGGAAACTCTCCCACCGCCCCTTGAGTCTGCCTCATTTCACATCGGAGAGGCGCTTTCTCTCTCTGCTGGCCAGGCTTCCCTACAAGCCAGCCCTGGCTGAAAGTATGTGGGTGAGAAACCAGCTCTCCTGGGAACCAGTGCCAGAGGAGGCCGCAGCTCCTCCAGGCAGGCCCTGGCACTGCCCACCCATCGACACCAGGGCACTGCACCCTCACCCCGCATGAATGCTACCCTTCTCTGCCTGCCACTCAGAATCAGACAGGAAACCTGGCACACTTCTCGGATTGCTGAAATGTTAACAGGACTCCATCCGTTGTCAAAACTTGTGCAAAATTCCACTTGACTTAGAACACTTTCCAAAATGCACCCATTATAACAGGGAGGAAAGAAATTCAAGAGACAAAGGGAAAAAAAGAAAAAAGAGAGACAAAGGGAGAAATGAAGAAATACAGAAACATCACTGAGAAGTCTAGCATGGGTAAGTAATTAGGGAGGTCCTGTGGAATTAGATTTGTTTTCTTTAAGGAAGGGGCATGAGAGGCCCTTTCTTCTGAAACATTTAGTAATTCTGGTCAGCAGTTGGGTTCAGAGGGTGATTCCCACAGATAATGCCAGTCCCTTGCATACAAAGGAAAGGGTTCTCTCTTAGCACAGTGGAAAGTCAAGAGTTTCTGAAATGATTTAATAACGTGTGCTACTGTAAAAACTAACACAGTGAGTGCTAAGACAGAGGGAGATGGGGAAACTGGGTGAGGGTGTATGAGAACTCCCTCTATCTCTGCAGCTTTTCTATAATCCTAAAATTATTCCAGGATAAAAATGTACAAAAAATAAAAAAGAAGCAGAGAGGCCAAACTCACTTGTGAATGAAAGTTCCAAAGTGTATATACAAGTCTTTTAAAAATGAATTTATGACACTAAATTCATTTGCCAACAAAATATGAAACTCTTCAGCTCTTTTTACCCAGCTACTGGAGTAGTCAGTTACATGACACTTAGAAATGAACTAAGGAAAAAGAGGTGAGGCAATTAAACGCTGGCTTAAAATATTGGTGGACTTGCACTTAAAAAACAGAAAGGTAAAAAAAAAAAAAACACCAAAATGGTAACTTCATATGCTGTTAATGATACTGAAAAGAATTATTCATGCTTCACCAAAAGGCCTGCCTATGTTCACCATATGTTCACGCCCTTGATAGCCACTAAAATCCTATGTGTTTGCCTTGGCATTTTAGGAATAGATTAACAACTGTCTGCACAAAAATCTAATCTTTTTAAAAGTCAAAAGAAAGTAAAAAGAAAGAAACGCTAAAGTGTTAGAACAACGTAATGAAGAATCTTTGGTATTGTGATTTGTCTGTAGAGAAAGTATGACCTAATTAACCAAACTTCCTTAGGCACAACTTTTCAAGACTGTGTCTGGTCCTTAAAGCAAGATCTACAGATCCCGTTTGTCATCTGTAAGAATCTCACTTGAGTCTGAACATCCTTGGGAAACAGACCATCAAATCGAGCAGGTGGAAGGACAACTCAGGCTCCTGAGGTTTATTGACAAGAAAAGAGAATCCACCTTCACATTTTAGCTTGCTTGTCCCCGCCCAGTGAGGGATCCACACAGAACTGACTGTACTTAAGTCATGGAGGAAGTGTCCGTGGAGAGGATTTCGACTCACTAGACACTCACTCAGATGCTGTGCTGGACCCTTCAGCAGGAGAGCCAGGAGAGCTTGCTTCAGGGAACACAGGCATTTTGTGTGCCATTCAGAACTTTTTAAGTCAAAAATCATATTTTTCCACATAATTTTAGGTCTTTTGTCTTTTACCTCAGAAATATTCTAGATCTCAGTTTTCTCATCTTTTGGGCTAGGTGCTATTTAAGGTTTCCTTAGCTCCTTTGTTCTGTAACTTTATTTTATGAGACCACCAAACTCATTCCTCCTATTGAAAATAATCCAAAAGTCTATGTTCTGTGTAAAGGTAATGAAGTTTCCTCTTCAGACAGTGCATTTTGGGAAAATGCAAAATTCCATCATATAGGAAGAAATCATTTTAAAATAAATACTTATTTAACAAGCATATAAGGACTTTAAAAATCCCTAGCCTCAAAGACATTTTCAACACTGGTACGTATTGGTATTAGGGGTGCAGAGATTTTAAACCATGTTAGGAATTGAACTAATGAGGTCAGAGTTCAATTTTTAAGTCCCATTTCCGTGTCACGGAAGATGAAAGAAGTCATGCAAAAAAAAAAAAAAGAAGAAGAAGAAGAAAGAAAGAAAGAAAAGAAAGCTCATTTGGGTCAAATCAATCAAAAAATATTGGCTTCTAAACTAAAATTAATAGCTGGCCTTGAAAAAAATAACATTTGTCCTTAAAAGTCTTTAACTTTTCTGAAATCCTCTTTTATTTTCAAACTTACAAAGACAAATTATTCGTACAACAAAGAACCTGCCTACACTTTTTTTGAAAATTCATTCTAAAACTTGTTTAAACAAGTAAGGGTTCCAATAGTTTACATAAAGATCCCTTTATCAGAGGCTAAAAGGAAAACATGGTCTGGGCCACATGAACGTGTGAACAGTATTAAAGAACTTTCAATGTTTTATTTTACTACCTCCAAATAACAGCCTTTTCTTAAAAAAATAAGACCTCAAAATTAACTGTGAAGCCACTAGTTTCACACTTTTCCCAAGAATATTATAGACAAAAATACAAGACAAATACTTTGAAGAGAGTCTTGAAGCATTACAAGATATTTTTAAATAGTTACTCTCCTTGTTTTATAAAAGTCATTTTACAATCATCTATTCTGTTTATTAGACACTTGGCTGGTGCCACGTAACTCTGGATTTCCTTTTGTATATACACTGGGTTGGCCAAAAAGTTCGTAAGAGCCTACGGAAAACCCCAAACGAACTTTTTGGCCAATCCAATACTTTCTCTCCCATTGGGTTCCTTCTTTCCTTCCTTCCTCTTTCCTTTGTCCCTTCTCTCTCTCTCTCTCTCCCCCACTCTCTTTCTCTTCTTTTTGTTCATTCCATCAACATAAGGTCCTGGATGTGTGCCGGAAATTATGTCTCACGTGTATTCGGATTCATGGAATAATGACCTTGGAAAAACTCAATGAAGATTTGATGGAAATGATGATAATTATGTAATGCATTAATATTGATCTTAAAACTTATTTGCATTCATATTGATCTAAAACCTATCTGCTGAGCTCCTTACGATGTTTAAAACATGTTCCATACGTTATTTTGAGTTTCTTTAAAAGATCTTAAGTAAAAAGAAAAACATCCATGGAGTTTGTAAAAAAAAAAAAAAAAAAAAATTTACTTCTTCATTTAAGGACAATACCCTACCTCCAAGACTCACTAAACACATCAGTGGAAATGTCACGTATCAGAAGTTACACACCAAGTGCTTTCGCCTCCACAGAGTTTTCCTGGCACATCTCTGCCCTCCTTCTGCACGAATTATGTACACACCTGTCTGCCCACACCTGGAGAGCAAAGTCCCACATCTTAGTCACTTTCGACTCCTACATGCACCTAACAACACAGAGTTCCTCACCCAGAAGGTCCTTAACGTATGTTTGTTTGGTTTAGGAAAGTAGAAGAAAAACAAAGGCAAATCAAAGACTGATATGAAGATATTACTACTCATTACCCTGATTTCCAAAGCTCAGTCAGGTAGTGCATCTACTGCACCCCAATTCCCCACCAACAGTGGGCAAAAAAAAAAAAAAAAAAAAGGTTTTTTCTATCAATTTTAGGAAGAAGGCCTCCTCTGGGCCTTCATCTTGTCCTCACCCAGGAGCTTTGGAAGCGGTACTCTAATAAAGTTCCACTGCCTTTCCATGTTTGCTATTTTCACAGTTTTTGGTGGCTGTGGGTGGGGGGCCGGGAAGGGCAACCTGATCACAGGTCATTAACTTCATAAAGAGTTTGGGGTCCACCTCGTTCTCAGCCACTTCCGGCTGGACAGCCTGTGACTTGGAGCAAGTTAGTAGACTCGCGGGGCCTAGCTAGGATTTCTGCAGGAACACAGTCACCTCCGGGGCTGGCCTGATGTTCAGAGGAGAAGCCAGTGAGGTCCGTAAAGCCCGGCAGAAACTAAATCCTCGCTGCGAGATCGTTCGTACAGGGGAAGCTGCTGTTGTGACATGATTCTTAGATTTTGCTTTTATTTTTCATTTTGTGTTTTTTGCCCCAGTTCATGATTTTGCAGTTCACCCAGTTCATAATTTTAAGGATATCCTGCAGCACATTGGAGGTGGAGTGAGAAGCGAAAAAAAAGGAAAGAAGAAGAAATGATGACTGGGTATTAGGTGTGAGGCATTTGAGACTTTCTCAGGTAATTTTTAATTCCTAAAATTATCTACGAGACCTAAAATAAGGTTTGAGACAATTCAAAGACAGAGAGACATTTTAACTGCACGAAAGACATCTTTTGAAGGGATAAGAAAATTCAGAAAAAGATGCTTTCCTTTCCTTTATTAAATGGGGATGAATATTTGACCCTTACAAATTCAAGGCCAAAATAGGGATTTCTGTTTTGAATTCCTTCCCTATGTGAAATCTTACATTCATTCTGATGCCTAAAAAAAATCGTTTACAAGTTACCTGGTTATTCACCAAGAGGCCAACTCCTTTTTAATTTTTTTCAGGTAACTTATGAAGCAAGGGATATTACGTTTGCATGTCACACATTTGAATTCCAGGCAAAAACTCAGACCTATGGCCTACAGCCTCTCACTCTGGTGTCCTCATTTTCATGAAATGTAGATTGCACATTCCTGAGGTCTCTGAAGGTCCTGGACCCTCCCAGCACAAGGTGCTGGTGGTAAGGTGCACATGATGGGGCTGCCCTGGCATTTTAAGGCAGGCTGAGGCTTGGGGTCCATGGGGCAGTGGCTTCAACATCAGAACCACCCCTGCCCATTTTCCCAGGAGGGCCAGAGGGAGACGGAGAAAAGCAAAGGGCGGGGCGGCAGGGCCCCAGGCACCAAGGCCTCGGGACTGAGGCACTTCTTCCAGAACCTTTGAAAAGTCTGGAAAGACTGGCTGGCCGAGGGCTGAGTTAAGACTCCCCAAGACACACCCAAGCCCTCCTCAGCTCCACCCGAAGAAGTCAGCGTGGAGGCATCAGCACTTTTTTGTCTTTCCCAGGACTTTTCAGGCACCTGGACAACAATGAAATTACGCCCATGTTTACAGAAAAGATTAACTACTTGTTGAAAGCTGCTCTGTAGATGTGCCTGACATTTAGTGGGCTTAACGCAGCATCACACTGTGCTGCATTCCTCAGCAGATGGAAACTCTACAGGAGGTGTGAATGCAAGAACACAATGGTTATGAAATAAATATTTCCCAGGAATGCAACAATTTAAAAAGAAGTAAAAACTCCTATTGGATAGAAGAGTTTACAAGAAGACGTGAATTCTAATAACTAAAGTTAGATCTTTTCTTGCACCATCGTGGTATACTGGTTTCAAATGCAGCTCAATTACTAACTTAGCGGCTTGACCTAAGCCAAGTCATGAAACTCCTTTAACCTCAGTTTCCCACCTGTGAAATGGGAAGTTTGTCGTGAGGCTTGAGATAACAATATACCTGGCACATGGTGGGTGTCTGCCAGGCAATGGTAACTATTATTAACCACTGATCTGATGTTTGTATAAAATATGTAACCTACTCAAACTTAATCACTATGCAGGTGTTACTATCTGCCATATATTAAGCTACACTGAATCTTACTTTGCCATCCTTTCCCAGAAAAATATTTAGAATAACCATTCTGAGTCAGCCAACTCTAAGCCTGTTTTCTCACTCTCCCTTGTTTCTCTGATCCAGTTCTGGGCTGAAGCTGTCACTCCATCACATCTACCTCCTGTCCCACTGCCACCAACCTCCACCAGACTTTCATCACCTCCCTCCTTCACTGGTACAACCGCTTCCTTAAGGCAACCCCTCCCACACACTGCTGGCCACAGCAATAATCCTATGGCTCCCTGCGACGGTCTTATCTCTCTGCTCCTTCAAAGGAGAACTTCACTGGCTCGGATGAGACCTGCAAGGGTTCCCCGTGCCTAACCCTAACCCACCACCGTGGATTCGAGGTCTCCCAGGTTCTGGCCCCAGCCCGTCCTTCCTCCTTCTATCTTACTGTTTCCCCACTTAAGCGAATGCTCCAAAAGGAGACCACTCTCTAGGCCTTGAAGCTGCACCTGTTTTTTCACTTCTCACACTTTTCTCATGCTCTTCTCTCCTCCAGGTGCGCTCTCTGCCCACTCTCTTTACCAACTGAAATTCTCCCAAGTCCAAGTCAACACCACTTCCTTTATAATAAAGTCTTACTAGTGCCGCCACTACAGATGTTATCTTGTCCCCTTACAAAGCCTCTGAGTCATGGGCACTGCTCCTGTGCATTATCCTGTTTGTATTATAGTACTCATGTACTTATCTTCCTCTAAAGAGCATCTGCCCCCTTCCAGAAGTCTTTGTATTTTCACCTTTGAATCTTCCCGACATCTAACACACAGCAGGTGCTCAGGATATACTGGCTGAATGAATGAATGAATACATGGACTTGAGGTACTTTCATCCTGTAAGTACAGGGCTGTCCAGTCTCATACACAAGTACATGGTGTAAACGCACAGGATGCCAGAGGGCAGGGGGAGGAGCCCCTGATTCTCATGCCAGCTCAGCCATGGTGGACTCCGGGATTTGGGGCAAGTCTTAATTTGTCTCTAAAGTGGAAAAGTGAGGTTTCTGTCCCCCTCAGGACCCCCTTCCACTCTAAAATTAAATGTAAATGCGCCTGTTTAACTTCATGCTGAGAAACAGGCTTCTTTAAAAGGTAGTTTAAAGCAAACTTTAAAATAGGTATCAAATAGTGACCACTATATTTCGCTTTGGAAATCATGAGTTCTGGAGAAATGTAAGCATTACCATTTTATGCACATATTTCTGAGGCTTAGTGACTGTATTTGGCGTGTAATCCTCCTACAAATTCCACACTTTGATCAGCGGAAGATCCAACTGGGGGACTTTGTAACTTGGCCACCAAATTTCACTACAGATTTGTCATTTCTTTTAACTACAGGAATAAGACTAGTGTAATTCTGCCATCACTGAAAAGAATATAGCATCTTATACAAGAAAAAGCCAAAGTTTAAATTTTCAAAAATAGACATCTTAAATGATCAAGCAGGTAACATGTACCAAACTTTAAAATATTAAGAAAAGCAGCGGAAGAAGGTAAATAAAGTAGTTGCAGATTCCATGCAGGGTAAAACAAAGACACAAAAGACAGGTGGGGGAAGGAGGGATAATCAGAGTGAGAAATATCAGGTCCTAAACAGTGACAAGTGTTACTAAATAAGGGACAGACAAAGGCAAGAGGCTGTAAAGTCACTTTCAAAGGAAAAATAAGATTTGGGCTCTGTACACGCTCAAATTAGCTTATTTAGGGAAGGGCTAAATACACACATTGATCATTAAAAAAATCACCAATCTGATTCAGCCAATAAAGTGGGAGTTTTAGAAATAAAGGAGTTTAGATGCAACCAGTCGCTCTCATACTGTTTTTTTAGGGGGGGGGGTTGTTTTGTTTTGTCGCTTTAAAAACAAAACACCTCTATTTAGAAAAACTTTCGGTCAGAAAAATGCTTTTAAAATCCTTCATCATCATTCACTTAGCAGAGGGCAGTCGAGTCAGAGCTGCCATCCTGCTTCTGCAAAGTGCGTGCCAGGGCCAAACAAATCCTTCAGCACGAGACGCTAAAAACTCCAGGAAAATAGGTGCGGTGCGGGCCCCGACTGTCTCCAGTCAGTCGCCTTTATTTTAAAATGCAGACCTCAGCGTTTGCGGGCTACTGTGTATTGTGCTAACGCTTCGCGTCTAAGGGCAAGTAGCACCAGCGCAAGCCGGGACAGGCCTGAGGAAGCTCCAGTACCTGGATCCGGAAGGAACGCCAGCCACACGCTGACTCAAGCCCCCCGCCCGCCGCCCCGCGGCCCTGGCAGCGCGATAACAACGCGCAGAAAAACAACCTCCCTCCAAGTTAGGTCACTTTTCACTTGAGTCTCTTTCCCCTTCCCGGGGAGATGTTAAAACTTGACAGGTTTATCAACAGCCTTTAGGCTGGAAAAACCGAACACAAGAAATGATGCTATACCAGGAGAAAACATCGAGCCTCGCCCAAATTTAACGTTCGGTGAAGAATCCTTATAAACCGGGTATCTTTATGCAGTTCATTAACCCAGATATTAATTACAAATTTACTTCTACAAGAAGCCAAGGGAGTGAAATATTCCATTAACAGCCATGTTTACTGTCAACTTAAAACATAGGGACGCTAAGATAACCGAAGCATATTCAATAAAAAAGGAACAAAAAACCCAAAAAACCGCTTGGTTCATAAATGCAGGAAAGAAGCAACCTTGCAAATTCTGACTTGGATTTAAATGTGTGGATTCAAAAGCATGTGCTTTCCAAATACTGCAAGACTGGGAGGGAAAAGTAAAGTTTCGGATTTAAATGGTTGGCCAACTTTTCAAACAAACTTAAAAACCAAAGTGTAAATGAGCAAACATTTCTCCCCAGTCTCCCTAATGGTTTGGCATATTTTTTCCTGGAAACCCCCAGGTGCATTTTGTTCATTAAAGAAAGAGCTCCAAGATTGAGACAAATTCTTTGCTAGCTCAAAAAGAGAAAATAAATTTTCAAGGTGCTGCGGGAAGATAAAGAAATGAATAAATCGAAGCAGAAAGCAGGTTGCAACTCGAGTAGTCCGTCCCGGCCTCCAAAACTGCTGGCAAAACAAAAACCCCCTGGAGTGTATTCAGTTTGTTCCTCCCCAGCCTAAGGCCACAAGGCTAGATCGACAAAGTTCTGGAACTCAGGCCTCTTCCCCCGAAGCCCTGCAAGGGAAGGACTTGCAGGGGGCGGGAAAGGGGGGTGAGAGCCGCAGAATTCTCACGGCTCACGTGGGAGAGTCCGGCTCCGGCGACCGGGTAAATGTACGTTGATTATCTTTCTCCACCCGGACCCGATTGACCTCCCCCTCCCCAAGCTGGGTTTCCCGGATGATTCGGAGAGGCAGACCCCGCCCTCCTCCCAGGGCGCCCCCAGCATCGCGGGCCGGCCGGGATGGTACGCGGAGCCTCCCCTCTACGGGCCCCTGCCCGCGCTATCCCGCTCAGAGCGCAAGACGCGCTCCGCCACCGAGACACTGAGGCCGTTCCTCGGATGCTTTTTAAAAACCGGGAAACAAAGGGCGCAGGCGCAGGGCCACAGGTGTGCTCGCTGGCGGGGGCTGCCGCGCGGCTGATCCGGGCTTGGGGGACAGGCGGCCGACCCCGCCGGGAAACCTGGTTTGGGTAGCAGGCGAGGCCGAGGCGCGGCCTTCTCGACCCGCGACCCCGAGCTGCCGGGACGCGCAGCCTCCGCACAAAAGCCCCCGGATGGCCGAGCAGCCCAGGCGCCGCTGCGGACGTGGTCTCGGGGTGACCACGAGCTTGCGATGAGCCACTAGCCACAGCCGAGAGCCGAGTTCACCCTGGCCACCCGACAGGCCGGAGCCCCCCCGCTCCCCTCGCTGTTTTACTTTTGGTTACAGTTCGAGAGGTTGGGTTTAGTGGTCGCAGCCACGCCCGCCTGACCTCCCACCTGCGGCCCGGGACAAAGGCGATGCCTCGCTGGGGACAGTCCCGGGTACAGCCGGGACCCCCGCCGTCCAGCACGCCCTGCCTGCACCCTCGCTGGCTGGCCTCGGGCCCCGGCACGCGGGAAGCGAGAAGGGGGGCCCGAGTCCCCGCCGGCAGCGAAGGAGACGCTCCTCTGCGGGTTGGCGCACGTGCCCACCCGGTCTGCGCGGTGCGCCGGGACACTCGGTCTTGCCCCAGCGCGAACAGGAAATGCGTGCATGACCTCGGACAAAGAGACTGTCCCCTTTCTGGACCTGAGCTTCCTCTCGGTCAGAGGTCGACGGTCCCTCCCGGTCCCAGGGTACTAGGGGAGTGTAGAGACCCCGCCGCCCCGGCCCACCGGCCCACGCACACCGCGCGCTCCGGGTCGGCCCGGTACCCACCAGTAGCCGTCCGAGTTCTGGTCGGTGGCCGTGCAGCGCCGGTAGTACATCCTGCCGGTGCCCCCGCCGCCGGTCATCTCGCAGCGCAGGTCGGGGCCGGACTCGGCGCGGGTCATGCGGCCCAGCGTGTTGATCCGCGGGTTGGAGCCTCCGTTGCAGCTCATGTTGGTTGGCACTCGGAGCGCCGCTCAGCGCCGAGGCGGACGCGAGGGCGGGCCGGCTCGGAGAGGGCGAGGGGCTCCCAGGAAAGGCCCAAAACGGGTACTGGGCTGGGGGCGCAGAAGGATCGCGAGGACGCTCCTCTCCACCGAGGCCGTTCTGGACACTGCGAGCGCGGCACGGCGGGCGGGCGTCGGGCGCCGGGGACAGCGACGGGCCGGGAGTGGAAGCGGGAGCGAGGGCTGCGGCTCTCAGGGCGGCGAGGGCGCAGAGGAGCAGGGCCGTGGCGGGGTGGTGGTGTTGGTCGGCGAGGGCTCGAGTCTCCTCCCCGCTGGCACCCGACGCTGCCGAGGCCACACCTGGTCGGTTTCTTCCCAGGGCGGGGTGCGGCCGCCGCGCCTCCCCGCCCCATCGGGTGTCACCGACGCGCACCGGCCGCCCCTCCCCACCTGCGCCACCGGCCCGCGGCGGCTCCGCCCTCCGCGCCGGGGCCTGAGTAACGCGCAAGGGGCGGAGGCCCGGGACCCGCGCGCCCCCAGCGCGCGCGGCCGGCCGAGGGGTGGATGTGCGCTCCGCGCGTCGCCGCAGTAGCCGGGAAAGCAGGGCCCCCGCTTTTGAGGATTTCTACGGCCCCCGGGTGGAAATAGGCCAAAAAATAAGTCATTCCATTGGACAGTTACTTATTAAACTTTTACTTCTGCTTATCCCTGAAAACGGTGCCAGCCAAGCTTTGGCTAGAAACAGTTGAGGAGAGAATGCTTAGATGATGAGGTTTTCGGAGACTCTTTCTGAATTTTTATTCCGGTAATTCAGAAAATTGCCTCAGAAGTATGTTTTCCGACGTGTAAAACGATTTTTACCCAGAACCACCGCTTTCTGGAGAAGTCTTCACCGTAAATAACTAATTTCTTTAGCATGAAGATAAAGAGGAATCCACTACAGTCAGTTTCCATAGGGTACCATGAAACTATAAATTGCAGTGTCTTTTATTTTGCCTGGTGATGGTCAGTCATTTTAAACGAGAAATGGCAAAGACTTCCACCCCAGACCGCTTCCAAATTTTATTTAAAAACCTTAGGACCACTCCTCTCTGCGTGCCCCTGACTGAGCACCTTCTCCCCGGCCCCATCCCTTTTGAAACGGCTTTTCCCAAAAGTCAGTGGTGGTGGCCTTCCTGGGACTTCAGTCTACCTGAGAGCAGCAGAGAACCCTGAACAGAGATCGTCCACTGGGTACAGTTGAGTCACTCAGAGCCAGAACATTCCAGCCACCTGATCTAGGGCCCCTCCCAATTAGTGGCTGCCTGCAAACAACATCACAGTCTCTGTGACTCGGGTTTAGATCCAGACCCAGTCACAACATCCATAAAAAGCTGTTTTGATAATTTGGAAAAACTGTTCAATTACTCTTTAATAAACACCATTTAAAGATCTTTATAATAAACATTTGTCATCTCCCTAAACAATGACAGTTAACTCACTTTCTTATACAGTATATTTCTGAAATGTTTATAAACTGAAAAGAACAAAAATCAAACTATATTTGCATGTTGTAAAGGGAGTGGAGGGAGTTCTCTAAAAGGTCCCAGATTATAGCACCCCAAGTTACACCTCAAATTTTAGGCAGAAATCTTTGACAAAATGTCCTTTTTCTCTACAATGGTCCACAGAGTTGACCAGCCTAAATCCAAGGAGTCAAAGATAGCATGAGATGAAAGTTTACCACTGTTAGCACTCAATAATTCCCATCATTTTCTCAGTTTCCTCTTCTAGTAAAGGCAAATGTGATAAAGTGTTCAAATGATTTCACAAACACTGATGTATACACAAGAATGGTGTTTCTTCTGAAATTGAATCAATGGCTGGAAGTCAGCATCAGCACAAGTGGCCCAGATGTTCATGGGTCGGCAGAGGGGAAGTCTTTTGGGGTGTCAGTCCATAATATGCAAAATACTTCTATGCAACTCATTTGTTCAGCAAGTAGTTATAACCTCCTATACAAAAGGACCAATGCTAGACTTTGGAATATACACAGAATGTCCTTGAAAACATTATATAGTAAAACTTCAATTTTAAAAATTCAGGGATTCCTTCAGTCCACTAATGTGTAAATAGAAGGTCATACAATTGCACAGTAGAATTCTCCTTAAACACAGCACACATCTATGAGCCACCTCCCAGTGGTGGCAAAAGCTGTGCTCAGCCAAGGGGTCCCTCTGAGAGCTCCCACTGGGTAGTCAGGAGCCCAGCTACTCACCCAGACTCGCAGAGCTGTTTACAAAACGGGGGTAGAGGTGAAGAACACAGCCCACCGATTACACATTTCTGGCTGCCTGTTGCTTCCCGGCCTACCTTACTGCTTCCTGTTCTCCTTAAGATGTTCCCAAGAAGGCAACCGACTTCCAGCTAGCCAAACATGCTGGGTCTGGGAAGACAATGACTTTCATTTGCCTTTCTCTAGGGAAGATAGGAGGATGAAATAAAAGGTCGACATGACAGATGGAATCCAGACATACATGCATTCGTCGTCTAAATTGACTGTCTCACAGGAGGCCCCCCAGTGAAGGCTGGGGATCAGAAGACCATCCTCTGATATGAGTGCTGCAATTTACTTGGGAAGCGCTCCATCTCCTCAGGTGCTAGATGGAAATACTTGTCCTGCCAACTTTCCAGACCTACAGTGAGGATCAAGTGAGATAAAGTATGTGAACATTCTTGGAAACATATAAAGCAATGGCACCACTCATTAAACCAAAAGCTCTTTGCTGGGTGTGAAATTTTTAGCTCTAGTGCTTCTGTCTTTACCCCACATGTGACTCAGTATAATTCCCCCTTGGAGACATTTAACATTCATTCAAGCAGTTATTAAGCATCTACTGTGTCACACAGCAGGCTCACTGCTGGTCACTGTAGGATATCTGTAGGAAAACAAATAATTGCAATATAATGTTAGGTCTGCTGTTATAAAGGTAGGTCTTCAGAGTTGTGGGGCACAGCAGAGGGGCTGAAAAGTAGCTTTTTTCTTACAACTAGGTTTCTACAGTTTAGAGTGCAAGGTCTGGCAAAGTCCTCGCTAGCTGACCTAAGGTCAGCTATTTTTTCCCTACCACTTGTAGATACCTGCCCTTGTACTTTTAGAGACACATCACTGACAAGTCACTTTCTCTCTGGCTGAACTTAAAAATGACCTTGCAGTGAGGAAAGAGGCATCAGTTGTATCCTGAACATATTTTTAAAATGAAACAGCACCTTGATTTCAGTGAGATTAAGAACCATTTACTTGCTCAAAATCCTATGGGAACTCTCTCCTATCGCTTTGTTGGTAAATGATAATGCTTTACCATAGAAAAGATTTACAGCCCATGAGCTAAAATATCTGTTCTGCCTGCCAGGGAAGCAGTATTTTTTTTTTCTTTTACCTTTTTTTTTTTTGGCCTCACCGTGCAGCTTGTGGGATCTTAGTTCCCCGACTAAGGGATCGAACACAGGCCCCAGCAGTGAAAGCGCCGAATTCTAACCGCTGGACTGCCAGGGAATTCCCAGGGAAGTAGTATTTTAACAAATCAGAACTACAGACACTAGGATTGGAATTGTAAAAATAAATAAATATATATATTTTTTACTTCCTTATTTTTCCATTTGTATGAATAAATTAGAATCTTCCAGAAATCATAAAATCTGTGTTCTCAACATTATAAAAATAAGATTGATCTCTCCTAAAGTTGTTGAAACTATTCAAAGCTTTGAATGAAGAAAGCAGTTTCATAAACCACAGAAATTCCATTTCAGAAATGGGAAAGTGTTTGTGAAATATATACATTAGCCCAGAACTCTCTTTATTTTCCTTGGTTCAAGTGTCCTTCAGAAACAGAAGAATTTCTGTTTGTAGTAGTTTTCCATTTTTGCCAGAGAAGGGTGATTAACTTTTCAGAAATTGAATAGCTGAGAGAAACATCTCAAATACATTTTCTGTTTCTGTACTGATGAGTTGCCCCATTGTTTCGGCACAGATAATATCCAATAAATCATGCTATCCTTTGTGGGTTTTGTTTTGTTTTTGTTTTTTTTAACTATGGGGTGGTTAGTTGTTTGGGGTTTTTTCTTTCTCTTTTTTAATAAATTTGTTTATTTTATTTATTTATTTTTGGCTGTGTTGGGTCTTTGCTGCTGAGCACGGGCTTTCTCTAGTTGCGGCGAGTGGGGGCTACTCTTCGTTGCAGTGTGCGGTCTTCTCATTGTGGTGGCTTCTCATTGTGGAGCACGAACGGGCTCTAGGTGCGCGGGCTTCAGCAGTTGCGGCACGTGGGCTCAGTAGTTGTGGCTCGTGGGCTCTAGAGCACAGGCTCAGTAGTTGTGGCACACGGGCTTAGTTGCTCCACGGCATGTGGGATCTTCCTGGACCAGGGCTCCAACATGTGCATTGGCAGGCAGATTCATAACCACTGCACCACCAGGGAAGTCCATCCTTTGTGTGTGTGTGTTTTTTTTTAAGAAGATGTTGGGGGTAGTTTATTAATTTATTTATTAATTTTTCTGTGTTGGGTCTTCGTTTCTGTGCAAGGGCTTTCTCTAGTTGTGGCAAGCGGGGGCCACTCTTCATCGCGGTGCACGGGCCTCTCACTATCGCGGCCTCTCTTGTTGCGGAGCACAGGCTCCAGACGTGCAGGCTCAGTAGTTGTGGCTCACGGGCCTAGTTGCCCCACGGCATGTGGGATCCTCCCAGACCAGGGCTCGAACCCGTGTCCCCTGCATTAGCAGGCAGATTCTCAACCACTGCGCCACCAGGGAGGCCCCATCCTTTGTGTTTTGAGTATGTTTTTTGACTACATTTAATTGGATAGCATAGATATTGGAGATTCATCTATACTTTCCTGCCAGATCTTCTTTTTCATTAAGAGCCCAAGTTTGCAAGAGAGGGAGGCTGGAAGTTAAGGGAGTGGATCATGGCATGCATAGGTATGGGCTACACAGAAGACACCTACACCCTTAGCCAAGTGACTTCTAACCCACCAAGCTAAACAATAACTCACCTTAATTTTGTTGGGCAAGCACACAGTCACTGGATAGAATACAGGAGCCAAATAAGCTAGCCTTTAAAATATACTCTCAAAGGAATCTTTTAAGCTTATGTTTGTGAGGGACTGTCATTGTGAGTAGATTGTCCTTCTACCGTGTTGGGATTGGAACATGTACGCAAATTTCTACGAAGTCAGATACACTTCACTGCTGGTAAACCCTGTTACCAGCCAATACCACGTGGACGTATATTGTGCTAAGAGCTCCATGAAGAAAATTATGAAGTGCTATTGATCCTTTACCAAAAGAATTAAAAATTTATATTCCTTAAAGAATTTCAGAAACAAAAGCTGCCTTCAAGAACTTTTATACGAATTGTTTTCAAAACATTGAGAGTCTTGGAACTCCTCCTACCAATGAAACCCAGTAGCTAAAACAGATCATGGGGGGGCGGGGGGCAGACTGGTTGTACCCTGCTGGGAGCCCAGTCCCCACCCTCTGCACCTAGGCTCTGGAGCATTTCCCTGACAGAAGAGCCGTATAAACCAAAAGCCACATTTTAATAAAAGAAAATAGTGAGTCCCAGAAAGGTTAATAAACTTCCCTGAGTTAATGATTGGTATTAACTTGAAACCAAGAAACTATCTGATCAATTGTTATTTATCTACACTAGACACATAGGATGTCTGGAAACACAGTGAGTATAAAGTAATCAGCATGCTTTGCAGAAGGTACATCAAACAAAACTACTCTTATTATTTTTAACCATATTTCTATAGGTGAGGTGATTGTCTTTCTTGGCATTCTCAAATCACAGGGCATGTTTTTGTTTTGGTTTGGTTGTTTGTTTTATTTTGTTTTTAATATAGCCTCCATCATTTAGAAAAAGTGAAACTAGAGATTCATATGCAAACAACATAAAATCAGAATGGAAATTAAGCCATAAATGATCTGACATGTAACTTTGGGTAGAGTATAGTGCAAACCAAATGTCACCTAGTGTCTGAAGTGACCATCCTTCAAAATTGTAGACATTCACAGGCAATAACAAGTTCCATACAAATACTCTTCTATACAAATGGAAGAAGAGTAAGGTAGAAATAAGATTGCCATTTTATCATCATGAAAGATGTATTAGATTTATTGCACATACATTGTTTCCCTGATGCAGAGAGAAGTGTCCACATAAGGGAGTTTAAAGAATAAGCTCCTGTCTTCAGTTATGTTGACATCTAAAGCAGGAGACAAAATATGAAACATAAATCAACTTGCAGTGTTACAAAAACACAAAAAGTGAGCATCTAAATAGAGCAGGAGCTAGGAGAGAAAAAATGACAAAACCATCCTCAGCTTCAACTGACTCTCCTAACCTAAGGTTGCAATAGTTTAATTTTGTCAGAGACTTGGTAAGATTACAGATCAACAGGAAGAAACTATTCAAACTCCTCACCGTACACAGAGAAAACAGGCCATGAGAATTTGCATTTCTTGTCCAGGTCTCAGCCTGTGAGGCAAACCTAAATTAGAGCTGAAAGTTTGCTAGCAAACCAAGTAGGAGACTTGCTTAGAAGGATGAGTCTAAAGTTGGGGTCTGCCCCCCAACCGATTATAAAAGTATGTATGTTTGCTGTAGGATACTCAGAAAAGGTAGAAGGGAATGTAAGAAACAGGTAAGAAAATTTTATCTACAATATACCATCCAAACAAGAGTACTAACACTAAGCATTTTTTGTAGATTTCCTTCCAGTTTTTTTTTTCCAATGAATTTTTCACCTAACTGATGTCAGACTCTCTATACAGATCTGTATCCAGCGTCTTAATTTAGCATTATATCATGAGTATTTTCCAACCCCGTTTAAAATGTCTTGTTAGCTTTGCTTTAAAAAATGCATACTGCACCCTGGTGGCACAGTGGTTGAGAGTCCGCCTGCCGATACAGGGGACACGGGTTCGTGCCCCAGTCCGGGAAGATCCCACATGCCGTGGAGGGGCTGGGCCCGTGAGCCATGGTCGCTGAGCCTGCGCGTCCGGAGCCTGTGCTCCGCAACGGGAGAGACCACAACAGTGAGAGGCCTGCGTACCCACCCCCCCAAAAAAAAGCATACTTTTTTGTTGTTTTGTTTGTTTTTTAGGGTTTTTTTGTTTTTTTTTTTGCGGTATGCGGGCCTCTCACTGCTGTGGCCTCTCCCGTTTCGGAGCACAGCCTCCGGACGCGCAAGCTCCGCTCACGGGCCCAGCCGCTCCGCGGCAGCACATGGGATCCTCCCGGACCGGGGCACGAACCCGCGTCCCCTGCATCAGCAGGCGGACTCCCAGCCACTGCGCCACCAGGGTAGCCCTGTTTGTTTTTTTAAAAAGGCTTTGTGAAAGTGGCAAGGGGCAGATGCTGGAGGTTTCCATACAAGCAATCCACCCCTCTTCTAGAATTTTCTTATTAATGGCAAACAGCAGCCCCTGTGGATGGGAAACAAGTGGGCGAGGGCGAGGCAGGGCTGGAGGTGGGGAGCAATCCTTCACGGGAGGCAGCTACAACCATCACCAAACGGTGTTTACAGAAACAGTCCTGCCTCAAAGGGTGCAGGCAAGTCCTTGTAGGGTCTTCCCAGCGATCCTTCCTTAGCCTTAGCTTCCCTTTAGCAAGAGCTGGGTTCAAGAAAAAGTCATGCAAAACCAAGAGGAGAGTATAGAGGATTGTTTCTTCTGCCGTAAATCAATGCCTTTGACAACAAATCTAACTTGATTTGATTTGTGCGTGTGTTTTTTTAATGATTTGCAGAATTTAAACTGAAACATTTAAACCTTGCTGACATCAGCCAGAAACGTTTCACATTCAGGAAAAAGTTATAGCACAGTTCCGAAGCAGTTTCAGCAAACGCTGAAGCTGTTCTGTCTTGCGGAGGTGGGTGTGGAGAGCTACACGTTATTCTCTATTCTCGTTAAACCTGCCTGACGGCCCCTGGGAGTTGTAACTGCTTAGCAGTTTGGCTCCAGGTAGAATCTAGGAAAGCCTCTGGAGTCTTTTCCCACCCAGGCACTCAGAAGAGATGTCAGCTATCATCTCTAAACAAGCTTTTATTTTTCTTTACTGAATAAGGAAAAAAAAATTTAACGAGTTAAAACTGGAATTACTGTGTTCTTAAAACAAAAATCAGTATTCCTATTTCATGTACCTCTGAGAAAAATGTAATACACAAAAGGAGGGTTTTTAAACCTCTTTTTAACTACAGAGGGACTTGGCTTATAAGAGGGACTTAATATTAAATACATCTTACCATAAAAGGGGAAATCGACAGTAACACAATAACAGTAGGGGACTTTAACACCCCACTTTCACCAGGGGACAGATCAGCCAAAATGAAAATAAATAAGGAAACACAAGCTTTAAATGACACATTAAACAAGATGGACTTAATTGATATTTATAGGACATTCCATCCAAAAACAACAGAATACACTTTCTTCTCAAGTGCTCATGGAACATTCTCCAGGATAGATCATACCTTGGGTCACAAATCAAGCCTTGGTAAACTTAAGAAAATTGAAATTGTATTGAGTAAATTTTCCAACCACAATGCTATGAGACTAGATATCAATTACAGGAAAAAAACTGTAAAAAATACAAAGGATGGAGGCTAAACAATATACTACTAAATAACCAAGAGATCACTGAAGAAATCAAAGAGGAAATCAGAAAATACCTAGAAACAAATGACAATGAAAACACGACGACCCAAAACCTATGGGATGCAGCAAAAGCAATTCTAAGAAGGAAGTTTATAGGAATACAATCCTACCTCAAGAAACAAGAAACATCTCAAATAAACAACCTAACCTTACACCTAAAGCAATTAGAGAAAGAAGAACAAAAAAACCCCAAAGTTAGTAGAAGGAAAGAAATCATAAAGATCAGATCAGAAATAAATGAAAAAGAAATGAAGGAAATAATAGCAAAGATCAATAAAACTAAAAGCTGGTTCTTTGAGAAGATAAACAAAATTGATAAACCGTTAGCCAGACTCATCAAGAAAAAAAGGGAGAAGACTAAAATCAATAGAATTAGAAATGAAAAAGGAGAAGTAACAACTGACACTACAGAAATACAAAGGATCATGAGAGATTACTATAAGCAACTATATGCCAATAAAATGGACAACCTGGAAGAAACTGACAAATTCTTAGAAAAGCACAACCTTTCAAGACTGAACCAGGAAGAAATAGAAAATATAAACAGACCAATCACAAGCACTGAAATTAAAACTGATTTAAAATCTTCCAACAAACAAAAGCCCAGGACCAGATGGCTTCACAGGTGAATTCTATCAAATATTTAGAGAAGAGCTAACACCTATCCTTCTCAAACTCTTCCAAAATATAGCAGAGGGAGGAACACTCCCAAACACATTCTACGAGGCCACCATCACCATGATACCAAAACCAGACAAGGATGTCACAAAGAAAGAAAACTACAGGCCAATATCACTGATAAACATAGATGCAAAAATCCTCAACAAAATACTAGCAAACAGAATCCAGCAGCACATTAAAAGGATAATACACCATGACCAACTGGGGTTTAACCCAGGAATGCAAGGATGCTTCAATATATGCAAATCGGGCTTCCCTGGTGGCGCAGTGGTTGAGAGTCCGCCTGCCGATGCAGGGGACACGGGTTCGTGCCCCGGTCCGGGAAGATCCCACATGCCACGGAGCGGCTGGGCCCGTGAGCCACGGCCGCTGAGCCTGCGCGTCCGGAGCCTGTGCTCCGCAATGGGAGAGGCCACAACAGTGAGAGGTCTGCGTACCGCAAAAAAAAAAAAAAAAAAAAAAAAAAAGTCATCTAGAAATGATTTAAAGTATACGGGGGGATATGCGTAGGTTATATGCAAATACTATACCACTTTACATAAGGGACTTGAGCATCTGTGGGTTTTGGCATCTCCAGGGGTCCTGGAATGAATCTCCCTGATACCGAGCCCAAGGAGAGACCCACCAAATGTCATCCAAATCTGATCCTGCAAACGGTGATGTGAAAAAAAAAAAAAATCATGCAGACAAAAGGAAAAGGGGATGCAAAAGGAAAACGAGCCAAAGTGACCAACCAAGAAATGAAAGAAGACGCACCTGCAGAAATACAGCTGCTAAGGAAAGGCCAGCCTCTGTGGAGCAGGGGAGAAAGAAGCCAAATCTGATCAACATAAAGGGAGTCTCACCAGCTGTCCTGGTGCCCCCCTTCTTGTACAGTCCAGAGGAATTGTTCTATCAACTATTTTGTAAATGCAAGATTTTAATTGTTCTAGAAATACACTTTTATGAAGGAGGATACCCACTCTATGCCTTAAAATTTTTTTTATAAGTATAAGTACATTTTTTAAGAAGTGAGTTCATCGGCTGGTTGGTTGTTTTCAGTACCACCAAAAATTAATGAAATATCAATTTAAAGGAGGCTTTGATCATAGGCTGGGGCTGGGGGGAGAGTGTGTTGGCAGTTTTTAATGTAACAAGAAGCACAGCCAAATGGCAATTTGAAGTCAAAATCATGCATTTAACTTGTTGTAAACATTTTCTATGACTTACTTTATCTCCCTGTTGTCTTTTGGTAGAATTATTTATAAAACTGTTCCCTGATCCTTGCTCTTCCTAATAGAATTGGGCACTCTCTGTGACAACTTTGTTCTCAGTAGCCCAGCTTTTCCTAATAATGCTGTTAAAGTGCTGTGAAAAATTGGAAAATTTTGAGCATGTAGTGTATATGATATTAAATGATGACCTAGTAGAATTTTAGTTAACAAGTTATCAATGTTTTAAAATCATGGTCTATATTTTTCCAGCTGTATTGAGATGTAACTGAGGGATAACACTGTGGGAGTTTAAGGTGTACAATGTGGTGATTTGATACATGCATATGTATCAAAATGATTATCACAGTAGGGTTAGTTAACACCTCTATCACTTTGTATAATTGTGTGTGTGTGTGTGGTAAGAACACTGAAGATCTAGTCTCTTAACTTTCAAGTATACAATACAGTATTGTTAACTATAGTCACTATGTGTACATTACATCCACAGAACGTATTCATCTTATAACTGGAGTTTGTACTCTTTGACTAACATCTCCCCATTACCCCCACTCCTTAGCCCCTGGTAATCACCTCTCTGCTCTGTTTCTATAAGTCTGTTTTTTTAAGATTCCACAGATAAGTGAGATGATACAATATTTGTCTGTCTGACTTATTGCACTTAGCAGAATGCCCTCAAAGTCTTTGCAGAACCTCTTTTTAAGAACAATTTGTCTCCAAATTTTAAGCTGGAAAGTCAATAGAATAACTGTTTGGAAAAAAATTATATAGCTTTTAAATTTTTCAGTGCTTGCATTAAGAACTGTATAAAAATTGATCATCATGCGTATATACTGATCACCAAATGAAAACCAGTAAAACATCAATTAAAGAGGAAAGAAAGTCTGAAAACACAAGGCCTGGTAGAAATCATAGGTAGAGAGATAGGGGCTCCTGACCCAGAGAGGTTCTGTAACTTGTCTGACATCACAGAGCAAGACATGAGTCATGCTTTCAGGGTCCTTCCCGCCCAGCCCAGGGTTGTGTCCACTACCCCACATGGTCTCCTTGGGGCAACTCATCATCGTACAGTCATGTATGGCTTGCAAAGCCAAAGAGCCAAAAATGGGTTCAAATCTAGATTTTCTCATTCGCTAGATTGCCGATGACAATGATTCCCAACCCAAACTGTGTATCAGGTCATCTGAAGGAGCTCTGAAAAAAATACAGTTTCTCGGACTCCTTTTCCAGAGAATCTGACTCATTCGTTCTCGGGTGGGGTCCAGGCATTTTAATTTTTAAAGAAACTTCCTCAGGTGCAGCTGATTAGATGAAAATCAGTGCTCCATGGCTCTGGTTCTCCACCCTGGGCACCCACTGGAGTCACTCGGGGGAGCTTTAAAAGCTACATGCCTGAGTCCCATCTTCAGAGAGGCTGATTCACCTAGTCTGAGGCTCAGCCTCTGCACAAAAGCAGATGACTCCATCATGTAGCCAGGGACGAGAACCAGTGCTCATGGGCTCCTTGAACCATGAAGCTCTAGTCTAAGTTATCTCCCAAGGAAGCTTTAGGGACCTGATCATTGCCATTCCTAAAATTCCAGAGCTGTCAAAGCGCAATAAAGGCTTTCTGATAGACTTGTCTAAGGAGGCTCGATGTTAATGGACAGGTGAGAAGGAAAGGGCAAGCTTAAGAAATAACGAGCATTTAGTATGAAAAGGTCCCGAGGGTAGATGATGCAGTCAGTCAAGCAAATATTAAGACGTTATCTTACAAACGCACAGGTGGCACTTTGGGGGGCGGTAAAGTCTACTCTCCAAAGCCTGGCATCTCCTTATTTCCGAGGATATTTCGAGAGTGGAAATGAGCAAATTCTACCTACCTTAACTAACTCCTATCACAGACAGAATCACTCTCGACCGAGTCTAATGGCAATCCTGCCACAAGGCTCTGGAGAACAGGATAATTCATTTACCAGATGCTGTGCCCCGTAGGTGAGCAACAAAGGATGTTATAATGAAGGATATGACCCACCAATAGGAATTCATACCATAGAAGAGCTATTTTCCTGAATGACTAAGAAAACTGATTTCTCCATTAAACGTTATTTAGCAAGAACGATAAGTGAGCAAGTAGGCTAGCAGAGCTGTCCAGGCTGCACAAGCCACATCTGGAATAAACATGGTGGGGAAGACATTTATCAGCCTATATTAACAGGGCCTATCTTGGCATGGAGGGACTATGGTGATTTTTATTGTCTCCTTTATATTTTTCCATCTTTCCTAAATGTTTTATCAAGTACAAGTATTACTCTTTTAAAAAAAAATTTACTTATTTATTTTTGGCTGCATCAGTTCTTAGTTGCAGCATGTGCGATCTTCGCTGCAGCACGAGGGATCTTTTGTTGTGGTGCGCGGGCTTCTCTCTAGTTGTGGCATGGTGCCTCTCTAGTTGTGGCACATGGGCTTAGTTGCCCCATGGCATGTGGGATCTTAGTTGCCTGACCAGGGATTGAACCCACGTCCCCTGCATTGGAAGGCAGATTCTCAACCACTGCACCACCAGGGAAGTCCCCTATAGTAAGTAGGTTTTTATACATTTGATGAACAAGTGAATTTCCTCTCAAAGAAGAACGGTAGCACTTTATAACGATAACATATGTTTATTTACATGGAGCCATTTTCAAAGCATGTGAAACTTGCAGCTCCAAATGGGATCCCCAGAACGGCAGAACTGACATCTCCTGGGAATTTCTTAGAAATTCAGTATCTTAGCCTCCTGCTTCCTCCCTCTGTTCCCTCCCGCTACACACACCCCACTGAATCAGTTTTAATAAAATCCCCAGGCAACTCTCATGCCGTTCAATTTTGAGAAGAATTGGTCTAGAGCATCGTCCCTCAACCTTGGCTGCACTTCAGGAATCAATGGGGACTCCAAAATACAGATGCCTGGGTTCCAGCCCCCAAGAGTCTAATTTAATCAGTCTGAGAACCAGGATTCTTAAAAATGCCCCCAGTGTGCAGCCAGGGATAAGAAACATTTGCTCAGCATCCTTGCTTGAGAGCTTCAAAACTCCTGCAGTATTTTGTAAGCCAGTGTCTCACCTACACAGTGATTTCTCTCCTCTTTACTACTCAACCTTCCCTTATCGTATTACTTTTCCTCTTCCAAAAAATACCTCCTAGTTTCCTTTGTCAATACATGTTTATTGAGCATCTAGAATTTGCATAAACACAAAACCTGTTCTTAAACTTCCTTCTGTAGTAAATTATCTAAATGTTCTTTCTTGGGCTCGTTCTTCATGAATCCTCTTTTTTTTAAAAAAATAAATTTATGTATTTGTTTATTGGCTGCATTGGATCTTCACTGCTGTGCAGGGGCTTTCTCTAGTTGCAGCGAGCGGGGGCTACTCTTTGTTGCTGTGTGCGGGCTTCTCACTGCGGGGGCTTCTCCTTGTTATGGAGCACAAGCTCTAGGCACGTGGGCTCAATAGTTGTGGCTCGTGGGCTCTAGAGTGCAGGCTCAGTAGTTGTGGCACACGGGCTTAGTTGCTCCACGGCATGTGGGATCTTCCCAGACCAGGGCTCGAACCTGTGTCGCCTGCTTTGGCAAGCGGATTCTTAACCACTGCACCACCAGGGAAGTCCCTGAATCCTCTTTTCTAATTTTGTAAGCATTCATTGGTGCCACTATAACTATGGGTTATTATTTCCTGAAACAGGAAAAGAAAATTAATTATGTTTTGTCCAGTTTTAAAACAACTTAAGCATATATACACACTACTATATATAAAATAGATAACCAACAAGGACCTACTGTATAGCACAGGGAGCTATACTCAGTATTTTGTAATAGCCTATAAGGGAAAAGAATCTCTCTATATATATGTGTATGTATATATATATATATATATATATATATATATATATATATATATATATATATACATACACATATATATATAAAACTGAATCACTGGGCTGTACACCTGAAATTAACACAACATTGTAAATCAACCGTACTTCAATAAAATAAAATAAAATGAACAGTTAGAAAAAAACAACTTAAGGATTATTTTGAGCCAGAGAGACATCAAAAGCTGATTGTATTTAAAAGGAACTCTATTCTGTCCTTTAGCCTTTATAAATGTATCAGTGTCCTGTTTTCTCATCCTAACTGTAACAGCTAACAGAGGGCTTGCAATGTCCCTGGCACTGTGCTCCGTGTATTAACTGTGTTAATCATCTCAGTTAATCTACCCAACAGCACTATGAGGCACGTTCTACTGTGTTTTGTTTTTTGTCTTTGTTTCTGCTAATTTTTGGCCTCACCACAGGCATGCGGGATCTTAGTTCCCGGACCAGGGGTGGAACCTGTGCCCCCTGCAGTGGAAGCGCGTAGTCCTAAACACTGGACCACCAGGGAAGTCTCGAGGTACATTCTATTGTTATCCCTACTTTTTGATGAGAAACTAGCAGCACAAAGAAGTTCAGTAACTTACCCAGGGTCACCCAGCTTGTCTCCTGACCACAGGATGGAAACCCAGGCAGTCAGACTCAGAACCTGCTAGTAACTGGTCTGCTGTTTGTTCTGTGGAGGGCGGTGTTTGTTCTTGTTCTAAGCCATGTGATGACATGGCTTAGGATCCCAGCACATGGGGGAGCCTCTCATTCTGTCAGAATTTTCCACCGATAATTGAGTGCATCTTTTTCTGAACCTTTTTCACACTTCAATCTGTGGCTTATAAAGCTGTTTCCCAGGTATAACTCGTTGTGAAGTTTAAAAGGATTTCATGTTTGGGCAAATTTCTTTTGAAGGTTGAACAAGATAAGAAACAAGTTCTGACTAATATGGTGAAGGTGTAAATAAAGAAGCCTTGAATGGTTTATAAAGAAACTTTCCCCTCCTAACGAAATACAATTTTACATGTTAATATCTCTATTGCAAAAAAGAAGATAAATGTAATAGATGTAGCTTCTAGTCAGCAGTGTGTGTGTGTAAAGTTAAAGGTAAGAATGTTTAAAAATTCCAAATTGTATACAAAAGGCATCCTTCTTCTCTGGGCTTCCTCTATAACCATCCTTTTTTTTTTTTTGGCTGCACCACGCGGCTTGTAGGATCTTAGTTCCCTGACCAGGGATTGAACCCCGGCCCTCGGCAGTGAAAGCACGGAGTCCTAACCACTGGACCACCAGGGAAGTCCCTATGACCATCCAATCTTAATGGCTCTTTTCTTTCCTCCTCCTCTCAGCTAGGAAATGATTTCTTTTAACCCCTTCTGGCTATTCTGGAGCAGGATTTCCCAGCCTTGGCCCTGTTGACATTTTAGCCTGGAGAACCCTTTGTGGTGAGGCTGTCCTGAACATTGTAGGATGTTTAGCAGCATCCCTGGTCTACCCACCAGATGCCGGTAGCACCTCCACCCTCCTGTACACCCCCAACACCCTGGCACCAACTGTGACAAACAGAAATGTTTTCAGATGTGGTTGCACGTCCGCTGGGGGTGCAGAGCAGAAGGGTTAAATCCCCACCTCACCGCCCCCCCCCATTAAGAACAACTATTCTGGAACTATTCGCTGGAACTGCAATACCACACACGCATATTTTGCCATACTTCATCCCTAAATACCGTCTCAAAGACCTCAAGCCTCCATGGTAGCTCTTCCCAGCATTTTCACCTGCTTTTCTCCTTGCCCTTGCCTTCTTGGGCCTTCGTGAGATCACTTCCCAGGCACTCCACAGGGGGCAGCATGTGGGCGGCTGCAGCAGGGAGCACAGGACGGACTTAGAGGGCTCCTGTGATTCGTGGGGTGTGGGGCTGGAGGGGCTCTGCCGTTGCTGCTGCCCTAACTACAGACCTGACTCACTCCTGCAGGCCTTGCTCTGAGGCTCACGTGGACACCACTGTAACACCTCCGACGCGATTCCAGCAGTTCCTCATAGAAAACAAATGTCTGACGGTGTCAGTGAACGCAAAACATCTCTGCCCTAAATGCAGTCTGCCTAAGGGTAAAGCAAGACTCCGATATATTAACAGAAAAGACAAATTTAGAATACATGAAATAAATATGCAGACTAGAGATGTTAGCTTGTCTGTACTCCACGTGGGTCTTAAGGGTGCGTGTATTTACGGATGTAAATACGTGTGGTGGGCAATTATTGTTTTATTTTTGAGATCAAGTTAAAAAGGACACGTTAAACAAGACTGCCCATGGCCAGCTTCTAGTTGACCTTCCACCATGATGCCCGAAGCTTCAACAATACAATAGCTACCACTATTGAGCACTTAGTATCCGCCAAATTCTGTGCCAAGTGCCCTACCTGAGTTGTCTCATTCAACCTTCCAAAAGCCCTAGAAGTGCGTCATTATCAACTCCATTTTACAGATGACAAAACCTCACGCTGGTCAAGTAATTTGACCATGCTCATATTTCTGGCAAACCATGAAACAGGGATTCAGACCCATAGGTCTGTCCCCAAGGTTTGTGTGTGTGTGAGTGTGTGTGCGAATAGATTAATTATGGTAAAACACAGATATCATAAAATTGTCCACTTTAACCGTTCCTAAGTGTCCAGTTCTGTGGCATTAAGTACATTCACGTTGTTGTGCAGCCATCACCACCATCCTCTCCAGAACTTCTTCATCTTCCCAAACTGAACCTCTGTCCCCTTTAAACACTAACTCCCCCTCTCCCTCCCCCAGCCCTTCTTCTTTCTGTCTCTGTGAATTTGACTACTCTGGGCACTTCATATAAATGGAATTATGCAGTATTTATCTTTTTGAGACTGGCTTACTTCACTTAGAGGAATGTTGTCAAGGCCCATCTATGTTGTGGTCTGTGTCAGAATTTCCTTCCTTTTTAAGGCCAAATAATATTCCATAGTACGTATAGACCATATTTTGTTTATCCATTCACCTAGTGATGGCCTCTTGGGATACGTCCACCTTTTGGCTATTGTGAATAATGCTGCTGTGAGCGTGGGAGTACAAATATCTCTTTGAGATCCTGCTTTCTTTGGGGTATATATCCAGCAATGGAATTGTTGGGTCATACGGTAATTCCATGTTTAATTTTTTTTGTTTGTTTGTTTGTTTTTCTTTTTTTTTGCTGTACGCGGGCCTCTCACTGCTGTGGCCTTTCCCGTTGCGGAGCACAGGCTCCGGACGCGCAGGCTCAGCGGCCGTGGCTCACAGGCCCAGCCGCTCCACAGCATGTGGGATCCTCCCAGACCGGGGCACGAACCCGTGTCCCCTGCATCGGCAGGCGGACTCTCAACCACTGCGCCACCAGGGAAGCCCCCCATGTTTAAGTTTTTGAGGAACCGCCATACTGTTTTCCGCAGGGGCTGAACCATTTTACACTCCCACTAACAGTGCGCCGCGGTTCCAATTATCCACATTCCTGCCAATACTTGTTTTGGGGTTTGGGATTTTTTTGATAGCAGCCCTCCTGATGGATGTGAGGTGTGTCCCTGAAACCTATACCAAGTCTTTCCCTTCTAGAACTTTTCTTCTTAATTCAGTAGCAGTAGCACACATACAACGGAAAGATCTTGATCACGATGCAGGAATGCGTGAGGATCCACGCCCATTCCATCCCTCTCTGCCCTCAGCTTGGTCTCTTTAGGTTGGCAGCATGGAATCATATAAAGCCTCCCCCTTGCTCTAGCCCCCGGCCTCCTTGATGTCAAAGTATGCTTCCTCCTCTTTTCTCTTTTCTGCACTCTCAGGATTCTCTGTAAACACTCCGGAAACATTTAGAAAAGAAAATAAATCATGTTTCAGGAGAGATCAGCCTATTTTAATTCCATTCATTTGAATGGGAATGCTAATTCAGGAAACCTGCTCGGACTTGATCACGGGAGCTTGGTGTAGGCAAATTCTCCGCCCGCTCTTCAGAACCTGGGCAGAGGGTGTGGCTCCCAGGCGACAGGAGTGTGACTCACACCGGCTCACCTCTCAGTGGCGGGGCCTCCACCCTGGGCGTGCCGTGCTGTCCTCCTCCCCGTCTTCCCTCCCTCATCTTCAGCCTCCCAGGCCTTCCTTGCTTCCAGGCTTCCTGGGAAGCTGGGGCTGGAAAAACATGGTGATGAATCACAGCCCCTCTGACCACTCCAGGGAAGGCAGCAGCAGCTCCAGAATGACTCGTGGAGAATCAGGACCCAAGCTCCCAGCTCAGAAGCCGCGACAGTTTCAGAGCAAATTATTGTTCAAAGCTCTCCTGACCAGAGCTGCTCGCTCAAGACGGAGGTCCACTCCCAACCTGGACCAAAGCCAGCTGTAATCAGGATGCCGATGGGCTTAATATACTCAGCAAGTGCAGTCAATTAGGCTTGGGTGTATGATGACAAGTGAAAAATCACCCACAGTTGGTTGTTGGGAAAGAAATTGGTGCAGCCACTGTAGAGAACAGCATGCAGCGTCCTTAAAAAACTAAAAATAGAGTTACCATATGTTCCAGCGATCCTACCCCGGGCATATATCTGGACAAAATTCAAATTTGAAAAGATACATGCACCCCTATGTTCACAGAAGCACTATTTACAGTAGCCAAGACATGGAAGCAACCTAAAAGTCCATCGACAGATGAATGGATAAAGAAGATGTGGCACATATATACAATGGAATACTACTCAGCCATAAAAGGATGGAATAATGCCATTTGAAGCAACATGGATGGACCTAGAGATAAACATACTAAGTGAAGTAAGTCAGACAAAGACAAATATCATATATCACTTATATGTCAAATCTAAAAAAACGATACAAATGAACTTACTTACAAAACAGAAACAGGTGTACAGACATAGAAAACAGATTTGTGGTTACCGAAGGGGAAAGGCGGAGGGGGGGATAAATTAGGAGTTTGGGATTAACAGATACACACCACTATATAAAATAAACATTGGGGCTTCCCTGGTGGTGCAGTGGTTGGGAGTCCGCCTGCCGATGCAGGGGACACGGGTTTGTGCCCCTGTCTGGGAGGATCCCACATGCCACGGAGCGGCTGGGCCCGTGAGCCATGGCCGCTGAGCCTGTGCGTCCGGAGCCTGTGCTCCGCAACGGGAGAGGCCACAACAGCGAGAGGCCCGCGTACCGCAAAAAAAAAAAAAAAAAAAAAAAAGAAAGAAAGAAAAGAAGAAAATCCAGTGCTCACTATGCCACCAATGGGCTTATAAAAGACACACATGTTCCCACATAGAACTTTTCGTTTAAAGCCAATAACTCTCAGAATAATTTTTTTTTTAAGCTTGTAAGGCCATGCAGGCCGAGGCCCAGCTGCACCTCCTACCGCTAAGATATACCTCCAGGATAGAACAGCGAGCAGCCCGCCAAATGCAGACACCTGCGCATGCGCACTCGCCGGCGCATGCGCACTCGCCCCAGCCTTGCACGTGCTGGCCTCTAATCCTTCCGGTCCACCCGCCCCCCCCCAAACCCCACTGCCTCCTACGTCGACCTACTAACTCCCAATAGTTCTTCAAAACACGGCTCAGCTGTCACCTCCTCTGAGAAGCCTCCCTGGAGCGTTAAGGACCTCTCCTCAGATGTCCAGTCGCCCCAGCACAGAGTGATTGCTCTTTTACTACTGCCTTACGTGGCTGCCCTCCCTGCTGGACCCAAGGTCATGGTCTTGCTGGACTTGGTGTCCCCAGTGCCCAGCTTGGGACCGAAAATGTATACATGGATAAGAATATTGTATTGAATGATTGACTGAAAGAATGAATCCTACTCACCGCCCCCCGCGATATATTATAAGCACATCAAAGACCAAGGTTAAATTTCTTCTAACATCTGCCAGTTGGTTTTACGTGGAATAGATTTTCAATCAATATCTGGCTGTCTGACATAGAAAAGAAACTTATGGTTACTAAAGGGGAAAGGTGGAGAGGGATGAACTGAGAATTTGGGATTAACAGATACACAGTACTGTATGTAAAATAAACAACAAGGACCTACTGTATAGCACAGGGAACTATGTTCAATATCTTGTAATAACCTATAATGGAAAAGAATCTGAAAAAAATAGATACATATTTGTATGTACAGCTGAATCACTTTGCTGTACAGCAGAATCATTGTAAATCAACTATATACCTCAATAAACTAAACTGAAATAATTTGTATGCATTATATGATAAAAATAAATTTAAAACAAAAAAATCTGGCTGTTTAAGGAACAGCACAGAGGACAGGGTGGCAGAAGCACAGTGAGCAGGGGGAGAATAAGATGAGCTGCAGGGGCAGCTGGGAAGGGGCTTTCAGCCGTGGGAAGGAGTGTGGTCATCACTGCAAGTGTGATACGGGCTGAAGGAGATGAACATGATTGGACTGATGTTTTATAAAAAGCCAGACACAAAAGGCCACATGTAGTGGGATTCCATTTACATGAAATATTGATTACAATCAGAACTCTACCTAGTCAATGCAGGTCCTCGGTTTTCTCATCTGTAAGATAAGGTTAGATCAACTGACCTCTAAAGTCATATTTAGTTCTGTTTTTTGATTCCTTATTTATAAAAATGACTGTTAGATAGGCTGATGGAAGAGAACCCATATAGCAATCCCCGGGGAGGGTGTGCTGGTCCCTCCATTTCAGCAGCACTGAGATAGAGTGGGGATGACCCTGGAGGTTTGGATTCTTCTGCTGGTTTGAGCATTTACCTTGGGAATGATCTTAGGGGTCATTAAATCCTCCAGGCCTTTGTTTATTTATTTATTTATTTACTTATTTATTTGGTTGCACCAGGTCTTCTTAGTTGCAATAGGTCAGCTCCTTAGTTGCAGCTCACGGGCTCTTTTAGTTGAGCCTTACCAGCTCCTTAGTTGCAGCACATGGGCTCCTTAGTTGCGGCAGGTGGACTCCTTAGTTGCAGCTCACCAACAACTTAGTTGTGGCATGCGATCTCTTAGTTGCAGCATGCATGTGGGACCTAGTTCCCTGACCAGGGATCAAACCCAGGCCCCCTGCATTGGGAGCGTGGAGTCTTATCCGCTGCGCCACTAGGGAAGTCCCCAGGCCTTTGTTTTTGCGTCTCTAAAATCTGGGAGTTCCAGGAGGAGCCTTCTGTGGTCCTTCCCATAGAAAGTGTGAGTTCCAACCCATCTTCACTTTCTGAAGGCAACCTATATTCACTCACGTTATAGCTTCTAGGAGTTTTAATAAAATTAATGTCATTAATGTTTTTCTGTTAAAAAGACTGAGGGAAGTACATGGAATAATAATACTATGTATGTGTTAAAAAGAATGCAGTAGATTTATAAATACTGATGTGGAAGATGTCCCACGAGTATTGCTAAGTTAAATAAACTGAGTTTCAAAACCATTTGTATAGTACAATATCATTTTTTACAAGAAAACAATGTGTGCACATGCCTATACATACCCAGATCTTCTCTCTCAGTCTTTCCCATCTCACTATGCACCACAATCCACTCAGCTGCTCAAGGCAAAAAACACAAGGATCAGTCATCCTGGTTCCTTCTTTTCCTTCACACCTTACCTCCCTCTATTCACAGGACACAGGGGAGAAGCCACATGGATATCGCTCTTGAGAAGTCTTATGGGGCTTCCCTGGTGGCGCAGTGGTTAAGAATCCACCTGCCAATGCAGGGGATGCGGGTTCAAGCCCTGGTCGGGGAGGATCCCACATGCCGTGGAGCAACTAATCCCGTGTGCCACAACTACTGAGCCTGCGCTCTAGAGCCCGCGAGCCACAACTACTGGGCCCGTGAGACACAACTACTGAAGCCCATGTGCCTAGAGCCCGTGCTCTGCAACAAGAGAAGCCACTGCAATGCGAAGTCCTCACACTGCAATGAAGAGTAGCCCCCACTCACCACAACTAGAGAAAGCCCGTGTGCAGCAAGGAAGACCCAAAGCAGCCAAAAATACATAAATAAAATAAATAAATTTATTTTTAAAAAGGCTTATGATCTGGGGAAACATGACAATGCACAAAAGCAGATTAGTGAATAATTGGCCTAGACGTCATAATTGGAAGAGAGAGAATCCTGACGGCTGGATGGTCAGAGAAGAGGCACAAAAGGCTGAGTGGGTCAGGCTGGAGGAGCAGATGCATGAGGGAATCGGGGGGAGTGAGCGTGTGAGGGGAGGTGGCTGCCATTGACCAAGGCCTGGCAAAGGTGCCCGTGTTAGTCTATGGGGGCTGCCATAATAAAGTACCTCAGACTTGGTGGCTTTAACAACAGGAAAGTATTTTCTCACAGTTCTGGGGGCTGGAAGTCCAAGATCAAGGTGTGGGCAGGGTTGGTTTCCCCTGAGGCCTCTTCCCTCTGTGTGTGTCTGTGTCCTAACCTCACTTCCTCTTCTTCTACAGACACCAGTCTTATTGGATTAGAGTCTCTCCTACTGACCTCGTTTCAACTTACTTACCTCTCTAAAGACCCTAATTCCAAATACAGTCACATTCTGAGGTCCTGGGGGTTAAGACTTTACTATATGAATTTTGAAGGGATACAGTTCAGCCCACCACACTGCCTACACCTGAAGTGTAATAAATGGTGAGAAAATGGTTGAAAAACTGAATGAGTGAAGCAAATTGTGTTTGCTTTGTTTGCGGAAACGGTGGGAAGTTAGTGGGACACTTACAGTAGGAAAGATCATGGAGGGCCTTGAGCACTGGAGAGAGAAGTCCAGCTCAAGCTCTAAGACACTGGAGCAAAGGAATGCCTGGTGGTTGATACTGTTGCAAGCACATTAGAAGGCGCTGGTCTGCCTTGTGGGTTGGAGCAGAGGTGAGGCTGGAGGCAGGGAGGTCAGATGAGAGGCTAATTCAGTCATTCCAGGTGTGGGGTCACAAGGGCCTTGACCAGGGTGGTGACCACAAAATAAAAGCTGGAGACGGATGGGTGTGCCTGGTGGTTGTTCCAGGCACTGCACCAGCTGACGCAACTGTGAGGACCACATTCCACCTTCACCTTGAGAACAATGAGTCCTCTAGAAACTGGAAAGGCAGCGGTTACCAAAGCCATGTAAGGTGAGCTCATAAGTCCGGAGACACCAATGATTCCAGACAATTTCTTTTGATTCAAGGCCCTCTCAGTCTGTTTAGCCCCGCCCTGGCTCTGCAGCTGGGTGCTCTCTCCTCTCCAGGATGGGTGGCTTACACTAGAACAGATCCTTCGTGATTCACAGAGGCATTAAACTCACTTCCACTGTGTCTTGGATTTTGTTGTCATCTCCCTGCCTCACGTCACTTACACCTACCAGGCTGTCCTCTCTCCTCTTCCCTATGTCTGAAAATCCTCTCCATCTTTGAAGTCCCAGTTTATACACAGCCTTGTCCACACAGCCCTTCGTGATTACTACTGTTCAGGTGGCGCTCTCCCTTGGATGAATCCTCATCACACATACCACAAAATCCACCAAGATATTAAATAATGTATTACGCCAATGCTCAAGATGTTTGGAACATGCATGCAAACTCCCCCAGGAGATTCTAAACTCCTTGAGGTTATAAATTTGGGACCTCTTATGTATTTACCACCTGCCAGATCCAGTACCTACTAAGTGCTCGAGAAACTAATGCTGAGACAGTAGCCAACACCCCAGAAGTCCATGGAGGTTTTTCCCTTGGCCCAGGAAATGGGGTTAGTAGCAAAGGTAGTAGAGATAAAATTTAAGCATATTATTTCAATCCATAGAAATAGCCTTTAAGTCACAACTGCACCAGCTCTCCCCTTACTTCCTTAATACAGCTCAAAAAAGCATCAGCCCCAAGGTAGAGGGGTCCTTATACCTCCAAAAGGAGCTTCGTGGGTCGAAACACAAAGCTGACTTATGCTCACGTGCATAATGTTGATAAAAGGGTTGAGTGACTGACTCTTGGCGGTCTGCATCCAAGGAGATGATTAACCTGTCCTTGGAGGCAGGTAGGACCAACACCTGTGATAAAGATCATACAGAGGGCCTGAGAGGAGCTGGTGCCAGGGCAAACTTTGGGGTGGAAGACTGCTGTTTGAATACTACTTATGAGAAGAGGACAAAGGGGAGTTGGCAGGTATTTTTGCAGAAAGGTAAAAGCCGATCCTCAAATGCATATGGAATTGCAAGGGGCCCCAAATACCCAAAATAATCTTGAGAAAGAAGAACAAAGTTGGAGGACTCATAGTTCCCAATTTCAAAACTTACCACAAAGCTACAGTAACCAAAACAGTGTGGTACTAGCATAAAAATAGACATATAGCCCAATGGGATAGGATAAGAGTCTTGAGATAAATTCATGTGTCTGTGGTCAAATAATTTTCAACAAGGGTGCCAAGTCCATTCAATGGGTGAAGTCTTTTTAACAAATGATGCTGGGAAAACTGGATATCCACATGCAAGAGAGTGAAGTCAGTCCCCTATCTTACACCATATAGAAAAATCAAGTCAAATGGATCAATGTCCTAAATATAAAATCTAAAACCATAAATAAAACCCTTAGAAGAAAACACAGGGGTAAGTCTTCATGACCTTGGATTTGGCAATGAATTCTTAGATATGACACCAAAAGCACAAGCAACAAAAGAAAAAAAAATAGATAAATCAGACTTCAAAATTAAAAACTTTCATGCACCAAAAGACGTTATCAAGAAAGTGAAAAGATAACCTGTAGAATGGAAGAAAATATTTGCAGATCAAATACCTGATAAAGGTTTAATATCCAAAATATATAAAGAACTTCTAATGCCCAACAGCAAGAAGACAAATGACAAAACTTAAGAAATGGGCAAAGGATTTAAATAGACATTTCTCCAAAGAAAATATGCAAATAGCCATCAAGGCATATTTAAAAATGTATAATATCATTAGTAATTAAGGAAATGCAAGTCAAAAGCACATTGAGATACCATTTCACACTGATTAGGTGGGCCATTATCAAAAACAAACAAACAAAACCCAGAAAATAATGTGTTGACAAAGATGTGGAGAAACTGGAACGCTAATACACTGCTGGTGAAAATGTAAAATGGTGCAGCCACTTTGGAAAACAGTTTGCTATTTCCTCAAAAAGCTAAACATAGAATAACCATATCATTCAGCAATTCCACTCCTAGGTATACCCCAAAAGAATTAAAAACAGGTGTTCAAACAGATACTTGTCCACCAACGTTTATTGCAGCATTATTTGCAATAGCCAAAAGGTAGAAACAACCCGTGTACATCAGCAGATGAATGGATAAACAAAATGTGTTATATACATACTATGAAATATTATTCACCCATAAAAAAGGAATGAAGTTCTGATACAACATGGGTGAACCTTGAAAACATTATGCTAAATGAAATAAGCCAGACACAAAGAGCCGAATATTGTATGATTCCACTTTTATGAAACATCTAAAATAGGCAAATCCATAGACACAGAAAGTGTAATAGAGGTTACTAGAAGCTGGAGGAGGGGCAAATGGAGAGTTATTTCTTTTTTCTTTTTCTTTTTCTTTCTTTCTTTTTTTTTTGCGGTACGCAGGCCTCTCACTGTTGTGGCCTCTCCCATTGCAGAGCACAGGCTCCGGACGCGCAGGCTCAGCGGCCATGGCTCACAGGCCAAGCCGCTCCGCGGCATGTGGGATCTTCCCGGACCTGGGCACGAACCTGTGTCCCCTGCATCGGCAGGCGGACTCTCAACTACTGCGCCACCAGGGAAGCCCAAGAGAGTTATTTCTTAATGCTTACAGTTTCTGTTTGGGGTGGTGAAAAAGTTCTGAAAATAGATAGTGATCCTTGTACAACATTGTGAATGTACTTAATGTCACTGACCTGTACATTTAAAATGGCAAATTTTCTGTTAAACATATTTTACCCCAATACATTTTTTTTTATAAAATAAAAGGAGAGCTGGCAGATGTGAGGAGCAGAAGCAAGGTGCAATGTGTACCTGGCACTCTCTGGAATGGGTAGATATTGGGAGAGTATGTGGAAATGGCCAGGCTTTTATTTCAAAGACATTTTGTGTTAGATGCCAAAATATGCCTAAATACACAAAAATCATAGGCAGAGAAGATTTGTTCCAACAAATTGGGAGAAGCAAGATTCACCCTTGGAGTCAGCAGACTGATCCACAGGCTTTTGGGGCCACCCCAAGATGCTGAGAAAATGATCTCTTAAGTTCACTTTCTATGCCCAAGCTTTATTATTCTGGTGGCACTTACTTCCTTTGCCATGTTAAATTAAAACAAAAAAAACTCAGATGACAGATGCCCGAAAGCTTGCTTAGCTAGAAAATGTTTAATCTTCCAGCATCTCTTATGTCAAAAAAAAAAAAAAAGGCACTATGGCTTCCATAGCCTTTTAATTTACTTTTTAGGATAAGATATGTCAGTTTCCTATTCAGCAGAATGTTGAATTCTGTTACCTTAAGAGAAAGCTACTTAGAGTCACGTTCCCTCCTCCCCTGCCCCGCAGGACACTGGTTCTGGGGCACTGCAGTGTTCTGATCCATCTCTAGAAAAGCATGAGCATTGAGATAATGTGCGTGGCAGTGCTTGGCACACGGAAGATACTCAAAATACGTTTGTGATATATAGAGAATCCCAGCTCCCTGTGAGATGGAGAAAGAAGTACAAAGAGGTGATTGTTAGGAGAAAAGAAAAGGATATCCCTGGGATACTAAAGAAGTTTAAGTTCAGCTTTTAAAGAGGGACATGTTTAAAAGAGAGCACATAGGGTCCTTATGACTTGAAGCCTCTTTGAATATCTCTGCAACTTCATTTGGATGATTCTAAACCTTCAGTTGGATCAGGAAACTGATTTTCTGGGATCTCCACTTTTGAATTTAAGAGTGAGCTGCCTGCAAATCAGACATGTCCTCAAATATTTAAACCTCCTAAATGAAAAGGTCCTCCTGAAAAGCACAGGTAAAAAAGTGTGACTGTAACAACATTTCTGCTTAAAAATGAAAAGTGAGCCTTTAAAATAGATACAAACTTCTGTATAAGTGACATTTGGTTAGATTTGATATGATGGCTAGTTTGCTCGATTTTCTTTTATTTTGGTTTCTCTGTTCTGCTCAAATTGTACTATGCAGATACACCACACAGCTGCCCTAAAGACTAATTGCTAAGAGACAGCTCTTTCAAGGAAGTAGATTCAATTATCATCAAATCTTTAATTACACAGTATATTATATACTTCACATGTATAATTATTTATTTTATGGCATCATGCCATCCTGTAGATAAACAAAGACTGAGAACATTTACTAGCTTTTATGGGAGTGTCCCTAAAAGGGTGTAATTTTCATTCTAACCGATAACTAAGATGGGAATAACGCCAGAAGTAGATCGTTAACCTGCTGGTGTAAAATAAGTACAGGAATTCCCCTCACGAATATTTTGTCTTTAATGTAAAATTGCAGAAGTGTTTATCACACCCACATGAATACATTATTTATATTTGTGTTGGAAATACAAATATAAATAATATAGAGATTTTGTATTCAAGGAATTCACAGTATAGCACGGGAAACTGGCATATAAATAAATCATTAAAATAAAGTCTGATAAAGGCACAACAAGAAGTGAGTAGGGGATGAAGGGTGGTGATGGTCTTCATGGCAGTAAGTAAAAGTCAAAAGTGAATACTGGGGAGATCAGCTCGGTGCTTTGTGACCACCTAGAGGGGTGGGATAGGGAAGGTGGGAGGGAGACGCAAGAGGGAAGAGATATGGGGACATATGTATATGTATAGCTGATTCACTTTGTTATGAAGCAGAAACTAACACACCATTGTAAAGCAATTATACTCCAATAAAGATGTTAGAAAGAAAAAAGTGAATACTGAAGAATGAATAGGCATTTTCATGCTTACGAAAGTCAACAGAACACTCCAGGAAGAGGGAACAGCACGTGCAAAGAAACACAAAACACAAAAAAGAGTGATGGGTTTGGGACACCTCTGTGTAGGTCTATATTGCTATAAATATGGGGGTAAGCTGATAAGAAGTGAGACTGAAAATACAGAGTAAGGCCAGGGGGCTCTATGTTTTACCATCCTCAATACGTAATAACAGGTAATTCATCTTCATCTTAACATACACAACATAAATTGGGTCATTGGATTGTAAAATATGATTGAGTTAGAATGAGTGGTCCTAAGAGCAACTGAACCAAGACTCTTAAAGCTCAACCATACTCTTCAGAGAACCAGTAGCAACAAAAGAAGAGTCTCTCTTTCCATGCCCCCATCCCCAACTTTAAAACTGCCAGTTTATTACAAATAAGTCAAGCAGAACAGGGACAGTCAGAAGAGGATGCCACTGGGGCAATTCCCAACAGGCTGAGTGACCCCGGGCCCTGCTGTTGGCTGCTTGGGTCCTGGGTCTGGGCTGAGAAGATGTGCAGGCTGAGGAAGGGGTGCACAGGTAGGATGTGATCTTGGAAAAGCAGTGTGGGGAACTGATACCTTTTAGGCAACAGAGTCCAGGCTCTGCAGAGGGGAGGGTTCCGTGTCCTTAAGGATGGCTGCTGCTGGGAATTCTCATTCCACACCGGACCACCTCCCCTCCCTTGAATCTACTGATATTTCCTCTTCTGATGCCGTCCAGCATCACAGTGTCTCTGCTGCTCGAGCTCTCGCAGTGGTGAGACCAGACAGAGCTGTCTGGCGTTGATCACGGACAACAAGGGAGCTCTGCCTCTCACTCCGTTTCCCTCTGATCAAGACATGGCAAAGCTCATTTGCACATTCAACACATTGTATTCTTTTCATAAAGCAAGCATAATTTTATTAAGTTATCTTAGCATCTAATTGAGGAAGAGGGTAAAGAAGGAAGAGAATACAATCGTCCCTCGGCATCTGTGGGGGATGGCTTTCAGGACTCCCACGGACACCAAGATCCACAGGTACTCAAGTCCCTCATAGAAAATGCCCTGTGGGGCTTCCCTGGTGGCGCAGTGGTTGAGAGTCCGCCTGCCGATGCAGGGGACGCGGGTTCGTGCCCCGGTCTGGGAGGATCCCACATGCCGCGGAGCAGCTGGGCCCGTGAGCCATGGCTGCTGAGCCTGAGCGTCCGGAGCCTGTGCTCCGCAACGGGAGAGGCCACAACAGTGAGAGGCCCGCGTACCGCAAATAAAAAAAAAAAAGAAAAAAAGAAAATGCCCTGTACGTGCTCACTTCGGCAGCACGTATACTAAAATAGGAGTGATACAGAGAAGATTAGCATGGACCCTGCGCAAGGATGACATGCAAATTCGTGAAGCGTTCCATATTTTTTTATTCACTTTGTTATAAAGCAGAAACTAACACACCATTGTAAAGCCATTATACTCCAATAAAGATGTTAAAAAAAAAAAAAAGAAAGAAAGAAAATGCCCTGTACAGTCGGCCCTCCGTGTCCGCTGCTCTGCATCCGCAGAGTCAACAAACTGTAGCTGGAAATCCATGGTTGGTTCATTCTGTGGATGTGCAATACCCAGATTGAGGGCTGACTGTATTTACAAACCCAGCATGTGCTCGACTCTGTGGTGGGTGCTCTAAATATATTATCTCATTTAATCCTTCAACATTCCTGTGAGGTAGGCATTGCTCACCTATTTTGCAGATGTGAATAGAATCACAAAGTCCATGTTATTGGGAACTTAGCTGCCACTGTTACCCAGCACACTTCTGAGCACAATGGTCTAGGCAAGTATCTAGCACAGCAGATGACTGATATATGACAGATGGACTTGGCTGGATCCTTGTCCCTGAGCAAGTTGATAAAGTTTTACCTAGTTTTTCCTGCCCTTCTGCCTTATTTCAGCACTCCAAACATATATTGGTGGAGAACCAGAAGTTCTGGGCTTTCTAAAGGAAAAGTCAAAGTCTTATATGCATTTATTTATACCCTACTTTTTCCTTCCAGGAAAAAGTGATTTACTGGGACTTCCCTGGTAGCACCATGGTTAAGAATGCACCTGCCAAAGCAGGGGACATGGGTTCGAGCCCTGATCAGGGAAGATCCCCCATGCTGCGGAGCAACTAAGCCTGTGTGCCACAACTACTGAGCCTGCTCTCTAGAGCCTGCGAGCCACAACTACTGAAGCCTGTGTTACTAGAACCTGTGCTCTGCAACAAAGAGAAGCCACTGCAATGAGAAGCCTGCGGACCACAACAAAGAGTAGAGAAACGCCGCAACTAGAGAAAGCCCGTGGGCAGCAATGAAGACCCAATGCAGCCAAAAAAATAAAAATAAAATAACGTGATTTACCACAAAGATACCTACAATAACATGACTAAATACAAATAAGAATAAAATAATAGGATCATGGGTAACTTAAACATGACTAGTTAAAATAAAATAAAAGCTAATAACAGAAGAGGCAAAGTAAAATCATAAATATGTAGGCTATAAGGAATTATATAGTTGCCATAATTAAGCCTCAATTTTTACTTTTTGTTTACTACCAGCCAAACTGAAAAGGAAAATATGGTCAGTTACACAGTCTTTATTCTTAGGAAAAGAAACTTCCTCAAGGGAAGCTTAGCTCTTCAAAAAATTTGGTTCTAAATTATATACCTCATACACAATTTCATATTAGCTTCCACCTGCCCCACTCATGACAGAGTAGAAACTATAACATACATTCTTAGAGCAAAAGCAGCAAAGTAAAACTCTGTAGTAAAGGTTAATAAAGAGGTTCTCAAGCTGGGATATAGAGTTTGTATCAGTTATCTGTTGTTGTGTAACAAATCTTCCCAAAGCTTAAAACAGCCACCATATTATTTGCTCATGATCCTGAGGGTCAGCAAATTGGGCTGAGCTCAGCTGGGCACTTCTACCAATACTCAGGCCTCACACTGCAGAGGTTCTGATAATAGGATGAGGCCCATTTATCAGCATCAGATTAAAAAGCTCCTCAGGTGATTCTTATATATTGCCAAGCTTCAGAGTCACCAGCCTCGTGCACAACACTAAATCACAACTGAGTGAAGGCTGCTCTTCCCAGGTGAGGTAAAGTCAAAAAGGACTTTGAGAAGTCTGAGACCTAGATTAGCCCAAACAATACTGAAAAAGAACAAAGTTGGAGAACTCGTACTTGCTGATTTCAAAATTTACTATAAAGTTACAGTTATCAAGAGAGTGTGGCATGGCATAAAGAAGATGTATATATCAAGGGATCAGAATAGAGAGTCCAGGAATAAACCCTCACATCTATAATCAGCTGATTTTCAACAAGGGTGCCAAGATCATTCAATGGGGAAAGAAGTGTCTTTTCAACAATATGCAAAGGAACGATTTTGTACCCCCTTTTTCTATCATCTAAAAGAAGTTACTCAAAACAGGTCATAGACCTAAATGTAAGAGCTAGAACTATGTAACTCTTAAAAAAAAAAAAAAAAGGATAGGATTATACACCATGACCAAGTGGGATTTATCCTAGGAATGTAAGGTTGTTTTAAAACCCAAAATTCAATTAATGTAATTCACTATAGTAATAGAAAAAAAGGACAAACACCACATAGTCATCTCAATAGCTTCAGAAAAATCATTTCTCAAAATCCAATTTACGTTCATGATACAATTGCTCAATAAGCTAAGGATAAAAGGAAGCTTCCACAATTTAACATTATACTTAACAGTAAAAGACTGAATGTGTGAAGGAATATGATTCAGCCTTAAAAAGGAAGGAAATTCTGACACAGGCTACACCATGCATGAACCTAGAAGTCATTATGCTAAGTGAAATAAGCCAGTCACAAAAAAGATAAATACTGTATGATTCCACTTATATAAAGTACCTAGAATAGTCTAATTCATAGGGACAGAAAGTAGAATGGTTGGTGCCAGAGGCTGAGAAGACAGGGGAAGAGGCAGTTATTGTTTAAAGGTACAGAGTTTCAGTTTGGGACAATGAAAAGAGTTCCACAGATGATGGTGGTGATGGTTGCACAACAGTGCGAATGTACTAAATGACAATGAACTGTACCCTTAAAAATGGTAAAAATGGTAAATTTTATGTTATGTAATTTTATATTTCACCACAATTTTTTTTTGGGGGGGGGCTGCGTTGGGTCTTTGTTGCTGCGTGCGGGCTCTCTCTAGCTGCAGCGAGCAGGGGCTACTCTTGATTGCAGTGCGCGGGCTTCTCATTGTCGTGGCTTCTCTTGTTGTGGAGCATGGTCTCTAGGCTCACAGGCTTCAGCAGTTGTGGCACATGGACTCAGCAGTTGTGGCTCGTGGGCTCTAGAGTGCAGGCTCAGTAGTTGTGGTGCACGGGCCTAGTTGCTCCACGGCATGTGGGATCTTCCTGGACCAGGGTTCGAACCCGTGTCCTCTGCATTGGCAAGCAGATTCTTAACCACTGCAGCACCAGGGAAGTCCCTCACCACAATTTTTAAAATAAAAATAAGTAAATACAATAGTGAAAGAATGAATGCTTTCCTAAGACCTAGAATAAGGCAGGGATATCTGCTCTCATCACTTTTACTCAGCATTGTCCTGGAATCTCCAGCCAGTGAAATAATGCAAGAAGAACAAATAAAAGGTATATAAACTAGAAAGGAAGAAGTAGAAATGTCTCTTCACAGACAACATGATCCTGTACGTAGAAAATTCTAAGGAGTCTCCAAAAATGTACTAGAATGAATAAACCAGATCAGCAAGTCCACAGGACACAAAACCAATACGAAGTTGATTATATTTTAATATGCTAACAATGAACAATTCAGAAATGAAATTAAAAAGCAATTTCATTCACAATAGCATCAAAAAGAACAAAATACTTGGGAATCAATTTAACAAAAAAGTGCAAGAACTATGCACCAAAACCCTTAAAACATTGCTGAGATATTTACCTGAATGTCTGATCAAATGGAGAGGCGTACCATGCACATCAATTAGAAGGCTCAATTATTGTTAAAGAGGCAGTCCTCCCTAAATTGATCTAGAGATTCCACATAATCCCCAAGAAAATCTCAGGAGGGCTTTTTTGGTATAATAGAATTTGACAACCTGACCCTAAAAGTTACATGGAAATGCAAAGAACCTAGAAGAGCCAAACAGTTTTGAAAAAGAACTAAGTTGGGACACTTACACTACCTGGTTTCAAAGCTTTCTATAAAGCTAGAGTAATCAGGACAGTCTTTTTTTTTTTTTTCTTTTTTCTTTTTTGGCCACAAAGCACAGCTTGTGGGATCTTAGTTCTCCAATCAGGGATCGAACTTGCACCCTTGGCAATGAAAGCACGGAGTCCTAACCACTGCACTGTCAGGGAATTCCCTGGGACAACCTTGTATTGGCATAAACGTAGACATATGGGTCAATAAAACAGAATGGCATGTCCAGAAATAAGCCCTTATGGTCACAATCAATTGCTTTCCAACAAAGATGCCAAGGCAAAAAAAAAAAAAAAAAGTATACCTTTCCTCCCACTATACACAAAAATTCATTCTTAGATCTAAATGTAGGAGCTAGATAATTATTATCTACACTAATTCCAAAAATCTACCCCCAAAAAAACCCCCAACTAACTAGCTCTTTGCTTTACTTCACTAGGGCAAATGACTAAGGTTAGAGACGGCCCAAATATTTTGAATGCCATTGTCTGTTATTTTTGACACCTTTACCAATATTTTCCTCTCTGTGACCAGATTTGTCAGGTTGAGTGCCTTGGAAGAAAACCCCATCACATTACCCTGATGGACGTCTGCACTGGAAAGAAAGGTAATGGAATTTTTAAGTTGATCCCAAGGGTACAGAAAAATCCTAGATGGGTTCGGAACTCAGATTCTGTTCTAAAGAATAATATTTTCCATCTAGAGAATTTGATTGACAGTTGCGCTAATAATTTCTCAAATTTAGCTGTGATCATTCACCTTAAGTTAATTTGAAGATGTAACAAGGAAAGGAAGACCTCCCCAGGGGTGTTCGCCACTGAGTTCCTTCGGCCTTAAAAGGCTGAGAGGGTCTACAAAATTCTAGGTCAGCAGCTGTGATTTGGGGGGTTTCACAGACGGAGGAGCCCCAGTTTGTGTCTATCCCGACAGCCTAGGATGCTGCTGGCCAGGACCAAGCCTGCTTCTGCGAAATGCCTCCGAGGCAAGCAATCCCTCATTAATCTTAAGACTCAGTAGACCTGAGAAATAATGAGCAGCTCTCTCTAGGGAGCAGCTGTAGGTTTGCTTCTTCTGGATTCCTTCCAGCTTCTGGGTAGGTTTCTTTCTTGCAGTTCAGGAGTGGGTGTGGGAAGCAGCAAGCTTCAGCTCTCCACCAGGGAAAGCATACTCATTCACCTGCCAACACAAGCGGCAACCTGCGGGAGCAACACTTCACTTCTTTTGTCTAGAGATGTGTGTTTTTTGTTTTTTGTTTTTTTACAGCTTTATTGGAGTGTAATTGCTTTACAATGGTGTGTTAGTTTCTGCTTCATAACAAAGTGAATCAGCTATACATATACATATGTTCCCATATCTCTTCCCTCTTGCGTCTCCCTCCCTCCCACCCTCCCTATCCCACCCCTCTAGGTGGTCACAAAGCACTGAGCTGACCTCCCTGTGCTGTGCGGCTGCTTCCCACTAGCTATCTATTTTACATTTGGTAGTGTATATATGTCCATGCCTCTCTCTCACTTCGTCACAGCTTACCCTTCCCCCTCCCCATATCCTCAAGTCCATTCTCAAGTAGGTCTGTGTCTTTATTCCTGTCTTACCCCTAGGTTCTTCATGACATTTTTTTTCTTAAATTCCATATATATGTGTTAGCATACGGTATTTGTCTTTCTCTTTCTGACTTACTTCACTCTGTATGACAGACTCTAGGTCCATCCACCTCATTACAAATAGCTCAATTTCGTTTCTTTTTAAGGCTGAGTAATATTCCATTGTATATATGTGCCACATCATCTTTATCCATTCATCCGATGATGGACACTTAGGTTGTTTCCATCTCCGGGCTATTGTAAATAGAGCTGCAATGAACATTTTGGTACATGACTCTTTTTTTTTTTTTTTTTTTTTTGCTGTACGCGGGCCTCTCACTGCTGTGGCCTCTCCCGTTGCGGAGCACAGGCTCCGGACACACAGGCTCCGCGGCCATGGCTCGCGGGCCCAGCCGCTCCGCGGCATGTGGGATCTTCCGGGATCGGGGCACGAACCCGTGTCCCCTGCATCGGCAGGCGGACTCTTAACCACTGCGCCACCAGGGAAGCCCCATGACTCTTTTTGAATTATGGTTTTCTCAGGGTATAGGCCCAGTAGTGGGATTGCTGGGTCATATGGTAGTTCTATTTTTAGTTTTTTAAGGAACCGCCATACTGTTCTCCATAGTGGCTGTACCAATTCACATTCCCACCAGCAGTGCAAGAGTGTTCCCTTTTCTCCACACCCTCTCCAGCATTTATTGTTCCTAGATTTTTTGATGATGGCCATTCTGACTGGTGTAAGATGATATCTCATTGTAGTTTTGATTTGCATTTCTCTAATGATTAATGATGTTGAGCATTCTTTCATGTGTTTGTTGGCAAAATCAGGTCCCCTTCCCATGAGGCCAATATAAAGCAACTGTATTAAAAACAAGGATATATACCCAAAACACAATTTCCATCTCTCTCCCTACCTACTCACAGATACTCATGGAAGTTGAATTTCAGACTAGCCATGCATGTCTTTTAGAAGATTAGCTTCCCTCCAACCAAACCAGCCAAAACTAAAACGTCTATTTCAGGTAGTAGTGACCTTCCTTTGTTTTAGAATGTGTCATGCTCCCGTCAGAGACATTAAAGCTTTCTCTTCTCATGAATTAAAATGTCACAATTAAGAATTGCAACTCAACATTTATCAGCCCTCATATGCCACTTCCTTCCTGAGAATTTCATAACTTGCAAGATAAAATGACAGCTCACACAGAAGGAAAAAAAAATAGATACAGTGTGAGTCTGAGCAAGTCATCGTCCTCTTCTTGAGAAAGTGTGTGCAGGGGTTAGAGTGCAATCACAGTGTCTCTTTCAGGTCTACTCTTCCTCGATTTTATGATAGATTACAGAAAATGCTTAGGACCATCCTTAGTGTGTGACAAAGTTAAGCACGGCACGTGATCCTATCTCTCCACTGTCATTTCTGAGTGTTTCTCCTGTTAGTACTCTATTTTACGTTATTTTTTTTCAATGAAATAATGTTCTCATCATCCTGCCTCTTTTTGATATTTCCTTTTATGTTTTTAAAACAGCATCTTTTATCAGATTATAAAATTAGTACTGTTCATTACAAAATTCTAAAATATGAAGAGAGCCATAGATGAGTCCCACTGTAAAGCAAAGCTCATTTTGAATAACGTCAGGAATCACACCTGCTCCCCCTAACTACTCTGAGAAGCTTAGATTATGTATACCGACTTTTCTAAAGCCAGGCACACCTGAGATATGTTTTGTTCAGGGACCTGCCCGTTTGCAATCACTTCCTCCAGGAGATTCTGTGAGAGTCACTCATTTACAGACATTTTATTTCCTGCTTATGTCTAAAAACCACTTTGTGAGTCATGGCCATTTACTCACCTCCATCGCTGTGTGTTGTCAGGTGTGTGATGGCAAACCTGCTGCCTGACAATGTCATTCTGTAACCGCCCCGCCCCAGGGAGCTGGGGCTCACGGGCAGTGGTCCCCCTCCCACCACGGAAGTGCAGGGAGAAACACCTGCTCCTCTCAACCTTGGGTCGGTGAATGATGTGGACCTGCCTACAACAAACGAGGCTTCTTCTGACTCATCCGTGCACAAACTGCTTTGTCTCCCTCCTCTCACCCTTGTGCCCGCCCCAGCCAAGCCAGGGGTGGAAATGAAAGTGGGCACCCTGGGCCCAGAGAGCTAGGAGGCTGCTAAATCAGAAGCCCGCCAGCCTTGCAGCAACGGCTCCCATAAATGCCTCATGCCTGGGCCACGCCTTTCATTGGGGACCGCAAAGCCCTTAAAGCACTGGCTTATGAGTCCCATGCAGGCCCTGGGAAATGACTGGGCTATTTTCAAAGTCTGGGAAGCTAAGGCACAGTGGGGTCACGGTCATGATGGACATCACACAGAAGATGATTCAGCCAGAACTTGGGACTTCCATGTTATTCTTAACCCTTCCTCCCACACCCTTTTTCCTGATATTTTCTGGAATCGAACCTATATTTTCAATGGATGGGGAAAGGGAATAACAACTTTGTACAAAACATAATCTACAAATAGCAATCCAGTGTTTTAGGACAGCCCAGAGAATCTCTGTTTGTGTGGCTTTTAGAATAGCTTTGCTTCCTGAACTCTCCCGGGAGCGTCTCCCCTTTTTGAAAGCTTTATTTCTTACCATGCCAGTGTCTTTAGAAGGCAGTGACCTCAGGTTTTAAGATGGTTTCTCAGATTTTGATGAGCAGGAAAATCACCTGGAGACTGTATTAAAATGCAGAATCTGGGGCTTCCCTAGTGACGCAGTGGTTAAGAATCCACCTGCCAACGCAGGGGACATGGGTTCAATCCCTGGTCTGGGAAGATCCCACATGCCGTGGAGCAACTAAGCCCTTGCGCCACAACTACTGAGCCTGCACGCCACAACTACTGAGCCCACGCGCCACAACTACTGAAACGGACGCGCCTAGAGCCCGTGCTCCGCAACAAGAGAAGCCACGACAATGAGAAGCCCATGCAGCGCAACGCAGAGTAGCCCCCGCTCACCACAACTAGAGAAAGCCCATGCGCACAGCAACAAAGACCCAATGCGGCCAAAAATAAATAAATAAAATAAACTTAAAAAAGAAAAAAATGCAGAATCTGATCCGATAGACCTGGGTGGGGCCTGAGCCTCTGGATTTCTAATAAACTCTCAGCTGCTGCTGGTGGTCCAGTGGTTACACTTTGAGTAGCAGGGGGCCAGCCAGAGAAAGCCACCTGTGGACACTGCCCTCTTGGAAAATAAGACTTAGAGCACATCCATGGCTTCCCTCAACACCAACTTTCTGGGAGCTTAATTGTCTGAGTCTTTAATTATTCTGAGTTTAATTATCTTGACTGTTAAGAGTATGATTTGCAAACCATGCTCATGTTAGCTCATCACAGCACTGGATGGAGGTAAGGAAGTCATGGTTGTTTAAAGCCTGTACAAACTAGGGAGATGGTTTTATCTCTGATCGTACTTAACATAGTTAATAGACATGCTCCTTCGAAGAGTACCACCAGGTAAAATTGTTTGCTAAGCAACATTCCAATGCAATTGACTGAAAAAGAGATTAAATTAATAGGAGGTCACTTGAGAGTGAAGAGAAAAACTACCTTTCAAACCAGCCATCCAGTGCATCTCAAGAACATAGTCCAGGCACATAAGAGGTTTTACTACATACATTTAACAGGGTCTGAAGTGACCTTTCACCTCTGTCAAGTTATTCATGTGCCCAGTGGTTGTCATGGCAACGTTGATAACCAGCAGTGGCTTCTCAACACCTATGGAATGCCGGAGTCACCCGAGCAGTCTCATTTTCTAGTCTTCCAACCTGTCACCCTATAAACTAAGAGACGGTTGAGGCCCTAGGGCACAATTTCTATGTAATTAGGTGTACTGCAGAGTCGAGGACCTTCCCAGACCTAAAACTTCCACCCACAGCCTCCAGGATCAGGAGACAGTCACCGAGGGAGGAACCTTGCCTGTGCTCTTCTGGCCCTGACAGCAAGGACAGAGACAAACGTGCGTCTGCTAACATCTACTGCCCACCAGCACCTCGGCCTGCGCCTCGGTGAGGGGAGGAGGGCGGAGATGGTTGACAGCGGCGTGCCCAGCATGCTCCACTCCCCGAGTACCCCCCTCCCCCAGCTCCAGCTCCCCCTAGACAGCAGACTTTCACTCTGTCCCCAAATTCCTACAGCCCGACAACATAACACTTCACTCACCTTTTTCTTTAATGTTGGGAGATATTTCAAATGTACTGAAAAGTACAGATGATTTTGCAAATATGTATATACTAGCTTTATCAATTATCGACATTAAATATTTTCGACAGGGCTTCCCTGGTGGCGCAGTGGTTGAGAGTCCGCCTGCCGATGCAGGGGACACGGGTTCGAGCCCCGGTCCGGGAAGATTCCCACATGCCGCGGAGCAGCTGGGCCCGTGAGCCGTGGCCGCTGAGCCTGCGCGTCCAGAGCCTGTGCTCCGCAACGGGAGAGGCCACAACAGTGCAAGGCCCACGTACCACAAAAAAAAAAAAAAAAAAAAAAAAAAAATTTCGACAGAAACAAGTGTCCAGGTAGAGTTGATATTCCCTGAGTACTTTTACCCAATCTTTTCTCTCCGTCCTTCCAGAGCTTTGCTATTTGTCATTCCCATGCACATTTTACATCAAGACTTCATATGTTAGTGATAATACAAATATGTTATGTTTTGCATGGCTTTATACAAATGGCATCCCACTATATGCAGCTTAAAAAAATTTTTTTTCACTGCAAATTATGTTCATGAGATGTATCCATGTTGACACATGTAACTCTAGTTCATCCATTTTAATTTGCTGTATAGTATTCCACTGCATGAATAAAAACAATTATTTATCTACTCTCCTGTTCATGGGTACTGAAGTTGCTTGAAATTTTCTCTTACAGATAAAGTTGCCATGAACATACTTGTAAAGTCCCCTTGTGTGCGTGTCCTAGATCCATTACCTAGAAGTAGGGTTGCTGGGACACAGAATAGCACAGCTTTCCTTTTGCTAGATGCTTCCAATTTGCTTTTCAAAGTGTACCAGCTTACAATTCCACCAGCAGTGGGGAGAGTTCCTATCTTTCCACATCTTCACCAACACATAGAATAATCAGACTTTTTAGTTTCTGCTCATCTAGCAGGAATAAAATGGTATATTCCTCCCTCTTTAAAAACAGCCTCTTGAGATATAATTCATAGACCATACAATTCATCCATTTAATGTGTACAATCTGATGGCTCTGAGTTTATTTACAGAGGTGGGCATCCATCACCACAATCAATTGTAAAATATTTTCATCGCCCCAGAAAGAAATCCAGTTCCTCTTCGTTGTCACCCCCATACCCCCCTCCCCATCTCTCCAGGCCTACGCAACCACTGTCCCTATAGATTTGCCTGTTCTGGACCTTTCATATAAGTTCATATAAGAAGGAACCATACTTTCTTTCTTTTCACAAATTCCTACAACTTGACCACATAACATTTTGCTTAGAGTTTTTCTGTAATTCGGGGAAAGATTCAATATGTGGTTGGTGCCCATTTTAATTTGTATTTCCCTAATTACTAGTAATTCAGACAATGTCTTCATATGCTTATTGGCCATTTGGGATTCTTCTTGAAAATGACAATTTACATTCTTTTATCCATTTTTAAATAGGATTTCTTGCCTTCTCCTTGTTTATTTGTAGGACTTGGTTACATATTCTGTACAGGCGTCCTTTATCGGTTCAGTATGTTGCAGATTTTGTGGGAAGGCAATGCTCCCTGGATTTCTCAGTGTTCCCTGCACTGTCCAGACCTTTTGGAGTAGCAAATATCGACATGCTATAAATGTACAAATGGTCTCCTTTCTCCCCAAACCCATTGTTCTCTTCATTTTCTAAAGGTGATAAACCCAGAGCCATTTGTTTACATTCCAAATGGTTGTAAAAACCCAGAGAACTTCCTCTCCTCTCCCCAGAGTGGAGTGGTTTAGGTTAGAGAGCAAAGGTCTCTCCCTCTCCCTCCAGAGTGCAAGGGAGGGATAGATATGCCGGCAGCATCTGTACCGGCTCTGAGAGCCATCATTCTCCAGCTCTTCCCTGTGTTACAAGCCCCTGGACCTGCAGGACACATCTGCCTTCACTGTGTTGCCTGATGGGAATTGGCAGTAAGACTGATAATGTCAGCAAATCATTCGTCTCTTCTCTGTCCAGAAACCTCATGCTTCCAGTCAGGATACTAAATGAATAATAGATGTAAAAACTTAACTGGTATCCTCTTCTGGTCTGAAGCTTATCTTTTCCCTTTGTTTATGTCTTTTTTTTTTCGTTGTAGTAAAATATACATACATAAAATTCACCACTTTAACCATTTTTTAGTGTAGGTTTCATTGGCATCAATAAAGTCACAATGTTATGCAACTTTCAACCCTATGTATTTCTAGAAATGTTTCATCTTCCAAAACTGAAATGCTGTACCCACTGAACACCAACTCCCTCCCCATCCCCCCTCCCCCAGCCCCCCTTCTACTTTCTGTCTCCATGAATTTGGCTACTCTGGGACCTCATATAAGTGGAATCATACAGTATTTGTCCTTCTGTGACTGGCTTATTTCACTCAGCATAATGTCTTCAAGGTTCACCCATGTTGAGGCATATGTCAGAATCTCCTTCCTTTCTTTTTTTAAAATTGTGGTAAAATACACATAATAGGGAATTTACCATCTTAACCCTTTTAAAGTGTATAATTGAATGAAACTAAGTAGATTCACATTGTTGCATAACTATCACCACCATCCATCCCAGAACTCTTTTCATTTTGCAAAACTGAAACTCTGTATATCCATTAAACAATAACTCCTCATTCCTCCCTTTTTAAGGCTGAATAATATTATACCCATAGTATGTACACAACACATTTTGTTTATCCATGTATCTGTCAGTGGACACTGGGGTTGTTTCCACATTTTCCCTATTGTGAATACTGCTATGAACATGGGTGTACAAGTATCTGAGTCCCTGCTTTGTTTATGCTTTTGATGAAAAAAATTCTTTTTAAGTTTTATTTTTTTAAGATTTTTTTGTTTGTTTTGATGTGGACCATTTTTAAAGCCTTTATTGAATTTGTTACAATATGGCTCCTGTTTTATGGCTACAAGGCATGTGGGATCTTAGCTCCCCAACCAGGGATCAAACCTACACCCCCTGCATTAGAAGGCAAAGTCTTAACCACTGGACCGCCAAGGAAGTCCCTTAAGTTTCAACTCATTCACTTTTTTCACCCTTTCCTTTATGGTCTGAGGGGTTTTTGGTGTTGTTGTTTTGTTTTTTATATCCCATGAAACATCATTTTTTGAGTAAATTATGCTTGCTACAGCAGCCTGCCTGTTTCTGGTTCCTGTTGCCGTGAAATCAGAATGCTGAGGCTGTTCACCCCCAACCCAGGCTCTAGGCCAACGCTGCCCAAATCAAAGTAGACAGAGCTTGCTGGCTGGTTTCACACAAACCCGATTCCCTGGACCTACTCATCGGGCTCTTCTGTCTGCTCTCCTTACGCCCAACCCCAGGCTTGGGGCTCCAGCCTCACGTCTGGCTCCTCTTGGCTGAGTCCTGTCCACTCTCATTGGTTCTTTTAATGAATAATCTTGTGCCTGAACTTAATCCCGGAGTCTGGGGCCTTGTTGTGTCCTGTGCCTGGTCCCCCAAACTCCCCCCGAGATCATCTGGTTGCCTGAGTTCCACTCTGCTTGCTCCGGGGATCTTTCGTAACCCTCACCCCAGGCCAGGGAAGTCTTAGACGGCCAGGGTCTTGGGTCACTGCCTTTCCCCCATCGCTGTTTAGACTACAACCAGAGATTCTTAACATTCTCCATGAAACCACACTGACCATTATTCATTCTGCCTTTTTTTAAATGTGAAAATTAAATTAATACAAGGAAAGCTCACTAAAATGGACTCGGGAGGCCAGAAGGGGGTGGTCGTCTCACTACCGTACCACCCTGCATCATTACAGATCCCCACGGGAAGAAACTCCCCCCCCCCTTTTTTTTTTAACCATGCTGCATGGCTTGCGGGCTCTTAGTTCCCCCACCAGGGATTAGGGATCGAACACAGGCCCCAGCAGTGAAAGTGCTGAGTCCTAACTACTGGACTTTGAGGGAATTCTCCGTAAGAGACTTACCTTGCATCTCCGGCAGGAAGCGACACTTTACTACCCAGCAGGAAGAGGAAAGATTTCTCCTCGCCTGGCAACAGCCCAGCCAATGAGAGACTGCCACAACTCAGCCAATGGAAAGCCACTATACTTCGAACTCCCAGTTTCCTCCAGAACTGGAGGGCTCGTCATAACAGCGTTCAGCTCTATTACCTCCAGGGCACTGACGGTGTGGTCTGGTCCAGGAGCCCCTCATCTGCACATGGACCTCCTGGAATCTCTCCATTGTACGCCTTGGCAGAGCTGCTGTGGCCATTCCCACTGTCAAGAACTCACTCAACAGAAACTTTTTTTTTTTTTTTTTTGCGGTACGCGGGCCTCTCACTGTTGTGGCCTCTCCCGTTGCGGGGCACAGGCTCCGGATGCGCAGGCTCAGCGGCCATGGCTCACGGGCCCAGCCGCTCCGCGGCATATGGGATCCTCCCAGACCGGGGCACGAACCCGTATCCCCTGCATCGGCAGGCGGACTCTCAACCACTGCGCCACCAGGGAGGCCCCTTCAACAAGATTTTAAACAAGTATTTATTGAGGCACTAACAGGTGGCCAGTCCTGAAGATGCAAAAGTAAATAAACAAAATAATTGAAATCAAGTTCTCAAAGGGTTCTTTGTACACCTATGTTCACAGGAGCACTGTTCACAAAAGCCAAAAGGTGGAAGTAAGCCAAGTGTCCATCAATGGATGAATGGATAAACAAAATGTGGTCTATACACACAACGGGAAATTATTCGGCCTTAAAAAGGAAAATCTGGCATATTTTGCAAAATGGATGAACTGGAAGAAAGTATGCCAAGTGAAATACGCCAGTCACAAAAGGACAAATACTATATAATTCTGCTTAAGTGAGGTGTCTCAAATTCATCGAGACGGGTAGAATGGTGGTTGTCAGGGATTGTGGAGAGGGAGGATGCAGATTTAGTGTCTGATGGGGACAGGGGTTCGGTTTGGGGAGACGGATGGTGGTGATGGTTGTACAGCAACGTGAATGCACTTAATGCCACTGACCTGTGAGAACTGCAAAAACTCTCCACGTGAAAGACTCCATTCAAACCCCTCACTAAGCGACCCGACCAAACTCTAGTACGGCTTCTGGCAGCCTCAGCCCCCATCCCTGGAAAGCCCTCACGCCTCCCACGTCAGTGTTCTTCTCTGGAAAAACACAAAGCTGCCAAAAGAAATTTACCATTTGTTCCAGCCAACCCCTTACTGATAGGCCCCTGACCTCCCTTTCTTGGAGCGTTTGCTGAAAAAAAAAACCCCAGAACTTTACAATTGTAAATCTTTCTTCTGTCCTTTTGAGATGTGTGTGTTTCTGCTACAACCCAGGACGATTTTTCTCAAAGACCTCAAAGCCATTCCTTTCTTTCTTTTTTAAAAAATTTTATTTATTTATTTTATATAGCAGGTTCAAAGCCATTCCTTTTAAGTGTCATCATCAAGAAGGACACGGCCACTGGCTCCCATTCACTGTAGGAGGGCAGAAGCCTCACTGAGAAATGCCGATTAGTGGACACAGCTGGCCTAATGGCGTTTACACTGACTCACCCTCTCACCAGCTTTTTTTTTTTTTTTTTTTTTGCGGTACGCGGGCCTCTCACTGTTGTGGCCTCTCCCGTTGCGGAGCACAGGCTCCGGACGCGCAGGCTCAGCGGCCATGGCTCACGGGCCCAGCCGCTCTGCGGCACATGGGATCCTCCCGGACCGGGGCACGAACCCGTGTCCCCTGCATCGGCAGGCGGACTCTCAACCACGGCGCCACCAGGGAAGCCCTCACCAGCTTTTTGTAATGTTTCGCTGCCCTGCCTCTGCTTGAGCCCAGCCTGCCACTCCTCCCCACTCCCGTTCTCCCTTGACAAGGCCCGGTCATCCCTGGCAGGTCGAAAGGAGCTCAGCTGTTTCCCCTTGATGTGGGAAAGCGTTCAACCAGATACGCTGTCTAGTGAGAGAAGCCAGGCGCAGAGCTGCGGAATACCATCATTTGTCTAAAGGGGGGAGGGTCAGGTTTTATATACATATTTGCCTGTGTGCACAAAATCTGTGAAAGTCACACAGGAAGGTACTATTGCTTTTAAAGTTTACGTTTGGAGAGAGGAATTGAGTAGCTGGGGGCATGAGGGGGAGTGAGATATCCTTTCAGATCTTTTGAATCTTGAAACATGTGACTAATCATACTATTTCCTGGGGGGGAAAGTTTAAATAGAAACAAAACAAAATGAGTAGGGCCGAAATTGAGAAGTGAAGTCACAGAAATGCAAAATTCTTTTATCTTTTTAATTGAGATATAACTCACATATCTTGAAATTCACCATTTTAAAGTGTACAATTCAGTGACTTTTAGTACACACAGAAAGTTGCGCAACCATCACCACTGTCTAATTCTGGAACTTTTTCATCACTCCAGAGGGAAACCCCTTATCTGTTAGCAGTCACTCCCCATGTCCCCTCCCCCGAGTCCTTGGTAACCGTTAACCTGCTTTCTCTCTCTTTGGATCTGCCACCTATGGACATGTCAGGTAAATGGGATCATTCGATATGTGGTTCTTTTCGACTGGCTTCTTTCACTCAGCAAAATGTCTTCAAGGTTCATCCATGTGGTAGCATGTGTCAGAATTTCATTCCTTTTTATTGCTGAAAAATATTCCATGGTACGGACATACCTATTTTGTTTACCCGCTGATGGACAGCTGGGTTGTTTCCACTTTTGGGCTATCATGAATAATGCTGCAGAAATGCAAAATCTGATCCATATTAAGTCCAAGATTTCCTAATACTCAATATAAAAGCTGGGCAGCGTGTCCAGCTACAAAGTAGATGTTTTCTGTACGCATTTTAATACACATTTAAAATACATTCTGGTGCAACTGTGAAAAGGTCAAAATTTCATTTAAGTCAAATCTTCCCTTTCCCGTCCCTTGCATTCTCACCCACCTGCCTTGTTTCTTCCGTCCTTTCCTTCCCTCCTCTGTCTGCTGTTACCCTCTGTCTCTCTCTCCCCGAATTCCCAGTCCCACACTGTTCTCCCTCCCAAATAACTAACCTTTCTTCCTTTACTGGGCATTTTTTCATTCCCCCTCTTTGCCAACATGTACAATCATCGTTTACCAAATTAATTCAACCTGGAAAAAAAATCTAAAAGCTGGCACCCGGGAGCTTTCTTTGAATAGTCACATTTGCCATTAGCTCTTTACCTGCAGGCCAAGAGTTTTGCTGAAACCCACCAGAGACTGTCTTAACAGAGATTAGGATCAGTGGCAACTGGACAGTGTTTAGCTGCAGATAAGATCTGGAGAAGCAGGAGGGAGGACACACACACACACACACACACACACACACACACACACACCCACACACACCCACACACACCCACACACACACACCCTCCAGAGCAACCTCTGTGCCTGGAGTCTTGCCTGGGAGTCAGAGTAAACAGCAAAGATAAGGGCTCACACTCTTCTGCCGCCATCTCTCTCCCTCCGGCCTCCAGAAAGAATTCCTAGAAAGACAGGCCTTGTTTACCAGAGAGGCGTCCTTGGGGGTCAAAGATCAGAGCTTCAGGTCAATCCTTGCTCAGAAGCTTAGGTCCTTCTGGTACAGCCTGGATAAAACTTGTTTGGATTTTTAAATTATGTCATTGTCCCCTCAGTGGCTAAAATGCTCTTTAGGGGAACACAGACACATATCTCTTTAAACTGTATCCTTGCCTCTGTATTCGCCCTGTGGCAGCGGCCAGCATCCTAGCCCCCGGACTCCTGTCACAGTGCTCACTGCTCTCTGCCCCCTCCCCTCGCCCTGTCCCCTCATCCCACACAGCGACCCAGGCTGACCTCTGCCCCACATCTCCCTGTCAGTTCCCCTCCCCGTCCGCCCCCACCCCGACTCTAAACCGGTCCGTGTCTCCCTGGTACGAGCAGGACAACATCGGATCCTCAGCCTGATGCAAGGACATGTAGGACGTGCCCCAGGGGGGTCCGCATCTGCCCACCACTGTTCTCTCCCCCAACGCCCTCTACCCCAGCCAGGCAGGTTGACTCACTCTCTCCTCTGAGCACCCCAAGCGCTTTTCAGTCTCTGCTCAGACCACACTCTACTCTCTGTCCACAATGCTCTTTATTTCCTCATTCAACAAATATTTACAAAGTCCCCACGATGTGCCACAGTGGGATGTCACGGTGACACAGCCAGTGAGGGTGGCAGCCAAGGATGCAGGCTGTTGCAAACGCAGTGTGAGCCGGGGTTTGGGTGGGGGACGACAGGGAAGAACATCAGGCACACGTAACTTCGTGCTTTCAACAGCTGTTAGGGAGACAGTTACACCCATTCCAAAGCAGAGGAGGCCGAGGGCTAGCTCACTGCAGAGGCCACTCTGCTGTATCTCGCTCCCAGGCCGTCTTCTCCAGCAGCCTCTCCAGGCCAGACAGACCTAACAACAGAAGCTCCTACCTTCTGCCTTTCGTTTTGACAGCAATGGCCTAAGCCTTGTCTTGGCAGCGTTTTTAAACTTGGTGCGCATGGCACATCTCCTCTCCCCGGCTGGCCGTGTCCCTGTGGGCAGGGCAGTTTCATATACACGATTTTGTACAGAGTAGGCAGCCAATAAATATCTGCTGAATGAATAAGTGAGTGAATGTACTCCTAGCACCTGATTATCTATCCAAAATCATCTGTCCAAAAAAATATCTCCACAAAACGGAGAGGATTGCTCTTCCCTACTTTACAGGGAGTGCTGAATAGATTAATTCCTTTGTGTCCCTAATGAGGCCTGAAATCTTCAGATCAAAAATACTAAATCTTTAGCAGACTCACAGATATAGAACACGAACTAGTGATTACAAGTGGGGAGAAGGAAGGGGGGAGGGGCAAGATAGGGGTAGGGGTGTAAGAGGTACAAACTATTAGGTATAAAATAAGCTACAAGGATATATTGTACAACATGGGGAATATAGCCAATAGTTTATAATAACTATAAATCCTTAAAACTGTGAAGCACTAAAAAAATTGTGAATCACTATATTCTACACCTGTAACTTATATAATATTGTACAGCAACTGTACTTCAATAAATATATATATATATATATATGATTAAGAAACGCCCCCCCCACTAAATCTTGGTGGCTGAAAAAAAAGCTTAAAAAATAAAATATATTTTATCTCATAATAGGGGGCCTTGATTACCCTTCATTAATAACCATAAAGGCCCATTTAAACTGAAAGCACAAAGAGCGGAGAGCATAGGATATGCGGAAAAAATGTATTTTTTCCCTTTAAATGTCATTTCTCTTTTTCGCAGTGTCTAGAATGATTACTGAGCCCTGGGCGTATCCTGCCAAAATCAGAAGCCATGTATACGGCAATGCACTGCTCAGAGCTAGCCTCTTCCCAGAGGTTGGAAAGCCCAGTTCCTTTAAAGCCAGGACACCAAAGCTTTGCAGGAGCTTCTCACTCAGCAAAAGGCTGAGGGAGCTCCACCCAGACCCCAAGCATCTGCCAGCTTTTGTCTCTGGGAGAAAACGCTGCTGAGTCCTGACAGAATCTGCAAGGAGATTAAAAGTAATTGAGGGAGATCCCCAGCTCTTCCCTTCCCCTCTGGGCACGTGGCCACCCGCTCCCAGGGGGCCTTGGGGGAGAGCGGGGCTTGGCTGAACACACCCTTCTTCTTCCAGGCTGTCCTCATCTGTTTGGGGGACACTTAACCCTTCATCTTCCTCCCGTCCCTCTGGTTGCTCCTGTTTGCCACGGTTCCTGAGTCCTCCACCTTCTTCCACCCCACGTGCACTGTCCTGCCTGCCTTCAATGTTGAAAGCAACGTTCTCTTCCCGCGTCTACCCCTCACACTCACTTATTCCTATCATGTCAAACCCTCCTCTTCGCCCCTCCCCCAAGTGGCAACTCCCACATCACCGCATCGACTTACGCACTTGCAAACTCATTATTCCCCCGAGGTATCGTGTTCCGTCTCCCCAAACCTGATCGTGTCCTGATTCTCCACCTTGGTGGAGTCTCTTTTCCTTGGTGGCTTGTGCCGCTGTCTCCCCTGGCGCCACCAGGGCCGCAAACCTGGGAGTCAGCACCCTACGGCTGCTTCTTCACGGGCTGTCAAGACGAATCCTCTCCAGCCCGAGTACCACTGCCTCCGAAAGGCCCACTTTCTCGTTAGCCTCCAAAGTGGCTTTTCTGTCTCCAGTCTCTTGCCCAGTCCAACTTCCACATTGCGGCCAAAGGGATATTTCTAAAATGCCAATCTGTTATGTTCTCTTTCTCCTTAACATTCCTTCAGGGGGACTGCACTGCGTAGAGCAATGGTTTCTAAACCTGGTTAATAGACCTGAGAGCTTTCTTAAAAATGGAGACTCAGAGGACCCAAGAAAGGCCAAGTCAGGATCTCCAATGAGTGATAAGAGGGTAGCCCTGCCATGGACCTGATTTTGAAATCCACTTGCCTAAAAAATCAATTTAAATCCTTTTGAAGCACCTTGGCCCCAAAACTCACCCTACTCTTCAGCATCCTTAATGATTTCATTTCCCACCAGGACACCCCTTCTCTGTCCGAGCTAGTCTGCTATCTGGACACCCTCTCCAGCCGAAGGCCTCCTGTGCCCCCAGGCAAAATCAATACCATCCTTCTCTGGGCCTCCTATGGACTGTGTAGTTGGGAAAACCCCTACTATATCACGTTTCACATGGTACCTCTAGTGCATTTTTTAAGAAGACGTCTCTCTCTCCAGCTGGACTCCAGACTAACTCCCTGAGACAAGTCTTAAATAGCCTTGCATCCCTCAAGTCCCAGCACAGGGCTGGCACACAATTTGTTCTCAATAAATATGTATTAAATGCATGACTAAATGAAGACCAATACGAGGAAACACATTCTTTCCACGTTCAGAATTTTATAGAGATGAAATAATATGAAGAACCGCCAACGATTTTTAGTTTCTGAAGTTTTAAAATTTCTGAAAGCCCAGAAACTTGCCATTTTCTGCCTGAAGTCTCAAATCTCCACATCATCACTACAAGTCTCTTTTCCCAGGATCCTCAACCAGAACCTCCAAGCAGTGGTGTCCTAGGAGAGGGAGGCATTATCGAGGGTACAGACAATAAGGGATGGGTTTGCCTGCAAAGAATTTAACGACAATAATAGCCAATTAAAACTCCTCTGCTTTTTATTACCACCATGTGCTGGCAATTCTAAGCAATGTGACTGATAAAATTCTGCTGCTCTTTTGCCCACCAAGTAACCCTGTCCTCTTGTGATCCTTTTTTTCCATTGTCATAAGTGAAAATATGTATGATCTTTAAAGTTTTATCAATTAAAAAGAGAGCGAGAGAGAGACCTGAAATCTGTCCATAATGAATTAATACTACCTCTCCTTGACCTTCCTTGGCCTGCTTTGAAAAGATCCTTAAGATAAAATAGAGATAAAAGAATTATGCATTCATCGAAATGTAATTGTGTGTGTGTGGGGTGGGGTACGCGGGCCTCTCACTGCTGTGGCCTCTCCCGTTGCGGAGCACAGGCTCCAGACGCGCAGGCTCAGCATCCATGGCTCACGGGCCCAGCCGCTCTGCGGCATGTGGGATCTTCCCGGACTGGGGCACGAACCCGTGTCCCCTACATCGCCAGGCGGACTCTCAACCACTGCGCCACCAGGGAAGCCCAAAACGTAATTTTTTATTTCCTTTTCTCGTAGGGTCTCACGCCAAAGAAAAAAAAGATCTCCAGGCCATCTCTGCTGTTTGTATATCCTTCATTAAGCAAACACTTCTGTTAGAATCTGAGATGCAGTTCTGGGTAAAGATACATGATGAGCACACACAACTCATTTCATTCCTCCTGAAGTGCTAAAAACCAAAGAAACAAAACCGGCACATGGCCAGGGAGAATGAGAGAGGAGACAAAATAAAACCTTGGAAGCTGGAAAACAGATGGACAGTGGTAAGTGACTTTGCTGACCTGACAAGACTGAGTAACCAACGGGGGAAGCTGAGAACAGCTTGACTTACAGCCCAGGATCCTTAAACGATGCGGGGAATGGCAGTACCGGGGGTCCCAGGAGCCAGCAGTAAAGGAGGTGTGACTTTCCTCCTGGGGAGGTGGAGGATGAAAGCTGTTTAAGAAGCAGTTAGATCCACGGATCCCCTCCCCCACTCCACGACTGCACCTCCCCCATGGCAACAGCGGGGAGGTCTATTGCCAGGGGAAGCTGAAGGAGAGGCTCTCTGGACCGGGGGACACCAGGCACAGTTAGGGGTCAGGAGACTGTACTGAGGGCAGAGGATGGCTTGAACGTTCACACACTGAGGGATGAAGCAATCAAAGCTCCCCCCTTGCGCGAGGCTTCCGGATGCTGGCAGCCAGTGTGTGTGTGTTTTATTCCATAAGAAAGCAGTAACATTAAGGGCAGTAGCTGTAGTATACATCTTGTATATCTCTCAATAGCATATCATCAGTAGGTTTAGAATAATATTCAATTCAGAAAAAAAAAAAGAGGGAGAGAGAGAATGAACTACATGGTTAGTGTTGATTTTCACTGACTTTCTATTTATTTGCAGGGAGATTCGTTGGATGGGGGCATGGATGTCAGAAAGAGAATCCAAGGTATGCAAATCTCTGTCTATTGTAAAAATGTATTGCCCGCTCTCAAACCTCTGTTGGGACCTCAGACTGGACTTTGTGTGGTCAAGGCCTCCCCAAGAATGGAGCTTGAAAGATCGTAAACCAGAGCAAAGAGGGCTCTGGATGGTGTTTCATTCAGCTGTTTACATTTCCTACTTCAAAAACCCAACCACCACACAACCCAGAACAGACGCACAGATGCCTAAGAGGCCTGTGAGCAGCTGCGTGGCCTGCGGAGGCTGGGAAGTAGCCCCAGAGCAGCCCAGACACTCATGTGGGAGGGACAGTCAAGCTGCCGCAGCCGGACTGTCGTCCTCAGAACCAGAGCAGGGCTGACCGTCACATCCAGAACTTTCCTCCTTCCTCTGGTCTTCTTGGAATTGTGTGTGGCAGAGAGCATCTAAAACCCCTCCAAGAAAGATCCTTATGGGCCATGGGAAAGTGGATCCTGTTTCTACATCCAGGGTATAGAGTCTACGACAGCCCCGCCGCCCGGAGCTGGGGATGACAAAATGGGCCTCGGCCAGGAGGGGCCTCAAAGCTCTTCCCACTGCCTGGTCCCCCTCATCTTTCTTGCCTGCTTCAAGGAGATGGTCTGAAGGAGGGGAGCTCCACCACGAAGAGCAGCCGGAGAGGACAGACAACCAAATCCCAGACGGCCTGATCCTCACCCACCTCCATCCACCTAGCGGGCAACCCTAGCTATGTCGGGCTGGCCTCTGTCTGCAGGTTCTGCTACTAGGAACGTCCACAGACACTGGCCTCGTACATTCCTAAAAGGCCAGATGGATCCTGCACCACCCCCGTCCACGAGCACTGGGTGACCTTCTTCATTGTCCTCTATCTTCTGGGGACGCATGGGTTTCCATCATGTGCAGGCAATGCTCACGCTGCCTCAGTGTGATGCAGCTCCGGCCAGCATCCAGCTCCAGTGGCCTCAGGCAGCCTCACCCACACCCAGCCTCGAACAGCTGTATCCAAAGCACCCCTAATGTGTCTACTCGGATTCTTCTCCCCCTCAATCCTCATGGTCTGGACAACAGACTCCTCTGCATGCTGGGATGCTGATACTGGCTGGCAACGTGCCTAGCATAAGGTGGTTGGACCAGGACAGCCCACTGAGGCTGGGTGGGGCCTCCCTTGGGCTTGAAGATAGAAGCAGCTGAAATTTCATACCCCAAATACAACCATCCGGAGATCTTTTCTGTTACTTGCCTTCTTGTAGGGGCTTGCCCTTTCTTTGTTACAAAAATGTTTTCCCATTGTTAAGATCTTTGAAGGATTGTTTTCTTTTTTTCCTGGACTCCTAACAAGCCCATTCAAGTCAAGAGAGCTAGATTTCCGTCTCTGTGACACCTTGAGAAACTGCCTCATCCTGGAGAACTGTCCCCAGAGAACCTGCTCTCTGTTCCCTGAGCCCAGACTCCAGAGGCAGGAGGATTTCAGCCCCCTCTGGGTCATCCCAGGGCCTCAGAACCATGCCCCGAGGTCAAAGGTATTTCAGAGAGATGCTGGGAGAGTGAATCCAGCTAATGGCCAAGACTGCTCACTGCTTTTCTGGCCACTTTCTTCCCTGGTGAGCACAGGCTAAAAGCAGCAAACAAAGCAGACTCGTTCATAAACTGGGGAAGAAGCAGCAAAGCTCCTGCAGGAGGGGACAGAGAAATCCTAACCAGAGTGGGCTTCCAGGTGAAAGCAAGGGCCACCGGCTTTCCACTTTCCACTAAGTGGGGTAACTAGATGCTCCATAGGCTGCCATGAAGCTAAAACCAACCAAACCAAACAAAAAGCAGCCAAAAAGCAAAACCAGAAAAACGACCATCCCCCAAATGAACCCACAGCTCTACTGCAGAAAATCCTAATTACAACATGGCCAGCCTGCCCAGAGACACTCGGTTCCCAGGGGGCGGGGAGTCCAGCGCTCAGCTGATCTCACAGCCTCAGCCCCAGCCCTGCCCCTGGGGTGAGCACGCACCCCTTCACCTAGCTGGGAAGGCCGGCCTCTCCTGCTCAGGTGCTAGGGTGGGTGCCAAACCAGCACCACCTGAGCCTCCCAAGCATCAGGCAGAGATCCCAGGCCCCAAAACAGGGAGCAGTTTTCTACCAGGATGAGGCCGACTCCGCCCACCCTTTTAAGCTAGGGAGGGGCTGGCACAAGTGAAACTGCCCAGTCTGGGAGTTTGGCTTTCGGACTCCTCCACCCTCCCCTTTCTACCCATCTCTGCACTTCCCACCTCACCCCTCCGGCAGTCCCCTGCCCTCCGCCCCGTTGAGGCTCCTTCCACGGAAATCCACCACGTATGTTTGGTCCTCATCTGCTCCTTGTCCAGTAATTTGCTTCTAACTAGATTCCCCTCCCGCATCCCCCGCCCTCTGGCTGGCCAGGGATCGAACCCGTGCCCCGTGCAGTGAAGGGCGGAGTCCTAACCACTGGACCGCCAGGGAATGCCCACCCCTCATCTGCTCCTAAAACCCTATTCCAACCTGTTGGTGGTGAAGGTCATTTTTTCCTCACTTCTCCAAGGGCCGTCCATGGACTTAGACCACTCGCTCTGGAACTCTCCGCTTTCAAGTTCCCAGTTACCCTGTTGGTAAAATAAAACGTATTCCTTCTGGAAGAGAGAAACGGAGCAAGAAAGTGACACTGCGAGGGAACTTGCCTTAGCATTTCCTCGAATTCTTAGGGGGAACCAATATTAATTGAGTACCAGGCTCGTTTCAGATGAAGGAGCGAGTTCAGAAAGTTTGGTTTGCCCAAGTTTGTCCAACTAGCAAATAGTGGAGGTGGAATTTGAAACTGACTTCAAATGCCAACCAGGTGGAATGTGAAGTCAGGCTGTCTGACTGGCCAGTTCAGTGCTTAGACCTTAGCAATCACCCTCGTTAAGGAGATGAGACACAAGGGCTTATGTCAAATGACTTTTCCAAGCCCAACACACGAGGAAATTCAGCCAGGCAACAAGTGTATCAGCCTATAGGTTGTTGCTGTATTCACTTCTCCCTTCCTCCAAACGGCTTTGTTCCTTTTAGCGATAGTATTGAATGTGCTGTTTACTAAAGACCATTTAACAGTTCTTCATAGACAGGGTTAAGTTATAAATAAAAAGGAGTAGCAGATCCCGGACTAAATTTCAGGGTTTCTTCATTCAAATCTGGGACTTTCTCAGTTAGGACACACGGGCTCCTACTAACACCTGCATACATATGAACAAAACTGTAAATGAAACCGGTATCCCACTGGTATAATGGCAGTCCTGATACAATGTTATAACTTGATGTGAGCCATCCCAGTACAGTCAGCATTCTCTAAGAAAAAGTCTTTAGCCTCTGTCCTTCATCTTATGTGGAACGGCACCTATTAGGAACCAAATGGGAATAATAGCCAGTACTTATATTTTAGAAACATTTAATGTGTGCTAAATGACTTGTCTGCATTAAATCTCATTTAATCCTTACTGCAATATAATGGACACTGTTATTCTGCAATTTACAAGCAATAATCCTGCTACACTATCCTCACTAGCAACTGACTTTAAAATAAAATATGATTATGATGGTCCTGATGTGGACCAAGGAAACCTCGGGTTATACGTGAGGCACCACTTCTTAGAGTATCTATATTACTTGATGATAATTTAAAACTTTTCCCCAAAGTTCTTAACAGAAATTTATTATGAATGCAAAACTCACATGGATTTTGTCTTTTAAGTTAAAATCTCTTAAGCTTTAAGACATTCAAAAAAAAAGGCCTGCCTGGAAGTGGAGTGGAAGGCATCCTGGGGCCATGTTCTTCTGTCTCGGTGAATCCCTTTCGGTAGGAAAGTTTGAGGAGCAAACCAACAAGCGCACAAAATTCTGTGGGGAAAAAACAAGTATTTAACGTCTCCTCTTTAAAATTAATTAATTAATTAATTAAATTTTGGCTGCGTTGTGTCTTCGTTGCTGCGCACGGGCTTTCTCTAGTTGCGGCGGGCGGGGGCTGCTCTTTGATGCGGTGCGCGGGCTTCTCATTGCAGTGGCTTCTCTTGTTGTGGAGCACGGGCTCTAGGCACACGGGCTTTAGTAGTTGTGGCACGCGGGCTCAGTAGCTGTGGCTCGCAGCCTCTAGAGCTCAGGCTCCGTAGTTGTGGCGCACGGGATTAGTTGCTCCGTGGCATCTGGGATCTTCCCGGACCAGGGCTCAAACCCGTGTCCCCTGCGTTGGCAGGCGGATTCTTAACCACTGCACCACCAGGGAAGTCCTAATGTCTCCTTTTACTTGTTTATTTTTAAAAAGCCCTATTGTCCCTCATACACCGTATATACGATCTGTATTTAAGCCAATTAGAATGGCAATTTTGCCCTCAGAAATATATTTTTGAATGTGAAGTATTAAAACTCTCTTGTAGAAGATGGGTTGAGATAGATTCTGGGGGAAATCTTGCTCATTCCTTCCTTTGTATGTTGCTCTGTCCTATACACCACATATTCACATATGTCATTTAAAATTTTCTACCCCACAAGAAAAGTAAACATAGGTGAAATTAATTCTAATTGATTTTATTTGACCCAATACATGCAGAATATTATTATTCCAACAAGAAATCAATATCAAAAAATTACAGTTACTTTATATATATATATATATTATTTTCATACTAAGTCTTCAAAATCCAGTGTGTATTTTACACTCTCAGTCCAGACTAGCACCATTGCAAAAACTTGACCGTCACATGTGGCCCATGGATACTACGTGGAGAGTGCAGCTCAAGAACGATCACAGGCTTCATCTCCCCGATGTCATCGTTTCACAGATGAGGAAACTGAGGCCCAGAAAGATGAAGTGAGCGTCACAAGTTAATAACAGGTCAGATTTCCAGTCTAAGGCTCTTTAGGAATCTTTCTGTGTGTGGTTGATATTCTTTGCTTCAAGTATGTGTCTAAGTTTAAAGTAAAATGAACAACTCCTGATTGAATGAATTACAACTTCTAGGAAATGTTATCGAGGAGCTTTTTCTTCAGGAGCTCTTGCAAAGGATTAATTTAAACATCAACCACCAAACATGCACCTGCTGTCATAAGGTTCCATTCATTTAAGCCTTTAAGGAGAAGGTAAAGACATGAACTTGACTAGTCTTATGCCTCCTGTGCAATCAATAGTCCACGGGCCATTCCTGCAGCTCACAGGACATTAATGATAAGAACTTAGGCAAATATCTCCCTCCAGAGGCGCAAAAATTATTGCAGGACAATGAACAGAATTCCCATCGTTAAATTCAAATGGCACACGGTAAAAAAAATAAAATTGCCTTATGAGACTATGATACAGGTGAAAAGCAAACCTGGCCTGTGGGATATAACTGGCACCTTAAACCCACTTATTGTATTTTAATAAACAAACTGTTTTAAGAGATGTAATTCTAACCTGGTCCTTTGGCCTCTGAAGGGCCTTTTCTAAATCATTGATATACTACTTTTTTTTTCACTCTGTCAGTTGTTTTATTAATTTTATATAAAGCCAGAAATCATAATCAGAAATAGATAACACACAGTGTGCAGTATCCATGAGAAAAACATGAAACTTCTTTGAGCACGAAATTTGAGGCCTTTGGTCATCCATAAAACTACAGCACTTTGTTTAGCAATATCCAGGACTCCTGTAAAACACAATTTCTTTTTAACAATCAATGGCTGTTATTTATTTGCCCTCACACGTGCTTTCTTTATTTTTCATTCTGTATTCCTCTTCAAGCCTTCATCTGAGACCCCTTTCCTTCTCTCTGAAAATGTTTTTTTTTTTTTTCATGCCACGCCTCGCAGCTTGCGGGATGTTAGTTCCCCGACCAGGGATTAAACCCAGGCTCTGGCAGAGAAAGCGCCAAGTCCCAACCACAGGATGGCCAGGGAAGTCCCAAAAATACCTACTGGCAACTCCTTTCAATAAGAGGCATCTGTGCTACACTTCTTTTCTTTAATTTATTATTTTTTATATTTATTTTTGGCTGTATTGGGTCTTCGTTGCTGCATGCGGGCTCTTCTCTAGTTGTGGTGAGCGGGGGCTACTCTTCGTTGCGGTGTGCGGGCTTCTCATTGCAGTGGCTTCTCCCGTTGCGGAGCATGGGCTCCAGGCATGCAGGCTTCAGTAGTTGTGGCATACAGGCTCAGTAGTTGTGGCTCGCAGGCTCCAGAGCACAGGCTCAGCAGTTGTGGCGCACGGGCTTAGCTGCTCCGCGGCATGTGGGATCCTCCCGGACTAGGGCTCGAACCCATGTCTCCTGCATTGGCAGGCAGATTCTTAACCACTGAGCCGCCAGGGAAGTCCATGCTACATGTTTAAAGATAACAGAATTGTAAAGGGGAAATTTGATGGCTATCTGGTCCCATTCCCACAATCCACAGACGAGAAATCTTCCCCCAACGGAAAGTGCCTTATCCATTCCTGCAACTTGCCCCGGCTAGCCTTGACCACGTTCACGTGCCCAGCAGCAGGAGGGAGGCTCCCAACATCACCGCCAATATTGGTATCATTTACTGAAAAACCAGGTTGGGCCAGACCAGGCACCTACTGACAATCATGCCCACCCCTGGGGCTGGGGTCCTGTTTTATGCCCTGTTGATGGTGCTTCACTGTGGGAGTTGGTCAGCTTCTCAAGGAAGCAGAGGCCTAGTTCAAACTCAGAACCATCCCTTGAGGAGGAGGTCAAGATGGCAGAGTAGGAAGTGGAGCCCACCTCCCCCCACAAATACATCAAAAATACATCTGTATCTGGAACAGTTCTCACAGACCACCACCAGAACCATCTCTTAAGATCAACTTATTTTCAAAACTTTCAGTCCATATTTGGGAAGAGTTGGCAAGATGTGTGACTATAAGCCTAGGCTTATATCAGGTCTCCCATTCTCCTACATTATGGTGATTTGGGATTGAATAACTCATCAGTCGATCCATTGTTGCCCAGGCACTTTGGATAGCAGTCAAATGGTCTCACGTGGTCAAAGTCAAAACAACAATCCAGGGCTTCCCTGGTGGCGCAGTGGTTGGGAGTCCGCCTGCCGATGCGGGGGACGCGGGTTCGTGCCCCGGTCCGGGAGGATCCCATGTGCCGCGGAGCGGCTGGGCCCGTGAGCCATGGCCGCTGAGCCTGCGCGTCCGGAGCCTGTGCTCCGCAACGGGAGAGGCCGCAACAGTGAGAGGCCCGCGAACTGCAAAAAAACAAACAAACAAACAAACAAAAAAAACAACAATCCAGTTTAAAATGCACCTGTTCCATTGGCTGGAGAGCTGTGCTGATGCCGAGGGTCTGAGGACAGAAGACTGTGCAGTGGCAGCACTGTAGCCCCCAGGCGTAGGTCAGTCACCTTACAGTGGGCGCCCCTGGTCACTGAAGGGAAGGCTAGAGGGCACAAGTCAATGCACATCAACCCCTAGTCTTCATATTTATCATCATGGCGGGGTGGGGTGTGTATCCAATTGATGTCACAGCCACCTTTAAGAAACACAACGTATTATTCCCTTAAATATTTATTGAGCATTTATGGTATTTTAGACACAATTCTAGGTGCTGGGATACAAAACTGAACAAAGATAAAAATCCCTGCCCCTGTGGAGCTTACATTCTAGGAAGAGGTTGGGAGGTGAGAGAAGACACACAATACGTATGAGAAAACTCAGCATGTAAGTACAGGCAGAGCTTGGACATACTGTGGGCTCGGCTACAGACCACCAAATAAAGCGAGTAGCGCAATAAAGCAAGTCACGTGGATTTTTTGGTTTCCCAGTGCATAAAAAAGTGATGTTTAAACCAGACTGTAGTCTGTAAGTGTGCAATAGCATTGTGTCTAAAAAAAGTGATTAAAAAAGCCCTTATTGCTAAAAAAAGTTAACCATCATCTGAGTTGTCAGCGAGATGTAATCTTTATGCTGGTAGAGGGTTTCAAAGATTTTGAGAACTATCAAAATATGTAACAGAGTCACTAAGTGAGCAAATGCTGTTGGAAAAATGGCACAGACAGACGTGCTCAACAGAGGGTTGCCACAAACCTTCAATCTGTAAAAACCGCAATTATCTGTGAAGCGCAATAAAACGAGGTCTACCTGTAAGTTAGTTAGAGGAGCTTTAGAAAAACGATGCAGAGCAAAGGTAATGTGTGGGGGGGCCTTAGTTAAGGGGGCAGACTGCAAATCCAGACAGAGTGGTTAGGACAGGTCACCGAGAAGGTGACATATGTTAAAACAAGGGTCAGGCTTGGCAGCACTAAAACTTGTCAGCATTTGTTCAATATACAAGCTCTCGAACTGCCTACAAAAGGCATTTCAAGTGACATTGCCGAGCTGGGCCAGTACCAGAAGCCATCACAGTTCTACCTAGAGCTACTTCTTTGGCCCAGATGATTAAACCTTGATGCCTGGGCAAAAAAAGTTTCTTAAGAATAACGAGTAGGGCTTCCCGGGTGGCGCAGTGGTTGAGAGTCCGCCTGCCGATGCAGGGGACGCGGGTTCGTGCCCCGGTCCGGGAAGATCCCACATGCCGCCGAGCGGCTGAGCCTGTGAGCCATGGCCGCTGAGCCTGCGCGTCCGGAGCCTGTGCTCCGCAACGGGAGAGGCCACAACAGTGAGAGGGCCATGTACCGCAAAAACAAACAAACAAACAAAAGAATAACGAGTAAAATAAAAATATAGATACTTGCGTAACAGTCCTACTATGTGACAAGCCCTGTTTTAAATACTTAATATATTTACTTCGACTCAGTAAAAAAAAAACACCCTTTTTTCTTACAGAAATTGTTACAGAGAGAGAAGAGTAAAATAAATCCCTACATACCCATTACTCTGCTTTAGCAACTACTGACCTCCTGCTATTTCTGCTTCATCCACCACTTTCCTTTAGGAGTCGGTCAAGGATGGAGAATTTTGAAACAATCGCAGGCATTCTATCCATCTCACCCATAAAGACTTCAGTCCACACTCTGAGAGAACCATTTTTAAAAATACCACTATCACACCCAGTAAAATTAACAATCCCTTACTATCATCTAACACCTCCTCCATTTTTAGTTTTCCGTATTTGTCTAAAAAGAAACCCCCAAACAGTCCATCGTTTTACAGTTGGTTTGATCTAATCAGGATCCAAGTGAAATCCACAGCATTGGGAAACGTCTCCTGGACCTCTTTATCATAGCTCTCCCTCTTCTTTCCCCCCCCACCTTATTCTGAATTCGGTTGACTATATCCTCCCAGCATCATTTATCCTGTTCCTGTGAGCTGTATACTTTGTAAACTGCTGATTACAGCTGGCGGCTACATGGGTTGAGGTTCACCATTTCTGGGGGGAGGCAAGATACTTTCTAGGTTCTGTGAACCTCTTCTCACATCACTGCAGGAACACCAAGGGGTCGGACTGCTCCATCTTGAATGACTGAGTCCAGGTTCACCAGCCTGATCCAGCCCTTGCCAAGCTCCCTGTGGCTCTCCTGTGTCCTTCACAAGAAGTCCATGAGGCAGGCACTACTCTTTATCTCCATGTGCTTGTGGCATCTGCCTACTTAATGGGGTCAGGTCCTCAGACCCAGAAGCATCCAACCCCACAACGGGGCTTTTCCTACTCTTCTCCATCCCAAAACACTCCCCGCAGTGCCGTCGGGAACCCAGGTGGGGTCAGACACCAGCAAAAAGCCTCGTATCCTCAGCGTCTCCTCTGAGGGTTCCCCTCTCCTTGCCCCATTTAAACCCTGGCTCTCCGGAGGGCACTGACGTCATCCGACACCACTCACCTCCCCCCAACATTACAGGCGTCCACGTCACCCCTCTCCCAGCCCACTGAAGATTCAGGCATGTCACTCACTGACACTCTAAAACTAGGCCCTGTCCCAACACAGATGGTCCTTCCAAAACCCTGGCCTCAGTTCCTTGACCTAAGCCTCTGATGCTCCCCTATGCAGCCACTCACGCCCACGGCTGTAGCACAGATGCTACCCTCAAGGGCAACCCCCATGCATACTTTCAACAGCCCATCCTCTGCCTGCCCGCCTCTCCAGCTGCTGCACTTGGACCCCAAGGACCCACCACTTTTTCACTGACAAGTTTATGACTCCAAGACAGCTATGCAGAAAATGTGTAAAGGTTAAAGTTTCACCCCGAGATGATTAAGTTGCTCGGCCTTAAAGTTATTCAGGTGCATTGATAAGAGGGTAGAAAGCTCTCAGAGAGCTAGAAATAGCTGCGCTCACACACGGATGATGCCCTTGCCATTCTGGGAAAGAAGGAGAGAGAAAGGATTTTGTGGGTGTGTGGCTATTCCAGGCGGTACGAGGGCCACCTCCTCACGACCGCGGCCTGCCAGCAGTCAAAGCAAGATGTGGAGTGACACAGAAAATGAAGGAAAGCCGAAAACCAAAAATTCCACGAGTTCAAGTCTTCATTCTCCAAGTTCAAGCCCAGAGCTTCCCACAGCACTACCAACCGCGACTAAGATCTCTGGAGAACACAGACGCAAGAAAGGTATCTTTTCCTTCGGAAACTAGCTTAAATGATTTCAGACACAACACTATAATTTCCCTGGAGCACTAAAATAAAAGCCCTGATGTCCAAGGTAACACAAACCCAAAGGATATGGAAATTAAAAACTCCAACCAAAATGGATTAGGAATGTAATAACCTAATCCAATTCAAGAGACAGAACACGGAGAGCTCTTGTTTTACGATCACCAAAGGTTGAAAATCTTAGCCATTTGATGTGGTCACAGGAAATCTTCACAGGAGACCACACCTTGACCATACCAGCAGACCATACCTGCTGATTCATGCGACCCTTTCATCATCAAAAAGTAAACCCCAGAAGTCAAATCAAGCTCTGAATGAATGTTCCTGGTCTTTATTTATATGTGTATAAACAACTAACAATTAGAAAATCTGTCAAGCTCTTGAAAACCAAAAGGATTTTTAGAAATGTCAACATTCAGAGCCCATGACATTTGAGATGTCCTTCAAGTGAATTTTTACCAGCTTCTAGAAGAACTTCTTCATCTCTTCATTTTGAGCCAAAAGGTTAATGAAATCAGCCACAAAACAGGATAGGCCTGCAACCAAGAAACAAGCTGCTTGCACAGAAGTCAGCAGAAACCCATGAAAAGGAGAGCTCTTCTCCAAGTCTTAGTACCAAACTACAAAGTTCTTCAACCGATTGAGTCCATCTTCATCAAGGAGTAGAGAAAGCTGAAGAAAAAGTGATGTCAGCCCCAAACATGGATTCGCATTTGATCAGACCTAGGCAGCCAGCTGCCACTGTGCCCACCTCTTCACTCCAAGGCCAGGCTCAAATGCTGGAGCTCCTGGGCCAGGCAAAGTTCTGTTCCTAAACTGCTTCATCAAAGGAAGATTAAGTAGAGCCGCAGAGGAAATGGCTGTGATTTCGTGCTTCAACGAAGTCATCCAGATTCCTCACAGTAAACTTTTAGAAAACACCTGCATTTTTGAAGGGATTAGAAAATCAACAAAATGGGACAGAAAACCAGATACATCAACAACTGACAAAATCATGTCCCAGCCTTTGGATCAAGAGACCCCAAAGCTCATCTCTCCCAATGGAAAGTCACTGCACAACCAATAATCCAGGGACACTAAAACCTGTCAAGTGCTCAAAATTCTATTGCAGTCAAAGCCAGAAAGTAGCCCTGTTAAGTTTGCCTACAAAGAGGCTGCTTCTTTCAGACCTCCTGGCAAGAAACAAACAAGGGAAACGGTTTCAGACTAGTTTGGTAAGAATGCTACCAGTGGTTCCCACTCAGCCACAGCTACAGCCCAGAATCCAGACGGGGAAACAGCCACATCAGCAAGCTGTCAGAAAAAGGCTCCTCCAATTAGAATCCCCTACAGTCCCAAATCCTGGCACGTCACAAGCCACTTCCTCCTGGCAGCAGGTCATGAGTGTCCATCCTGCCGACACCACTTTTGCCCAGTGAAACTGAATCCAAGCCTAGTGATTTCATTCGATTCACCAAAGATGGCACTGCGGAGCCCAACCACCTGCTTCAAACACGCCTGGCTGGAGGTAAGACCCAAACCACGAGAGAATTGGGGGGTCCTGAAGATGAATCCCTCAAGGTGTACTGGATTGCTCAGCCTCCTTTTTTGTTTTCTCTTTGGTTGTGTTAACTGTAGAATATTTTAGAGGACATACAATTGTGTTTCACTGAAATTATACTTCATATTTTGAACTTTGTTCAAGTCAGGAAGAGAGGCTATTATGAACGTAATAAATTTGACTTAAAAGCTCAATTGACCCTGCCCCTCCTTCAATAACAAACAAGCAGGTGCAAGCTTCAGTTTAAGGGAAACTAGGTTTATCTATGGAAATTGCCTTTGATTCAAGGACTAAAATCGGCATTTCTCATGGCACATCCAGTTCACCGTGCCTGCTTTACCTAGAATCCAACCGCTTCTCTCCATGTCCACTGCTAGCATCCTGGACCGAGCCTCCGTCATCTGTAGCGTGGGTTACCACGGTACATACCCAGCCGCCTGTCCACCCCCACTCATCTCCTAGTCCATTCTCCCTGGAAGCCCCAGGGATCACGACCCTTTCAAAACAGAAGTCAGATTACACCATTCCTCTGCTCAAAACCTTCCAGGAACATACCACCACCTGATCTAAGCTGTTACTTCCCGCTGTGGTTATGATGCTCTAGCTCCCTGTTTCTGGAACATTTCAGACACACTTCTGCCTCAGGGCCTTTGCACTTGCTGTTTGCTTTGCCTGGAATGCTCTTCTCTCCCGACATGCACATGACTCACATCCTTCAAGTATTTGCCCAAATATGGCCTCTCAGCGTGGCCTGTTTTAAACCTGCACTCTCCCACCGCCCCAGGCATTCTCTTCTCTACATTATTTCTTCCCCTCCCCCGGAATATATTGCCTGCTGATAGACTGTTTTGTACTTGTTTAATGCCTTGTCTTCCTATTAAAACGCAAACCAGCTAAAGGTAGTAACTTCTGTCTGCTTTATCCAGTAGACCCGCCCCTCCCTCAATAACCCACTGACTTTCAAACAAGCAGGTACAAGCTTCGGTTTAAGGGAAACTAGGTTTATCTATGGAAATTGCTTTGGATTTATTGCTGTATCCTCACACCTAAAATACTCAAATATTTGATGAATGAATGAACAGGTCTCATAGTTGAACGTGAAATAGCTTATAAACTAGGAGGTCCTAGCTCAAAAAAGAATATGAAAGATGAAGACTAACTTATTGTAAACAATCATCAATACACATAGAACAAAGTTGCGATGAACGATTATATCAACAACTGAATTCTCTAAATCAGTGAAACCCCCTTTTATAGAAACTGTGGCCTTATAATCAAATGATTTCAGATGGGTCTGTGGCACGTACAAAGCAAAAACAATTTGCCCAAGTTTACCCAAAGTGCCTTTTAAACAGTTATGATGCTTCAAAAACCACACTGCAGGAGAAAATATATACAAAAGTAAAACTGTATAAAGTTCTTCATTAAAATAGTAGCTTAGGGCTTCCCTGGTGGCGCAGTGGTTGAGAGTCCGCCTGCCGATGCAGGGGACACGGGTTCGTGCCCCGGTCCGGGAAGATCCCACATGCCGCAGAGTGGCTGGGCCCGTGAGCCATGGCCGCTGAGCCTGTGCGTCTGGAGCCTGTGCTCTGCAACGGGAGAGGCCACAACAGTGAGAGGCCCGCGTACCGCAAAAAAAAAAAAAAAAAAAAAAGTAGCTTAAACAATCCTCTATCAATACCATAAAGAGCTAAGGACTAGACCTAAACACTAGAGCTTAGAGCTTTTTACATGATTACATGAAAACACGTGAATCCGTCCACATGGACATTGTAGTAATAACCATTCAGTTAAAATCAATAACCCATCCTCCAGATGCAGCTCAGAGAGCAGGTGATGGGAAATTACTGTACATCATACAGTTCTGGTTCTATCTGCCCCTTTTCGTCTTGGCTGTCTTCTCCTTTCTTTTTTTCACATGTTTAGGAACTTTGTTTTTTCTTTTCTCTCTCTGGGCTTCCTTGACCATCTTTTTTCTTTCCTGTAAAAACAAAAACAAAAAGTAAAAAAATTTGCAAATTTAATTCATTCTGAGTATTCATATTATTACAACTAAATTTTTTAAACAAATTAATTTATTTATTTTTGGCTGCGCTGGGTCTTTGTTGCTGCGTGCGGGCTTTCTCTAGTTGTGGTGAGCGGGGGCTACTCTTCATTGAGGTGTGCGGGCTTCTCACTGCGGTGGCTTCTCTTGTTGCAGAGCACGGGCTCTAGGTGCGTGGGCTCCAGTAGTTGTGGCACATGGACTCTAGAGCGCAGGCTCAGTAGTTGTGGCGCACGGGCTTAGCTGCTCTGAGGCATGTGGGATCTTCGCAGACCAGGGCTCGAACCTGTGTCCCCTGCATTGGCAGGTGGATTCTTAACCACTGCACCACCAGGGAAGCCCCACAACTAAATTTTAAAATATATGTAAAAAGATAAAAAGTGAGCATCACAGAAAAAAAAATTGAAAATGATAATGGTTTGGTGGTAGAATTTGGGATGAAAATTATCTTTAAGATTTCTTAATAGAAATTTGAAGATAGCCAAAGAGAATGTGTGCTAGGGAGTTGGGTATCTCTCAGAATTCTTGGAACCCTCACTCTATAAGGTTTAAAGGATCAGGCTAAGACTAAAGAATAACAGTTAGCCATCATGGATTGTTTCATCAGGAGCATCTCTTAAGTCCACAGCCAGGAGTGGAAGAAACAGAGATTCTGGAAACAGGGAGCTGGGCTGTAACACCCCTGAAATGGTTCTTTGGTATTTCACCATAGGGCAACCCAGCATCATTTGTTCTTCAAGTGTATGACAATCACTTTTCATCAATGCACTGAAACTAGTGTGCCCTCTCTCTAGGCAGTGCCCAAGGAGCTCCTAGTAGAAGCCCAATCTCTAGCTGATGTCACCACCAAAAGCAAAGCTCCCGCTTGGGAACTAAAACTTCAGGTGGAGGGACTTACTGACCAATGTGTTCAGCAACTGTGATCCAGACACCTGAGCAGAGAGCCCTGAGGGGCTGCGCTGTCGTACTGACAAACAAGGGGAGGTGAGTTCGCGGCTAACCTTTTTATCGACTTCGAGGTCAGCGGAGGGCTTCCGGGAGCAGGCGGTGTCTCCCTGCTCCGCAGAGTCTGTGTCAGAACACTGAGAGCTCCTGGCATCTTCTGAATCAGAACAAGTCTTTTCCTTAACTTGACTTTCCAGGAGTGCAGGGACCTTGAAAATATCACAGGACCATGTTATTTTAAACCAGTCAGTTATCCATTGGTATTAAATATGTTAATGCCAAAAATCAGATATCATCAGCCTTACAGACAGACTTTGAAAAATGACATCCTGTATTGAAACATCAAAACAATGGAATCAATGTCAGGGAGGACGCCTGAAGTAGCCGTTCCAGGACGGCTCAAGGACGTACCCAAACACAGGGACTGGGGCTTCACTGGGTGACCTAGATCAACAACAGGACTGTTCTACCTCCTGCAGGAAACCAGGAGGGTTGAGCCGGGATTTGCAAAGATACAAAATACGGTGCAGTGGTTGAGAGTCCGCCTGTCGATGCAGGGGACACGGGTTCGTGCCCCAGTCCGGGAAGATCCTACATGCCACGGAGCGGCTGGGCCCATGAGCCATGGCCGCTGAGCCTGCGCGTCCGGAGCCTGTGCTCCGCAACGGGAGAGGCCATAACAGTGAGAGGCCCGTGTACCGGGGAAAAAAAAAAAAAAAAGTGAAGTTATTTGGATAACTTCACAGTGGATTTCCTACGAATTAAATTTCATTTAACACTTTTTAATCCAATCAAGAGGGAACACAATATTTAAACAAGAGAAACATTCATTTTTTCCCTGAAATTTAGCAGTTTTAAAAATAATTAATTGATTAATTAAATTTTTGGCTGCGTTGGGTCTTTGTTGCAGTGCACGGGCTTCTTATTGCGGTGGCTTCTCTTGTTGTAGAGCACAGGCTCTATGCGCAGAGGCTTCAGTAGTTGTGGCACACGGGCTCAGTAGTTGTGGCTCACGGGCTCTAGAGCCAGGCTCAGTAGTTGTGGCGCACGGGCTTAGTTGCTCTGCGGCATGTGGGATCTTCGCGGACCAGGGCTCGAACCCATGTCCCCTGAATTGGCAGGTGGACTCTTAACCACTGTGCCACCAGAGAAGTCCAAATTTAGTTTTTAAAGCAGGAGGAAGCATTTTTAAAACCACGAGGTTTTCTTTTCATAAGAAAAAAACAGATCTTTAAAAGGCGATTGTACAGAAAGGCTTTCCAGCCAGTTATAGCAGAATCTTCCTGCTCTAGAATTCAAAGCACACCTACCCCATCATACCTGCTGCATAAAACCCAGAATTCTCCTAGTCCAATTCTTCCCACATAAAAAAACCACACTCAATTTTCAGAATGTAAACTGTGATCCTTCATTTTCAAGCCTTTCATTAAGAATATTAAAAGAAGTGGGACTTCCCTGGTGGCCCAGTGATTAAGAATCCACCTTCCAATGCAGGGGACGTGGGTTCAATCCCTGGTCGGGGAACTAAGATCACACATGCCGCGGAGCAACTAAGCCCGTGAGCCACAACTGCTGAGCTCGCGCGCCTCAACTAGAGAGCCCACGTGCCGCAAACTACAGAGCCCACGCTCCCTGGAGCCCACACCACAACAAAAGATCCCACATGCTGCAACTAAGACCCGACGCGGCCAAATCAATCGATCAATCATTTTTAAAAAAAAAAAGAATATTAAAAGAAGTAAGAACTACCTTTATTACTGCTTAAATAAGAATCAATCCCTGCCGTTTGAAAATGTAAGACAAAACAAAGTTGCTTTAAGAAAAAAACACTACAGGAATCTGCACTGCGAGACAGCCTGACTAGCCCTTCAACAGCCTGTGCGCTGGGATAAGACCAGATCTCACTGTTGGTTTAAGTTGGTTGTAGAAACATCAACAAGCACATGGTTATTTGTTAATAACTTCACAAATGAAGAACAGGATACAAAAAGAATCGATGCCTCAGCTACAACAACAGAGCAATTCAGGGGCAGAATGAAGAATAAACCATGCATTTCCACATTTCAGTCTCATGGTTAAGAAGAATGAACATAAAAAGGGCATTTCTGAAAATGCCCATGGACTTTGGAAGCATCTGTACTAGTAACATTACACCACTGTTAATTTAATAATACCTGACATGAAATTTTATATCCTTTGAAAGAGTTTTCAAGTAAATGAACAGAAACACATGTTCTGCATACCTTCTGAACTCCTGACAAATCCTTCTTCAGTCCCGTGACAGTTTGGTATAGAATCTTGAAACCAAAAAGAAAAAAACAAGAATCAACATAAAACTGGACACGGAAGTACACTGCAATACTAAGAAAGAACACTGTGGTCTAAATGATACCTTGTGTGATTAAAAAAAGGTGCCTAACATTTATCTCATGGGACACAGAGAGTGTGTAGCAAGGGTGTGGTTCTCGCCCACAGGCACAGCAGGCATCAGCAGACTCTGGCCCACAGGCCAAATCTGACCTTTGGCCTGGTGGTTTTTAAGGATAAACAGATGCAATCAATTTGATGATAGAAAGCCCTAACTCTGAATCTCAACTAAATGTAATGTTTTCTCCTCCCCCCCAAATAACTCCATTCTTCTCTCATTAGTAGACCTGTATCATGAAAAGTTGTGTGTTTTCAATTATTATTAAAGTATTTTTAATTTCATCAAAAATTTGGGGGAAGTCTTTTCTCTCGTTATATAACCACCCACATAATAGCCTCAATTTGCTTCTTGGCCTGCGAAGCCTTAAATACTTACTATCTGGCCCTTAAGCAGAAAAAAATTTTCCAGACTCTGAAACATATATGTTAGTGGAGCTAGTATAATAACAATTTATAGCCTAGACTTCTATACAAATCTTCCTTTTCTTGCAATTATAGTCTGTTGGACTCACTCAGGTGTGTCATTTCCTTTCACAAAGACCAGAGGACTGATTCCCTTTACAAGCAATGTGTGCAGAGGGTTTGCTAATGTGAAGGGAATGAGCCGTCGCACTAGCTTAGAGGCCAACACTCAAGACGGCAGGTCTGGGCCGGCAGCTTCCGCGGTGAGCTTACTTGCTGAAGACAAACCAGCGACTCACGTTGTCCTGCTGGGCGTTCATGGCCATGTCCTCTTCCTTCAATTTCATCATTATATCCATATCCCTCTCATAATTCTTCACTTCATTCAAGGTTCTAGGAATATAAGCTCGCTTAAACACCTAACAGACACAGAGGAAAAGTAAAATGGAGACTTATTCACATACTTCTCCCGTGCACTCAGCATCCTCACCCCATCAAGTCACAGAGAAATTTATCACCATTGTCACCCTCAGTGCTGATATATGGTTACCCTTAGAATAACACTTCTCTCCCCTCGTCTGTATCCCATAAGCCTTTCTGATGGGAGAGAAAGGAGTTGCTGTGAGCAAACACTGCCTGGCTATGCCTAACAAAGGAAGAGGTTCTTTCATGGGAGCATCATCTACCCTGTGCCACAGCTGATGTATATGGGGTACCTTATATTCACCCATCACACCACACACGATAGCTGTGAGAATTATTATTATTTTTTAAAAGCCTACTATGCATCACCTTCACAAAAAAATATACTGACTCCTAAGATTTTTTAAAAGTCTTCCTTTTTACCAAACATGAGTCTTTAAAATCTACAGTGTTACTGAAAGCAACATTTAAATCACTTAAAAATTCACATTAGCAAACTAAAACAGGCTCTTCCTTCTTGAATCACGTCCTCCAAGGGGTTCTGTAAAAATGTTCTCCACGCAGGACAAGGGGCTAACAGGTCACTGAGTGGAAGGATGTAATGGGATGTAAGTTACACAGCCTCGTGCAGCTGAATCGTGTAACATGTTACGGCTCAAGGAAATATCATCATTAAAAAAAACTGCTTATCTATTAAAATTAAGATCATGCCCCAGCAATATAAAAAAAAAAGACCTCAAGACACAAGTGTTTCCTAAGTCAGTAAACAGATAATACATCTTACCTCTTCATCCACATGATCTTGGCTGGACCTTTCCTCCTTGGTCCTTTGAGATGCTATTTCCATGGCCTTGGATAGAAAACAAAAATCACTTTCCTTTACATTCAACCCACAGAAGACACATCCATTCCCCAATTTCAGTGGAAAGCTGTTCTCGTCTCTCTGGGTACCACCCCTTCACCCTCCGTGTCCTCCAGGGGTACAGGTTAGCTCTCCACGGTAGAACTCACCAAAAAGGCTGCCATCGAACCCAGAAGTTAACAGTATAAATCAAGCTCGTCTAGCCTCAGGGCATCTCTAGACTCTTCCTCAAGAGCAATACTGCTTTGACTAATTTTTAAACGATTAACAAAAATATTTATTAAAGGAAAACTGACACCGAAAGAATGAAAGAACCATTCCTCGATTCTTGAGCTGTCCACGAAGGGGATCACAGAGCAGCAGGAGGCCTCTCACCTTGAGCCCATGGCTCTAACGCTGCCGCACGACAGACCCCCGAAGAAAGCTCTCTGAGCAAATGATGACTGACACTAAGACGGTGACAAAGATTCTATAGATTCTTTGGGCTTGTAAAACTTAAGATTTGTTCTCTAACCTATTTAGAATACATAGAGGAAAGCAAACAGCAGTGGTACTAGAGTTTTTTAAGTTCACACACTAAAATTAGTGCTAAAGAGTTTAAGAAGGGGGCTTCCCTGGTGGTGCAGTGGTTGAGAATCTGCCTGCCAGTGCAGGGGACACGGGTTCATGCCCCGGCCCGGGAAGATCCCACATGCTGCGGAGCGGCTGGGCCCATGAGCCATGGCCGCTGAGCCTGTGCGTCTGGAGCCTGTGCTCCGCAACAGGAGAGGTCGCGATAGTGAGAGGTCCGTGCATCGCGACGAAGAGTGGCCCCCGCTTGCCACAACTAGAGAAAGCCCTCGCACAGAAACAAAGACCCAACACAGTCAAAAATAAAATAGTAAATAAATAAATTAATTTAAAAAAATTACATAAAAAGAAAATTATGTTTAAAAATAAGTTTAAGAATAAAAGTGATGTGATATTTACTTATTCAATTAACGTGATTATTTCCTCCGTGCCAGGTACTGACTAGCTACCAGTGATACAGAATAAAACTCTTGTCCCTTAAGAGTTCATAGCCTAGCAGAGGGTGACAGAATTAAAAAGAACTTAATGTGATAAGAAGGATACAGTGTGACTACTTCCGTTACAAAGTTAGATAATATAGAAAATATACCTATGGAAACAATGATTTCTGCCTGATTTCTCCTTGAGAGCTTTCTGAATTGAGCTTTGAAGTTCCCTAGGCAGAGCAAGATGAGCAAAGGTAGAAATGGGAAGGCATTCCAGGGAAAGGAGAGAGTGTGAAAAGGTGGGATGAACCTGAACACCTGTTCAGGGGCCATGTGTTCAGTATTCTACGATTGCGAGGCAACAAAAGTAAAAACAGATAAACTGGACATCAAAACTAAAAACCTCTGTGCATCCAAGGGTGTGGTCCAGAGTGAAAAGGCAGTCCATGGAACGGGAGAAAACATTTGCAAATCATATATCTGACAAGGGGTTAAGGATCTCCTAAATATATAAAGAACTTCTATAATTCAACAACAAAAAAATAATCTAATTAAAAAATGGGCAGACCTGAATAGACATTTCTCCAAAGACATACAAATGGCCAACAAGCACATGAAAAGATGCTCAACATCACTAATCATTAGGAAAATGTCAATCAAAATTGCAAGACCCCACCTCCCACCCATCAGCTACTCAAAAAACAAAACAAAAAATAAAACCAGAAAATAACAAGTGTTGGTGAGGATGTAAGAACGTGGAGAAACTGGAACCCATGCAGCCTGCTGGTGACAGTGTAAAATGGTGCAGCCACTAGGGAAAATGGTATGGCGGTTCCTCAAAAACTAAAAGTAGAATGACCATATGATCCAGCAATCCCACTTGCAGGTGTACACCCAGAAGAACTGAAAGCAGGGTCTTGAAGAGATATTTGCACACCCATGTTCACAGCAGCGTCATTCACAACAGCCAAAATGTGGACGCAACCCAAGTACACATCAAGGGATGAACAGATAAACAAAATGTGGTCTCTACACACAATGGAAGATTATTCAACCTTCAAAAGGAAGGAAATCCGGCGTCAGGCTACACCATGGATGAACCTTCAGGGCATTATGCTCAGTGAAATAAGTCAGCCAAAAAAAGACAAATACTGTATGATTCCACTTATACGAGGTACCTAGAGTAGGTGTCATACACATAAAGCAGAAGGGGCTTGGGAAAGGGAGGGACTGCAAGTCAGTGTTTAATGGGGACAGAATTCGTTTTACAAGATGCAAAAAGTTCCATGGATGGATGGTGGTAATGGATACACAACAGCGTACTTAATGCCACTGAACCATACACTTAAAAATGGTTAAAATGGTAAATTCTATGCTGTGTATATTTTACCACAATTTTAAAAGTTCTGTGATGCAGAAAGGCCTCTGAGAAACAAGAGAAAGGAATTAATGACCAAAAGCTAACAGGTTTCTTACTATACATTCAGAAATTTGACAGCCTGTGTATCTTGCTGATGGTTAAAGTCAAGAAACCTGGCTTTACCATCGGCTTTTTACTACAGCTTGATTCCCCATCTCTGAATTCAGGAGACAGTCTCTGGAAGCTGTCACAATGAACAAAAGTCACGCCTAGCCCTGAGTCCCTCAGAAGTGCAATCACTACCGCTGTTGTCTGTTACTCCCGTCCTGGTCCCACCTCACCTTTGCCAGATACGCGTCCACGTTCTCGTGTGTAACTGACGGATCCGTGATGAATTCAAAGAGTTCTCGCACAGTCATCACGGCGACCCCGTGCTTCAGAAAGAAATCTGTCACAGGAAGACATTCGTGAGAGCTTTGCGAGGGAAGAGGTTGTTAATCCAACCCCTTCATAGAGAAACAAAGAGATAAAAATACCCCACGACCTACACTGGTGTCAGTATCACTGCATCAAACGATTTAGCCCCCAGATTCTCTATCAACGGTTTAACAGAGTGAGAAAACAAGTTGGGGGACAACCCCAGTGTCCACTCACCGTTGACGTTGGCGCAGTCCTTCCTCAAGAACTCCAAGGCATGCGGGTGGTCGTGCTCCACAGACTGAGAAACATCAATGATGCACACACCTCCGCCCTGGTACCTGCGGGCCAGGCGCGCCGGGGGTGAGCTGCACGCTGCCTCCAGGCTGGCATGAGGGCTGGGCACGCGGGGCTAGGGCACACCACGGCTCGCCCACACTCTTGTTTAAACATTTCTACTTTAGTAGCAATGGAAATAACTAATAAAATGAATGAGGTGGGTAAGGAGAAGAGCCGCTTTGACTAACAAGAGATGAAAACAGAAAATTTCCGAAGTCCTTTAGCTCTGCTAATGATCAGAGTGGTCAATTCTGTGACTAAGGCTACCAAAGGCAGGGAACACATCCTATCCTGTGACCTTGTGGAAGCCAACTCTACAACTGGGGAATTTAGCAGGACTTCTTGGACGGGGATTTAGTTCATTTCCCCAAAGGACACGAGGTGACGGCTGGGAGGTGCGCGTGGGCCACACACTCACAGCATGTTGAATTCACTGAGATCCGCGTGCACGAGCCTGGCGTCCTGGTACATTCTCCTCATGTACTCGATCACCTGCGCATACAACTCTCGAGCCTTGGATTCTGATAACTGGACGTTTTTCAAGAGCGGCGCTGGTCTTGAACAAAAATAAAGTGAACAACTCAGATAAACGGACCCAGAACAAGTCTCCTTGCTTCCTAATTCCCATTCTTTTCTTCTACCAATCATCACTGAACAATGTGCTTCACTCCAGAGATACGGTTCTATCAATAAAAAGCTGTCCATAAACAGATGCTTTCCCAGCTGATTGTATGAGACATTCCCCAAAAAACAAGGTGAGCTTTGTTATTCTGAAGCATTTTGGGACTTAAAAACAGTTGAACAAATTAGAAACTCTATGCACTAATACAGTGGGAAAGATTCATTAAAAATATTATAAGACGCAAGGAGCTATTTAAATGGGAAATATTCACATGTTGGATAATTCAAAGCACTTAAAAATACAGTTCTGGGCGTGTAATTATTAGGCCTCCTACACACTCACATGTCGTCTTTGCCAATGAAACTCATGACAAGAACATGACTTCGCAGCAGGATAGGCTCTGGGCACGGGATCTCTGCTGTGTTTAGCCTGTGATATGAAAACAGATAAACGGACAAATGAAAAGCTGAAACAAATCATCTAAAGCACCTTATCTAAAATAACTTACAATAGCTGCAGTGCACAAGACTAGCAGTGCTGTGAGGAAACAGCAGCCAGGCCTCTCGACTGTATTATTTTATTTCGTAAACTCTGAGGCACCCGTGATTTTAAGCGGCACCGTTACACGTCACCAAGAATGGCAAAACGCCAGCAATTCGACTATGACATCCCATAGCCTCCATGGCATAGTTCAATGCCAGAGATGTCAAACTGTGAAGAAATGGGTGCCTTAGAACCGATGACATACAGCAGATATGTTTGCAATTATCTTTTGAGTTGATCAGTGTCAACAATAATGAATAAAAATAGTGGACTCATAGCCAGCGGCTAACTGAGCATAAGAAGATTTCAGAAGGACTTTCAAAACAAGGGAACCTTGCTGAATACTACTAAAGTATCCAACGTATAGCACCTATGTATAGCATATAAAAAGTTAAAAGATATTTGAAAGGGAGAAAAAACCTTCCAATTTAAAACTTCAATTGAGGAAACTTGATCTCAGATGCCTTTACTTGATACAAAGGTGCCAATGCAAACAAAGAATATATAAATGTGTCCAAAATGGGACTGAAGAAGAGGAAACTACGATAAAGAGCTTAGGGCCTAACAAAATTGTCTAAAACCCCAACACCTATAAAAAAAATGACACATTATTCTCACCACCTGATTGTGTCACTTCCCTGCTTCAAATCCCGTAACGGCTCTTTATCATCCTCAGTATAAATTCTAAACCTTTTCACATGGCTCCCAAAGCTTTTCACATGACCCAGCCTTGCAGAATAAATGTGAGTCGGGGCAAAATTCTCCTGTAATGGGTTCGTAAAACAGGAGAGAGAAGGTAGCTCCTATTTGCTTGGAAATGCGTTTCCTCTGCTCACCTCTGCAGATCTAATGGAGCTCTACGAGACCCTATCTTTGGACAGAACCACACCAGGACCTACTGAGAGGAAAGCTCTGAGGCTGACATGCAGACACAGCACAGACAGCCCCCCCCCAGACAGTCACCTGATTAAGTTCCTCATTTCCTTTTCTGCCCACGTTTTCACCATTTTTCTGGGGTTGCCTTTACAGTAGCCATGACGAAACCTTGAATGAGAAAAATATTTGCTATTTCAATCATTCCATTATTCTAGTTTTTATTTTTAGGATACAGAAATCAAGTCACCTGGGGAAAAAAAAACAAACCTGAGCTCACCTGAATTCCCCACTGACATACTTATCCCGGTCTTTGAACAGCAAAATAGAAGTTTTATAAATTTTGATTGCCCTGCTCTCTCCATTTGTTGTGCGAGCATGATAGACATTAGCCTGTTTTAAGTCAAAAACAAAGAAAATTAAGTTGGTGTGAAATAACTATACGTAGTATTTTACTTTTGCAATCTATTTGAGTCTATCCTCAAAGGTTAAAAAAAAAAGTCAAGTGAACTGAAATTCTGTGCATAAGGAACACTATCCTCTTTTGAATATGTGAATTAAAATATAAAACATCACTCCAAAAGGCACAGTAAGTATACCTCCAACTTACATGTATAGTAAAGGCCAATTTAAACACACGTGAGACAGACACAGAAAACAAACTTACGGTTACCAAAGGGGAAAGGTGAGGAAGAGGGGGATAAATTAGGAATTTGGGATTAACAGATACACACGACTATATATAAAACAGATAACCAACAAGGACCTACTGTAGGGCACAAGGAACTCTACGCTGTATTTTTAATACCCTATATGGGAAAAGAAACTGAAAAAGTATATATATAAAAATATATATAAATATATGTGTGTGTGTGTATATATAAAATGGAATCACTCTGCTGTACACCTGAAACTAGGACAACATTGAAAATCAACTATACTTCAATAAAAAATAAATAAATTGAAAAAATAGGTTTTTAAATAAAATAAATAAATATACACATACATACATACATACACGTGAGAAGTGGTTTCAAACATTTTTGTATTTCAAGTATGTGGAAAATATCTGAAGACATTCTTACATCTCATGATTTATAAAGTGAATTTTACTGAGAACTGCTTCCCACAGAATGAGTTGCTAATAGAAAAGCAGCATGCCATATATAAAGAAAACAATGAGAAGGACATTTGTTGGCTAACAGAAACTAGACCATGACCCCCTGTCCCAGCAGTAACCATCTGACCACCTGAACTCACTGCTGGGCACACCTGGATGGACTCCATGACCCAGGACCAAAGTCCTTACATGCACAACTTCCTACCCGGCCATAAACATTAATAAAGCCATTTAAAAAAATTTTTTATTAGAGTACAGTCGATTTACCATGTTGTGTTAGTTTCTACTGTACAGCAAATTGATTTAGTTATACATATACACATATCCACTTTTTTTTAGATTCTTTTCCCATATAGGCCATTACTGAGTATTGAGTAGAGTTCCCTGTGCTCTACAGCAGGTCCTTATTAGTTATCTATTTTATATAGCGTGTAATAAAGACATTTTTAAGAAATGGCACTGATTAAACTATCCTGGCTTCTATATGGGGTTTTTGTTTTTTCTTTTCTTTTTAAAGGCACAACTTATTTACTAAGTGCCTTAGTTTCATCTGGTATCTGAAATCAGAAAACTAACATGGAAGCATCAGGCATCCCAAGAATCGCTCACTTCTTTTCCTGTGCTAATGCAGCCATTGATCTCTGATATGATTCCTCTCGTCAACATCTTGAACAATATCATTCGTGTTCTGGGATCCAACACCTAAAAAGAAATGCAAGAAGTACAAAGTTCAGAGAGCACCAAATATTTCTCACTGAAGCGTTAGACAAGAAACTGAAGAGCAAAGGCACTATGCAATCCTGCTCGACTACAGAAGAGTCACTACTGTGGTGCTTTTGTTCACTCTCACTTTTAGTGAATAAAATGTGAGGTGAGGGCTTCCCTGGTGGCGCAGTGGTTGAGAGTCCGCCTGCTGATGCAGGGGACACGGGTTCGTGCCCCGGTCCGGGAAGATCCCACATGCCGCGGAGCGGCTGGGCCCGTGAGCCATGGCCGCTGAGCCTGCGCGTCCGGAGCCTGTGCTCCGCAGCGGGAGAGGCCACAACAGTGAGAGGCCCACGTACCGCAAAAAAAAAAAAAAAAATGTGAGGTGAGACCAAAGGAACCAAAGAGACAAGAAACCAGCAAGTTCATTCAGTCGTGCAATCAAAGGCTACCAAGTCCAGAAACAGCCGCTAAACTGCGCGGGTGCCTGGGTGCTGCTTTCACCGTCCCACCCTCGGCAAGATCCCGGCTGCCTAGCCTATCAGCACGAATAGTAGAACTTCACAAGGCCTCTCACTGTTGTGGCGTCTCCCGCTGTGGAGCACAGGCTCAGCAGCCATGGCTCACGGGCCCAGCCGCTCCATGGCACGTGGGACCTTCCCAGACCAGGGTACGAGCCCGTGTCCCCTGCATCGGCAGGCGGACTCTCAACCACTGCGCCACCAGGAGGAGAGAATACACAGGGACACGTGGGCAGAAGACCAAGTGAAGATGGAGGCAGAGATTGGAGTGATACAGCTACAAACCAAGGAATTCCAAAGATTGCCAGGAGCCATCAATCACGGATTGCTGGGAGCCATCAAATACAATGGCTAATCCTCCAGCCTTGTATTTGGGGGTATCTTTGTGAAAATTGTTTAGACTCTCACCTACTTATTCAGTGCTATTTAGCTTTTTAAATTACTTTGATGGGGAAAAAAAGTTTATTCTAAAGACAAGGTAAGGAAGGAGTCTTCCCTAGAGCCTTCAGAGCATGGCCCTGATGACATTTTGACTTCCGACTTCCAACTTCCAGAACTGTGAGAGAACAGATTTCCATTGTTTTAAGCCACCCAGTTTGTGGTAGTTTGTTACCGTAGCCCTAAGGGAACTAATACATCTGTCCTTAGGCAGAATTGGAAGACTATTTTCTGGAAAAACTGAACAGTCCCAGAGAAAAGCCCTACAAATATTGACATTTAGGAGTTTCACACATACAAGGAAAAAACTGTCTAACTGTCAAATGAACCAACAGTGAAGCCTAATTCCCACCTGCTCACTACCGCAAATCAATCTTCAAATCAGGTCCTTAGTGCCTCACTCTTAAATAAGAATGGATAGCCAAGAATCATCGTCATTCAAGGAAATTCTCCAGTACCTAAGCCAGAGACTACAACTGTCCCCAATATTCATTCTTCTCCTTTTTCTTTTGGTAATAGAACCTCTTGAATTTTTGCTGGACATGTGACTGTTCAGTTAAAGACTGCTTCCTAGCTCCCCTTTGTGCTAAAGCGGTCAGCGGGATATGAAAAGAGAGGCATCGCTCCTTCCAATTTATGTCCTTAAAAGAAAGCTGCTTGGTGTTCCTCTCTTCTTTTCCTCTTCCTTCAGGCTGGAACATGGACTTACTGGCGGTGAGCCAGTTTCGACCACGCAGAAAAGAAAACTACCTTAGAGGATTTGGGAGTAACATGGTAGAAGGGTCCCTGGATGACCCATTGGAGCAGAGCTACCCACCCTCCTGGACTGTTAAACGAGAGAAAAATAAATTTCTAGTTTGCTTCAAAAAAAAAAAAAAAAAAAAAAAAAAAAAAAAAGGCTACCAAGTCCAAGAGAATCTGCAACTGAGTCTAGACCAATGTTAGCTAACAGAAATACAATCAAACCAGAGGAAACTGTCTTTTCCAGTCATCGGTCAACAGGTGAAATTAATCTGAATAGATTTTATGTAACCCAATACATCTGAAACATTATCATTTCAATATGTAATCAATATAAAAAGTTATTAGGGAGAGATTTAACACTCTGTTTTTTACACGAACCCTTCAAAACCTGGTGTGCGTGTGCATTTCTAGCACGTTGCAAGTCATGCTAGCCGCACCACACAAGCTCCGTGGTGGCTGCACTGGATAAGAAGCTTTAAAGCGGCAACCAGCATCCTACAGTTCACAAGTCATATCAGTCACAGCCTGTTTTTCTATAGCCTGAAAGCTGAAAATGGTTTTTAATTTTAAAAATATTTATTAAAGGGACTTCCCTGGTGGCACAGTGGTTAAGAATCCGTTTACCAATGCAGGGGACACAGTTCAAGCCCTGGTCTGGGAAGATCCCACATCTAAGCCCGGGAGCCACAACTACTGAGCCCGTGTGCCACAGCTACTGAAGCCCTGGCGCCTGGAGCCAGTGCTCCACAACAAAGAGTGGCCCCTGCTCACCACAACTAGAGAAAGCCCACGCGCAGCCACGAAGACCCAATGCAGCCAACAATAAATAAGTAAAAAAAAAAAAAAAATTGATTAAAAAAAATTGTAGCCCACAATGCCTCAAGTATTTATTACTTAGCCCTTTAAAGAAAGAGTTCGCAGACCCCTGCTAGAGATGAGTAGATCAGGGAAAGGCGTTCCTTCAAAGTCAGAGCAGTCAATCTTGAGCACAAAGGACCCTCAAATTCTCTTTAACAAACAGGAGGCAATGAATTTAAAGCCTGAGGCTGTTCACACGTGAAACTGAGGCTGCTGCACGTTTACATGCAATTCCCAGGGCCAGCGCCAGCACTCCTTGGGCACAGGCAGCCCTCCAGCTCCAGGCAGGGGACAGTGAAAGTGGCCAGAACTAACTATAGTTCAGGGCCTACCCTTCTACGAGGTGGCTGTGGTCGCACAAGAAACCTAAGGTTAACAGAAACAAAACAACCTTGTAAGACCGGAGGACTAAAAGCAAACTACAACCACGGCAACTAGAGCAGAAAGAAAGGAAAGTGAGTAAAGAGGCAGTAACTGCTGCTCCTTCTCTGCGCGCAGGTAAACAGAGGGCAAGTAAGCTGGGTGAGCAGGAATCTGCGTAGAGACCTAGGCTTCTGCAAGATCGCTGGGGAGCCAAGTGAGAGGCCCAGGAAGGAGCAATGGGCCCAAATAGCTGAAAACAAAATAGGGGAAGAGAAATAGGAGAGGCAAGTCAACTTACAAATACATATTTTTAAAAGACAGTTTAAGTTTCAAGATATACACTCTTGTTCAAAATTAATTTCCCAAGAGAAAAAGGATTTCAGGTCTTTGAAAATGAAAGCTGCCTCATCTCTCTGAGTTGGACCACACTTTGTTCTCAGTCACAAAAGAGAATACACAAAATAAATAAATTAGAGGATGACAAAGACACAGATCCCAGACCTGACCTGCTCCTGCCAGACTGAAGGTGGAATTCTTCATTTGCACAAATGGGTTGGAGCTCAGGTTGGGTGTGACTCCCTTGGGATGGAGGTGGATAGAGTGCATGCTTGTGTCTTAAACCAAGAACCTGTAGGGCGAAGAGGCTACTATTCAAAACGTGTTTGTGTCTATATGTACGGGTCGGGGAGGGTGGTAGGCAGCAGAAGCAACGTTCTGACCTGTTTTATCACTCTCTTCACGGCAAAAATCTGGGCCAATCCTAATACCCAATTACAACCCTCTACATGTGGGAAAATCAGGGGCTGATTTTTCCCCATTCTTGAATAAAGAATAAAACAAGCATAACTTCTAAACCAAGTAAAGGATTCTAATTGAAAATGTGAAGGCATTATCTGTCTACCCCTCTCTCTCTCTCACACACACACACTTTGTGGGTGATACCTGACTCACCACCTGGGAAGGCTCACAAAATCTCTGCAGACCTTGTTTAAGACAAAAGAAAAGATTTCTGGTCTTACGGTCAATTCTGCTTCCCCCTAGAAGATGAAAGCATTGCGTGGTGGCTTCACAGGGCCACAGGAAGGGGGGCATGATTCCAATTTATCTATTAATAGTCCTATTAGCAATAAAGCAAAAGGTAGCTCTCTAAACTCAAAGAAGGAGCAATTTTACATAGAAGCAGATCTAGGTGACATGAGCATTAAGCAAGAAGGATGAAAGCAAATTACAACTCAAAGACGGAAGAAATGCTACTTTAAAATAAGGGCTTGCAACACATTTCAACCGTACCTGTTCTACAGTTGCTCGGTCTGACTTATCTTTGATGCGATACCTAAGGCAGAACCAAAAAAACAGAAGTGACATTCAAAATTCAGAGAAGCCAAAATCAAAAGTTTCTAAATGTACATCGTTCCATGAAATTCCTAAGCAGGTAGTTCCTTTAATAACACGCTTCACGACCTCATCATAGTTTCATCACTTTGTGAAACTTCATTTCCCCTTAATAAGCAATTCAGTGCCCTAGGGCAAAAGGAGCATATCTGCAGTAAGAAAAAAAAAAATGCCATCCATGTTTCAGAAGCATTAAATAAGTAGAGCAGTGGGATAAAGTGAACTATGTCTGAAAAAAGAAAACATCAAGTCTGTAACTACTGTCCTTAGACCTTTAATGATTATATTAGTATAGAATTAAAGTCCTATACAAGGCTTTCTCTTCAGAGTCCTTTTCTACAAAGACACAAGTTTTTATCATTTCAAGACAGTTACTGCATTAAAACGCAGGCTCTGATGGCTTTGGCTCACACTAAGTGACTCAATTCACAGACTAACCTTAACTATTAACAAAGATACAAACAGACACTTAAATGAAATAAGAAATGCTGTTTCTCAAAAAGCTGGTATCCCTTAGGCATAACAATAAACTAGAAGAAAACTGGTTTTTAAGTTCAGTTCTAACACTGCCATTTATATGATCTTAGAGTCACTTTCTATAATATATTGTTAATGCCTTAGAGCCATTAACAATAGGAGGTTAGCCAGATCTTAAACATTTGGCTTTGAGAACAGAGTTGTAAATGAAAACTGTTCTCTGTTGTATCACTATTTAGTTTTAAATCTGCCCTTAAATTTTTAAAAATATTCCATGGAAGGGAACAATTCTTAATAAGTTCTAAAAAGGGAACATTTTTATACTCTAGCATTCTAGTTCAAACTGTAATGTACAAACACTGTTCCCCTCCTGAGAGCACATTCGTGAATTTCACAAGATTATAGTTTTAGCACAGATTTCTTAAGAAAACTCATTTAATATTTTCAACCTACAAAGGCATAGGATACCCTCATTTAAACTTAAAAAAATTTAAAAAAAAGAATTGGTTCAGGTACACAAAGGAACATCCTTTGCAAAAGAATTATGACAAAGATGCTACTAATTTGTCTAGAATTAGTTCCTACCAGTCAGGTTTTGTTTTATTTATTTATTTTATATACTTGAAATATTACTTACATATCTGCTTCCTTTTGTCTAAACTTTCCCGTGACTTTGTTTATGACACAATCAGTAACGTTCAGTTTTTCTAAAAAAAACAAAAAAACCCCACAACATAAACAACATGTAAGACAAAAGTTTCTGACTAGCATACTTTCTGCCTTCTCCATTTTCTAAATACTTTATTATACATAGTATCTATTGTAGTAATGAAAAAAGTGTTTAATGTTTTTAAGGGCAAGCGCTAAGTTGTGCTTCCTTACTAACAAGGATTGTCACTTTCATCATGACAGCTGTCATTTCTGAGCCATAAAAATCTAGATCCAGAAATCTCTCAAAACTACTTTACCTGCGTATGTTGAATTTCAGACTTTTAAAATATTTTGTATGACTAACAGATAATATAACTGCCTGTATTCCAAGTTAATTCTAAAAATGTCAGTTTCATTTCAAATTATGGGCCTGTGATAGGCAATGATGAGATATGAGAGATGCTGTACCAGGTCCGTAACGGTCAGCGTCTACGAGAAAAGGATGACCCTACATTTCCCAAGTGGCTTCAAATCCACATTCTGATTCCTTGCTTTCAATAGCTCACTAAATGATTAATGCCACACAAAAAGTTTCTAGTAAAACAAAACGTAATTATACTCAATAGCCTAGTGTTTTCAACATTCTACTACGAGATAATCCTATTACAAAATCTAATACAAAACAGACAATAACTTGAATGGGTATCTGTAACTTCGTATTTCTACAACAGGAGAGAAAACACAACTAAAAAAGTATAAGCTAAAGTCTTTCCTTGAAGCCATGTTTTTAAATGACTAAGTTTTTAATTTTCTCTAAGCATTAGTATTTAGTCAGTAACACAGAATATATCCACTGCTTAATCTAATAAAATTTTATAACACTTTGTGGTTTTTGAATTTCTCACAACCCAGTAAGGAAATGTATCTTAAAAACTCACCTAGATTAATTTTATTCTCAAATTTCCTTAAGACCTTGTCTGATGGAGTAGACATTTTGGCTGAATTGAAGCTGAGAGTCTGTCGATTTGCCTGGAAGAAATGAGTTCCAGAGACTAAAGCTCTAATTATAAACACAAGCCTAAGGTTCATAACGTTTTCTCCCTTAGTATTAATTAATTAATTTATGGCTGCGTTGGGTCTTTGTTGCTGCATGGCGGCTTTCTCTAGTTGCAGTGAGCAGGGCTACTCTTCGTTGTTGTGCGTGACTCATTGTGGTGGCTTCTCTTGTTGCGGAGCACAGGCTCTAGGCACGCAGGCTTCAGTAGTTGTGGCATGCGAGCTCAGTAGTTGTGGCTTGCGGGCTCTAGAGCGCAGGCTCAGTAGTTGTGGTGCATGGGCATGTGGGATTGCTCTGAGGCATGTGGGATCTTCCCTGACCAGGGATCGAACCCAGATCCCCTGCATTGGCAGATGGATTCCTAACCACTGCACCACCAAGGAAGTCCCATAGTTAACTATTAAAGTATCAAAACTTAGGGGAGTACCCTAAGGGAAGGGAAGGATCAATCAAATTTGCCCAAGAAGTTTTTTAAAAAGGCATTTGTGGGCTTCCCTGGTGGTGCAGTGGTTAAGAATCCACCTGCCAATGCAGGAGAGACAAGGGTTTGAGCCCTGGTCCAGGAAGATCCCACATGCCGCAGAGCAACTCAGCCCGTGTGCCACAACTACTGAGCCTGCGATCTAGAGCCCACGAGCCACAACTACTGAAGTCCGTGCGCCTAGAGCCCATGCTCTGCAATGAGAAGCCACAGAAATAAGCCCGCACACCACAACGAAGAGTAGCCCCTGCTCGCCGCAACTACAGAAAAGACTGCGTGCAGCAATGAAGACCCAATGCAGCCAAAAATAAATAAAATTTAAAAAAAAATATTTTTTTAAAAAAGGCATTTGAAATAGGACAAAGTCACTGGCTAAAATAAAGTCTATATAATCTGCATTTTTGCTTTTGTTTCTAACCTCTCTACATACCTCTAACATATTCATTATTATAAATAACAAATTAAAATTAAACACATTTTTCTAATTTGACTGGTTTCTAGATTTAAAATGTGAGAACGTTCATGTACCCCCAAGTGTATAATAAAGAGCTAAGACCAACGTTAAACTGGTTCCAGGAATTTCACTTTGGGCTTAGTGTCTCAAGAGAGGGAAAGATTAAGTACAAGGCTTAGCACTTAGACTGGTGCAATGCACAAACTGAAGTAATGGGAAAAAAAAGGGAAGAGAGGGGAGACAATATCCAGAATCTATAAATAAGAGAACAGAGATTAAAAGGGCCTGTCACAAGGACTGATTCAGTCCTGGTATCTAAGTGTGAACTTGGAGGCTGAGTAGTTTCTTATTTACAGGGAACTTAAAAATTGTTTTCTATTAAATATAACTTAAAATAATACATGTTCACAGTAGAAACCACAGGTAAAATTTTAATTACCTATAAGCCCAGCGCCCAAAGATTAACAGTTAACATTTAAGCATATATATTTCCCCCCTTAGCTTTATTAAAAGAAATGCCACCTTTCAGTTACTCAATTCTAGAACCACAAAAAGTCCTTTTCAAAAAGAAGACATGGGCTTCCCTGGTGGTGCAGTGGTTGAGAGTCCGCCTGCCGATGCAGGGGACATGGGTTCGTGCCCTGGTCCGGGAAGATCCCACATGCCGCGGAGCGGCTGGGCCTGTGAGCCATGGCCATTGAGCCTGCACGCCAGGAGCCTGTGCTCCGCAACGGGAGAGGCCACAACAGTGAGAAGCCCGCGTACCACCAAAAAAAAAAAAAAAAAAAAAAGAAGACATAAGCAGACAATGCAAAGATGTACAGGGTCGTCATCAGGTACCTGCAGGTTACTCCCTCCACCTGAGGCTGAACACCTGGTCAGTTTACCAAATCCATCGTCCCAGTCCCAGTCATCATCGTCGTCATAATCTTCCTCCTCCTCCCTTTCTATCGCACCTTCACCCATCTTCTCATTCACGTTATTCTGAAGGTCTTCAAACAGAATATCACCTTCCTCTTTGACAGTCTTCAAGTCAATGTTTTCACTGGAAATAACAATGTTTTGGCATGTTTACACATACTCTAATTGGATTTGCATATGTATTTATTTATGATATAGTAGGCTATATCTATACCAATAAATCTAAAAGGTTCCCTTACAACATCTCCCAATAACCTCAAACTTAACACCAAGTTCTCCTGTTTCTCAGGTTTCTGTTCCAGCTGTTCACTTATTCTCCAGGTTCTACCATGGAAGAAGTACATAAGGTTGTTAAATCCACCCCTGCCTTAATGAAGTTAGAATTTATATTATCATCTTCTCTGCTGAATGAACTAACTCTGATGAGTACACCAGACCTGAACTTCAAGAAAACCATTCACAGAGCTGCTTTAAGAAGGGGTGGGGGAAGCCTTCTGACCAAACTTGGGAATAAGTCTAAAGCCTTATTTCAAGCCTTACCTTGAACTCAATTATCATTCTGCAACAAAAGGAGCCGTATCAAGACTTGTGTTACACAAAGAACTTCAAATCACCCTTGCTCAAGTAGGGAAGGACGGTGAAGAGAAGCAGCACAAATGGGAGAAGGAGGCTGGGTATAAGTAAAGAGGAGAAGCGGAGACTGTCAAACCCAGAGAACTGGCCCAGAGTAAAGGGAGCACAACTAACAGGGTCTTTTTATGCCACATGAGAATTCAGACGAGTGTTACTGTATCTTCTTAGTTTTTCAAGAGAAGCCAGAACTCTGGGTTTTTGTGTAAAATCTCCTGCATACCTGGTATATTCAACTTGAACAAACCACTGTGCACACCAAACACAACATGTCTGCAGGTCAGATTCCAGAGGCAGTACTACCAGTTTTGAGCCCTCAGGTGGAGAACAAGTACAGAAACCACATAAAACACATGATGATATGCCCTACCAGATTAAACACAGTCAGACAGTGGTTTAAGTAAATTATTATCGATCCTGACTCATTAATTAGCCATGGCTTAGAGGGCTCCAAATCTCCACGGATATGGGTGGGAAAAGAACAAATAATCAGTAAACCCCTGTTGTTGACTAGGATTTCATAAACACAATCCATAAGTCTATCCTTCAATTGCCAATAACCTAGAGTGGCATGATAAAGCTATACCTTCATTTGTACCACAGCCTCCCCACCTCGGCTGGACAATTCCTTGTTGAGGGCGGTTGTCCTGTGCCTCAAGGATGTTCAGCAGCATCTCTGGTCCCTGCCTTCCAGACGCCACCAGCGCACCCCCCCCCCCCGCTATGACAAACAAAAATGTCTCTAAAGTCCCAGGAGTGGGCAAAATCTGCTGTGTTTCTATCTTCATAATGTCTAGTGTACACTCATGACCGTTAACTACTCACCAGCCACACTGGCTGTGTTTCTTCTTCCCACTTAACTTAGTCCCTAAGGCCTTCTGTACGCTCATCTGAAAACGTAGTTCTGGATGCCCTTCTCATTTCTCTGGCTAAATCCTACGTATCCTTCCAATATTGGCCTACTATCTTTGCTCAGGAAAGTCTGCCCTGTTCTTTACCCACTTCTCCTTTGTACTACTTACCCAAATCTAATACAAATAATTTGTCTAATTATTCGATATGCTTCCCCTGGCAGAGTGCAAGCTCTGTGTCATTCAGGGGAGTATTTACCAACGTATCACGATCAACTAACAAGAGATCTGACGCACAGAAAGTGATCAACCTATATTTACTGAAATTAATAAAATCTATGTGTAGTGAATCCTTACTATAAAGTAAAAACCATTTTCTTGGAATTCCAAAATGAACTCTATGTTTCATTTTGCTTTCAAGTAGGAGTTATCCTTAATTCCTTTTGCCTCTCACTTCACATCTAACCTACTGTTACACCCTGTCCCTTCGCCCTCCAAAACACCCCTAGCTTGATCCCGTCATCTTTGAACTCAATTACCTGAGTACTTTTGAACTGTGTCCACCTTTGCCCTCCAAAATCATCTCCTCTAGAGCAGAATGAGTCCTTTAAATCATACATCAGGTGATGTCACTGCCCTGCAAAAAGTCCTCCTGTGGCTTTCTATAAGACCTAGAATAATATCTCAAAACCTTACCATCACTTGTAACGCTCTTCATGCTCTGGCCCCTTCTCACTTCTGTATCATTACCAACTAATCTCCTCAACTACCTGCACTGTGCTCTCTAGGCACAATGGCTTCTAGATCTTCCGTTCACATCCAAAAGGGATCCCACCGTAGGGCCTCTGCACCTGCTGTCCCCTGTCCTGAATTGCTGTTCCCGCTGCTCTTCCTGAGTCCTTTAGATCTGGACTATTTATTTATTCATTCATTCATTTTGGCTGCGCCGGGTCTCGGTTGCTGCACGAGGGATCTTTGTTGCTGCGTGCAGGATCGTTAGTTGCAGCATGCAGGATCTAGTTCCCTGACCACGGATCCAACCCAGGTCCCCTGCATTGCGAGCTCGGAGTCTTAACTGCTGGACCACCAAGTAAGTCCCCAGATTTGGACTTAACCCTTCCCTTACAACTAAGCCACTACTTAGGTCTATCAACTGATTTTAATTGTTTACATAGTAAATATGTCATCTGGGTTTAAAAAAAATATATCTCTATGTACCTAATGTTGTGCCCTCCTTCCCAAGCAGAAGGCAGAACTCAATGGCAGCAGAGCCTTGGTTTGTCTTGATCATCACTATCTTTAGCGCCGAGGACATAAACAGGCACACGATAGATAGGTGCTCCAATATTTTTTGAACGCTAAATGTAGTTAAAGCTCAAACACCTGTTACCCAATCGCTCTCTCCAACTCTGCCTCTCAGCGATGCTAACAATGTGGGAAGCCCGGACTCTCCGGACAGACAAGCGGCTTTCATTAACTCTGCCGGCAACTGAACAGAAAGACCTGGCTGGGATGAAGAAAGCAGCAAAAGGCTGTGAAAAGAGGCCCCGAGTGATGAATTATCAGTCTCCCTCCAAACCACAAACAAGCGTCAACTCCCCAAAGGGACCGTGGCGGCGGAAGAGAGAGCACCGTGCGCACCGCGTCGGTGTACTCACGGCTGCCTACCTGTCCGAGGAGTCGGCGTCGTCAAACTGCCCCGGGACCACCCGACTCATCAGCAGCCGCCGGTAGTCCATGACGGAAGCGCGCCAAGCCTCAGCGTCACCGGCGGCCGCTCGCCCTGCGCCGGGGCAGAAACGGCACAGGGACGGTTCTACCCGCCGATCCAACGGCCTCTGCGCGTGACGTCCGCCTAGCAAACCGCTCAGAAGCCCCCGCGCCCAAAGCGCGCGCCACGTGCGGGGGATGGGGCTCCAAACCTACCACCCAAGCCACCCGGACAGGAAGCCCCGCCCAGAACGGAATTCGTCTTCCCACCGGAAGCCCCGCCCCCGCGCCGGGCTGAGCGCCGGAAGCTCGCGTGCCGCAGGGCGCGAGAGGGACCCGAGGCGTGTGGGCCGTTCGTGTACCCGTCGTTCCCCGCCGAGGCTGGGGCGACTGTTCTTCCGGAGCTTTTCGAGTCGGCTATACGCTTTCTCGTCACCTAGCCCGGGGCTGCTGGACGTGGGGTCTCACACCGGGTAACCTCCCAACTCTGCGTATGGAAACTTCGAGAGGGTCAGAGGGCGCGGGAGCGGGGCGGGCGCCGTTGCGGCCGCGAGGGGCGGGCCCGGCCGGGCCGACGTCACACTGGGACGTTCCAGCGCTGCCGCATCCCCAATACGAGGTGTGAAGAGCCATGCGTGGGCAAGGTTGAAAGCGTTCTTCCCCCTCCCTCGTTACCCAGTGCGGAGGGAGGGAGGCAGCCCGAAATCCTTACTGTGGAGCCGAGCAACTATGGACCCTGGAAGTGAGCACACTTGTGCGACCTGAAAAGTTTGTTGCGTTGTTGTGAGGTGAAAATAAGACAATTGCTTTTCAGAAATTTAAAATTTGACATACGACTGAAAATTTAAGGAAAAAAAACCACTTGAGAATTTTTGCCAGTAGCCCCAGTGACACCTCTTTTAACACCCATCCTAAAACAGCTTAGGAGTGTCTCTGGAATATCTGTCATTTGAACAAGTTTTTTTTTGTTGTTGTTGTTTTTAAGTCTAGCATAAATCGGGTAAGGACAGAATGAAAGATGAAAAAAGGAAGCCTAACTTAAAAAAAAAGAAATTGGTAGATTATGCCACACGAATAAAGTTGTAAAAGTGTTATAATTGGGAGTTCTAGGTTCGCGAACAAAAAATTTTGAAGGAATAAGGCCCTGGCGGTTTTTTGCATTTGGAAAACAAAAGAAGGATGTTTCAGACCCCCTTCACCACAGCCCAGGCAGTATTTATGTATCTGGAAGACAGAGGAAAAGGCGATTATAAAGTCTGGCCTCTCACCAATCCTGCCCAGCCGGCTTGGCTCCCTGGCTTTTTTTTATATTGATCCTTAACCAAATGATGACAGGTTTGAAAAAAAAATTAAACCTCGGCCAATTACTTATTAATTTGATAATTCAATAAAATACCCCAGGGGAGTGGTTAAGTGGCTGCAGATTGAAAAGTTTTAATAGGAATAAGTCATTTAAGTGCAGGATTGATTCTATATATTCTCTGAACAACACTGGTGGTTTTGCTGTAGGGGATGTTGAAAAAACGTAAATGGGCTCCTCCTGAGGTCTGTATAGTATGTGAGTGCAGACACTAACACCCTTGAAAGAATGGTGAAGACTAAAACAGTCAATAAGTGCTGACTTGTGAGATGGAAGTTTAGACTAAAGACGTTGTAGGAATTTAAAAACTGGGTGAATGGGTAGATAGGAAGGTTTTAGGAGGGAGAAGCACTTAACAGGGCAGACTACTGAGATGGTAAGGAGTGTGATCGATGTGCAGGGAAGGAAGCCTGATCTGACTTGAGCAGAGGAGGACTGGGTAGGTAATGTGGGTTCAGGCTATGGAAGACCTAGGAAGTCAAGCAGAAGAATTTGGACTCTGTGTTTGGACCTGTTTTCTGCTCCCATCCCCTGACGGACCTGAGGAGGTCATGAGAATACGGACCAGTATGATGCCGTAGGGAGGGAAAGAAAGCATGGGTTATGAAGAACATTTTTAAAGGACTTGGTAACTGAGTAGCCCATGGGTGATGAGGTAGAAGGATGCCAAAGGTGTCTCCTGGTTTTCAAACCCAAGTGCCTGAGAGAATAAGTGTGGCATAGGGAAGGGAGGAAAAACTGATGTTCAGTGTTGGATTTGACTTGATAATGAGGTATTAGAATAGAAAGTATCAGGTAAGTAGAAATACAGTGTTTTGTGGACCCTAATAGGTCTCTGATAATATTTTGTAAATATCTTTTGATTAAGTAATTGAGAGATCCCTTCACCTTCTGGGTCCCAAACCTTTTAGGGAATCACTGGATGGTAGCCACACATACTGACTTGTTTTTGTCCAAATTAGTATTTACTACCATACAAAGTTACCGTGACTTTGTAACATACTCAGACTAATTTTATATTTTTCCAATGACTTCACAAATGATATTTTAAAATTTAGGGTAGTGAACTTTGTTGCCTTCTTAATATGAGGAGGGAAGTGGAAAACAGCTTTTTGTTTGTATATACGAATAGACATTAAAATTATGTTTTTCTTTTCTTTTTTTTTTTTTTTTTTTTGGCTGTGTTGGGTCTTTGTTGCTGTGCGCGGGCTTTCTCTAGTTGTGGCGAGCGGGGGCTACTCTTCGTTGCGGTGCGCATGCTTCTCATTGCAGTGGCTTCTCTTGTTGTGGAGCATGGGCTTTAGGCACGGGCTTAGTAGTTGTGGCACATGGGCTCAGTAGTTGTGGCTCGCGGGCTGTAGAGTGCAGGCTCAGTAGTTGTGGCGCATGGGCTTAGTTGCTCCGCGGCATGTGGGATCTTCCCAGACCAGGGCTCAAACCTGTGTCCCCTGCATTGGCAGGCGGATTCTTAACCACTGCGCCACCAGGGAAGCCCCTAAAATTATGTTTTTTTTAAAGAGGCCTTTCATCATTCAACAGTTAGGAACAAGGACTATCAGAAAGTTTGGTCATCACCTTCAGATCCTGTACCTTTTAAAGTGGATGCTTCTCATGAAAAATTAGAAAGCATGTCAGAAGCAGATGCTATGAATTTCAGCAGTCTTTTCTGAGACTTAACTCACTTAGATTCTCCCTTCTTTATGGAAACCAGCAGTACCACTTCAGACTTGCCTCAGATGTGCATTGCTTATAAATTCTGGGAGGTTTAGATGTCTTCATCCTTCACATTGTCTTCTGTATTAAATTTCATAAAAAATATGAGGAATAATAAAAGAATCTCCAGTGGAGGTGTAGAGGAGGGGAATATAGGGTTTGGTTTTCCCAGTTCCATTAGTGTACAAAGAAAGGTAGAGTCTTACAAATAGAGTGTTGAAACCAGTCCTTTCTAGCATCCTGATGTAGTCCCATGAGTGCAGCCAGGGGACCTGGACACAACGACTCAGATCACATCATCTGGTCTAGAGCATTTTCCACTATGTCAGCTTGCAGATGATTCATAATGACATTGACTGTGCCCTGTACGTAAATGACTTCCTTTGTATCTATATGAACATTCCTAGTGCCCTTTCTCACAAAATAAAAGGTTGTAATACCTCAAGGTCTTCATTAATGTTCTAAATGTTCGATAATTGTTAGCTTGAGTGTGGGGAAATAGTAGCAATGTATTAGGTTGTGCCATATGAAATTGCCTTTCTATAGCTTGAAAATGGACAAATAGTGACAATTTCATGTGATTCAGGCCATAAATTGGCATAACTTTCTAAAGGGCTGTTTAGTGGTAGGAAATCAAGAGTTTAACTGTACGTTTTACTTTTAATTCTACCTCTAGACAAGTATACAAATGAGATATTTGCATAATTCTCCATAATAACTAAACATTGGAAACAACCTAAATTTTCATCAGTAGGGTCCTAGTTATTGTACAGATGTATAGCAGATACGTAACCCTAAAATTTGATAGTATAGATATATACTTGACATGGAAAAATGGTCACACTGCTTCTCACTGGGTGGTGGGCTTTTGAGTGTTTTTTACTTTCTCTTTTTAGACAGTGTTCAAAATTATTTTTTATAACTATAAAGAAATATTTTCATTTTGAAAAAAATTTTTGTCATAGTATTACAGGGTTAATCAGGGACCAAGATACTATATATTGAATTATAAAGAATGAATGTCTTAAATTATATGAGGAGGTCGTTCCTCATGGGTTTCACTGAGCATTTTATTCTTTATAAAAAAAATGCATAGACCAAAGGAACAAAAGAAAGGCGTGTTTTAGTTAAATATAGAATACTAGTGTTAGAAGTGATCTCGAAAATTCAATGTGTAGGAGTTCCAAAAAGTTTGTATAAATATAACATCAGTACATGTCAATAGTGCTATATTTTATTTTAAAAGTATGTTATTCTTGATACTTTTAAAATCTAATTAGAAGGAACGGTCTCAGCAACACGTCTAAAACACAGATTGTTATAAAATATAATTTGGGGGCTTCCCTGGTGGCGCAGTGGTTGAGAGTCTGCCTGCCGATGCAGGGGACGCGGGTTCGTGCCCTGGTCCGGGAAGATCCCACATGCTGCAGAGCGGCTGGGCCCGTGAGCCATGGCCACTGAGCCTGCGCGTCCGGAGCCTGTGCTCCGCAACGGGAGAGGCCACAACAGTGAGAGGCCCGCGTACCGAAAATAAATATATATATATATATAATTTGGTTTTTTTGTACTTCAAATGCATTCAATAAGTAGAAAAATGCTATAAAAAAGCATTTTTGAATAGAGGTTTGTAACCAGCTGACTTTAATAAGAGATAAGAATTTTTTAAGAGCATGATTTAGGTTCCCATACTTGATACACTATTCATGATTAAACCAATGTTTTCCTCAAACATTTAAAATATTTCTCTTAATATTTAATTTACTTAATAAACCCTTTCATCTTATGTAGAAGTAACATAACTTTGAGAATAAGCTACATGAATTGTTAGGGATTGCTGTTTAGTGAAATCAGATTTCACCTTATACTGGAATCCGTTTTTTGGGTATCTGCAATGTTAAATGACTCGAATAAAACTACCTTAAAGTTGTTTAGACCAGATTTAATAAACATAAAAGAGTTATCAGTAAGGGATATATATGTTATCATATATTTGAATGTTTATAGTAACATGATTTGATTTACCAGAAAAACCCAAAAGATTGAAATAGCAAGATACTTACTTAATTGCGATTTAATATTGTAACTCTATTAGTATGGTTTAATTAGAAGGGAGTTAAGATATACAGTGGGGAAAGATACCAGAAAGCACATTCTACCCTTGCAACAAAAAATACTAAAAGAAAAATTATATAGCAATGTACATACACCTTTAGAAGAAGCTTATGAAGTTAGAAGTATTAATATTAATGCCTTTTTGTTATTAATACAGAATGAAATAAAGTATATAAAAAGGAAAAATGAGTCTAAACTCACACTTTACGAAGAAATCTGTAGCACACTAGGCAATTTGTTAGGTGGTGAGTATCTCTTTGTCAGCAATATGCAAACAGAGAAACTAAAATTTTGTGTGTGTGTCCTGTTATAATAATAGTCAGGTGCTATGCTAAGCACTTTATGTACATTATCACGTGTTTTTTTTTTTTTTTTTTTTTTTTGCGGTACGCGGGCCTCTCACTGCTGTGGCCTCTCCCGTTGCGGAGCACAGGCTCCGGACGCACAGGCTCAGCGGCCATGGCTCACGGGCCTAGCCGCTCCGCAGCATGTGGGATCTTCCCGGACTGGGGCACGAACCTGCGTCCCCTGCATCGGCGGGCGGACTCAACCACTGCGCCACCAGGGAAGCCCCATTATCACGTTTAATCCACAATTCTATGAGATAGGGCTTTTTTTTTCTTTTTAAGTAGGGATGTTTTTACTTTCATTTTACAGATGAGAAAAGTGAGGCTCAGAGAGTTACACAAGAAATATAAACCATAATCAACACATTTGACTACTTTAAAATGAAAAAAATTTCTGTATGACCAAATTATAATCAGGAAAGTAAAATAACAAGCCTCAGACTAAGAGAAAATACATGCAATGTATACAATTCACAGAGGATTAGTATACAAAATAAAGAACTCCAATAAGAAAAAGACGCATATAATCAATAGAAAATCAGGCAAACTGTATTATTAGTTTGGTAGAGCTGCCATAACAAAATATGCCACAAACTGGGTGCCTCAACAGAAATTTATTTTCTCACAGTTCTGGAGGCTGGAAGTCCAAGATTAAGGTGCCAGCGGGGTTTTCTCCTCAGGCTTCTCAGACAGTTGTCTTCTTATAACCTCATGTGGCATTTTCTCTGTGCCTCCCTGGTGTCTTTTCTGATGAGAACAACAGTCATATTGCACCAGGGCCCCACACTTATGACCTCATTTAACCTTAATTACCTCTTTGAAGGCCTTATCTCAATACAATCCCATTCTAAGCTACTGGGGGTTAAGCCTTCAACATAAGAGTTTTGGGGAGACATAGTATCTAATAGGTCATGAAAAGGAAACCTGCAAGACCATTAAATACCTGAAAGGATGTACATTAAAAACACCACGAAATACCATTTCATATGTGTCAGTCTGACATGGGTTGGAGAGATGTAAAGCAAAGGTAGAAGTGTAAATTGCTACAACCATTTTGGAGAGTAACTTTGCAATACCTAGTAAAGTTGAAGATATATATTTCCTATAATCCAGCAATTCCACTTCTAGGTATATACCCAGAGCCTAGACAAAAATTCTTTTTTTTAAAAATTTAATTTATTCATTTTTGGCTGCATTGGGCCTTCGTTGCTGTCCGCGGGCTTTCTTGTTGCGGTGGCTTCTCGTTGCGGAGCATGGGCTCTAGGCAGGCGGGCTTCAGTAGTTGTGGCACACGGGCTCAGTAGTTGTGGCTCACGGACTCTAGAGAGCAGTCTCAGTAGTTGTGATGCATGGGCTTAGTTGCTCCGCAGCGTGTGGGATCTTCTGGACCAGGGCTTGAACCTGTGTCTCCTGCATTGGCAGGCGGATTCTTAACCGCTGCGCCACCAGGGAACCCCCCAAAATTCTTAAATTAGTGTACAAGGAAATGTGTATACAGATGTTTACTGCAGTGCTGTTTTTAATAGCAAAATTAGAAACAAATATCTAACAGAAAGGGAATAAAGGGTAATCCTTTAGAATGAACTATATCTACATGTATTTACATGGCGAAGTCTGAAAAGCAAAAATTTAAGTGAAATAGACATTTATATGGATATATATAAAATATGTTATTTATATAAAATTTTAAAACAAAATAATAGTGTATACCCACAGTTTGCCCAGGGTGCTGCAGGATATTTTGAAATTTGAAGAAAACAGTGATACTGGACATCTGTTGGACCCCACAAGCTACTAGCTTAAGATAGTTCACTATTTCAGTATAAAAACCATACTATAATCCTTTCTATACTGCCTTGTTTGCATAGATGGGTTTTTGGAGGTTGCTGTGATAAAAAGCAAGTACTTCCTGAAAATCAGTGTGAAGTCGGAAGTGAGGGTTGGCTTCCAGCTTGATTCCAAGGTTTGAGACATTGTGCTGTGCTTAGTCATGTACCCAACTAGCAGGCAAGTTTGGTTCTTTAAGAATGAAAAAAAATATTTTTCTCTTTCAGTTTATGTGTATTTTTAAACAGCTACTAAGTTGTTAGGAAAAATAGTTGTTTGAGCTTAACTACTTAATAAATGGAACTGTTAAGTTTTTCTTTTGGTCTAGGGGTGCTGTGAAAAAATGACAGACTTTAAGGTGTCACAAAATGAGAAAGTCTGAGAACTTGATATGTGTTATTTAGGGTACTTAAATTAGTAGTAAAATTGGAAAAATATGGATGGGGAGAATTAATACTTACCAGCTTCAGTATAGTAGTTCTCTCTGGGGAGGGGAAAAGAAGGGAATTTAGGTAGAGGGGAAGGGTCATTTATTAATTTTGTAACACTTCTTTCCATTTTGTCTTTTTTTGCTTCTGATTTTTTAAAATGTATTAAATCTGGGTAATTTGTCATATTGAGAAACAGTATAGCATATCATTTAGAAATAGTATTCTGGAATCCCAGATGCACTGCTTACCAGCTCTGTGACCTTAGGCAAGTGACTTAACATCTCTTATGTTTCAGTTTTCTTATCTGTAAAACAGGGGTAATAACAGTACCTAGCTCATGAGATTGTTGTGAGATTAAATGAGTTTATGTGTGTTTGCTATTGTACTATGTGCTGTGTGTTTGTATTGTTTTGAAACATTTTAAAATTACAGTACAACGAAAGAATTTTGAAGATGTCTTGGAACTTGTTGCAATGGTATTTGACAAGAATGATAGATAACAAGCTTTTTTGTAGCAGTCCCTTGATGACTTTTTCCTCCACATAAACAAGTTTTGTTGTGTCTGCTAGTACAAATACACTCAATGAAAAAGGTTGAAATATATGTAATTCATAAAAGCCTCCTACAGTTGATTTCATAAATGTAAATATAACTGTTAAGTCATAAATTTCAGGTCAGCTAATTCTTATTTCCATCTTTCTCTTTCTAATGAGATGTCAACATTGGAAATTACTCACAGAATGTACTAACTCAGCCAGTTGACACCAGCATTTCTTCCTTCAGACAATTTGAACCCCTTTGCAAATTTCATCAGACAGAAGCATTTAATAATGAAATGGAAACATTTCAAAATCTGACAGAAGGCTTATCTTATACAGAGGAGCCAGAATTGCAATGTCATGTATTTAATTATGCAGAAGACACCAATATACAGGAAGATTCATTTAAGGAAGAAAATCCAAAGGGAACTAGCACTTCCACAAATAAAGATCAACTTGTTCTTAAGTGTGTCAGACAACCTCCTAGAAGGCCACCTCTAATCCACTGTAGTGGAGAGATGCTGAAATTCATGGAAATGTCACCGGCTAATAGTACTGCCATGGAATCTGCCCTCAACCGTAGTCAACCTCAAGGCTTCTTGTGTGAGGAAAATTTACCCAGTGATGTTGAACAAGCACTTTATAAGGAGAATAGCTTTAACCTGCTTCATCTGAGAGCTAATTATAAAACAGAGGAGGTAAGATTTTTAATGGTTAGTACAGCCTGTAGGGTATTAAAGAATGTGTTTTTAAAAAACAAACAAAAAACACTGTATGTAATCTGAGACTTTTGTAAGTAGTGCTAAATCATCTGATCAGCATGAGGGACATTGCTTCTCCGGGGAAAATGCCTTCTGAGATCTTACTCAATTTAGAAACAATTTTTTTCTCATAAAATCAAGTCCATACTTGGGGATTAGTTCTACCAAATGATAATTTCTTTGAGGGTCAGGGCTCTGTCTTACTTATTCTTTTATGCACCCTAGCATCTGCATGATGCCTTGAATATACTAAGCTTTTATATTTGGTGAATCATATTGATTGGAACTCAGAGTTTACAGTAGGAAAAGGTTAGAAGAGGAAGAAGTACAGAGGTATTAATTATTTGACAAGAAAAGTTTATGGTTTTTCTATCATGTGGGATTACTGCTGACAAGCAAAAAAATGTTTATCTTTCTACCAAAGTGAAAACATTAATTTGTCTTTGAATTGTTGATTCTGGGTATGTAGTATCCTAAGAGCACTGAAGATGCCAACAGTATAAAGTCTATGTCCTCTCTGAATAAAAAAATAAAAAATTTAAGAATTTGTGTGGGCAAATAGATAACAATCCAAGAATAGCATAAACAATGCCTTATCATTGTGAGTTTGGTGAGAAAGCTATGGCTGTTATGTATCATTTACAAGTATAAGCGGGTTTTTTGTTCATTTATTTGGAAGGAGCATTTACAAGAGGACTTTATTTACCTGTTTTGAGTTCTGGAAAATAACATTTTAAAAAGCTCTTTAATTAGGGTTTCTCAAGATTGTTCCTTCCTATTTCCCATTGCATTTAGCCATTCAGTCAGTCAATAAAAACTTTCAGGCATCTATCATGTCCTAGGCCCTGTGATAAGTGTTGGTTATAAAATGGCTGAAAAAGAAAACCAAAACCAAAACGATGTGGGTTTTGTCCTCATGAAAAGAACACCCTAGTAGAGGAGATAGACTTAACTAATCACATAAGTAAATGTAAACTTTCAACTGTGGTAAGTTCTGTGAATAAAAGTTACATATAAATTGTATATAATGTTATATAAAATTACATATAAACTTGCAACTATGACAGGTGCTGTGACTAAAAGTAAGATGGGAGTCTTCCTGTCCTGGTCGGGGAGTTTGGGTAAGGCTTCCCTGAAGTGTAGTAGTAATTGAGCTCAGCTCTGAAGGATGAGTGGGAGTAGTTAGATAACAGTGGGTGGGAGAGCATTCCATGCAGAAGTAACAACAAGTGCAAAAACCCTGTGGCTGCAGGGAGCATGGTACCTTCATTCATGGATCTGAAGGAAGCTTAATGTTACTAGGTTGGAGGGAGAAGAGGGATGTTGTTGATGAGGATGGAAAGGTAGCATGGATTAGATATCAAGGTCAATATCAGGACTTTGTAGGCCTCAGTAAGGATAGTTGTCTTTATCTCAGAACAATGAAAAAAACACTAAATATAAGGATCCAGTATCCCTAAATTCTAGAAAGTTATTTAGCCCACCCCTTAAGAGACCTTTTACTGGGTTGTTACGTCATGTTCATTTTAGTGTTTTCTTACTACAACTTACTGTCCTTTTTTAACCGCCCCCCCAAACTGTATTGTAGGCAGAAAGTCAATCATGAGGTAAGTTCATCTGACTTTCTAATGTTCACAGGAGTCATAGCATAGTAAGGTAATGGTTTAATGAGGAATAAAAAAGTCTTTATTCAAAAGAGGCCTCACAAGAGAGTATCGTCCACATCATGGTGGATTGAGCCCTTCAATCTACAACTAGTAAAACATCCACAACTCAACAAACTTGCATCTGCTGAACATACCAGGGTGCTGGAGAATTCCATGCAGCTGTACATCTAAAGGAGGGTGGACTGGAATGCATAGAGGAGGCAGAACTGGGGGAACAGTGGAGGTGGTGCCTGCAATCCTGGTCCCCCAGCCATGGCGGCTGAGCCCACGGCCTACTGCTACCCAGTAGCAGCAGGAGAGGCGGTACACGTGACTCAAGCCTCCTGGCCACAGTAGCACTAGCCAACCATAGGTGACTAGGCAGCAGTGGCAGTGGGACCCACTACCTCATCTCTCCAGCTGCAGAGGAACCCATAACTCTGCCCCCCCCCAAATCCAGCCCACAGTGGCAGCATCCACGAACTTGACACCACCAGGCACAACAGGGTGCGCATGATCCCCACTCTCTTCCCCTTCCCCCATGTTGGCAGAGCCTGTGACTCAGGGGATCTTGGACGTGGCAGAAGTGCCCACCACCATCCTAGTGCCCCAGCAGCAACAAGGCACCAACCACCCTAGAGGCACAAGCAGCAATAGCAAGGGCACCTTTCAGAGGCCATGGAGGGTGGAAAGTGCCAGCTCTCAAATGTAACCAGAGGTAGCACAGGTAAGAGAAACCAAAAACTTGTGCTATGTATGCCACCTGCTGGAAAACAGAAGAAAGACCTCTAATTTCTAACCTATTGAATCATTAGAATCAAGAGAGGGAAAAAAAATCTTTATCTAAAGAAGAAAGGTGTTTGCTACTTCAAATGCACTGGCAGAGGAACAACTCATCAAGTACCAAGGAAGAGAAGAGCCACAGTAACACTGTATCACAAAAAGAAAATGATAATTCTCCAGAAACCAAACTTAAAGTCATGGAATATTGAGATCTAATTGATAGAGAATTCAAAATAACTGTCATAAAGAAACCCAAGGAGCTATGAGAAAATCAGGCAGTTTAGTGAGCTAAGGAATCAAATTAATTAACAGAAGGAATATTTTACCAAAATATTGAAACTCTAAAAAAGAACCAAACAAATTCTGGAGCTGAAGGACTCAATAAACAAGATGAAGAATGCATTAGAAAGCCTTGGAAATAGAGCAGACCCTATGGAAGAGAGGATTAGCGAGTTCGAGGATAGAAATCTAGAAATGATACAGGTAGAAAAAGAGAGTTAGTCTTTAAAAAATAAGGAAATTCTATGAGAGCTATACAACTCTTTTAGGAGGGACAACAGTAGGGTAATGGGTTACCCCAGAAGAAGAAGAGATGAAGAAGGGAGCAGAGAGTTTATCTAAAGAAATAATAGCTGAGGGACTTCCCTGATGGCTCAGTGGTTAAGACTCCGACCTTCCACTGCAGGGGGCATGGGTTTGATCCCTGCTCAGGGAACTAAGATCCCACATGCCATGCAGGGCAGTCAAAAAATAAATTTAAAAAAAGTGTTTACCTGTGGGCCTTTTCCTTTTGGGAAAAGGCACAGGGGGAGAAATGTTTTACTTCTTATCCTGGATGGTGGCTACACGGGTACTTACTTTATTACTATTCTTTAAAGTAAACTCCAGTGTTTTGTGCCTGCTTCTGTATATAAGGTATATGTCACAATAAAACAAAAATATTTAAGTGGAAAAAAATAAGATTATGTCTTCAAGTGGATAGGAAGTTCATAGAACACTTCAGGTTAATTTTCTTTACCTGGCTTAATTTTCTTGGAGATAAAATTAAGATTTTTCAGTTTTCAAAATATTAATCATAGCCGAATTGTGATGACAACAGAGATTTATAATTGGAGCGTGACTCTTTGAATTTGTGCTCATTTTAATCCTGAAATTAACTGCTAGAAAGAGCCCTGTTGGAATAAAGGTTTTTTCAGAAAAAAATAAAAATAAAGATTACTGAAACCAACAGCATATCAGGGATGTAAAAAGATTAAGGTTTAAAAAATAATAATAATAGCTGAGAATTTTCCAAGCCTGAGGAAGGAACTGTACATACAAATGCATGAAGCCAAGAGAACATCTAATCACCTCATCACAAAAAGGTCTTCTCTAAGACATTATATTAAAACTGTCAAAAGTCAATGACAAAAAGGTACTAAATACAATGTGATACCCTGGATTGGATCTTGGAACAGAAGAAGGACATTAGTGGGAAAACTGGTAAAATCTAGAGTTTAGTTAATAGCAATGCATTTGTGTTGTTTTGTTTTAATTTTAACAAATGTGCCATGGTATATAAGATGTTAACATTAAGGAAAACTAATAAAAATTTTATTAAAAATACAAAAAAAAGTCAATGGCAAAGAATTTTAAAGGCAACTAGGGAAAAAAGGATGGTTACCTACAAAGGAACCCCCATTAGGCTATCAGCAGATTTTTTTTTTTTTTTTTTTTTTTGTGGTACGCGGGCCTCTCACTGTTGTGGCCTCTCCCGTTGCAGAGCACAGGCTCTGGATGCGCAGGCTCAGCGGCCATGGCTCACGGGCCCAGCTGCTCCGCGGCATGTGGGATCTTCCCGGACCGGGGCACGAACCCGTGTCCCCTGCATCGGCAGGTGGACTCTCAACCACTGCGCCACCAGGGAAGCCCTATCAGCAGATTTTTTAGCTGAAACTCTATACGCCAGGAGGGAGTGGAATAACATTCTCAAAATACTGAACGATTAAAAACTGTCAGCCAAAAATACTTTATCCAGCAAAATTATTCACATATGAAGGAGAAATAAAGGCTTTCTCAGACGAAAGCTGAAGGAGTTCATCAACACTAGACGTGCTTTACAAGAGATGTTGAAAGGAGCTCTTATGCCAAAAACAAAAAGGCAAAATACACAAAACTTCAAGTAAGGTGATAAATAGAATCAGAAAATTGCAACTCTATGTCAGAATAGATTGTTAACACTGTAATATAGCAGAAATATCAAGGGAGAAAACCAGAAAAAATAACGATATCTACTTCAATTTGGTAACACACTCACAGCATAAATAGGGATAATTTGAGACAACAAAAACAAGAGGGGAAGAGGAAAAGGACAGAACCTGTATAGGCAAATGAAGATAAGATGCTATCAGCAGAAAAAAGACTGTCTTATCTATGAGATGTTTTATACAAACCTCATGGTAACCACAAAACAAATCTAGAGCAAATACGTGAAACGTAAAAAAGAGAAACATCATAGAAAACCACCCCCCCAAAAAAATAGCAGACAGAAACACAAAAAAGAAACAGTGGAGATAGAGAGCAATCAGAAAACAAAAGATTAAATGGCAGTACCAAGTCCTCATCTGTCAATAATCATCCTAAAAGTAAATGGATTTAATTCACCAATCAAAAGACACAGAGTGGTTGGATGGATTAAAAGACAAGACCCTCCCCCCACCAAAAATATATATGAAAAACAAGACCCAACTATATACTCTCTCCAGGAGACTCACCTCAGCTTTAAAGATAAACATAGGCTCAAAATGAAGGGATGGAAGATGATACCCCAAGCAAATGGGGGCTAAAAGAAAGTGTATCTATATTCATATCTGACAAAATAGACTCCAAGCCAAAAAAGGTAACAAGAGACAAAGATGGACATATAAAAATAATAAAGGGGACAATTCATGAAGAAGTAACATTTATTAATAGGTATGCACCTAACATAGCACCAAAATATATAAAGCAATTATTAATGGACCTAAGGGAGAAATTGACAGCAACACAATAATAGTAGGGGAATTTAACACCCACTTACACCAATGGATAGATCATACAGACAGTCAACAAAGAAACATCAGCCTTAAATGAAACAGACCAGATGTGTTTGTTAAATTTGTACAGAACATGCTATCCAAATGCAACAAAGTACACATTCTCAAGTGCACATGCAATTTTCTCAAAGATACACCATATGTTGGGACAAAAAAAGTCTCAATAAATGGAAGAAGATTGAAATCATATCGAGCACAATGGTATAAAACTAGGAATCAACTAGGAGAAGAAAGCTGGAAAAATCACAGATAATGTTCATGACTGAACAACATGCTACTGAACAACTATTGGGTCAATGAAGAAATCAATGGAGAAATAAAAAGTTACCTGAAGACAAATGAAGATAAAAATACTACATATAGGGATGCAGCTCTTAAAAGAAGTTTATAGCAATGCAGGCATACCTCAAGACAAAAGGAAAATCTCAGGGAATTCCCTGGCAGTCCAGTGTTTAGGACTCCGTGCTTTCACTGCAGAGGGCATGGGTTCGATCTCGGGTTCGATCTCTGGTTCGGGAACTAAGATCCCACAAGCTGCATGGTGCAGCCAAAAAAAGAAAGAAAGAAAAACCCCTCAGACAATCCAAACTTACACGTAAAGGAACAAGAAAAAGAAGAACAAACAAAGCCCGAAGTCAGTAGAAGGAAAAAAATAATAAAGATCAGAGTGGAAATAAATGAAATAGACTAAAAAGACAATGGAAAAGGTCAATGAAACTACGAGCTGGTTCTTTGAAAAGATAAACAAAATCGACAAACCTTTAGCTAGACTCACTAAGAAAAAAAGAGAGCACTCGGCTAAATAAAATCAGAAACAAAAGAGACTATTAATAGCAGATATCACAGAAATACAAATGATTATAAGAGAATACTAAGAACAGCTATATATCAACAACCTAGGAGACATGGAAAAATTCTTAGAATCATACAACCTTCGAAGATGAATCAAGAAGAAATGGACTTCCCTGGTGGTGCAGTGGTTGGGAGTCCACTTGTCAATGCAGGGGACATGGGTTTGATCCCTGGTCTGGGAGGGTCCCACATGCTGTGGAGCATCTAAGCCTATGAGCCACAAGTGCTGAGCCTGCACTCTGGAGCCCACGAGCCACAGCTGCTGAGCCTGCATGCCACAACTACTGAAGCCTGCACACCTAGAGCCCAAGCTTCGCAACAGGAGAAGCCACTGCAGTGAAGGGCCCGCACACCGCAGCGAAGAGTGGCCCCTGCTCGCCGCCCCTAGAGAAAGCCTGTGTGCAGCAACAAAGACCCAATGCAGCCAAAAAATAAACTAATAAAAATAAATAAAATTTTAAAAAGGAACTAGAAAGTCTGAATAGACAAATCACTAGTAAAGAGATTGAAACAGTAATCAAAAACCTCAAAAAAAAAAAGTTCAGAACCAGGTGACTTCATTGATATATTCTATTAAACATTCAAAGAAGATTTAATACCTATTCTCAAACTCTTTGAAAAACTTGAAGAGGAGAGAACATTTCCTAACTCAATCTATGAGGCCAACACTACTCTGATAACAAAGTCAGACAAAGACAACACACAGAAAAAGAAATTGCAAGCCAGTATTTTTGATGAACATAGATACAAAAATCCTCAACAAAATATTAGCAAACCAAATACAACAATACAGGAAAACAATCATACACCATGATCAAGTGGGATTTATTCCAGGGATGCAAGGATGGTTCAACATCTGCAAATCAATCAACGTGATACATCACATTAGCAAAATGGAGGATAAAAACTGTATGATCATCTCAATAGATGCAGAAAAGCATTTAACAAGATTCAACCCCCATTTATGACAAAAACTCTCAATAAAATTACTATAGAAGGAACATACCTCAACATAATAAAAGCTATATAAACCCACAGCTAACATCATACTCAAATTTGAAAACCTGAAAGCTATCCCCCTAAAATCAGGAACAAGACGAGAATGCCCACTCTTGCCACTCTTATTCAACATAGTATTGGAAATCCTAGCCAGAGCAATTAGGCAAGAAAAAGAAACGAAAAGCATTCAAATTGGAAAGGAAGAAGTAAAACTCTCACTATTTGCAGGTTACATGATTTTATAGATAGAAAATTCTAAAGGCTTCACACAAAAAAACTGTCAGAAATAATAAAGAATACAGTTGCAGGGTACAAAACCAACATACAAAAATCTGTGGTGTTCCTATATATGCTAACAATGAGCTAGCAGAAAGGGAAATTAAGAAAATCTCATTTACAATTGCAACAAAAAGATTAACTACCTAGGAATAAATTTAACCAAGGAGGTGAAAGATCTGTACACTGAAAACTATGACATTGTTGAAAGAGACTGAAGAAGACACAAATGGAAAGATACTCCATGCTAATAGATTAGAAAAATTAACATTTACCTAGAACAATCTACATACTCAATGCATATTATTCAGTCTCTATCAAATATTCAGTCCCTATTAAATCCCAAGGATATTTTTACAGAAATAGATCAAACAATTCTAAAATTTATATGGAATCACAAAAGACACCAAAGAACCAAAGCAATCCTAAGAAAAAACAAAGGTAGAGGTATCACACTCCCAGATTTCAAACTTTATTACAAAGCTATAGTAATCAAAACAGCATGATATTGGCAGAAAAAGTTACGTAGATCAATGGAACAGAGTCCAGAGCCCAGAAATAAACCCACACATATATGGACAATTAATTTATAACACAGGAGCAAAGAATGTACAATAGAGAAACAATAGTCTCTTCAATAAACTGTGGAAAAATTGAACAGCCACATGCAAAAAAAAAAAAGAAAAGAAACGACTATGTCACACCATACACAAAACTCAAAATGGATTAAAGACTTGAATGTTAGACCTGAAACCATAAAACTTGTAGAACAAATCATAGGCAGTATACTCCTTGACATTGGCCTTAGCAATATCTTTCTGGATACGTGTCCTCAGGCAAGGGAAACAAAAGCAAAAACAAACAAATGGGACCTCATCAAACTAAAAAGCTTTTGCACGGTGAAGGAAACTATCCACAAAATACAAAGACAGGGCTTCCCTGGTGGCGCAGTGGTTGAGAGTCCACCTGCCGATGCAGGGGACACGGGTTCGTGCCCCGGTCTGAGAAGATCCCACATGCTGCAGAGCGGCTGGTCCCGTGAGCCATGGCCACTGAGCCTGTGCGTCCGGAGCCTGTGCTCCGTGGCGGGAGAGGCCACAGCCATAAGAGGCCCACGTACCGCAAAAAAAAAAAAAAAAAAAAGACAACCTGATGAATGGGAGAAGATATTTGCAAATCATATATCCAATAAGGGGTTAATATGCAAAATATATACAGAGCTCATACAACTCAACAACAAAAAAATCCAATTAAAAAATGGGCAGAGAAGCTGAATAGACATTTTTCCAAAGAAGATGTACAGGTGGCCAACAGGCACATGAAAAGATGCTCAACATTGCTAATTGTTAGAGAAATGCAAATCAAAACCACAAGGTTATCACCTCACACCGGTCAGAATGGCCATCATCAAAAAGTCTACAAATAATAAATGCTGGAGAGATATGGCCCAGCAATCCCACTACTGGGCATATACCCAGAGAAAACCATAATTCAAAAAGACACATGCACCCCAATGGTTACTGCAGCACTATTTACAATAGCAAGGTCATGGAAGCAACCTAAATGCCCATTGACAGACGAATGGATAAAGAAGATGTGGTACATGTATACAATGGAATATTACTCAGCCATAAAAGGGAATGAAACTGGGTCATTTGTAGAGACGTGGATGGATCTAGAGACTGTCATACAGAGTGAACTAAGAAAGAGAAAAACAAATATCGTATATTAACACACATGTGGAACCTAGAAAAATGGTACAGATGAACTGGTTTGCAGGGCAGAAATAGAGACACAGATGTAGAGAGCAAACATATGGACACCAAGGGGGAAAGCAGTGGGAGTGGGGGTGGTGGGATGAACTGGGCATTTGGGATTGACATGTATACACTGATGTGCATAAAATGGATGACTAATAAGAACATGCTGTATAAAAAAATAAAGTTCAAAAATGCAAAAAAAAATGCTGGAGAGGATGTGGAGAAAAGGTAACCCTCTTATACTGTTGGTGGGAATGTAAATTGGTGCAGCCACTATGGAAAACAGTATGAAGACTCCTCAAAAATAAAGAATAAAACTACCATATGGTCCAGCTGTTCCACTTCTGGGTATTTACCCAAAGAATACGAAAACACTAATTTGAAAAGATATATGCACCCCTATGTTCATCACAGCATTATTTACAATAACCAAGATATGGAAGCAACCTAAATGCCTGTGAATGGATGAATGGATAAAGAGAATGTTTTATATGTTTACAATAGAATACTACTGTCATATAAACAAGATGAAATCTTGCCATGTGCAGCAACATGGATGGGTGGATCTTGAGGGTGTTATGCTAAGTGAAGTAAGACAGATGGGGAAAGACAAATATATGATTTCACTCATACATGGAAAAAACTCAAATGAACAGAATAAGTGAAGTGGGTAAAGGGGATGAACTGTATGGTGATGAATGGAAACTAAATGTTTGGTGGTGAGTACACTGTAGGGTATACAGAAGTAGAAATATAATGTTTTACACATGAAACTTACATAATGTTATAAACCAGTGTTACCTCAATAGAAAATAAATTTTTAAAAAAGGCTTTGCAGACTAAGGTGATGGACAAATCTGTTTTAATTCATTTGAAGTCAAAGAAAGTTATATGTATTCAGAAAAGTTTGTGTCATAGAAAATGGTGAGAGTATCAAAGTTTATTTTTTCCTCTGTAAAAGTAAGTGTAATACATATCTCTATCATATACCTAGTGTTTGTGCTCTGCTGTGCTATTAGGTGCTGTACATACATTCAGCAATTAATACTTAAGTATTTTTGTTAATTAGACATCAGTATTGGAAGTAGATGTTGTCATTGTTATTTCAGAACAGAGAATACCAAACTAGGGATCTTGGATTCAAGGCCAGACCTCAAAGCTCATGATCTTTCTACTCTTTCATACTTATTTTATTTACTATAATTTACAGATTGCAGGTTCTTCAAAAGGAATACAGAATTCTACAGATATTCCTGAGATGTCAGTCAGACACCAAAAGGAAGTCACAGTGGAGGGGAGGGAGAGTCCAGAGATTATCTCAACTTGGTCTCCGACAGGCATTTCTTGGAGTGGTGGAGCATCTTGGGAGGACTGCATGACACCCGACAGAGAGCAGAGCTTGCAAAGCGCACAACCTCTGGAAGAGGACATGGCTTTAAACGAAGTCCTACGAAAATTAAAACATACTAACAAAGAACAGCAAACTCTGATCCAAGACCTACAGCGTCGTAACATGTATTTAGAGAAGAAGATTGAAGAACTGCAGGTGAAGACAACTAAACAGCACGTGTTTGTGGACATGATCAATAAGCTAAAGGAGAATGTTGAAGAATTAATTGAAGACAAATACAGAGTAATGCTAGAGAAGAATGATACACAGAAGACATTGCAGGATTTGCATGAGATTTTAGTTAACACCCAAAAACATCTTCAGGAATCCAGGAATGAAAAGGAAACCTTACAGCTAGAGTTTAAGAAGATCAAGGGCAATTATGTTAGTCTACAGGAAAGGTACATGACTGAAATGCAACAAAAAAATAAAGCTGCAAATCAGTGCATGGAGATGGACAGAGCCTTAAGCAAGAAAGAAGAAGAGGTAGAGAGGCTGCAGCAACTCAAAGGAGAACTGGAAAAGGCCACCACTTCTGCTCTGGACTTGTTGAAAAAGGAAAAAGAGACCCGAGAACAAGAGTTCCTGTCTTTACAGGAGGAATTTCAGAAACGTGAAAAGGAAAACCTGGGTGAAAGACAGAAACTGAAATCTAGACTTGAGAAATTGGTCACTCAAGTTCAAAATTTGCAGCTCATATCCGACAACGAAAAGGCTAAGAATACAGAACTCCAGCAGCAGATCAACAAAGTAAAAAATGAAAACTCAAAACTTCAGCAGCAGGTTGCAAGGAGTGAGGAGCAAAATTATGTCCCTCAATGTGAGACAGCTCACCTCAAGGAGAACTTAGAGGAAGGAACAGAGCCAGATACGGCAAAGGTATTATCACAAATTCAGAATCTCTAATGCAGAATTTCAGGAGTTTCTAGTAGTCTTCTGATGCATATTTGGGCATGGTCCATACATAAATTTGTTGGCAGAGAGTCATTAACAAAAAAGAGAGAAAGGAAAATGCACTACAGGTTTGGAGAAGTTTCTTTGGTTCTTGGGTACTCACATTAAAGAACAGCCGTTCCTAGCCTCTTGTGATTATTTTGGTAGTGGTGAAAATTAATGTGGGAATTTTGTGGGTTCCTATGACCAATCATCCGGAGCATCCTTTGAGAAAGGATTTTCTAAGTGGGGATCGCAATCTTTTCATACCACATCTACCCATTCAACAAACTAAATAATACAATTGTGTATTTGGTTTACAAGGTAAAACAAACCTATATTGTATCACATAGTAATTTTGTAAAGTTATAAACATTTTTATTGAGATGTAGTTGACATATAACATTATATTAGTTTCAGGTATACAACATAAAGATTTGATATTTGTATATATTGCAAAATGATCATCATAATATATCTACTTAACATTCATTAAAAACAACATGAGAGCCTCATATCAATGTGTTCGGAAAGGCTGTAATTTTGTATTTGCAGTTCAAATGGCTTCTTTGGCAGACAACCTGTGAGCATGTCCTGGTAGTGATAATCTTCACAAGCCAGAGCATATCTGTTCTATTTCAGTTTTGTAGGCCTGCCTTAAAGTATTTATAGTATACAATCTTATTAACTCTGACTACTTAGAAAGAAGGCTAATCTAAACTACAAAAATGTATAAGTTTATATTTGTCGTAATAACTTAGGCTGAGCTGATCTGTTGCTTGAAGATGTCCTTAGAGGACTCTCCTTCATGAATCTGTAATCAGTATAAGTATTGCTTGCAAGTAAATAATTCTATTATTTTTAATGACTCAGAAAAATATTGTTCTCTTATTAAAAAATTCTCTCTGTGATCTTTTCTCCAGAAAGAAGGACTATCTAAGCCAGTGTGGTTCTCAAACTTTAACATTCATCAGCATCAGCTGTGAAAATGCAGATTGCTGGGGCCCACCCAGATTTTCTGATTCAGTAGGTGTGCAGCAGGGCCTGAGAATGTACATTTCTAAGAAGATCCTGGATCTCACTGATGCTTCTGGTCCAGGGATCACACTTTGAGAACCACTAGCCTAAACAAAGATGACCTTAAGTTTAGCTGTTAGCCAAATCATGGCAAGTTTTGAATTAGCAAACACTGAGTAAATTAGTGTAACTGTGCAGAAGTTTATCCACTATACAATTTTTTTCTTGAGCTTTCTTCTTTAAAAAGCAATGAAGTTTCTTGTTCTATCTTGACTAATCAATTTCTTTACTCTGCTTTTAGTTTTGCTTTTCATTACCTTTAGGTCCATTTTCCCAAAGTGTGTTCCGGGAGTATCTTTGAGGTCAGAAGCATTTTCATGGTGATAAATATGAAGACATTAATGCCTTTTTCACTCTCATTCTTTCACAAGTGTACAGTGGAGTTTTCCAGAAGCTATGTGACATGTGGTGGTGTAATTGCTTTTCATGGCTGATGGAATGTGGGAAGCACATATGAGAATCCAGCTATCTTCTATTAAGCCAGCATTAAAAATATTTGCAAAAAGTGTAAACACTGCCACTCTTTTCACTAATTTTTCATTTTGGAAAATGTGCTAACTTTGTATTAAATTGTTACTTACATTGACACATAATAGATTTATTGCTATTTGAATTAGTAAATATTTTTGAATGTTCTCAGTTGTAATTTCAATACAATAAATATTGATATAACTGATAAATATAAATATTGTAATTTCTAATACAATAAATATTGATAGGTATAACCTAGTAAAAAGTTTTTGGGATCCTCAATAATTTTTAAGAGTATGAAGGCATCCTGAGAATCAAAAAGTTTGAGAGCCGCTGCTCTGAGGTTTTAAGAGTGGTATTTTATTCAGCATTTTACCTAAAAAGTAATCCAGATTATTTGTCTTTATTGTGACAAATCTGAATTGTGTACATGTAGGATGCAAAGATGATACATTCTAATTTGTTCCTGAATCACTCACCTTGTGAAGGAGAGAGCCCGAATCCCCCAGAAGTGAAAAGAGCTTCGCAGCTGACCTCCAAAATTCGCAATCTTCTGGCTCTGATGGTACGACTTCTCATGTGCCAGCTAATTATAAAAAATCATATTTTTTACTGGGAGAAGAAATATCAAGGTTGGACAATTAAGTTTTGAAAGAAAAAAAATGGAAGTAAAAATACAGATCCTTAAACCAACCAATCAGCCCTTCTTTCTTCCCACTGCTTCTTTCTTTCTTCAACACCTAATTCCCACAAATCTATAGTAAGATAATATAATAAGATTAAAAAAATAAAAACTTCAGGCAAAACCCTTCCCTCAGTGCTTTCCACATTTCAGGAAAACTCCCTCAGAGTAATAGTCTTGTGCTTCAGGGCAGCCTGTGATGAGAGATTGTTCACACAAATGAGCTGTTTACCCGATCTAAAAATACAGCTTTGGGGCAGGGGTCGGGCAGTGCAGAGCTGTGTACGTTAATTAGTAGAATGAAAAATGAAGTTAGTGTCTGGTGAATTCAAGGCATGGCTTCACCACCTCACTGTTGTGTGACCTGGCCAAGTAAATTTTCCTTTCTCAGCCTTAGCTGAAATGATACTTGCTGCTGCCCTGGGAAGTTACAAACACGACATTTTAATGAGAGAATATTTTAAGGGCATGACACTTGATAGCTTCTCAGTTATTGAGCTCTCTTTCTTCCTCTTCCCTCTGATCATTGTACATTTCTTTGAGCTTCAGTGCACTCCTCTGAGCCAAAATTTGGGGACATGAGTCTGCGATGTTCCTGATCCAACACAACCTTTATTCCTACTTCCTTTTAGCTAAAATTTGTTGCACACTAGCATTTATTGAATGCTGGAAACCAAGCTAAGCATTTTTAGCAGTGATCACAAAGTGGTGGCCCATAGACTGTATCCACCTGAAGTTTTGTCTTTAATATTTGAATTTGAATATGGCACAAACTCTTCTTTGCTGTAACCTTTTCCACCCCACCTTGCCCCTTCAGACATCTGCTTTCTTACCATATTTGCTTGGCTTTCTCCTGTCTCACTGGAGGATGCTGTTCTTTCTCTGTCTTATTTGCTGGCTGCTTCTTCTCTACAAGACCTCTCAGTCAGGGAGTGAGTCATCAGCCCTCTTCTTAGTAGATCTCATCCCAGGCCAAACAAATATCTGTTTGCTTAAGCCTTCAAGATCAGAGACTCGATATGTCAGATGCCCTCTGCCTAATGTAGGGTAAGCCCTTAACAGGCACTCAAAAACTATTTGCTGACTTCCCAACCTGTCCTTGGAGGCATTTAAGTTGCCCCTGCTTTTCATGGGTTATCTCATTCAATTCTTACACCATCTTTTACATTATCAGACTTTTTTTTTTAACACGGAAAAACAGACTGAGGCTTAGAATTATTGAGTTTCTTGTCCAAAGTCAAGTGGTTAAGTGACAGAACTCAAATGGTTAAGTGACAGAGCTCAGATACAAACCCAAGTAGTCTGACTGTAATGCATGCATTTTTGACCCTTAGGTTATGTTGGTACAAGTATCTTCATTCTTGTGGAATGTGGGTGCCACTGAAATATCTAGAGTTTCAATATTGTTGAGGATGTCTGATTGTTCTGGTGCCAGGTATAACAATTTGTCTAAAATTTGGATTTGTAAACTGACTAGGCTAAAAGCAGATGTACGTATAAGTATATAAGCATGTGTAGTTATTAATGTCCCAGTGATTATACTAATTTGTCCCAGTAACAATTTATATACAAGTGTGAATCTATATGAATTCTTTCCACATAACCCTTTATGAGATGGCTTATGATGAGTAATTGAAGAATTGAGTTCAATATGATTTTATTTCCTTTTGTTTAGCCACTTATTTTGGAAGGGAGATTTATTTCATTTGTGTTCTTTCCTTCCGCCTTTTAGCTTTACTGATAACTTTTTAATATAGCTTCTCAAAATGTTACCCTTAGGACATCACCAATCCCGATGCTGAACATTTCAAAGAGAATGAGAAAGTTAATGATATCATGCTACAAAAATTGAAGAGTTTTCATCTTAAAAAGAAAAAGTTAGATAAAGAGGTACTGTATGTATTCTTCATTCTAAAAATTGTGTCATTTTTAGTGAAAAAAGATAAAGAAAAAGGTCATGTAAAAGTATAAAGAGGCTCCTAAAATTTTGGATTTTTTAAAATAATTATTTTGGGGGACAAGATTAGCTTTACTTTGGCCCTCACTAAGGAGATACACTGTTCAACATTTGACTTGTTTTATAACATAAGTATGTATTAGAAAATCTCATTCGTCTACCAAAAAATTGGTATTATTTTTTCACTTGTGTATGGTACTACTGACTCCTGAAGAAGAGAGTATTTTGACATTTCTATAGTGATTACAAACTTTATCACTTGGAATAATGAATACATTGAAAACAAATTTTATTTCTCAAGTGGGACAAGGGTAAGGGAAGAGGCTCTTGGAATTTCTTCAATCATTCTTTTCTTGGTGTAGTGGTGCAGAGATGGAGAGAGAGAATGAAGAGAGTCAGTTATATAGAGAAAGTGATAACAGGACGTGAAGATGTGTGCTTTTAATCTGAAAGGAGTACAGAAGTGACTAATTTATCTGGCTAAAGGAATAAAAACGTATTTAAATCTGGGATTCAATTTCAGTGCTGCATTATCAGGAAATGACTTCTCTGAACTGAGGTGGCTAGAAAATTTGTTGCAGGTATTCTGCGGAATCTCTTTGTCCCTTAGCTAACCTCTAGAGAAAAGGACTAAGGAATAAACAGACATGGAGAGAAACTGCTGGCCTCCACTTCTTAAACCAGTCTTCAGAAATAAGCCCAGTTGAGGATTCGAGCAGGATGTTACAAAAATACTATTTCAGATATTTATGTTCTCTTGGTAAATTTGTGTCATTCCTGTAATACTGGCAGATGAAATAATATGATGTATGTAATTTGATTCAGTGAAGGGAGTTGCAGGGAGGAGGAAGTGGCTGGGGTATTAATGATACAAGGCTGACTGTTAACTGTTAGTAGTTGAAACTGAGTAATAGTTACGTGGGCGTCCATTAAAGTTTTTCCTCTTTTTTGGAAAGTGTTCATAGTAAAAAAAAAAAATATTCTGTGCAGCCCTCACTAATATTTGGAGGAGTTAGAATATTGAATGTTACAATTTATTGTTATTACATGGAACAAACAAAGAAGAAATGACTATAAATTGCATCTAGAAAAAGTTGGCTAATTTTTTTTCTTTGAAGAAGAATTTTAATAGCCTGGCTGTAAAAACAATTGAATATTAGGATAAGCTCTCTGGAGATCCCAAGCCCACGCTCAGGTTTAATGATTTACTGGACTCACAGGACTCAGCACATAGTTGTTCTCACAGCTCTGATGTATTATTACCGTGAGAGGATACAGAGCAAAATCAGTAAAGGGAAAAAGCATGTAGGGCAGTCCAGAGGAAACCAGATCCAGGCTTCCAAGAGTCCTTTCCCAGTGAGTGACACATGGTGCACTTGCTTTCGCCAGCAGTGACCTGTGCGGCATGCGTGAAATTTTCCCAGGGATGCTTATTGGAGACTGAGTGTCCAGGGTTTTGATTGGAGGCTGGTTGGGTACGTGCCCTCTGCCTGCCACATACCAAAATTCCAGACCCTCCTGAAGGAAAGGGGTATTCAGCATAAACGTTCTTTGTACAAATAGGTTAGGCACAGTGAGCCTTCATATCAGGAAATGATGGAAACCCTCCCACAATCTAGGTTCCTAGATGCCAGTCAGAGGGCAGTCTGGCAAGCAGGCCTTTCTAAGGACAGCAGTCTCAGGCCTGCTGTGTGAACTCTCTGCTACACAAGAGCTTTAAAAACAAGACACCTTTGGAGACCAGGGATTGGACTGTGCGTGGTTTGGTGACTTATTAATGTTATGGAATGTAGTTTTATTTCCTCTCCTTCTCTGAAATAGAAAATGCTTTTTTCTTTAGCTACTGAAACATAAAGACAGAATCACAGCTTTCAGAGAGTTAATTGCTAATGAAAAATCATTTCAACATCAGGTTACTGAGATGAGTTAAACATTCACTGTGGGCCTTCCCTGGTGGCGCAGTGGTTGAGAGTCCACCTGCCGATGCAGGGGACACGGGTTTGTGCCCCGGTCTGGGAAGATCCCACATGCCGCGGAGCGGCTGGGCCCGTGAGCCATGGCCTCTGAGCCTGCGCGTCCGGAGTCTGTGCTCCGCAACGGGGAGGCCACAACAGTGAGAGGCCCGCGTACCGCAAAAACAAACAAACAAACAAAACATTCACTATGTACTGTCTTTAACATACAAAAATACAATTTTAGATACTTAACATTGAAGTCATTCTGACTCCAAGTTCTACACATCTGTTATTGAAACCACTGGAGATCTCTCTGATGGTTAAACTAATAACATATTCATTGTCAAATGTTCCAAGGAGTGTGAACATGCTGGAAATGAGTACAAATATGTTTCATCTCAGGCTACAAATTTTGATTCAAATGAAGCCAAGAATGTCGGAGAGGTACCTGTCTTACTGGGAGCCAAACTGGATCAGTACCACAACCTAAATGAAGAGCTTGATTTCTTGGTAAGAAACACCTTTTGTTGCTTTGCTAGCATTTTTATATACAACACCATTTTATTAACAAGTTCAGGAAATTATCAACCTTCAAAAATTTTGCTCATTGAAATGGTCACACACTGGCATAGTAGCGGCATTATTCACCCACAAAAATATACAATTGAAGTTTGCATTTTCAGGTTTTGAAATTTTAAATATTGTCCCACCTGATTTCTGTTTAATCAGATTTTTTTTCTTTCAAAATGCAGAAAATTTCAAATATGTGCAGTTTTTCATAGTGGATGGAGCACATTTATATTGTTGCATATGCTACCACTATTCTTATAGCAGCAGGTGTCTACAGCAATCATGATTAAGGGATGTGCTTTGGAAAATGGCACTCATACTTTAGATGGCATCTAAAGATAAAGGCATCACAAGGAAAATGGTAATTATGTGAAGGGATGGAGGTGTTAGCTAAGCTCTAGTGGTAATCATTTTGCAATACATGTGTATCAAATCAACACGTTGTATACCTTAAACTTACACAGTGTTATATCAATTATATCTCAATAAAGCTGGAAAATTTAAGATAAAGGCAGATAAAACAGGAAAAATACGTGGGAAGAACATAAAAATATCTTGGTATCTAGAGAGTTACAGCCCATTTGGATCCCACCTTAATTAAAAAGTGGTTAACATAATTTATTTTTTAATAGCTAGAGAAGTCTATCATCATATTTCTAAATTATTAAAAATCAGGGAATTCCCTGGCAGACCAGTGGTTGGGACTCAGTGCTTTCACTGCCAAGGACTCAGGTTCAATCCCTGGTCAGGGAACTAAGATCCTGCAAGCCGAGCAGTCTGGCTGGCTAGCTAGCTAGCTAGCTAAATAAATAAATAAATAAAATTAACAAATAATTAATGATAAATTAATAATTAATGATTAATTAAAATCGGCATTCTGTACTAAATTCATTACATACCCATTCATCTTTAAGAGAGAAAAAAAAGTCCAACGTGGTGAGGGCTTAAAGGTTTCTTCTAATTTGTTCATTTTTTTCATTAAATAAGTCATTGTTGACTACCTACAAAAAGTTAAGCAGGGCTAGTCGCTATGAAGATAGAAAGATAAATCAAGCATGAGCTCTGGGCTTCCCTGGTGGCGCAGTGGTTGGGAATCCACCTGCCAGTGCAGGGGACATGGGTTTGAATCCTGGTCCGGGAAGATCCCACATGCCGTGGAGCAACTAAGCCCGTGAGCCACAACTGCTGAGCCTGCGCTCTAGAGCCCGTGAGCCACAACTGCTGAGCCTGCGCTCTAGAGCCTGTGAGCCACAACTACTGAAGCCCACGCACCTAGAGCCCGTGCTCCACAACAAGAGAAGCCACCTCAATGAAGAGTAGCCCCCTCAATGAAGAGTAGCCCCCGCTCGCCACAAGTAGGGAAAGCCCATGCGAAGACCCAACACAGCCAAATATAAATAAATTTATAAAAAAACATGAGTCCTGCTTCCAAGGAATCTAGAAAAGTAGATGCAATACATAGGTAATTATTTACGAGGACTAAAGGGAACATTTTTTAAAAAGAGATACACAGTGACAAGCATCCGACAGAGGAGATCAGAGGAGGAACCAATGGCATCCTGGTGGGAGAAGCACAGAGGACGGTGACCGGACTGTTAGTGGGCGGATGAGAGGAGGGCACGCGGTAAGCTCTGGCTCCATCACCAGCTTCAGTGCTTCAGGCATAAAAAGGATGGGAGTGGACCTTGATCTTCCACGGGTGGGAAGCTGGAGTGAGGAAAAGGACACAAATGGAAGCACTCAGACACACTGTGTTGCTTTTAACATGTGCTGCAGACTTTCTTGTACAAACCACATCTCAGAGAAACCAAATAATTGATGAGGGAGAGGTCTTCATGGAAGAATGTAAGCTATTAAAAGCAAGAGAAGACACACCTGCAGAAAATTACATTTTGCATCCCTGAATAAAATAAGGAATCCAGGCAATTACAATGGCTGCCAAAACCTGTAAGTTCAAGGCTCATAGGAACCTGTTAATGACCAACACCAGAGCCCCCTCGTCTGCCTCAACCGCACGAAAGGTGAGACATGCCCCTGACGGGATGCAGGAGGGAACGGGCCAGTGTGCGTGAGGTGTTCTCACCTGAACCACCTGTTCTTAAAGCAAGCTTCTAGAGCATACGACCAGCTGACAGGATAAAGAACCATATTAAGTTGACCATGATAAAAATCCAGAACGTGAGAAATTAATCCATAACAACTGGCACAAGGAAGGGGAGGGAGAGGAGAGGAAGAGCTGTTCTAGACTCAGAGATTAGAGACTTGAGACAAGTTGAGCAGACGCATCGTGTGTAGATCCTGGCTTGAACGCACCCACTTCACAAAGATACTTGTGAGGTAGCAGCAGAAAACCCGAGCACGGTCTGGGTGTTAGATGCTATTGAGAATTCACTGTTAATTTTAATAGATGTGTTAGTGGTATCACTGTGTTTTTAAGAGCCCTTGTCTGTTAGTGATACATACTGAGAAGTGTTGATGAGTGACCTAACATGATGGCTAGCTTTGCTTTAAAATACTCCAAGAAATTTAAAAGGTGGCAGAGGGAGGGGGGGGGTGGGAAGTTGGAGACAGATGAAAAAATACTGGAAAAATGTTGACAACTGTTGAAGTTAAGTGATGGGTATATGGAGGTTCATTATACTACTCTCTCGACTTTTGTATGTGTTTCGGAGTTTTCCAAAGTAAAAAGGGCTTCAGTTTTGTTCTTTGGTTTTGAAATGCAGAAGTGTGCTCTAGAAGGCTCACTCCTCATTCTCCAAGGAACTCTAGGCCAGGAAGACTAGGTCTGCCAGAGTTAAATTTGGTGGCTTGCACCTCCTCTCATGCTTTCTCATGTACTGCTCCTGTGGTCCTTCTGACCCCTTGCCTTTGGTTCTTCTTCACAATTCTGATCTTGTTGGCTGTTCCAGGAACCTCCTGACCTCCTCCATCCTGAGACAGGACCCCAGCTTTGCCTTCCTGCTGGCTCTAGCCAGCTGGATGTTTAAATTTCAAGTGCAAACTGTCTCCTGGTCCTATAAGGCCTTGATAAGGTACATCGAAGTCAGGGATTTGGTCAGAGGGAAGAGGCAAGAGTCCAGTTAACACTGCTGACATTCCGGGTTCAAGGGGGGCTAATAAGATGACCCCTCAATTTCCTCCTAGATCCCATCTTCTCTAAAATAGGCACCTTTTTATAAAAATAAGATTTTTTTAAAAAATTTTTATTTTATATTGGACTGTAGTTGATTAACAATGTGTTAGTTTCAGGTGAACAGCAAAGTGATTCAGTTATACATATACATGTAAAAAATAAGATATTCTTTAACCAGTATTATAGAAGATATCCTTTAACCATTATTGTAGAATAGTTGAAGATTAAAAACTAAAATACTATCCTAAAATATACCACTTCACTATAAAACTCTATATATTACATAAAACATTTACCTAATTTGGGCTTCCCTGGTGGTGCAGTGGTTAAGAATCTGCCTGCCAATGCAAAGGACACGGGTTCAAGCCCTGGTCCGAGAAGGTCCCACATGCCACAGAGCAACTAAGCCTGTGTGTCAAAGCTACCAAGCTTGTGCTCTATAGCCCGTGAGCTGCAGCTGCTGAGCCTGTGTGCCACAACTACTGAAGCCCACACACCTAGAGCCTGTGCACCGCAGCAAAGAGTAGCCTCTGCTCACCGCAACTAGAGAAAGCCTGCACGCAGCAACGAAGACCCAGCACAGCCAAAAACAAAAAACAAAAAACCCATTTACCTAATTTATTATTTTGGTAGCCTTTAAAATTAGAAGGTTGTTAACTTATAAAGAAATACTCAGAAGGAAGCATCATATATATATATATATATATATATGTACATATATATAATTATTTTATGTTCATGTTATGTCCTATAGCCATAAAAATAAGAAAAGATCAGATATGTAAAGCAGAAAATTACTACTCTAGGAAAATTTTTCCAAGTATTCCAAAAGAAAATAACCGTAGTCCCTTGTCTCATGATCCCTCTGAACTATAAACCATACCTGCCAGCTCCTGGATTTGGGCACAGTATCACCTTGAGTATACTTCACATTGGTGTTACTGACCAGTCTCCTGAGGAAGGGTCTGGGTTCACTAGGATTCAGGTCATACAGGTGGGAGGGCTGTCCCACCAGGTGGAACCCCAGCTCCTCGGTTTCCAGAGAAGATGTCAACCTTACCACCTATTTCCTTGTTTTCCCAAGCTCCTTGGGCATTCCTCTGATGCTCTGACCCTATTCCTCACCTTCCTGGTTCTGATTTCCCTAAATCCTATTCTAAAGCCAGTGCAAGAAACAGTATTTGTGCTGCAGACACTTTTCAGAGGATATAACCTCAATCTATCTGCCGACCAGCTCTTAGGAGGAGCGTGTGTAAGGACTCCTGTATTTCTGAAGGGTTATGTGTGCCATCCTGTCATTCCTCTAGCAGTAACCTGCAGTAAAAACACATTTTACATCTTGATCAGATACGTATATGCCTACACACAGAAGAAACACCAGTTTCATATTCTATCCTGTTCTATTCCATTTTTTGTGTGCGTGTTGTTCATATATTCATTTCAATACTTACTGAGTCACAACCTGGATCATGTTTGTTACCAGAAAGCTGCTGCTTGGAACACGCTATCTTGGCCCTCACAGAATTGCTTTTACTGAGTTGTGTTTTGGTGTTTTATGCCCTCAACAATCCTAGGAAACATCTTTTTCCATTTGTTGTAAAAAGATTGCTGCTTCCCTTAGTGCCACTTGGATGAGAACGTCCTTTGAGACTGAAGGCCTACTAGGAAAAGCTTTTCTTAGAAACAGGTGTGTTTTCATCGCATGAATAATGAAAATCATGTAACTGACCAGGTTCCTGTTTGCTTTGGCTACCAGGAAGTTTAGTTACGAAAACATGGTGCTGTAGCTCAGGGCTTAACTGGCTTCATATCCGCCTGTTGTTCTTTTATCTGTTCTGTACATTCTGGTTTGTTTATTTATTTATTTATTTATTTGCTTGCTTGCTTACTTACTTACTCACTTACTCACTCACTTACTTACTCACTCACTCACTTACTCACTTACGGTATGCGGGCCTCTCACTTTTGTGGCCTCTCCCATTGCGGAGCGCAGGCTCAGCGGCCATGGCTCACGGGCCCAGCCGCTCCACGGCATGTGGGATCTTCCTGGACCGGGGCACAAACCCATGTCCCCTGCATCGGCACGCGGACTCCCAACCACTGCGCCACCAGGGAAGCCCTAATTGTTTATTTTTAATTTATATTTTATTGCATATATTCAATCTCAAAACCTTTGTGTAAAGAATTGGAGAATCAAATCAATCAGCCAGCCTTCAGATATCCCAGTCTCCAGGACTGTTCATAATGATGACCGATGCATCACTGTCATGGTATTATTTCTACCTTGACACACTTTTTCTTTTCTTTTGTTTTAATTAGAGTAAAATTGCTTTACAATGTTGTGTTAGTTTCTGCTGTACAGTGAAGCGAATCAGCTATATGTATACATATATCCCCTTCCTCTTGGAATTCTCTCCCCACCTCATCCCACCCATCTAGGTCATCACGGAGCACCAAGCTGAGCTCCCTGTGCTATACAGTAGGTTCCCCCTAGCTACCTTGACACACTTTCTCTGTGAGTTGACACTAGCAGAGTGTAAGACAAGCAAAAGCCTCTTAGGAAATGTGGAATCATGAACTAGGTAGAGCCAGATACCCTGACTGTATAGGCCAGGCTGTTGTACCTCAGGTCACAGCAGCCCTCAGTGCCCCTCTCAGGGGTGTGACAGGTGCAATGATGGCCTCCCAAGATGTCCATGCCCTATTCTGGGAACATGCAAAAGGGACTTTGCATCCCTTAATGAAACAAGGAAGCTAGCAATTATGGCTAAAGGGACGTTGCAGGCATGATGAAATCAAGGACTTTTAGGTGTGAAGATAGACTATCCTGGATTATCAGGATGTGCCCAGTCTAATCACAACTATCCTTAAAAGTGGAGAAATCTTCCCAGCAATGTCATAGAGAGACGTAGCATTGCTGGCTTTGAAGACAGGGAGGGACCCAAGCTGAGGAAATGTGGGCAGCCTTTGGAAGCTGGAAAGTCTCCCCTAAAGCCTCAGCAAGGAACCAGCCCTGCTGACACTTTGACTTTAGTGAGTGAGACAACTGTCAGACCTCTAAGCAACAGAACTATAAGGTAATAAATGTGCATTGTTTTAAGCTACTGAGTTTGTGATCATTTGTTATAGCAGCAACAGGAAACTAATACATGATATGCTGACCTCATTTTCTTTAGTGATTTGGATTTCAGTGTCCCATAATATATTGGGGCAAGTCCATATATTATCAACATGGAACTATATCCACAAATCTAGAATATGGGGGACCACAGAGGGGACCCAACCCAGGAACTCCTCCTCTACAGGAATTCACGTCTGAGCAGCCCACCTGGACCCAGCGGACCTCCTCCCAAACCATCAGCCACTGCTCTGCTGCCTCTCAGTGCCTGCTGTTCTCACAGTGCAGGGGGCAGCTTTCCAAGAGGACTTCCTCCTCCACTATGGTCAAGTGCATGTTGCTTTGGGCAGGGCCAGGCACGATGCTCTTCCTCCACCCTGCCCTTGGAACCCGCTTCTCCTAGACGACTGACAAGGCCCATCCCAACTTCCATGGGTCTGCATCTGCACCACGGCCCCGGCACTCACGGGCAGACCCCTCAGGAAAGGGGACCAGGGGGGCTGGGAGAGAGTGCTGCCACACCTGCTCTCAGCCTTCAGGCACCCGGGGGTTGGAGGAGGTCTTGTTAGACCTTGTTTATTAAAAAGTGCCCTTTTTTGTTAATAGATCTTTATTGGAGTACAATTGCTTCACAATACTGTGTTAGTTTCTGTTGTACACCGAAGTGAATCAGCCATATGCATACGTATGTCCCTATATCCTCTTGAACCTTCCTCCCACCCTCCCTATCCTACCCCTGTAGGCAATTGCAAAGCACTCAGCTGATCTCCCTGTGCTATGCGGCTGCTTCCCACTAGCTATTTTACATTCGGTAGTGTATATATGTCAATGCTACTCTCACTTTGCCCCAGCTTCCCCCTCCCACCCTGTGTATTCAAGTCCATTCTCTATGTCTACATTAAAAAGTGCCTTTTGATATGCTTTCAGAAAAATGTTTTAGACTTTTCCAGTGATTTGATTTTAATAGACTGTCTTCCAAAACTTTTCTATTTTGAAATACTTTTTTTTAAAGTAATGAGCTCTTAATGAAAAGACAAGTCATGGACTGGGAGAATATTTGCAAATCACAGATCTGATAGAGGACTTGTATCTAGAATATATAAAGACTCCTTGAAAACAAATAACCAAATTTTTTGGGCAAAAAGGTTTTAACAAACACTTCACTAAGAAGATACATGGATGGCAAATGAGCCCATGAAAAGATACTCAGCATCATTAAGAGGCAAATTAAAACCACAGTGAATACTACTACACACCTGTTAGAATGTCTGTTAAAAAGACTGGCCATACCAAGGATTGGTGAGAATACAGAGCAACTGAAGGTCTCATCCACTTCTGGTGGGAATGTAAAATGGTACAGCCACTTTGGAAAACGTTTTGGTGGTTTCTTAAAAAGTTAAACATGTACTTACCATCATTCTACTCCTAGGTGTTTTATTTACCCAAGAGAAATGAAAACCTATGTTTTTACAAAGGTTCCTAGCTGTTTTATTTATAATAGCCAAAAACTGAAGGCAACTCAAATGTCTATCAACAGATAAATGGATAAACAAATTGTGGCACATCCATACACTGAAATACTACTCAGTAATGAAAAAGTGGTGAGTTGGAGATTGGTTCAACATGGCGGAGTAGAAGGATGTGCCCTCACTCCCTCTCGCGAGAGCAGCGGAATCACAATTAACTGCTGAACACTCATCGACAGGAAGACACTGGAACTCACCAAAAAAGATACGCAACATCCAAAGACAAAAGAGAAGCTTCAATGAGATGGTATGAGGGGCGCAATCACAAGAAAATCAAATCCTATGACTGCTGGGTGGATGACTCACAAACTAGAGAACACTTATATACCACAGAAGTCTATCCACTGGAGGGAAGGTTCTGAGCCCTACATCAAGCTTCCAAACCTGGGGGTCTAGCAACGGGAGGAGGAATTCCTAGAGAATCAGACGTTGAAGGCTAGAGGGATTTGACTGCAGGACTTTGACAGGACTGGGGAAACAGTCCACACTTGGAGGGCACACACAAAGTAGTGTGTGCATCGGGACCCAGGGGAAGGAGCAGTGACCCCGGGGGAGACTGAACCAGACCTACCTGCTAGTGTTGGAGGGTCTCCTGCAGAGGTGGGGGGTGGCTGTGGCTCACTGTGGGGACAAGGACACTGGCAACAGAAATTCTGGGAAGTACTCCTTGGCGTGAGCCCTCCCAGAGTCCGCCACTAGCCCAGCCAAAGAGGAGGGTAGTCTCCAGTGCTCGGTCACCTCAGGCCAAACAACCAACAGGGAGGGAACCCAGCCCCACCCATCAGCAGACAAGCGATTAAAGTTTTACTGAGCTCTGCCCACCAGAGCAACACCCAGCTCTACTCATCACCAGTCCCTCCCATCAGGAAGCTTGCACAAGCTTCTTAGATAGCCTCACCCACCAGAGGGCAGACAGCAGAAGCAAGAACTACAGTTCTGCAGCTTGTGGAACGAAAACCACATACACAGAAAGATAGACAGAATGAAAACGCAGAGGACTTTGTATCAGATGAAGGAACAAGATAAAACCCCAGAAAAACAACTAAATGAAGTGGAGATAGGCAACCTTCCAGAAAAAGAATTCAGAATAATGATAGTGAAGATGATCCAGGACCTTGGAAAAAGAATGGAGGCAAAGGTCAAGAAGATGCAAGAAATGTTTAACAAAGACCTAGAAGAATTAAAGAACAAATACCTAGAAGAATTAAAGAACAAACAAACAGATTAACAATACAATAACTGAAATGAAAAATGCACTAGCAGGAATCAGTAGCAGAATAACTGAGGCAGAAGAACGGATAAGTGACCTGGAAGACAGAACGGTGGAATTCACAGCCATGAAACAGAATAAAGAAAAAAGAATGAACAACAACAACACTTGCATTATAGGGATCCCAGAAGGAGAGGAGAGATAGAAAGGACCCAAGAAAATATTTGAAGAGATTATAGTCAAAAACTTCCCCAACATGGGAAAGGAAATATCCACCCAAGTCCAGGAAGTGCAGAGAGTCTCAGGCAGGATAAACCCAAGGAGAAACACACCAAGACACATAGTAATCAAATTGACAAAAATTAAAGACGAAGAAAAATTACTGAAAGCAACAAGGGAAAAAGGACAAATCATATACAAGGGAACTCCCATAAGGTTAACAGCTGATTTCTCAGCAGAAACTCTACAGGCCAGAAGGAAGTGGCACGATTTTAAAGTGATGAAAGGGAAGAACCTACAACCAAGATTACTCTACCAGTCAAGGATCTCATTCAGATTCGATGGAGAAATCAAAAGCTTTACAGACAAGCAAAAGCTAGGAGAATTCAGCAGCACCAAACCAGCTCTACAACAAATGCTAAAGGAACTTGTCTAAGTGGGAAACACAAGAGAAGAAAAACAGCTACAAAAAACAAACCCATAACAATTAAGAAAATGGTAATAGGAACATACATATCAATAATTACCTTAAACATGAATGGATTAAATGCTCCAACCAAAAGACACAGGTGCGCTGAATGGATACAAAAACAAGACCCATGTATGTGCTGTCTACAAGAGACCCACTTCAGACCTAGGGACACATACAGACTGAAAGTGAGGCGATGGAAAAAGATATTCCATGCAAATGGAAATCAAAGGAAAGCTGGAGTAGCAATACTCATATCAGATAAAATAGACTTTAAAATAAAAAATATTACAAGAGACAAGGAAGGACACTACATAATGGTCAAGGGATCAATCCAAGAAGAAGATATAACACTTATAAGTATATATGCACCCAACATAGGAGCACCTCAATACATAAGGCAGCTGCTAATAGCTATAAAAGAGGAAATCGACAGTAACACAATAATAGTGGGGGACTTTAACACCTCACTTACACCAATGGACAGATCATCCAAACAGAAAATTAATAAGGAAACACAAGCTTTAAATGACACAATAGACCAGATAGATTTAATTGATACTTATAGGACATTCCATCCAAAAACAGATTACACTTTCTTCTCAAGTGCTCATGGAACATTCTCCAGGATAGATCACATCTTGGGTCATAAATCAAGCCTTGATAAATTTAAGAAAATTGAAATCATATCAAGCATCTTTTCCGACCACAACGCTATGAGACTTGAAATCAAAGGGAAAAAAAATGTAAAAAACACAAACACGTGAAGGGTAAACAATACATTACGAAATAACCAAGAGATCACTGAAGAAATCAAAGAGGAAATCAAAAAATACCTAGAGAAAAATTACAATGAAAACATGACTATCCAAAACCTATGGGATGCAGCAAAAGCAGTTCTAAGAGGGAAGTTTATAGCAATACAAGCCTACCTCAAGAAACAAGAAAAATCTCAAAGAGTCGAACCTGACACCTAAAGGAACTAGAGAAAGAAGAACAAACAAAACCCAAAGTTAGTAGAAGGAAAGAAATAATAAAGAGAACAGAAATAAATGAAAAAGAAACAAAACAATAGCAAATATCAATAAACTAAAAGCTGGTTCTTTGAGAAGATAAACAAAATTGATAAACCTTTAGCCGGACTCAAGAAAAAGAGGGAGAGGACCCAAGTCTATAAAATTAGAAATGAAAAAGGAGAAGTTACAATGGACACCGCAGAAATACAAAGCATCATACACTACTACAAGCAACTCTATGCCAATAAAATGGACAACCTGGAAGAAATGGACAAATTCTTAGAAAGGTATAACCTTCCAAGACTGAACCCGGAAGAAATAGAAAATATGAACAGACCAATCACAAGTAATGAAATTGAAACTGTGATTAAAAATCTTCCAACAAACAAAAGTCGAGGACCAGAGGGCCTCACAGGTGAATTCTATCAAATATTTAGAGAAGAGCTAACACCCATCCTTCTCAAACTCTTCCAGAAAATTGCAGAGGAAGGAACACTCCCAAACTCATTCTATGAGGCCACCATCCCCCTGATACTAAAACCACACAAAGGTACTACAAAAAAAGAAAATTACAGACCAATATCACTGATGAATATAGATGCAAAAATCCTCAACAAAATACTAGCAAACAGAATCCAACAACACATTAAGAGGATCATACACCATGATCAAGTGGGGTTTATCCCAGGAATGCAAGGATTCTTCAATATATGCAAATCAATCAATGTCATACACCGTATTAACAAATTGAAGAAGAAAAATCATATGAACATCTCAGTAGATGCAGGAAAAGCTTTTGACAAAATTCAACACTAATTTATGATAAAAACCCTCCAGAAAGTAAGCATAAAGGGAACTTACCTCAACATAATAAAGGCCATGACAACCTACAGCCAACGTCGTTCTCAGTGGTGAAAAACTGAAACCGTTTCCTCTAAGATCAGGAACAAGACAAGGTTGCCCACTCTCACCACTCTTATTCAGCATAATTTTGGAAGTCCTAGCCATGGCAATCAGAGAAGAAAAAGAAATAAAAGGAATACAGATTAGAAAAGAAGAAGCTAACTGTCACTGTTAGCAGGTGACATGATACTATACATAGAGAATCCTAAAGATGCCACCAGAAAACTACTAGAGCTAATCAATGAATTTGGTAAAGTAGCAGGATACAAAATTAATGCACAAAAATCTCTTGCATTCCTGTACACTAACAACAAAAGATCAGAAAGAGAAATTAAGGAAAGAATCCCATTCACCATTGCAACAAAAAGAATAAAATACCTAGGAATAAACCTACCTAAGGAGGTAAAAGACCTGTACTCAGAAAACTATAAGACACTGATGAAAGAAATCAAAGATGACACAAACAGATGGAGAAATATACCATATTCTTGGGTTGGAAGAATCATATTGTGAAGATGACTATACTACCCAAGGCAATCTACAGATTCAATGCAATCCCTATCAAATCACCAGTGGCATTTTTTACAAAACTAGAACAAAAAATCTTAGAATGTGTATGGAGACACAAAAGACCCTGAATAGCCAAAGCAGTCTTGAGGGGAAAAAAAATGGAGCTGGAGGAATCAAGACTCCCTGACTTCAGACTATACCACAAAGCTACAGTAATCAAGACAATATAGTACTGGCACAAAAACAGAAGTATCAATGGAACAGGCTCGAAAGCCCAGAGATAAACGCACGCACCTATGGTCAACTAATCTATGATAAAGGAGGCAAGGATATACAATGGAGAAAAGACAGTCTCTTCAATAAGTGGTGCTGGGAAAACTGGACAGCTACATGTAAAAGAATGAAATTAGAACACTCCCTAACACCATGCACAAAACTTAACTCAAAATGGATTAGAGACCTAAATGTAAGACCGGACACTATCAAACTCTTAGAGGAAAACATAGGCAGAACACTCTGACATAAATCACAGCAAGATTTTTTTGATCTACCTCCCAGAGTAATGAAAATAAAAAAAATAAACAAGTGGTACCTAATGAAACTTAAAAGCTTTTGCAAAGCAAAGGAAACTAGAAATAAGACGAAAAGACAACCCTCAGAATGGGAGAAAATATTTGCAAATGAATCAATGGACAAAGGATTAATCTCCAAAATATATAAACAGCTCATGCAGCTCAATATTAAAAAAAAAACAAATCAGAAAATGGGCAGAAGACCTGAATAGACATTTCTCCAAAGAAAACATACAGATGGCCAAGAAGCACATGAAAAGCTGCTCAACATCACTAATTATTAGAGAAATGCAAATCAAAACTACAATGAGGTATCACCTTACACCAGTGAGAATAGGAATCATCAGAAAATCTACAAACAACAAATGCTGGAGAGGGTGTGGAGAAAAGGGGATCCTCTTGCACTGTTGGTGGGAATGTAAATTGATGCAGCCACTTTGGAGAACAGTATGGAGGTTCCTTAAAAAACTAAAAATAGAATTACCATATGACCCAGCAATCCCACTACGGGGCATATACCCAGAGAAAACCATAATTCAAAAAGACACATGCACCCCAATGTTCATTGCAGCACTGTTTACAACAGCCAGGTCATGGAAGCAACCTAAATGCCCATCAACAGAGGAATGGATAAAGAAGTTGTGGTACATATATACAATGGAATATTACTCAGCCATTAAAAGGAACGAAATTGGGTCATTTGTAGAGACGTGGATGGATCTAGAGACTGTCATACAGAGTGAAGTAAGTCAGAAAGAGAAAAACAAATATATTAATGCATGTATGTGGAACCTAGAAAAATGGTACAGATGAACCGGTTTGCAGGACACAAATAGAAACACACATGTAGAGAACAAACATAGGGACAGCAAGGGGGAAAAGTGGCGCGGGGTGGGTGTGGTGGTGGGATGAACTGGGAGTTTGGGATTGACATGTATACACTAATATGTATAAAATAGAAAACTAATAATCTGTATTAAAAAATAAATAAAATTTAAATGATTAAAAAAGAAAAAAGAGAAAGAGGCGTGAGTTACTGATACACGTGCAACTAGATGAGTCTCAAAATAATTATGCTGACTGAAAAGAGCCAGATAAGAGTAAATACCCCTTGGTCCAGTTACATAAAATTTTAGAAAATACAAACTAATCATTCATGACAGAAAGCAGATGGGTGTTTGCCTGGGGCTGGCATAGAGTATGGGAGTGAAGGAAGGACAGACAGGCAGGAGGGAGGGGTTATCAAGAGGCAAGAGGAAACTCTGATTGGGGGGGCGGGTGGATATGTTCATTATGTTGATTGTGTGATGGTTTCACTGTTGTATTCATAGATAAAAACATATCAAACTGTACACTTTATAAATATATGCAGTTTATTGTATGACAGTTATGCTCTTAAAATGGTTAAACCCTATACTCTTTAGCAGAAACTTAAAATTTTGGATTACTTTTCATTGTAATCCCCAAAACTGGTTTTTACGGAGCAATTCTTTTATCGCTAACATAAACAATCTTTAAGAACTCCTTTGCCCTTCTTTCTTTATTCTGAGGCTAGCAAATTTTTACAAATCAATCTGAGGACTTAAAAGGGTTATTACTTTGATCTTGAAAGCCAGTAAAGAAATTCAAGATGTGCCATTAAGTCTGTAATTAAAACAAACAAACAAACAAAAACAACAGAAGTGAGAAGGAATTCCATGTTGCTGTAGTAAACTGTCATGAGGTATGTATGTAAAGCTAAGAGGGGAGCCCCACCCTCCAGGATGCCCTGAGGAGATGCAAAGGAATGGAATGGGAAAAGCCCAATGCCAATAGTTGATAAGTAGAGATTTTAGTCTTTTCTACTTCTAGACACGTCCTTTAAAAAATCTTTTAAATTCTCTTCACCTTGGGTCTGTTAAACTGAGGTGACATCTATACTCCCTACCTTAAATAATGTGTGTTGTCAGAGGACTGGGACCCCTGATTTGATATTGTCCCCATTAATATGTTTATGTAAAGAGAAAGAATAAGAAAGCTGCTGTGTCTGCAGCAAATTTGTTTTGCCATTGCTTCCTCCAGGGTATCTCACTACAGACATGTAAGCATATGTAAATAAGAATATTTAAATAAGCAGTAGAAGATTGATGGCCATTATTATCATTGTTATTTAATGGGAACATTTCTGTCCTTTTCTATAATTGCTTTGAAAATTAAGGTAACTGTTTAGGGACTTGTGAATACCTTTTCCTGATAATCCTAGATGTCACTTTTAGAAATACAATTTTTAAATTGTTAAAAAATTTTTTGCAAATAAAAATTGGACCATAAGTCAGATGTGACATACATTGAGCAGAAGCTTAAAAAAAACCCTCTCATTTATGCATATTTGAAAATATTTATCAAACCTGAAAATGCATCATCAAGCCCAACACCAGTGCTTTACTTCAGAGAGAATCAAATATGTCTACCCATTGTTTATATATGGAAAGAAGGTAATGAAGATTTGGGGCTAGTAAATATTTGTATTCACTAACAGGTGTTTAATTATTTGCAAAGCTGCTTCATAGTATTAAATTGTAGAAAAGCTGAAACATCGTTTTAATTTTTGCTCATCAGTTCTAAGGGCACTCAAACTAGGACCTGGTTCATAGCATCTCTTGATTCACCTATGGTACAAATTAGTTTAAGAGAATATTGGAATAAAGTGTAGTTCACTGTTCTGATTCGTTCTTAGCATCCACACATGGTTTTCATGGAAGTTTCCAGGTTAGTATTTTTACCAGTGTTTCTCCATAGATTGCAAAATTGGGAAATCTTCTAGAGTTAAAAGAAGACCACTGCAACAGACTCATTGAAGAAAATGACAAGTATCCAAGACATTTAGGCAACTTAATAAATAAGGTACAAATATTCTTACATAAATATTTGTCTTTTTAAAACTGTGAAATATTAAAACAATAGAATTTTGGTGCTAAAAAGGATCTGAGGGATGATGTCATATATTTGTATTGATTCCTTTCACTTCATAATGACCTTCCATTAGCCTTTTAGCTGAAAGCTAGCAAAGAACATTGTGTGTATCCTTGTGCTGTCAGCATTTTCAGGTCTTAGTATTGCTACTTCATTTTGAGGGTCACTCTAAATCTTGCCAACATAGTGTTGTAGTTTACCTTTTAAAAACGGCATTAACTTTAACCAAGTAGACTGTAGCCCTGGGTTGATACATACACTACATGTATGGATCATAGTTGACTTGCTACAGTTGTCCATTTTTTGACACTTCACTTCTTCTGCATGATGAACAGGCACATTACAATTCTATTTGTATTCATATTCCTGATTTCAAAAGGTAAGGAAGATGTTCTGCCTATTGTAAAACTTTCATTCATGGGAATCATATAATTGAACTTCAACTTGTACAAATTCTTAAAAAGCAAAATTAAATAAATATCCTAGAATTTATCACAGAATAATTGTTTTAGCTAATGTTTGTCAAGGTTACATCATACGAAGAAATTATCGAATATGCTGACCGAAGGCTCATGATATTGAACTCCCAGATTGCACAGTAAGTTGAAAAAATTTAATTTTTTTAACTTTGTAAACGTTTGCTGATATTTTGCTCTCTGGCTTGCTAAGTTCATTTTTTAGACTCCTAGAAAGAGGAAAATGTGCTGTTTTGTAAGTCAAGACCATTCATTCTTCAATGATATATTTAGTGTGCCTAATGTCTGGACTGCTTGAACAACCAGAATTTCATCTTCCTTTCTCAGAACTCCCTTTGACTTGGGGGTCGAGGGAGCGAGGTTAAGAAATTACAGAGGGCTTCCCTGGTGGCACGGTGGTTGAGAGTCTGCCTGCCGATGCAGGGGACACGGGTTCGTGCCCCGGTCCGGGAAGATCCCACATGACGCGGAGCGGCTGGGCCCGTGAGTGGCCGCTGAGCCTGCGCGTCCGGAGCCTGTGCTCCGCAATGGGAGAGGCCACAACAGTGAGAGGCTCACGTACCGCAAAAAAAAAAAAAAGAAATTACAGAGAAACATCCAAGAATTTTAGAGGATATTACCATGGTATTCAAGTAAAGTAACATTGCTATGCTTAGAATTTATTCACAAAAGTTTTTGAATGCACCCCAAATGAAACATATCAAGTATCAAATAAACTTTCTCATTAGAATGAGATTCAGGAACTGCCCTGGTGACGCAGTGGTTAAGGATCTGCCTGCCAATGCAGGGGACACGGGTTCCATCACTGGTCCGGGAAGATCCCATATGCCGCAGAGTAACTAAGCCCATGTGCCACAACTACTGAGCCTATGCTCTAGAGCCCGTGAGCCACAACTACTGAGCCCGCGTACTGCAACTACTGAAGCTCATGCGCTTAGAGCCCATGCTCCACAACAAGAGAAGCCACCACAATGAGAAGCCTGTGCACCACAACGAAGAGTAGACCCCGCTCACCGCAACTAGAGAAAGCCCGCGCACAGCAGCAAAGACCCAATGCAGACAAAAAAAATAATAATAATAACAATAATAATAATAATTTGAGTTGCTTGGAAAGAATTCCAGATTCCCATAAAGCAAGATGAATGGATGATGTATAGAGAACTAGACCACCATGAAATTTATCTACTCAAATCCTCCAATGAAACTAGCAAAATGTTAGCCTAGAAAAGTCCATTTTCATCATAAAATTCAGTTGTTTTTTCTTTCAGTTTAGAAGAGAGAAATAAACATTTGGAAGATTTAATTAGAAGGCCCAGAGAGAGAGCCAGAAAACCAAGGTAAGTTGTTTCTTTTTCTACATAATAATGTCTTTAACTTTAGAATATATGCATAATAATGTTATACATTAAAAAAAAACCTTTTCCTTATCTCAGTTTAAGATAAATTATATAAAAGTGCTTGGTATTTTGCCTAGCATAAAATAGTTTCTTTGATAGATGTTTTTTGTAGGACCTGAATTGGAAAGCCTGGTTACCTGCTCTCATGGAACTTATGATTATCTCTAAGAAAAATACTATACAGATTATGAGCTAAGATTTTGTCTACAATAAAACAGCTTACTCTGATGTAAATATATAGCAGACCAGATCTTATGATCAGATTTTCTTACACTAATGTGAAATCTTATAATCTGTTATTTTAGAAGACTCTCAACTCTCAGTATTTGATGCTACAAGATATATGCACAAACCCTATGGGGTTGATTCAGACCATAGTAGGATGTTAAAATGGGACTCTTCCTGACCTACTTCTTAAGATGCTAATCAAATATTTACCGATTCCCAAAACGAGAGTGAGTTTGCCCGATGTGGCAGAGGTTCTGAGGGAAATTTCAAAGAACCTTTTTCATGACTCATATCCCTTGACCAGATCCAGTATATGAAACGTCTGGAGTGTGGGGAAAATTGCAGAAGAGATTTCTTTGACTCTGTCGTGTCATGAGCTCCCGTCACCCCCAAGTCATTCTACCTCTTTTACCTAAAGCCTTGTTAGGGGGTCTCTGGCACATCACCTAAAGAACTTTGAAATGTGTTTCCTAAACATATTTAGGAAAGGGAGGATCAGTGACGGAGAAAATTAAAGCAAGGTGTGGCAGGCAGCACGACAGAGGGGCTGAGTTGGGTGGCCTGTTCTCCCTGAGCTTGTCATCAGGACAAAGAATGTATGTGACAGTTTCTTAAGAACCATGCAGGTGAGATCTGAGTCATCTTGGGCTTGGCTGAAGGCTGCCTTGTGGGATGCCAGCAGCAAGAAGCGGAAAGGGAGCAGCACATTCTTAGGGGCTTGTGCAGCAGTATCAGATGACCACCGGAAGAGAGGTGCCTCAGCCTGGGCCCAGGGCACTGTAGGGCAGGGGTCCCTGGCAGTGGCAAATTCCAAGAGAAAGAATCAGCCAATCCCAGAAACTGTGAAGCCACCCAGCCAAGTAAAAATGTCTTATTGCTTTACTTCTCCCTCCTTCTGCAAAGGGAGGAGGTGGGGAGTGAAGAGGGCACAGAAATTGACCTTCAGGGGCAGGTGGTGTCCACCAACTACAAGCAGAAGCTTAGGGAGAGGGATGAGTTCTCGTGAGTGAAGATTAAAGGATTGATTAATATTTAAGACTGGGCATCAAACTGAGCTGTGCTTAATTCTTCACAGTGAGGGCTGATTGTTACCATAGAGCAAAAAAAAATCACTGGGCCTGCTGCATATTCAGCCAACAGCAAAGGGAAGCGCTCCCCTGAGGGAAAAAAGGCTAAAGTAGGGACTTCCCTGGTGGTCCAGTGGTTAAGACTCTGAGCTCCCACTGCAGGGTGTGTGGATTTGGTCCCTGGTTGGGGAACTAAGATCCCGCATGCCAGGGATCCCACGTGCCATGTGGTGTGGCCAAAAAAACCCCCAAAAGACAAAAAATCAAAAAAAGGCTAAAGTGGGGAGCAGACATGAAAGTTGCATTTTCATTATATCATGGGTCATGTTTGTTCTGAATACCATTTGCAAATATAACTATGTTTTGAAAATCAAAAGCCTTTAGCAGGTTTACACTATTATTTGCAAAGTGATAGTTTAACTATGATTTTCTCCCTAATATGAAAGAGTACGATCTGATGCCTGGCATAGTACAGATACTCAGTAATCGCTAGTTTAAACTGAATGTGAATCTTCTCTGAGTTGCTGAAAGAAACTGTGGAATATTTTTTCTGGAATTATTTTACAATAAGAAAATTTGCTTCTAAATTCACACATTTTACTAGTTCAGATATTTGTTTACTTATACTTGGCCTATCTTCACAGTAGATTTGAGGCCCATTTATATAGATTTAGAGTGGCCTTGAAGCAAAGGTGTGAGGTGGAGTGGAAGAGCTCTCAGGCCCTTTCTAGCTGAGAAGACCGTTTCTTAGAGAACTTCAGACTTGCATCAGCCTTCAGCCCCGCACCATCCATGGGCCTCCCATTGACAGATGGGCCTCAGTCAATTCAGCGCGCAAACACTCCTTAGACCACCTCTGCATCGTCTCAAAATTCTGGTGCTGCTTTTGCCAGTTGTCTTCAGAAGTGGAAACAGTGAGAAATAGGGAGAGAAAAGTGAGCACTTTCTAATAGTCTCAGATGTCTTGTTTTGGCCTCTAGTTCCTTTTTTTTGTCCTCTAGTTCTTTATCACTTCAGGGAGATTCATTAGGTTTTCAAGTCATAGCCAGAATCTTATCCTAAGTAAATCTAGGAGAATGTTAAAACATAACAAGACTGAGGCTCAATATTTTTATTTAATTGCAGTTGAGAATGATCCATATTTTACATACTGAAAAGCTTTATCTTAATCTTTTAGGGTCTCTTAGTTCTATCCCAAATGACAATTTCTCTTTGAAAAGTGAGGAAAAGAAAATTTTAAATAATGGCATCCCTGTTCACTATGTTTCTATTTTAGTCCTCCTCACCACCACCCCCACTTGTTTGTTTGTTTGTTTGTTTTACATTATTCTCTTTCTGTTTCCTGCAGACCGAGAAGTCATCCGAAGTCCATGACCGTGGTAGATCATACTGATGATCATTATAAAGAATGCTATATTCCCATGTAATTGTCAAATTACACAAAATTAAGTATGAGTTCCTAAAGTTATGTTTCAGTAATGTTCAGCTTAGCTTTCCCCTCTGCCCTCAGATGAGGGCCTCTTTTGCCTCTGATTGTAGTTGGTTCTGTATTCAGAAGCCTTAATTTCATCCCCACAGCTCCTGCTTCATGTCAAGGCCTCATCGCTTTCATCTGGCCTGTCACAGTCATCTCCTTGCTCGTGGCTCTGCCTCCAGTTCTGCTCCCCACTCCACAGAGCAGACAGAGTGACTGTTCAGAAACAAAATCTGGTTATGCTCCTCCCCTACATGAGACCCTCAGTGCTTCCCAGTTGCATTCAGAATCAAATCCAACTCCTTAGCTGGCATGAAGGTCCTCTGTGGTCTAGCCCTTGCCTTCCCATCCAGGCTTCTCGTTCACTGCTTCCTCCTTCTCATCATACACTCCAGCCATATCTAACACTTGCAATATTTTGCACATGCCGTGTTACCTTTGTGCCTTCTGGCTACTGCCTGGGTAGCTCCCCCACCTGGAATGCTCTCTCCCAAGTCCTTTTCTCCCCGTTACTTCAGTTCCCGCCTCACAGACACCTGCCAGCTGGAGCTCCGTCTGCTCCACGAAGCCTTTCCCACCCAGGTGGAGCTGACTTGCTTCCTCCCATGTGCCCTCATTGTACCCTCTGATAAAATAGCACCTATGATATGTCATTACAGTTCTCTGCTTGCACATTCCCTCACCTCACTAGAACTCTTCTAGTGCAGGAATTCTCATATTCATTTTGGCATGCCCCAAGCACCTATCCCGTAATCGGTACTAAATAGCAGTCAAATATTAGACAGACTCGGGACCCAGGCCCAATGCTATCCTTGCTGGAGTAATTCCTAGTAGAAGGTACACCTGCTGCTGCCCTGTCCCACTCCAGGCCATGGGTATGGGTTCATGAATACCATGGCCCATTTGTGACACAGCTTTGCAGAAGAGGGGATACAGTCAAAGGGCCTGTCTCTATCTGTCCCACTGAGACCCAGCTGTTGTAATAGTTGAATTATGAGGACACCTTAATACTACCAATTCTTAGTTATGCTGTGCTGGTGAGTCACTTCATGAATTGTTCAGATCCTTGCTTCTGTTCCTCTTTCTTCATTCTGCCAGCTGGCAACCGAACTAAGGAAGATGAAACTCAACCAACCTTGCTCCTTGTCATATTCCTTAATAGGAAAAAGGTTGAAACAAACAAAAATATTGATTAAAATATAGTATTGGTATTATCTGTGGAGTTTATCTGTAGGTTTTCCTTGTGCCCCTTTTCCATATGTAGTCAAGAACTTGCTGCTTTTGGAATAGGAATTCCATATGTAATCAAGAGTCAGCTCTTCTGTCCCTGAATGTCTTTCCTGAAAACTGCAGAAACAAATTTTTTCCTTTCTTTTTTTTTTCTTTTTCTTTTTTTTTGCAGTATGCAGGCCTCTCACTGCTGTGGTCTCTCCCGTTGCGGAGCACAGGCTCCGGACGCACAGGCTCAGTGGCCACGGCTCACAGGCCCAGCCACTCCGTGGCATGTGGGATCTTCCCAGACCGGGGCACGAACCTGTGTCCCCTGCATCGGCAGGCAGACTCTCAACCACTGCACCACCAGGGAAGCCCTCCTTTCATGTTTATATGCCAGATATATTAGAAGGAAATAGAAATGATTTAGATTAAACAGGACTGAAGGTTAACAATTAATCATTTTTGTTAACCACTCCAGGAGCAGAGTCATTACTAAGTATACCACCCAGATCCATCCATACAAGTGATACGTTAAAATCTGTATAAGTGGTGAAACTTTACATTCCAAAAAAGGTGATTACTATTCTTCTAATTTCTTCCTGTGAACAATCAAACATTCTAACATAACATAAACAAGTGAATGCAGTGGCTTCTTTTCCAAATATCTGTCAATTTTCATTCTCACAGAACACCTCTCCTGTATTGCCAGGCCTTTATTAGTAACATATGAAAATTTCCTGTATCTCACCCCAACTCTTTTTTCCTCTCTGAGCAGGCAGGCTCTTCCTACTATCAACCAAATTTAAAAAGACACTAACACTGAAATCCCTTGGAATTAAAACCCAGGTGAAAGAAGGTTTCACCCTTATAACTTCCACCTTAACATAGTTTTGAGGAATTAGTTCTGAGTTTAAACAAAGGAACCAGAGATAGCTAATTTTGTAAGATGTATCAGAAAAATGAATGTACATAACATATTATCCTTCTGATAAATTCCAGAGCCAGGATGAAAGTATAATTATTGAATCAAAATATACCTTGAATGGAAGGGAAGAAATTATTTTATCTCACCGAAATTAGTTTTGCACTTAAATTAGTCAGGTAAGTGCAAGAGGGAAATATTGGAGAATCTATATCTGGCCCCAAAGGAAGTGCTGAATAAATAAAAGCTATTACTATTGATGTTATTTTTGTTGAGGAATTCTATAAGATACATTTTATTATGAATTTTGAAGCAAAATTTGTTAATTTCTCAAATTCAAAAAGTTGCGATACAGTTTAAGACAAACCATGAGAAATGCACAGTAAGTTGCAGCTATAATAGCGTTTCATTTGAAAAATTAAGCCCTGAGAGCTTTGGAAGTGATTCAGGTTTTAAAAAGAGACATTATTAGTTTCATGGAATTCTCTAGGGAAAGTTAAGATATGATAGGAGAAAGGCAAACATTAAGATGGTTAATGCGGGGGGAATTCCCTGGTGTTCCAGTTATTAAAAATCCACCATCTGGGCTTCCCTGGTGGCGCAGTGGTTGAGAGTCCGCCTGCCGATGCAGGGGACACGGGTTCGTGACCCGGTCCGGGAAGATCCCACATGCCGCGGAGCGGCTGGGCCCGTGAGCCATGGCCGCTGAGCCTGCATGTCCGGAGCCTGTGCTCCGTAATGGGAGAGGCCACAACAGTGAGAAGCCTGCGTACCGCACACAAAAAAAATAAAAAAATAAAAAATCCACCATCCAATGCAGGGGACGCGGGTTCGATCCCTGGTTGGGGAACTAAGATCCTACATGCCGCGGGGCAACTAAGCCTACACGCCACAACTAGAGAGAAGCCCGCGTACCACACGAAGAGCCCGTGTCCCGCAACGAAGGATCCCACATACCGCAATGAAGATCCTGCGTGCCGCATCTAAGACCTGACACAGCCCCCACGCCAAAAACAAACAAACAAAAAAGATGGATAATGCAGCGTCTGGAATCTGCACACGAACATGGTGAAATCGTTGGACTGGAAGGATTAACACAGTTTGTCCACAAGCAGGGCTGTGTGCATAAGTGCTACATTTGCCATGTGTGCTATTAGACATTTATGATCTTTTACCTACAAGTTGTCTCACAGTGAACGTACCTCCTTTGGTGCACGGCTCAAGGATGCAGCATCTAAGCCAGTGCTTCTTGCAATAAACATTTAGCGACGTTCAATAAGCCATGTGACAGCCTCTGTGTTAGAGGCCAAAGGTACAACGAAAAACCAGGCAGAGATCACCAAGGACCATGTAATCTAGTGGGGGGGGTAGATAAATGACTCTTTCCTAGACTGGTGCATGGGTCTAACGGAGGTGCTCTAGAAGCATAGATGAAATGGCCCTGGACTAGGTGAGAAAACCTCAGGGCAGATTTTACAGAAATAATGACACCTGAGCCAGATCTTCATCACTGACTAGGTATTCCCCAGGTAGCTAGAAGAGGAAGCTCTTCCCACACAGCACAGAGGCCTGAGGTATCCTGTGATACTCTCTGAACCACAAGTAAAATCTAAAACCCATGTTCTTCATATGGTAGGAGATGAAGGTGATCGTGAATTGTCTCATGTGCTTTGTGAAGAAGTGCAAACTTTGTCCTGAGAAGCTCTGAAGGCTTTTAAGTGGAGGAATGATGGGGTCCATTATGCATTTTGAGGGAATTCCCTGGCAGTCCAGTGGTTAGGATTCCAAGTTTTCACTGCCGGTGGCCTGGGTTCCATCCCTGGTCAGAGAACTGAGATCCTGCAAGCCACGTGGCAAAAAAAAAAAAATTATGGGACTTCCCTGGTGGCGCAATGGTTGAGAATCTGCCTGCCAATGCAGGGGACACGGGTTCGAGCCCTGGTCCAGGAAGATCCCACATGCCGTGGAGCAACTAAGCCCGTGTGCTACAACTACTGAAGCGTGCCTAGAGCCTGTGTGCTGCAACAAGAGAAGCCCTGGCTCGCCGCAACTAGAGAAAAGGCTGCACACAGCAATGAAGACCCAATGCAGCCAAAGATTAATACATAAAATAAATATAAAAAGTTTAAATGCTGCGGAGCAATTAAGCCGTGCGCCACAACTACTGAGCCCATGTGCCACAACTACTGAAGCCCACGCACCTAGAACCCGTGCTCCACAAGGAGAAGCCACCGCAATGAGAAGCCCACACACCACAACGAAGAGTAGCCCCGGCTCGCCGCAACTAGAGAAAGCCCGCGTGCAGCAATGAAGACCCAACGCAGCCAAAATAAATAAATTAATTAATTTAAAAAAATTATGCATCTTGAAAGATCACCCTAATAGTGATATAAAGGGTAGGTTGATGGTGGGTGATGGTAGAATCAAAAGTACCAGATAAGATACTGCTACAGTGCTCCATGCAAGAAAAACCGAGGCCGGAAACTAAAATAGTGACAGAGGAAATAATGAGGAAGTTATGGATGCACAGTGATTTCAAAGGCAACGTGAAAAGGATCGGTAACTGTTAGCTATGGGAGTGAAGGGGGAGGGGTCTAGGCAGCCTGGCACGGGTCTGGGTGGTCGTCTTCACAGAGGTAGAGAACACAGGAGGGACCGCTAGTTTGCGGGAAAGATAGGATGAGGGTGAGGTTGCTGTGAAACACCTGGGAATATTTAATAAGCAGTTAAATATACGCTGAGAAGGATCCAGTGGTCAGGGAGGTTCTGAAGACAAGGAGGAGAGAAGGGTCATTGATGACCGAGGTCTCAGAGGCAGAAAGAGGGCCTCGGGTCCCCAGAACAGCGTAGGCTCAGACACCCCTCCCTCTCAGACTGGAGGTTAGGAAGGCAGCTCTGAGCTGTGCACGGTGTTGGAGACCCTGGCAGAAAGCTCGGCCCTCTTCCTGCAGGAGGAGGCTGGCGTGGCAGGAGAGACGAGGGTCTGAAGTAGCTGCAGCCCCTGCTCTCAGGGAGCAGAGTGTGGGCTCTTGCCACGGCGTACTAGGAGGAGGTGCAGTTTCCTGTCCACCTCACCGTTCCTCTATCTTTATCCACTTTCTTCTCCTCCCCCCTTGTTCCGTGTTTTCCTGACTGTGACCCATTGCATCTTCTTGAGGACTTGCTCCACCGATCATTCTTACTCTCTCACACCTTTAATTTACAACTCTTTGTTGAATTCTTACCCTAGCCTTAAAAAAATCCTTCCTGCAACCCTCTTTTCCTCTAAAGCTATCATGTCTTGTCTTAACCAAGTCTTCATTGAATTTGTTACAATATCGCTTCTGTTTTAAGATTTGGTTTTATGGCCCGGAGTCTTGTGGGATCTTAGCTCCCCGACCAGGGATCCAACTGGCACCCACTGCATTGGAAGGTGAGTCCCAACCACTGGACCGCCAGGGAAGTCCTGTGATTCATAGTGTTTCTGATAAATATTTTTCAGTATTGCTGGTCTCAACTTGATGCTCTCATTTTTAAAGGCTGCATGATATTTCATTATATATAATTGAAATAACTTATTGAATTATATTTTGTGGACAGGGTTTCCAGTTCTTACTGATAGTCCAGAAGTCACTGCCTTACTGTTTTGGCCCCAAATTACGTGCATTTGCCTTTGCCCGCATGATTTCCTTGTCCTAGAATGCCCTTTCATGCCCCAACTAAACTCTCTTCTCCACCTCCACCACCGAGCTCCTCATATTTGAAACGTGCATCTTTCAAGGCTTAATCGAAATGTCACCTTCATCCTTACCTGAAAGTAATACGTATCTCCTCTATCTATGACCTTCTAAGGGTTCTTAGCACGTTCTTCCCTAAATTATAGCTCGTGGGTGATAGCAGGCTGCAGCACAAAGAGCACTCGATATGGAATCGTAAGACTTAGGTTCCAGGGCTTCCCTGGTGGTTCAGTGGTTGAGTCCACCTGCCAATGTAGGGGACACGGGTGTGAGCCCTGGTCCGGGAAGATCCCACATGCCTTGGAGCAACTGGGCCTGTGCACCACAACAACTGGGCCTGCGCTGTAGAGCCCGTGCGCCACAACTACTGAGTCTGCGTGCTACAACTACTGAAGCCCGTGTGCCTAGAGCCCGTGCTCTGCAACAGAAGCGACTGCAATGAGAAGCCCGCGCACCGCAACGAAGAGTAGCCCCCACTCGCCGCAACTAGAGAGAGCCCACGCACAGCAACGAAGACCCAACACAGCCAAAAATAAAATTTAAAAAAAAAGACTGACTTTCCAGGCTCCTCCATGCTATCTGCTGTGAGAACTGAGTTCATTGTCACAGCATTGTAAGAAGAATTACAAGACTACGCTTATATCAATGTCAAAATGTAAGTATTTGGTACATTATGTCTACAGTTAAAAGATTGTAACATTTGCCTGTGCAAATATAACTCTTGGGACGAGTGAGTGAGAGGTAAGCTGTGACACTGGACAGGGGTCTTCCCGTATTTCGGAAGCCCAAGCTTGCAACAGCAACTAGAATACACGTTTAAGAAACCCTAGTGAGCACCCTGTGGTGAAGACTCGACGGTTCTGTAGCACAGTTGGGGATTCCTATAGGGCCAAAAAGGTCAGATATGTTACGAGAAGAGAATTTTCAAGATCTCACAGCACAGCTACCCCACTGATGGGTTCCACTTCAGTTTGGACTAGAGGAATTGAACATCCCTAATCGAAGACCTTGGCGCTGGAAGAATAGTGTTTTGGGAAACTCCGTTTTCTCCCTCCTGTGTTCCTCCCTACTCTCACTCCCCGACCACACTCACAACACCTCTGACGCGGGTGCGTGCTGGGTTTTCCCCCACAAGCTATTCTCTGCGACACCAGCTGGGGGGTCCCACAATTTAACTCAATCCGGACACTACCTGAAGGTAGCATCAGATCCCACAAGACTGCTTCCTTCCACTTCAGATGCCAATGGAAAGTCCTGGTTGTCACCTGTGCCTCTAATAGATCGGCTGTAAATCAGAGGTTCCCATGACCCCTTCCTCCGAGTCCATTAACTTGCTAGAGCAGCTCACAGAGCTCAGGGAAACACAGACATTTAACAGTTTATTAAAGGATACAGATGAACAGCCAGATAAAGAGAGACATAAGGCGAGGTCTGGGAGGGTCCTGAGGACAGGATCTTCTGTCCTCCTGGAGTTGGGGTGTGTCCCCCTTCCAATACTTGGATTCTGTTCACCAACCTAGAAACTGCCTGAATTCTGTACTTTGAGAATTTCTACGGAGGCTTCCTGATATCATCATGATTAAGCATTAACTTTATTTCCAGCCTCTCTACCCTCTCTGGAGAATGCAGGGTGGGGATGAAAATTCTAAGCCAGCAGGGAGGTGGAAGGAAAACCAGGAGAGTATGTTGTCCTCCAGCCTCGAGAAACAGGTGTTAAAAAAGGGGGTGGAGGGACTTCCCTGGTGGTCCAGGGGATGAGACTCCGCGCTCCCAATTCAGGGGGCCCAGGTTCGATCTCTGGTCGGGGAATTAGATCCCGCATGCATACCGCAACTAAGATCGATCCTGCATGCACACCGCAACTAAGATCCTGCATGCTGCAACTAAGACCCGATGCAGCCAAAATAAATAAATATTTAAAAAAAAAACTTTTAAAAGCGGGGAGGGAGGCTCAGATGAGGACTTTCGGATTCAGCAAGATGAGATATGTTAGTGCAGTGGTGAAAATAACAGCCCAGTGGAATAAGCGGAGAAGAAAATCGAGAGGTGAGATAGGGAAGTTCTACTGTGTCCGAGGCAGAGAAGCGAGGCTGTTGCTGAGTGTACCAGCGGTCACGGGAGAATTTTTTTTTTTTTTTTTTTTTTTTTACTTTTTGGCCGCACCGCGAAGCATGTGGGATCTTAGTTCCCCAACCAGAAATTGAACCCATGCCCCCTGCAGTGGGAACGCTGAGTCTTAACCGCTGGACTGCCAGGGAAGTCCCAGAATTTTGTTTTTTAAGATGGGCAGTATTATAGTATATTTGTATGTGGACGGGAGCGATGAATTGGAGAAGTAGAAATTCATATGAGGTAGAGGAGAGATGGCTGTTTTCAAAATCACATGGTTTTGAGCAGGAGATGAGATCCAAACCACAAATGATGGCCGACCTTTGATAGGCCCATATAAGTTTTTTCTTGGAACAGAAAGTAGGGCAGAGCATGAGTGTACAGTTGGAGGAAAGCAGTGAATGTGATTTTGTCTGTTCTTTTCCGGGAAATACGAGCTGAGCAAGGGTGGGCAGGGGAGTCTGTGAGTTGTGAAGGAAGAGGACCAGGTTGGGGACAGTCTCCCCTCCACCCCCCCCATAGTATTCCTTTTACATAAAGATCACAAAAGAATTTTTTTCTTTCAGAAGTAAAGTACAAAAACCATAACTCTTTTCTTAGCCCTTGCTAGGTGAAAGAACACAGAAGTCTTTGCTGGCATATAATAAACACAACTTTTTTTTTTGCTTGACAGTTTTTCATTTCTTATTAGGTCTACAAATGAAGTTAGATTGCAAATTTGTGGGGAAAGATGTCACTTATAACAAATTCAACAGATATTTTCTGAGTCACCACTGGTGTCAGGCGCTGTTCTATAACATTGACTAAAGGCACAAAGATCCCTGAAGTGTGACAGACAGGAGACGTAATAAACTATATACTGTGTTAGAAGATAAAAAGTGCTATAAAAAAAGAGAACAGAGAGAAGAAATTGAGAGTACAAGGGAGGGGCTGGGGATTGTAATATTAAACTGGGAGTGAGGGTGAGCCTCATTGAGGAGGTGACTGTTGAGCAAAGGTTTAAGGACATGAGGAAGTTCCTTAGCTACTGGGTTACCTGGGGGAACGCCCAGAACAAAAACGGGCTTAATAGACACATTTGCTAATGGTGCTGAGGGAAATCTTAAGAAATTAAAGGAAAAGAAAGCTCTGCTTTTACAAATTCCAAGGAAGTAAAATGACAGAAGTGGAGAATCAAGTGAGGGTTTGCCTGAGCTGTAAGAATGAGAATAACCAGGATGCAGTATATTTCTGGAAAACACAGATCTTCAAGGAGATAAGTGCAGAGGTGAGAGAGAAAAAACATGGAGAGGGGCACCCAGCAAGTGGGAGAGCTCTGGGTGGGCACCCAGAGAACGCTGTGCATTACAGGGAGAATGGGGATCACAGTAGTGCAGAGTTTGTGGGCACCAAGATCAGGGCAAGGATTTTACTTCCCTGGGCTACTGCTTTTGATTTTTGTACTAATGGGACAGTCACACAGGTCTCTCTCTGTTTTCTGTTTGTACGTTTTCATTTTCACATCAGTCCCGTCCTGAGCAGGCACACTTTGTTCCTGTTGCCCCTTTAGTGGCTGGCTGTCTAAAATTCAAGTCCCAAATAAAATCTATTAGTAATCATTTAATAATAAAACTGGAGTGAAAGTCCCAGTTTAAGCCTAAACTGGATTATCCTCATATGTTCAGGCTCTATCTAACGTTCTGAGAACTGAAGAGACAGGCCTACTAGGAATCTCTTTAACATAAGGAATGAGAATCTTCTCTGCCAGAAACCAGCCCTCTGCAGGGAAAAGAGAGGGAGACAGCCCTGGTCCAGTGAAAGAGAGAAGAGGTGATTCTGAGTATACAGCACGATTACAAGTATATATCTCCTACTGCAGTCCACAGCAGATTCTTCCCGGTGCTGGGGGACAGCAGCAAGTTAAATAGTAGGACGTGGTTTTCAGAAAAAACCTGTCAGGCATCAGGAGCTCAGAGCAGGTCTGATTTGAAACTCATGGAAAAGAAAGTGCCTCAAAGTTGGGGAGGGAGAGTCTTCCCACGCCTGTAGAGAACTCAGCCAGGTTCAGCCACATCGAAGTGGTGTGCGCAGTCGTGATGTCTTTTCGCACAAAGTGGCAGCTTTGGTAGCCATGCGCAAGCGTGGAGGCGGCAGCTAAGTGGGAGGAGCCTTCTCAGGGAGCCTCTCCCCTTTTGCCAGGCGCCTTAGGAGCAGCAGCGGTGCCGGCACTGGTGGAGCGGAGCTGAGCTGGTTCAGCCCAGCACTGTCAGGTTTAGCAGAGAGACTTAGATGGTGCTGCAGCAGCCACAAGCTGCCTTTCCAGGGGCCCCAGGGCAAGGAGGCCTTGAGCAGAGCCAGTGCGGGAGTAGAGCAGCAGAGGTCCTAGGCCAGTGGGGCACACAGTCTGGAGTCAGACAGGTTCAAACCTTGCATCTGTCATAGACTAGTTTTAAGCCTTGGGGAAGTTACAAAACTTCCTGTGTCTCAGTTTTCTTCCCAGTAAATAATACCCAGCTCATAAGGATTTTCAGAGATTAAATGACAGGAATTGGCAATAGTAAGCACATCATGTGTTAGCTTATTTGTTTCATCATTCGTATGACATCTCACGCTGGTCTAGCGCAACAGTACCTGGAATTCACATTGTTTGATTGCATGACCTACCAGATTACTGGCAGCAACCCGAAGTGCACACTAGATGAGAAGGAAAGTGTCCCGCCATTGCCGCCCCATTATGTGTTTCCTAAATGCTTACTCTATTCCAGGCCCTGTTCTAGGTGACTTATAGCTCTGGAATGTCATGTAAGAAGTTAAGAACTGTCGCTGTTTAACTGTGGGTGAGGGTGTCTGCAGAGGGGGGACATGAGTTTCCACTGTATATTTTTTATGCTTTGGGTTTTTTTTCTTTAACTGTTATATATATTCCAAAACATATGCTTGCTTTTCAGTGCCACACACGGGCAGTTCATGCTGCTTATAAGGCCACTATTTAAAATTACACGAAGACTTTATTGCGCTGGTCACCCGGCGGATCGTCATTCAAATAAAAGTAACCACTAACGACGCTAATTAATTGGAAGGGAGGGATGGAGGGCGGGGCGAGCGGCAAACCGCAGGTCACCAGCCCGAGACTGTAACGGAGGCGGACTCTCGCGGGAATCTCAGAGGCCCTAGCAACCGGCCACGTGACTCCCGGGGCCGCCCGCGCTTCCCCAGGCTCCGAGCCCAGCAGCCACGTTGGCGGCGTTTCTCGGCCAGGGGAGGGGGCGTGGCGAAGGCCGTGCGTGGTACGTGCCCCACCCCTCCCCGCCCGGAGCCCGGATGAAGAGTAACGCCATTACCGCCGGGGCCGCCGAGAGCCGCTGCGGAGGGGGACCGGACGCCGGAGCGACCGCGCCATGAAGCCCCTCCCCCGCCTGCTGCTGCTTCTCCTGCTGGTGTTACCCGCCACTCTCCTGCTCCGAGGCCGCCCAGGAGGTGAGGCGAGGGGGGTGGGTGGCGGGGCTCGGGCTGGTGGGTGGGAGACACCGCGACCGCAGGTTTGAAGCTGGAGGCGGCGGCGGCGGCGGCGGCGGCGGCGGCGGCGGCGGCGGCGGCGGCGGCGGCGGCGGCGGCGGCTCCTGGGTCCGGCGTCCGCCTCGCCGGCCTTTCTCCGCGGCCCCCGACCCCCGGCTCGCAGGGCGGCCCCCCGCGCGCCAGAGCCTGCCTGGACCCCGCCTCCTGCACGCGAGCGCTGGACGCTGCCGGCGAGCTTGCTGGGGGGCGGCGGGCGACTCGGGCTCGCACCTGCAGCCGCGGCCTCGTCCGGAGCGAGGGACGAGGGGCGGCGAGCAGGCTGTGCCCGAGCGCGCGGCGGCCCTTGGCGCTCCAGCGGCCGCCGCTCCACCCCGTCCCCGCCCCTCGGCGCTGGGCTGACGTGTCTTTAGCGTCCACGCCAGGAGTTCTCCATTCATTTGCTGAAAGCCTTGTTTTCTGCTAGCCTGAACTCTGAGCCGTGCTGCTGGTCCTCTCCTCGATTATCAGCACATCCCTCTGTGCTCCCAGGTGTCTTCATTTCCCCAGAACTCCCCATCCTCACCGGCCTGTCCAGGCGGGCTGAAGGATCCCTGGGCATGTCCGGTACTTGAGCCCTCCTTTTGCCCTCCTTTTTTTGTAATTATTTTTCCCGTTTTGTTTTGTGGAAGCATCGCATTGTACTGAAAAAAATGTAGTCTCCTTCGAGCTGTACGTGTTTTATCTAGGTTTATTCCAGCAGTTAACCTGGTGTGAGAATAGGTAGCAGGACGTCAGAAATGTGGAAACTTGGCTTCTTACCCTGGTTTTATCGTGAACTTCCATTTTCTCCTCTGTGGAATTCAGTCTGACTAAATGATTGCTAGAGTTCCTTTTACTCTTTAACTTTAAGCAAGCTGTGTGGCAAAATGAAAGATAGTGACAGGTATCCACGAGTTCTTTTGCAAAGAAAAGTGAACTGACTGGCTTCTATTAAACGGATAGAAAACCAAGTGGGAGAATTAACCAAAACCGTTAATTCATTTGCAGGTTTAAATAGGAATGCTTTTCCTTTAGGAGTTGCTTGCTGGTCGATGTTTTCATTTTCTTTAAGAAAATTTGGCAATCGTACTTGTCTAGAATCTAAAGTATATTTTTTCAGGCTTTCTTTTCTTAGGAAACATCAGTATCTAACTGGGTATCTTTGAACACTTTTTGTGCAGAATGGCCTGTCTTTCAAAAGATGTTTTAATTTTTCCAATGTAAAAGTGTTAGTTTTTTTTAGGCACAAAATTGTTACTGGTTAGCATTAAAACATTGTTTTATAAATGTAGAGTGAAAGCCATTGTATATATTGAGAAGTCTTGAAATTTAACTGAGTACAACTTTATTATGTCAGTTGTAGATATTTTTAGCGGTTTTACAAAATGATTTGTAAATTATGAATGCACTGTTTAGTCTGTTCAGCAAGCAGTAGAAGCTGATTTTCAGTTCATAAAGTGTGGTTCAGTGTTCTTTAATATTTGGCATAAGTCTTAACGGGCAGTAAGAACTCAAGGATGTGGGAAAGACTTAAAATGCAGTCCCCTTAGTATATACTGTTTCTCCTGGGTATTACAGCATGTGCACGTGCTTCCTTTCCCATATTTTTTTCCCCTCTACTTAACTGCCACATCATCATTCTTTCTGAGAAGTGTTGGAAGAGTCACTAGAACTTTGAAATTTCTTTTGAGGGTCTTGCCTGAAACAGATTTAATGTGACATGTACTTTTGCCTATAAAATTATGATGTATAGTTTCTTGGCGTTATAGTTATGCTTACTTTCACTATGATGTTAAGTGTAGGGGAAATAAAAAGTATCTTAAAACATGTTTGAAGTTGTATGCAAAAATAAACGCATGCTTTCTCAGCTCTCAAACTTGAAATTACCAATATAGTTTTTACTAAACCAAATGTGTTTCATGAGAGCTAGTTTTTACTATGGATGTCATACAGATATTTGTTCCTTGGAATTACATGCTCTCGAGTACCAAGAGTTTTGAGCTGTAGTCAACTCTAATAACAGGATTTCTTGCCTAGATATTTAGATTGCTATTTTCCTTTAGACCTGGATTTTTGGGGTTTGTTTTATGTGGTTAATGATAGATTAAATTCTGGAGTTTCTTACTTTTAAAACAAACTTACTTTCTTTAATATGCTTAACAGAGTTGCTTGAATCTCTTTATTTGGGCTTTAAGGCATCTTTAGTTTTAGCAGTTCATTTTTCCAGCTGCTTTTTAAAATAGCATTTCCCACTAAAATTAATGTGCAGTTGATAAGACTAGCAGTAAGATAAAATCATATGAATATTCTTAGACACGTTGTAATTTGGCATCACTCGAGTGAGCTTGGAGATTGAGTTATTCCGAGGGAAAATTTTCGTTGCCTAAATACCTGAGATTTAGAAACATTGGTATTCCAGGGTAAAGGTTAACTGCTTGTTCTTTATTTTATTGTTAGGCTCATTGGCAGCGGCTCAAGATCTTACAGAAGATGAAGAAACGGTGGAAGATTCTGTAATTGAAGATGAAGATGATGAAGCAGAAGTGGAAGAAGATGAACCCACAGATTTGGTTAGTGCTGTATTTGATTTAATACATATATATAGTGTGTCTATATATATGTATTTACCCCTTATATAGACAAATTTGGTATTAAAATTCTTGCTTTTAGAGGTTTGTTGCTGGGATCAAAGTGGATTGAATTTGGGAGAATGGGGCTAGTCATTGAGGATGATCCGTAAGTATTTTCTGGTACAAGGAGGGAGTCGTGAAACAAAGAACAGTTCAAGGTGATATGAACATGAGTCTATGAGGGTAACATTATAGTAGGACCACTGGACCACTTGTTGTTGGGTTTGGGATACATACTACTTAGCTTTCTGGTCTTGGGCAACTTATTTTTCTGGGTCAATTTCCTCTTTCTTCTTTTTTTCCTTCACTCAATAAGCAAGTATTTATTGAGTTCCTACTATGTGCCAGGCACTGTTTTGGATTCCCCTGGTGAACAAACCGGAGATTCTCTCTGCTCTCATGGAGTTTATGTTCTTGGGACAGTGTGTATGCATTTTGGTGGCAGGGGGTGGGGAGCAGACAATAAACAATATATAAAATATGTTCTGTGGAGATTCTGCTTAGAAGGAGGGCTTAGAGGAGATCTCTTAGAAGCTGTCTAACGCTGAAACTTCTACTACAAAATTATAGTATGACAGTAAGAATATTGGGCTAGGATCAAGATCATTGTGGCATGCTTCTAGCTAATTTTATTTTCTCTCTTAGACTACTGTAATTTATCCTACATAGAATTGGTTTTTAACCACTTTTAAACTCCAAAATCAGTCCTCTGTGAAATCTTAGCAACAGTATTGTCTTTGATGTCAGAAGGTGAAGGCCATCAAGTGTGGACTCTGTCAAATTTTCTACATTCTACTTCTGAATATATTATTCACTCATCTTTTCTACATCTCTCCTTTAACAGTGAGTTGTCTTTACTCTCTTCTAAGGCCGGCCCTACCACCTTCTCCCCATCTGGTCTTGTGAGATCTTGTTTATTATCCTCTTTCTTTCTGTAACTTTAAGCATTGATCCTTCTTGGTGACTTAATTCTGTTAAGCTACAGATGTACTCACATCCTCCACTTTGTGTTCCTCCACCTGAAGTTGCTACACGTTTTCATTTCTTTTTACCAGCACAGTTCTTGAAAGAGGAAATTGTACCACTTTCTCTTCTGCTCATTTCACATTTGTTCTCTGACAGTGGTTGGTCTGGTCCCATGTAGGTCCTGCTAAGTCACCAGTGACCTAACTGCCAAATTCCTGGCCTGTTTTCCATTCCTCCCCTGTTTGACCTCTTTAGCATTTCCTGAGTACCCCTTCCTTGAGTCCCCTCATTGACCTCTGTGGCACCCCCATCGGTTTTCTCTGTTCAGCGGCTGCTGCCTGGTCTCCGCTACCTTCTCTCCCCCTGCTCACTCCCTTATTGTTGATGACACCTGTGGTTTTAACAACCACCGCCTTACATTGATGACTTCCAGATCTCGTTTCTAGCCGCCTACGGTACCGAGCTCCATTCCTCTGTTTCCAGCTCTTTGTGGGATAGCACATCTGGATGTTCCATAAGTACCTCACATTTTATGTCCAAAATGGAATTCAGCATTTACCATCCATCTTACTTCCATAAATTAATTCTGTTTTGATAAGGCTCCGGTGCTTCCAGCTTTTACCTTGTTGCTTTCATTTCTTTTTATTAGACAACCTGTTAATCAAATCTTACGGATGATTTCTCTTGTTTCTCAAGTATATCCTTTTCTCCTTATTTGACAGCTTATGGTTCCTACCTTCCTGTTTCTGGTCTCTTTTCCTGCTTGTGGGTCTCTTTTCCAAAAAGTAGAAATTCACTAAGTCTTAGTAAATGAAGGTATCATTAAAGATACTTAAAATATAACTTATAATACAATTGAACGAATTGTACAACAGTCACTGAAGAAATATTTTGAGCGCCTTAAGCATATGAGGTGGGTGTGGAGAATTTTTAAAATGTAAGACAGGCTTTGCTCTTGAGAGGTCTGTATTGGGGGAGAGAGAGTATTTTCATAAATGAAAAGTTAAATGCCAGTAAACAGTGGTGCCCTTAAGCATCTCGATTTATTAAGGGCCTGGACACTTCAAATATATAAGTATCTGTAATTCTCATTGATGCCTGGAGAAATGCTGCACTGGAGTTTAAAATTTTCAGTTAAAATTAGTTGACATTTTTAAACAATTTTATTGAACTATAATGTACATATCATGATACTTGCTCATTTAAAGTATACAGTTCAATGATTAATAGTAAATGTACAAAGTCGTGCAGGTTTGAGTTTCAGGACATCTCCACCCCAGTATTTCCCTGGTCACGTTTTTTTAAAAAAACATTTCTTCCCAGTTTTGTGATGACTTCTTACAGGGCAATTCTTTTTTGCGGTACGCAGGCCTCTCACTGTTGTGGCCTCTCCCGTTGCGGAGCACAGGCTCCGGACGCGCAGGCTCAGCGGCCATGGCTCACAGGCTCAGCCGCTCCGCGGCACGTGGGGTCTTCCTGGACCGGGGCACGAACCCGCGTCCCCTGCATCGGCAGGCGGACTCTCAACCACTGCGCCACCAGGGAAGCCCATGGGGCAATTGTTTTTTTTTTTTTTTTCGGTACACTACGCGGGCCTCTCACTGCTGTGGCCTTTCCTGTTGCGGAGCACAGGCTCCGGACGCACAGGCTCAGCGGTCATGGCTCACGGGCCCAGCCGCTCCGCGGCATGTGGGATCTTCCCGGACCGGGGCACGAACCCGTGTCCCCTGCATTGGCAGGCGGACTCTCAACCACTGCGCCACCAGGGAAGCCCATGGGGCAATTGTTAATTGGGATGGAAAGACCAATAACCAGGCCCTAGCAGGGCTCGGCAGAATGTGGATGCGGGACAGAGCCAGCTCTTCCCCGCCCCGTGTTGTCCCTGGCTGCTTTTGTGCTGCCCCCACAGCTGCATAGTTGCAGCAGGGACCTCATGGTCCCCAAAGCGGAAGACACTTGCTACCTGCGTCCTCAGGCCAGCACCTCCTGTGGAGTCTCCTTCCCTTCGCCCTTTGTGGGGGAGGGGTGGCATGAAAAGTGTGTATGAGACGTCTTCTTTTCCCGGAAGGTCATATTCCTGGCATTTAAACTAAAGGGAAAAGTAAGTACTACCCATTTTAACTAGAAACTAAATGTCCCTTTGAAAAACAGTTTTTAAACTTCTTTCAAACTTCACAGAAAATTTACCAACCCACACTCTAGGACCTCGCAGTTCAGCGTGTGATCTAAGTACCAGCTTCATGGGCATTTTCTGGCATGGGCATTTCAGATACATACAGAATCTCAGGCTTCACCCTATACCTGAGTCATAGCTGCAGAATCCCCAGGGGATCAGCATGCACATTATTCTTTGAGATGCACTGCTGTTGAAGTTTTATTTTCACTGATGAGTTACAATGAAATTCATTGCACTACTAATCCCAACACAGCCTTGGAGAAGCAATGTATATATTGTCCCAGATCTAGTGAAGTCATTATTCTTAAATGATGTTGTTTTTCCCCCATAGTAATCTGCTTTTAACATTTTTCTTAGGCTGAAGATAAAGAGGAAGAAGATGTATCTGGTGAACCTGAAGCTTCACCAAGTGCAGATACAACCATCCTGTTTGTGAAAGGAGAAGGTGAGAGGGGAATGTTGGTTGTAATTCAAATACAGGAACTTTTTAAAGGGCTAGCTCACTTTTTGGGGAAGCATTAATAATGATTAAGGTCTTTATTTTACAAGTATAGTGTAGACACATTTTGGGGAAAAACCCACTTACATGTATGAATACCCATATCTGTAAGGTAGCATTTCTGGCATTTAAACTACAGGGAAGAAATAAATACTGTCCATTTTAACTAGAAATCAAATGTCCCTTTGAAAGATACTGTTTTTAAACTTTTTTCAAACTGCCACAGTAAAATAACATTCATATTTTGAGTGTAAACATTAGTGAAATATTAAATCTTTACAGTTAGGCCTTGATTAGAGCCTGTGTTGCATTAGAAGAAGATTAGCTAATGGCTTCTATTTACTGAGACTCTGTGGCCGGCACCGTTTTCAGTATTTTGCATGTATTATTCAATCCTAATAGGAACCCTAAGAGGAGAGTTATTGTTGTTGAACTGAGGCTTAGAGAGGTTACGACTTGAACAGGGCTACTCAGTTAGTAAACAGATTCTGAAGACAGGATTCAGACCCAGATGTGTCCGACCCCAGAACCTGTGCTTACTGGATGAAGCAGCTCTGTAGACCACAGGATAATTATCAAAGACTTATTATTTGAGGTTATTCATTCTCTTGGTCTTCTCAAGCTTTCTGTTTTATTCCCACGTACATTCTGGCTCTGTGCCTACAGAAAGTATGATTTGAGAGGTTTTTGTTGTTGGTGGTGGTTTTTCCCATTTATTTTTGTAGCTGCCTCCTTGGGTCACGTTTGTTTGCATTTTGACTAACTGCAAATAAGGATTGCCTGATGGATTTTTTCTCTTTTATGTTTTAATAGATATTACAGTTTTCAGGTGAACCTCTTAGACTTTACCTTTCTGTCATTTTTCTCTCCGTTATCTGCACAGATTGCAGATACTGAGTTGGAGGTGAAGGTGACTTCACCAAGACATGTAGCCCCACTGCAAGATAATCTTACTCCTGAAAGTGTACAACTCCTTCTTAGACATACAACTTGGAAGTGACCTGCTCTGAAAGTGAGGTGCTCAGTTCACCTCTTCAGTTGGAATGCTACCATGGGGACAAGGGTTTCAGCTTACACACGAGCTCCAAGTTGCTAGTTAGTGGATGGCTGGAGCGCTCTACTGAAAAGGGTTCTGAAACCAAATCCATACATAGTGGGAAAGGGTGCCAGAATCCATTTGTAATGTCTACTTATTTTGTACCCTTTGAATGTTTTCTAATCTTCCTGTCTCTTTTTTTGTTTCTTAGATTTTCCAGCAAATAACATTGTGAAGTTCCTGGTAGGCTTTACAAACAAGGGTACAGAAGATTTTGTCGTTGAATCTCTAGACGCCTCATTCCGTTATCCTCAGGACTACCAGTTTTACATCCAGAATTTCACAGCTCTTCCTCTCAACACTGTAGTGCCGCCCCAGAGGCAGGCAACTTTTGAGTACTCCTTCATTCCCGCAGAGCCCATGGGTGGCCGGCCCTTTGGTCTAGTCATCAATCTGAACTACAAAGATTTGAACGTAAGGCCCTCTAAACCTTCTTCTTCTTCTTTTTTTTTAAGTTAAGAATGGATGAGGACAGTTGACATTGTCTTATGAATATTCTTATATTTATTCATTCAGGTGCTTATTTTGTGGTTGAAAATAGGCAGCAGGGAGGCAAAGATAAATTGTACACCTCTGTCTTCAAGTCTATAATCCAGTGGGGCAGATGGTTGGACAGACAACATCACAGCATGATAAGTGATACATACTAGAGACAAGTAAGTGTAGGGGTAGGAAAGTGAAAGTGACTCCAGCTGGATCTTAGAAGGAAAAGGAACAGTAAGCCGCACAGTGGAATCTGCTACTTCCTTAGATGTTAATATATATTAAGTAATTTTTGTACCTCCTTTTGTTGCTTGCATTTTGCCCATTTTACTGGTCTGTTGGTAAGTTTTAAGGACTTTCTGTGACTATTCTGTCATTTTATACACTCATAGAGAATGTAACCAAATTATTTTTAGGATGCTAGTAAGGTTTATGGTTTATGAGAACCAAGTAGCCTAATATAAGCTCCGCCGTCTTTCTTAGGGTATGTTACCATATTTCTATAGTGTAGATGAATCCAGTGAGTGAATGAGAGAAGCCCGCTAGAACGTTCCTGCGGGGAGCCGACCGCTAGATGCCAACTGTCACGCCCTCCTTCAGATAGAAAGCACGTGTAAACCATTCCCTTTTGAGAAAGTTTTCTGAGAAGGAAATGTCATCCTCTCTTGGAAGCTTATTCAACCTTTTCATCACCCCAGTATCAACATATTTACATCTGAGTTAAATTTCTCGTGCTGCAGTTAAGTTCTCCTTTTGTGTCTTTTTTGAAAACTACTTAGTGGAAAGTGGGAAAGAGTTTTCATCTTTTCTCTTTTTTGGGGGGGGGGCGGTGCATACTGCACTGCTTGCGGGATCTTAGTTCCCCGACCAGGGGTTGAACCCAGGCCCCTGCACTGAGAGCCCCGAGTCCTAACCACTGGACCACCAGGGAATTCCCCATCCTTATTTTCAAAACAATGTATTAAGCCTCCTCAGCTTCATAGTTTAGTAGCTTGAAGGATTGCGTATTTCATCAAGTTTTCAAGCAGAATTAAACTTAATCCAACAAGCATATATGTAGCTTCAGTTCCATTTTGAATGTTTGTTTCATCTTGGAATTGTCACTAGAGGAATGCTAATCGAAAGATCTTGGAATAAGACTTAAATCGTCACAGTTCAGCAATAAGCAGTGGCTGTTTTGAAAAAGTACTACCTCTGTGTTTCACATGAAACACTGAACACAGCTGTGTGTTGTCCCAGTGATTCTCATGTATTTGAAAACTGAAATTGTGTTGAGCTGACAGAATTATTTGGAGACCACCACAGAAAAAGGTTTTGATACTGAAAGGCATTAACCTATTTAATATAAACTGATTTCCAATCCATTGTCAATTTAAAACATGAATTTGACTTTTGTTCAAGTCTCGCTCTTAGAATGATGTTCTCTGGAGCTCCTGCTGTGCGTGTTCATGCTCTTCCTTCCTCCTTTGGAGGGTCACCTACAACAGAAGCCAGGGCTTCTAGCTGAAGAGTGTTCTGTGGGCTCTGTTTCTTTCTGCAAGTTACCCTGTTTTTTCTTTACTTCCCTGGTTTCTCACACCTCCCCTCCCCGTCAAAGAAAGTGGGGACAACTTTTGCAAAGTTGGAGGCCTTTTCTATTTTTGAGGAGAAAGTAACATCATAACGTTGAGTCCCTGACATTGAATTGGTGCACTTACGTTCGACTCTGTTGAGTCTTACTGACCGTCTAAGCGATGAGAAAGCGGTATGGTATCGGTAGGGTATCTGTAGGATAACAGTTTTAAGAAATCTTGTAAGCTTTCATTCTTTCAACACATTTCCGATTTTTGTGATTTATTTTTTTTAACAGGGCAATGTTTTCCAAGATGCTGTCTTCAATCAAACAGTTACAGTTATTGAGAGAGAAGATGGGCTCGATGGAGAAACGTAAGTGAAAGTCGCAGAAGGTAGGGCTGGGAGGCTTGCTTCTGTCACTGTAGTTTTTAATGCTGAAAGATGAGGTGTAGATTGGGTGAAATCCTGACTACTTCAATTCATACTTTAGATGATTCTTACAACTGTTAATACCAAGTTAGGAAAGATAGTTAAAACTAACAAAAAATTGTTTTAGGAAGATAGTTTGCTTTTTGTTCTTCCCATCTTTAAATTGTTTTCCACCCCGTCCTCTTAAGTTGGTCATCAGCCTCATCTAAGTTTCGTGCCTCCAAAATTACTATTGAAAACATAAACCAGAAGAAGATTTTATCTTGAAAAATGTGTCCTTTGCGAGTGATGAGTCATTTTTCACTGTATACTTCTATAATTCACTAAAAGTAACTTTTAAATAAAATTGTGCGAAGTCTAATATTTGAGGAAGACAGCACCTAATGCAGCTGTTTTAACTGAGCTTTGACTATAACAAATTATGAAGTAATTCATTGTAGATCATATGCCTTTTTTGGGGGGTGGGGACTGACTGTTGTTAAAGGTAAATTTATAAAACTGTTACCTGGATCTATGTTGGATTTAAAATATTTGGTTCCTTTTCCCCAGAAATTATTTGGAAAAATTATATTTTGTTAGAATTATTGTTGTAACTAACTCACACCTCTTAGGAGTTAAAGCACAATCATAGTTTTAATTAGCTGTGGTATTTCTTATGAACTAAAGCCAGTTTATATTTTCTCCTTTTATATCAGAATCTTTATGTATATGTTCCTTGCTGGTCTTGGGCTTTTGGTGGTGGTTGGCCTTCATCAACTCCTAGAATCTAGAAAGGTAAATATAGATAAACAGCTCTTATAGCCGTACTTCAAAAGTGGTTACAGAACTGAGCACAGTCGGGTTGTTTGTGCCTTCTTGCTCTCACCGTGGGTTTGTAGATGACAGGTTGGTTGTGAATGACGTGAGAGTAGTGCGGACACACGCACACTACCGACACACGCACACTACCGACACACGTACACTACCGACACACGTACACCGGACACACGCACACTACTGACACACGCACACTACCGGACACACGCACACTACCGACACACGTACACTACCGACACACGTACACGACCGACACACGTACACGACCGGACACACGCACACGACCGACACACGCACACTACCGACACACGTACACTACCGACACACGTACACGACCGACACACGCACACTACCGGACACACGCACACTACCGACACACGTACACTACCGGACACACGTACACTACCGACACACGCACACTACCGACACACGTACACTACCGGACACACGCACACGACCGACACACGTACACTACCGGACACACGCACACTACCGACACACGCACACTACCGACACACGTACACTACCGACACACGTACACTACCGGACACACGCACACTACCGACACATGTACACTACCGGACACACGTACACGACCGACACACGCACACTACCGACACACGCACACTACCGACACACGTACACTACCGGACACACGCACACTACCGACACACGCACACTACCGGACACACGTACACTACCGGACACGCGTACACTACCGACACACGTACACGACCGGACACACGTACACTACCGACACACGTACACTACCGACACACGTACACGACCGGACACACGCACACTACCGACACACGCACACTACCGGACACACGCACACTACCGACACACGTACACGACCGGACACACGCACACGACCGACACACGTACACTACCGGACACACGCACACTACCGACACACGTACACTACCGACACACGTACACGACCGACACACGCACACTACCGGACACACGCACACTACCGACACACGCACACTACCGACACACGTACACTACCGGACACACGCACACTACCGACACACGTACACTACCGACACACGTACACGACCGGACACACGCACACTACCGACACACGTACACTACCGGACACACGCACACTACCGACACACGTACACTACCGACACACGTACACGACCGGACACACGCACACTACCGACACACGTACACTACCGACACACGTACACGACCGACACACGCACACTACCGGACACACGCACACTACCGGACACACGTACACGACCGACACACGTACACGACCGACACACGCACACGACCGACACACGTACACTACCGGATACACGTACACTACCGACACACGTACACTACCGGACACACGCACACTACCGACACACGTACACTACCGGACACACGTACACGACCGACACACGCACACTACCGACACACGCACACTACCGACACACGCACACTACCGGACACACGTACACTACCGGACACACGTACACTACCGACACACGTACACGACCGGACACACGTACACTACCGACACACGTACACGACCGGACACACGCACACTACCGGACACACGTACACTACCGACACACGCACACTACCGGACACACGCACACTACCGACACACGCACACTACTGGACACACGTACACTACCGAGCGCAGGGTGGTTGGCTGGTGGGCGGCGTCAGCATAGCCCAGGGAGACGGGCTCTGTGCTTTGCGATGACCTGGAGGGTGGGGGGCCCGGGGAGTTGGGGCTGTGTGTGCATGTGGCTGATTGGCTGTGTTGTGCAGCAGAAACGAGCACGCTATTGTGCAGTGGTTGCACTCCAGTGAAGACCTATTTTAAAATAACGATGAGAACAATGAACATAAATAAGGCCTGAAGAGGAGACCTGGGGTGTATGATTTGGATTTGTTGAGACTCTACTGCCAGTGCAGTTGGTGTCCTTTATCTGCATTCTCCAGGATGATATTTACCTTCTCACTGTTCTGGAACTCTATATTCTAGAATTTTTATTCCTAAAACTCAGACATTGAATTTCATTCTTTGGTTTATCATACTCTTTCATGGATATGTATTTTATCTATAAGTAATGCAACTTTTATATATTTGCTTTAATACTCTTGACTATAGGACTTCTGATTAGCAATTAAATGAGTCTTAATTTGAAAAAGAACGAATGAATTTGGCTGTATTTAAGTCAGAATTCTGTTTTGTGTTAGAGTAGTAGAGTGGCAACATTGAAGCACCTGGTGTAACCATGGTTTCCTGTCTCTGAACATGGTAACTAATTCTGCCACTGTATCCTCATGTCCCTCTTCTCTTCTACCCTGCCAAAAAACAAAAAACCAACCCCAAAACAAAATAACCCATACTATTCCTTTCAGTATATAACATGATTTGTGTCAAATACACTGATATGAACTAGACCCTAAACAGTTGCTAGACATTTTGGTTAATCTTTACTTATTAAGCAGTAAGTCAGGCAATCAAATCTATGTAAAATTAGTAGTAAATGTTATTAATAAATCCTTACTTTTTAAAAGAAAAATACTTAGTGCTTGAATGTTAATTTTCATAACTTTCTTTACCTTGTTTTCATAATAGCATTTTTGCTATAAGTTTATGTATTAGGTATAAGCCAGTTTTTCAGTTATCTCTGTATTCAGAGTCCAATTTTTGGACTGTAAAATTAATATTCTGTTTCTTACGTAAATAATTAGGTGGGTTTTTTGTTTTGTTTTTTTAAAGAATAGGACCAAAGAGTGGAATTGAATTACTTTCTTAACTTTCTAGCAGTTTCGCTGTAAATACTCAAGGAACAAAGTTTGAGGTTGTTAGCTTTGTTTTATTTATGCCAGCTGTTTAAGTGTATTTAGCTAATAATGCAGGGATCTGCCTGCATGCGACATTTCAGTAATTATCCCAGCTTTTGTTTAATGTGGAAATAAGTTTATTCTTTAAGATTTGATTCCCAAAATGCAAGAACATCATTGTAAAAGTAGAAGTTGTTACTTGGTCTACCAATTATATAATAACATACGAAGCTTTATAGCAAAGGAAAAGGTCGTTAAAGACTGAAAATAAGTAATTGTGCAGATTTATTCCTTATTCTTTATAATTGGTGTAGACATGATTTTCCCGTCTCGTTAAATAAATATTTGAGGAATATGTTTTAGGATTAGAAGAGAACATGTTTATCTGTTAATATATTTAAGTGGGGAGCTTGATGGGCGGTTCTAAAATTATAGTCAATAATATAATGGAACTCCTCTACAATAATGTTTTTATGTTCTCTTAGCGCAAGAGACCCATACAGAAGGTAGAGACGGGTACCTCGAGTCAGAGTGATGTTGACATGAGCTGGATTCCTCAGGAAACTTTGAATCAGATCAGTAAGTATGCTTACAGACTTGCCTGGGAATCTTTTCTCTTAAATGGAAATTAAGTATCTTAGATTTGGCAAAAAATGCTTGGTCAACACTCATCTTTTCATGGCTTGTACGAATCTAATATGATGAGCAATGAATGCATCACATTTTTACTCTGTGCACTATATTTATGCTTTAATTTAGAAATGCTTCCACATCTGCAGTTTGTATACAAATGTGTGAATTCTCTATATTCCTAACCTTTTTCCTGTCTCTCTTCTTTCCTGTTGCTTCAGTGCAGAGTAGGAGAGGTGAGGCAATTCATCTTTTTAATGGTGTTTGTTGTGGTGTTGGGAGCTGTTGTATAGTTTGTGAATACTTTACAGTAAGTTTATGGAATAAGGGAATAGTTTTCTATCACCATATTTATTAGAAAAACTGCCAACTACCCACTATTTTTGAAGGAATAACCCACAGTACTGTCTGATAGTTTACCTAATGTATATTTCAGTTTTTATTATATATGCAGTTGGTTAAATATTAATCTTTATAGAAGAATATAGATTTTTTTTCTCCAGTTGTAATTGGACTTTTTAACATTTACCATAAAAGCAGTATGGCTTCATTGCTTTTTTTTAAACAACTTAAAAATTTTTATTTATTTACTTTTGGCTGCATTGGGTCTTCGTTGCTGCGCGCGGGCTTTCTCTCTAGTTGCGGCGAGCGGGGGCTACTCTTTGTTGCGGTGCTTGGGCTTCTCATTGCAGTGGCTTCTCTTGTTGCGGAGCACGGGCTCTAGGCACACGGGCTTCAGTAGTTGTGGCACACGGGCTCAGTAGTTGTGCCCCAGGGGCTTAGTTGCTCCGTGGCATGCAGGATCTTCCCGGTCCAGGGCTCAAACCCGTGTCCCCTGCATTGGCAGATGCATTCTTAACCACTGCGCCACCAGGAGATCCTGCCCTTTTTTGCGGGGGGGGGGGAGTTGAGGGGAAGAAAAAAAGTTCAGAGATAACCTCCTGGCTCCACTAGTCCCATTTTCCATAAGTAATTGGTACTTATGTGTTAGTCTAAGTGTTTTCTATACGTGTACCAGCTCATATGTCATTGTGTCCGTGTGTGTTTTCACAGATGGCATCATGTGGCACACAGTGCTACAACCTGAGTTCTTGTGCCTTGGATGTCTTTTTTTGATAATTACTTATATATTTACCTTATTCTTTTTAATAACTACATAGTATTCTTTTACAGTTCTTTTATATAAATGCGTCAGGATTAAGCCTATTCTATATTGAAGAATGTTTGTTATTTCCGGTTTTTGCTCTTAAAATTAATACTCTAATGAATATATAAAATTACGGGCTAATTTAAAAAATTAAGATGTAACTGACATATAACATTAGTTTTGCATGTACATAATGTACATAATGATTTGATATTTGTATAAAATGTGAAATGATCACCACATCATCTAACAAATTTAGATCCCACACAGTTAACAAATTTCATTTTTCTTGCGATGAGAACTCTTAAGATCTGTTCTCTTAGCAACTTTCAGATATACAATAGTGTTGTTAACTATAATCACCATGTTGTATATTAAATATTTGTGACTTATAACTAGAAGTTTGTACCTTTTGACCCCCGACTCCTATTTTGCCCACTGTCCTACCCGGGATAAATTTTTTTAAATTAATTAATTAATTTATTTATTTTTGGCTGCGTTGGGTCTTCGTTGCTGTGCGCGGGCTTTCTCTAGTTGTGGCGAGCGGGGGCTACTCTTCATCGCGGTGCGTGGGCTTCTCATTGCGGTGGCTTCTCTTGTTGGGGAGCAGGGGCTCTAGGCGCATGGGCTTCAGCAGTTGTGGCGCTTGGGTTCAGTAGTTGTGGCTCGCGGGCTCTAGAGCGCAGGCTTAGTAGTTGTGGCCCACGGGCTTAGTTGCTCCGCGGCACGTGGGATCTTCCTGGAACAGGGCTGGAAACCGTGTCCCCTGCACTGGCAGGCGGATTCTTAACCACTGCGCCACCAGGGAAGTCCCTAGGATAATTTCTTAAAAGTAGAATAGCTAGGTCTAAGATTATGCACATTTTTTTATGGAAAGTGTTCCATTTCCTTCCTGAAAGGTGGTGCCAATTTATGTTCTCAGTAATGTATAATATTGCCTGTTTCTCCTCCTCTCATTAATCATTCTCATGTGTTAAGTATAATAAAATGTTTTAATCTGCCAGTATGTTAGAAAATGGTATCTCATTTTCATTTACAGTTAAGAATGAGGTTTGGCATATTTATTGGCTACTTAGTATTTCTTTTCCTGTGAATTGGCTGTTCAGGTTCTTTCCAGGTTTATAAATTGACTTGTCTTTCTATGTTGAAATGCAAGTGCAGTCTGGTAGGTGCTTTAGTAAGAGCATAGGAGGGGCCTTCTCCAGGTAGGAGAGTAGGGAGATCATTCACAGAAGGGGTTGACATTGCCGATTCTTGAGTTCTGTGAGGGGGAGTCTTTTATGTGCTCTGCTACGGCCTTGACTTTCCTTCTAGCCAAATGGTAGCCATCAGATACTTTAAAGCAGAGAAATAACAAATTCATGTTTTTTTAAAAAAATTATGTGATAGCTTCATGGAGGCTGGCTAACAAGTGGGAGCTAGTGGACCCAGGGATACCAGCTAGGTGATTTCAGCCAAGCGTACGAGGAACCATTAGGGCCTAAGCTAAGGCAGTAGTGAATGGGAATAAAAGGGAAGAGAAAGATATTTCAGAAGTGGAGCTGGTTGGGCTTTCAGTGGCTTTTTGGTAGTTGCAGGAAGGGAGGAGTCAGGGTGCTCTGAGTTTGGGCAGCTGGATGGAAGATGGTCCCATTAACAGCAGGGACTCTAGGAGGCGGAGTGTCTGTGCACAAGGAGAGATGGGTGTGCACTGGATGTGCTGGGTGCGAGGAGCCCGTGCAGCCCCAGTGAGCGTGTGGAAGTGTGTTCTGAGTGCAGGCGGGCCAGGGTGCGGAGACACTGGCGCACAGAGCCTAGGCGACAGCTGAGGGTCTCTGCAAGGACAGACTTTCCACACCATCCGGCATTCCGTGCGGTGGGAAATGGAATTGGGTGGTAGACCATGGCCTCTACAGTGCAGCAGGATTGCTTGTGTAGACTGACTGGGAGATTGGTTTCATAGTATCTTTCTCCCTGACCTGTTACTCATGAACTTAAAAGCTGAGAATTATTACACTTACAGAGCAAAATTCCAATCATGTATAACTGTATTTTCACTCAGTATTACCTACAGTGTCGTAACACTATGCTAGGTTCTGAGTGGTGTGTTAAAAAGAAGCTAAGAATATATGTGTTACTGTTTTTCAGACTTTACATTTCTGCTTGAGGAAAATAAAGCACATATGTGAAATAGTATGTGATTATGTGCTAGAATGAGTAATGGGGACAACTTAGAAGTTAGGAAAGGGGGATCATATTTAGAGTCAAAGGAAGTCTTGTTGAAGGAGAGACTACCACGTGTCTCAGGTGATGAGTCTCGTTCAGAGTGTAAAGGACGAAGGGTGGTTTGAAACAATTTGAGCCCATCACTAAGAAGTTTTTTCTTGTATGTTAGGCATTTTAGAGTAGGGTGCTTCAACTTCCCTGAGGTCTTTTAACTGTAAGTGACAGGTTAGCTGATTTTAATAGAAAAATTACAGGACCTTCGCTAAATGCTGTTTCATATGTGTACCTGGGGAAACCTTCATCAGAAGCTGTAACTATGAAGTCTTCTGTGTAATGTGAGTTTAACTCAGGGATCTGTTAGAAGACTGTGACATGTATCTCATTATGGAAAAAGAAATCCATCTGAAAGTTATTTATATAGTATTTCCCCACAGGTGAGGTAGGAAATTAGATTATGCAGTCCGAGAAAGTGGACAGGGACCAGCGTAACTTTCTAACATCTTGCCTTTCCCTTTTCTAATATGAAAAAAGTTGCAGTGAGTTGCCATTTTACTACAATTTAGTCTTTTTTTAAATGGGCAGGAGAGGCATTTTCGGGTCGGCCCCATTTATTCAACATGAGACATCATGTTTAAGGTTTTCTGTTGTTGTTTTTTAAGTTTTTTAGGGTTTTGGGGGGGGTCAGGAGGTGGTCTCCTTTGATGACTGAGAAGCACCATTATACACATTTCGTTGTTCTTTGCTGAAGTGAAATGCCACTTTCTAGGCTGTTGAGGCGTTTGGAGCCATTTTCCCCAAAGCTGGATGACTCCAGGCTGCTCTGTGTCTGTCTCGTTTGTCTGCTGCTTAACTCTGATGCGCTAGACATGTGGGAGGGGAAGGTTTTAGACTCACTGTTAAGGTAAGTTGGTGTCTTACTGATGGAGTGAAATTCATGTGTGTTGGACGAACAGGCTTTGCAGGTTCTCCGAGGCTCTTTTTTGTGTATTGCTGTATTTAAAACCCTGCTGCAGGGGGTTGACATTGTTGGGAGTCAGTCATGACCATTTCACATCCATAGTAACAGCTGTGTCCACACAGGTGGCTGTTAGGTTCTGAAGCATTTTTTGGGGAAAAAAAAAAAAAAAAAGATGATTCAGCTGCTGCTTATATTTAAACATTATTTAGGAGTAGAAGACGCAGTAACTCGTAGTCTAACCTTTCTGAAAATTTCATGAAAGTTGTAGGCTTTCTTTGTCAGGAAAGTGCTTCTGTGCTCAGCTTTAGGCACTGGAGCCCCCGAAACACATCATTACCAACCTACTCAATAAAGCACTGAGGCCAGCTCTCACGTGATATCTCAGTCATTAATTCTTAAGCAGTTTTTAAAAGAGAATTTTTAGCTTCTAAATATTCTTTGTAAACATTTACTGTGTATTTTTTTAAGCTGGAAAAATAATTGTAATGTGTAACTTACTCCGCAAGGAACTTACGTTCCTAATAGGTTAGGTGCTCCTAGAAAATATGAAAAAGACAATGGTCAGAGAGAAGACAGTCTTTCACTTTAAAGAAACTTCTAGATGACTCCTTACTGGATAGAAGTGGAAGAAACTCACCACCAGTTTACTTTTTGCTTAATAGACCACACTAAGACTCTAACGTAAGAGAAAAAAGTAAAAAGATACTGCTTACGTGTGTAGGATGCTTTTAGTATTGATGTACTGTATAATTTCTTTTAACCTGCTGCTCATTTCAGGTAAATTTATGAAATTACCCAAAATTATGCAAACTACATGGCGCTGCATTTATAAATATTAAGTCTTTAATTTGTAACCAATATAAAACTTTTATGCTATTTGTAAAGAGTTTATTTATGCATATATCATGTATAAACATGCTGAGCTGTAGAATTCAGGAAGATTTTGTATGGTAGCTTCAACATTACAGTGATCAAGATTAGATCTTTTCCCACCCTGATTGCAAAAAGATTTAACTGACATATAATGAATGACATATTAGTTCCAGGTATACAACATAATGATAACTTGTACACATTGGAAAGTGGTCACCACGGTAAGTCATCATCTGTCACCATACAACATTACCAAAGAATTTTTTGTGTGTGTGATGAGAACTTTTAAGATTTACTTAGCAACTTACAAGTATGTAGAGTTTCATTTTGAGTTACCTCTTGAAGGATTATTTTAAAGGTTAGTTAAAAAAACCTACGCTAGGTAAGAGGCATTTATTATTAGATGGTCTTCTTGCATGTGCATCATTTTCTTAACTTAATGGTAAAGTTGAAGGAAAATGCTTTTGAATTGAACACATACATGATAGCCAGGCAAGTCAGAACTTTCTCTTTTCTTCCAGATAAAGCTTCACCAAGAAGGTTGCCCAGGAAACGGGCACAGAAGAGATCGGTGGGATCTGATGAGTAAATGTTCTTTGTGCAACAATTCGGTCTTTACTTAACCCGCCCTAATGTTTTTCGGCCTGATGGGAATTAGTGCAGAGAAGCCATATCACCATAGAAGGCAACTACTACTTATGTGTGGACTGAGCAATCAGAGTCTGTGGCGATAACATTGCTGAAAATGCACTGCGTTTATTTTTCTAAAGTAACAAATTTGGTTTTTTTAAAACCATTAAAATCTATGTGAGTGTGTGTGTATGTCTGTGAGCAGTTGGTCTTACCAGAATCACTGTTGAGCTCTCTGCAGCCTTCAGAATGCTAAATACAATGCTATTGTGTCTTCCTTTTGGACATTTTCTGGCATTTTCCCCCAAAACTCAGCATTTGCCCGGTATGACTGTAGATGTCCTGCCTTGGACTGTTTTTTAAAAAAACAATGTTTCTTCTTTAGAATAGCACAAATCCCGCTTGATGGCACAAATTTGCATGTTGTTGCTGTTTTACAACTAGTATTCTAAAGGCAGGAGCAGGCGTAGCTGCTTTTTAGCAGAACTGTTTTGGTATTTTGCTGCTGTTTACTATAATGCGTACCTTCCGAGACCTTCCCAGACCTTCCCAAGTAAGTTCAAGGAATTTGGGGATCTCTAGCACCAAAATTGTGAAACATGAAAATTCTGGTTTTGATACATAAAACCAACTTCACTCTCTTTTTTTAAAAGAAAAAAGGTACATATGTGGAAACTGAGTGTGGCCACTGTTCTATTTCTGGCCCAAGAGGTAGCTCTGGGATGATTTTTAGACCACTCTGTTTTGTTTTTTTAAGAGAGCATGCTTCTCTCCTTAATAGAAGCATCTTGCTTTAGAAAAGTTGCCTTGGTCTACAGACTAAGCAAAATTCCAACTCATCCTAACCTGTTAGAGTTGGATAATTTTTAATGGTTAACCAATTGTTTTTGATCTAATCTTTGGGGTATTTTGGTTGTTGATTTTTTTTTTTCAAGTTAAATCTGAAGAACTCCAAGATTTTAGGCACTTAAGATATCAGAACCAAAATTAATTGGGCTTCATAAAAATCCCTTAGTTGCCCTTGCCCTAGGTAGTAAATTAAGTTTGGCGTTATTGTCAGGCTGGATAAGCAGCAGAGTAAAACAGTACGAACACATCCAAGGCTTTTCCCTCTGTCTTCAAGTCGTATTCTCCCACATACATCTTGTGAGGGAATGGTAAATGAAATTTTAGTAGCTGTTTAATTCCTGATCTGTCTTCATTATAATGAACTGATCCCTCTTTGCTATAATCCCCACCTGCACCCATGCCCACACAAAAAACAAACAACGAAACAACACAAGTGAAAAACCTTTCCAAGTTGCTTAAGTCCTTAAACATCTGAGCCAAAGACAATGACAATAAAACAAGTTACTGTAGGGCTTACCTGGTGGCGCAGTGGTTGAGAGCCCGCCTGCCGATGCAGGGGACACGGGTTCGTGCCCCGGTCTGGGAAGATCCCACATGCCGCGGAGCGGCTGGGCCCGTGAGCCATGGCCGCTGAGCCTGCGCATCCGGAGCCTGTGCTCCGCAACGGGAGAGGCCACAGCGGTGAGAGGCCCGCGTACTACCAAAAAAAAAAAAAAAAAAAAAAAGTTACTGTAAAGCTGTTAACTGCTTTGCAAGTAGGGCTAAGGTGTCAAATTAACTATATTGGCACTGCTGAGCTATAAAGCTTTCTATACCTGTAATATAAAGTGTTTGAGTTTTTAATTGGGCTGTATGATCAGTAGTTTATTTTGGAAAGCTCTGTGAGCTCTAAGAAACTGCATGGTTTTTATTTGATGTAATATAGGAGACCCTCCACCTTCTCAAGGAATACTGATATATTTCAAAACATTTTTGTGACTGTCCAAATTTGTGAAATTACTAGGACATAATGAAGTAAGGTGTAATCAAGAAATTTAAATGACCTCTACAGAGCATTTTATTGAATTCCTGGTGATACTTAGGCAATGGCAAAGCCACGCTGAGTTACAAGTGCCAGGCCTCTGACTCCTGAGTAATCTGCCTTATATGCACTAGACCTTCCATATCTGAGGTTCAAATTAGCGCACGGAAATTATCTGTCATGTTGTATTTTTTAGCATAGATTGGGAACACTTAAATTCTTGAGTCCTCAGACGCCAGGGGTCTCTCTGTAGTGTCAGTGTTTAACAGAAACTAACTCCATAATGAATGGAATTCAATTCCACACATGGTTTGTTCAAGCACACTTACTTAATAAGTAGCCTGTTTTTTAAATGTCTTTTTTAAATGTAAATATTGGAAGTTTTTATTTGTTTTGATATATTAATTTGCCACACCAACTATGGTTTCAGAATTCATCTTTTGAACAACTTGGTTCCAGAGTCTGTAAAATGAATTGAGAATCTTGTGTATTAAGCCTGTCATTGGGACGTGTGAGAATAATGTGTTCATAAAGCATGGATCTCACCTTGGTTGTGCAGCTGCATCATTCATTTCATGGTCTTACGTAGTAAGTGACTTGTAAGACTGTTCCTGCCCCCTTGAAGAGGGAAATGGTACCTCCAAGGTAGAAGCCTGAGAATAGAAATCAGAAGGAAAGGATCACTGACTTGACTCTAGTGAAGTTTTTCATTTTAAATAAGCTTCAGAAAATAGTGACTTTGATAGGAGGAAAAGGCAAATTTAGATCTTAAAAAAAAAAATTAAAAAGCCACTGCCTTACAGGTGTATTTGCAGTTCATGAGCCTGGAATTGTGTTTTGGCTCTGTTGGGAAGAAGCAGACGGTGGTGATGTGATATTGAAGCCTTTCCTTAATGACTGGTGCTATTTTGGAGGTACAGGAGTAGACAAATGCAACAGTATGTGAGGCTCTTACATAGCATTCATCTTTTGTGGTACAATGATATCCGTACCCTTGGTATGAAGGAAAATTTATTTGGCTAGAGCATTTAAATAACGTAATGTTTTTTTTTAACCAATGAACTTGGCAGTACACAACATTTCTGCCAGATTTTGATGAATTACACCCTTGCATTTAAAGACATTTCCAGATATACTTGAAGTAATTTACCACAGTTTTGGATGGCATCATTTATAGCTGTAAAATGAATAAATTTGCTCTAATTTTATTAAATAAAATCTTACTTTTCTTTGAACTACTATCTCCAGCTTAGTGAAGAGCAACCTGACACATAAACAAGCCCCTGGTTATCCAAGTGACTGGGATGTAGGGTCTGTTGTCAGGCTGGTCTGTGTTCGTAAGATCATCATCCTTAGAACAGGAGGGAAGACCAAACCTTGGGGACTGACTTGTGACCATCTAAAGAATTCCTTCAGGACTCTTACTCCTTTTTCATTTCCACAAAAGGCTGGACTTAGACAGTAGTGAATTACATAATCTGAAGTTTTAGAGTCTTTTTTCTTATAGATTTTGGAATCATATAGGAATATGATTAGGGTTTGGGTACCATTTAGCTGCTTTTTTTTTTTTAAGGGAGTAGGAAAGGAACTCATTTATTAAACGTCAGCCATGTACTGCGTTCCTTTGGGCCTTTCCATTTATCATCTCATAAACCTTCACAACAACCCACTGAAAGAAGGTGATTCTGTTCATTTTACACACATGGGAAAACCCGAAACCTCCGAGTTTAAGAAGCTTGTGCGAGGTTTCGTGCTGGTTGGATTCAGACCCGTCTTACACTGGATCTTACACATTCTCCTCCCTGCACCAGGCTTAAGATGGAGACTATGAAACCAGGCATTCGGGCAGCTTAAACAAACACTTGGTTTTCTAGAATCCAGCAGCTAGCAAGTTCAAATAACCTCATGGTTATTTCAAAATCATGGTTAAAAGCATTTTCTTCAAGGTGGCTTTTCTAGTTTGATTGAATTTTCAGGGACTGAAAGACTCACCTTCGTGTTAGAGGTGAGAGTGATGATCTCCCTGTTCTTGGGCTACACACACACGGAGGGATGGAGCTGGGAAGCGGGTTAGGCATCTGTCATGTCTTCCTGTTCAGACAGCGGTTTCCCTCAGTAGGGCACAGTGGAGCATTAAAAAGGAAACCTAGCATCACCTGGAGAACACAGGAAGGACAGCCCTTATTTAAGGTTCAGAAATCACAGCCAGAGATGATTCGGCCAGGCCCTTCTGGATCCCCTGCTGTCCCTCACGTAGGTTTCTGTTACGGTACCTGTGAACGACTGATCACCTCCTCCTGTCTCATTGGCCTGTCTGCTGGGCTGTGATCTTTGTGTCTTGCTGGCCTTTTGTCCCCGGCTTCTAGTTCACAGCCCTCACGTGCAAACCTAACACAAGGGTTTGAAGAAGAAAATGTGGGCCAGCGTTTACTGGCCGCCTTCCAGAGGACGGCGCAGAAGGAGCCCTGCTGATAACCCAGTATCGACTGTTGGCAGTTCTGTGAGGTTGAACAGAGAGCTGGGGTCGTGTGTGGTGTGCCGGCCTGGGGATTAGGACGGAGTCGGCCCTGGCCAGGAACCAGTGGTGACAGTGAGAAGGCAGCTCATCTCTGGTGTCTCGGTGTGTTTTTTACATTGAGAAATACCTGGAAGTCCCAGTTTGATTCGTACCTTTGCCTAATACAACGTTAAGTGATTTTTCTCCTTAAATCTACTTTACTTAGCAAAAAGAAATAGGACTGAGGTGTAGAATGGACTCGTGTTGGTCTGCTTGGGTTCAAATCCCAGCTCCCTCTTCTGCATTGGAGGCACTGGGCTTCAGCCTGGGGTGCCTGACCCCCGGGGTTACGAGGTGCAAAAAGAAATAGGACTGAGGTGTAGAATGGACTCGTGTTGGTCTGCTTGGGTTCAAATCCCAGCTCCCTCTTCTGCATTGGAGGCACTGGGCTTCAGCCTGGGGTGCCTGACCCCCGGGGTTACAAGGTGCCGAGGGCACGGCCTGGCACGTGGGTGAGAGCTGCCACAAACGCCGTGCTGCAGGAACAGCCTGTGAAGCGCGCGCAGGGCAGTTGCGGGTAGTGCTTTCTGGGCTTCGTTGTGGAGTGATGGTTAAACTCTACTGAATAGAAACGTGAAACAGTATTGGTTTTTAATGAAAGAGTAAACGCCTTAAGATGGACACGTAAGGGGGCCAGCTCTAATGATGGGTCTACTAATGAACAGCGTTACGGGGCTGCCCGGGGCGTTAGAGCCTCTGCACACGCAGCTCTCAGAACACTTGGGGAGGCCACACATGTTGCAGGGATGCCATCGCCCGCCGTTCAAAAAACATTTCTGAAACGCCTCCCAATTTCTTACGGCCTCAGACTGAGCCACCCAAAGAGCATCGGTCTTGACGTTTTTTCAGAAACACATTGGTCCGATCGTCCATCTGAGTCACATTTGTCACAATAGGTGCTCAAGCCCTAAGAGCGCATTAGGAAGGAGTGTGAGAGCGTGTTAGAGGGAGCGGCGCTCGGGGAGCGGAGGCGCCAGGTCGCCGCGCTTCCGCTTCCGCACGCCTTCTCGGTCATCCGCCCCGCCCGCCGGCTCCGGCCCGGATCCTGCACGTGGGCTGCGCCGCGGGGGACGCGCAAGATACCTTCCCGGGTTCTGGTCGCACCACGTAGGATTTGCTTGGTAGTTTCTCTCTCAGGTCGGCCCCTTCGGTGGAAGTCAGGGTACCTGTCAAGTGTACCGGAACGCCCGGCCGCCGGCTCCGGTCTCCCGAGGACGCGCCGCCATCGCCCGCGGGGCGGGGTCCTCGGCGCCCCGGAGAGCGGGCAGCAGGCCTGCGGCCCCCGCGGCGCCGGGCACGTGAGTGTCAGAGGTGCAGTACTTTCCGGTCTTGGCGTGACTTTCTCATCCTGTTCACGACCGAGTGGCCGTCTCACAGGTAAAGCACCGCTACGTGTTTTTAAAATGTGCCCCAGCGAGGGCTGGCCTGTGTCCCCACAGAGCGGAAGCGTGACCTGGAGCAGCGGAGGCTGCTGTCCCGAAGCTGCAGGGCGCACGGTGGCGCGAGGGTGGCTCCAGTGGGGGACCTGCCTTCGTCGCATTCCCCCCGGACAGCACACCTGGTGGCGCCTGAAGACTCCTTTCAGGAACCAGCGGTGAGAGGCCATGGCCGCCCCGCCGTGTCTGTGCCTCGAGGGCTTTCCCGCGCCCGCTGCCCGGGGCGCCTCCGTTCCTGGCACCAAGTCCCGTCTCCAGATCCTCGGGAGACTTCTCTCCCGGCCTGGCCTCCGTCCCCTCGTCCTCCCGTGCCCCTGGGCGGCAACCTTCCCGTCTACAGTCTGGCGTGTTCTCTTGACCCTCTCTCTGGCTGTTCCGGTTCCGGTCCTCCTGGGCTTCGGGCTTCCCCGTCTTCATGGGCCTTCAGTCTTCTAACTGCTTTTCAACCCAGCTTCTGCCCCAAAGGCCTCTCCTGGGATCTCCGCTCCCTCCTCGCCAGCCCGTGCGTGTCCGCTCCCCGGCCTTGACCTGTGCGTCTAGCCCCTGGACGCGGCCCTTGGGTTCCCCCTGCCCTTCTAACCGCCTGTGATTCACGTTCACTTCAGTGTCTTACTGTAGCCCCAGCCAACAGGTCACACGTGTTTATTTCCCTCCATAAACCTCTCGGCCTGTCTTGTTGTTCTTCAGTAACATGACTCCTGTTTATCCAACATTCAATCTTACAGAGGCCCACCAGGTACAGTGATTTGCCCTTAAGTATTTAATACATTCTTACTAATTTACCTCTGCTATGAATTAAATTAGATTTCAGTTCTCTCCATTTCAAAATCTTAACAACTTAAGAACTTTAAAGAAATCCGAATCTATTCAGTATAGGCAAAAATACCTCTGGTTCAAAATACTTCCTTCTTTTTACATTTCCTACTGCACTGCAAGAGGTCTTGTGTGTTTGCTATTTTAATTCTAGCGGGCAGTGTATTTTAATCAGGCTATTTATGACAAAACGTTCTTCTGCAGTGTGGGTTTTATCTGGTAACTGTGAGAAAGTTATCTGGCCACCTTTAGGACTGACTAGTTAATGAAACATGTGAGAAAAGTTCCTGCTCAGTGAGTATCTGGAAATCACAGTTTTTCCAGTTTGGTAAACCCAAGAACGCCCTTTTTTCTTGGTTATTTCCATTGGTCCAAGCTACTGCCTAAACTCGTCTTCAAACGCATCTCTCTTTTTTTAAAAATTAATTTATTTTTGGCTGCATTGGGTCTTCGTTGCTGTGCGTGGGCTTTCTTTTTAGTTGCGGTGAGCGGGGGCTACTCTTCATTGCCGTGCGCGGGCCTCTCACTGCGGTGGCCTCTCTCGTCTTGGAGCACCGGCTCTAGGTGCGCGGGCTCTAGAGCACAAGCTCAGTAGCTGGGGCGCACGGGCTTAGCTGCTCCACGGCACGTGGGATCTTCCTGAACCAGGGCTCAAACCCGTGTCCCCTGCATTGGCAGGCAGATTCCTAACCACTGCACTACCAGGGAAGCCCCTGAACGCATCTCTTTATTTGCATATCCCTAATTAAAGCTGATCTTGAAAGGATTTGCGTTCAATACAAGATGACTTGTAAAGTGCCAGGGCGTTTTACTGCTAGGTCTTCATCTTTGAGAAGCACAAAGTGCATCTAAAATATTAAGCAAAGAGAGGAAGCTATGATCTTGATCTTAATTTCCCTCTGGAATTTGTAAAAAGCTTTACATATTTTCAACATATAAAATTTAGACATTTCAAGTAACAAGTTTTGTTCTAGAATGAAGAAGATTTAAGATGAGCTTTACATGTGCTGTTTGGCTGTGAGCTCTTTGACTTTTCAAATGATGGTCATAAGACACCTCCCCCTGACACACATACACACACACGTGTGTGCATATTAAGTTTTGGTTCCCAGTAATTAGAGACTGCATACTCTGACGGTTTAAACGTTTTTAGGTAAGCAGAGATGCCTCTTTGGTTTAACTTCATCAGTATATCACTGAGTCAGTACTGAAAATTTCCTTCTTTTCATGATTTTGTTGTAAGTGGTAGAGCTGAATTAATGTATTCTTCATAGAAAAAGTAACTTTTGATTAGAAGCTGTGCATACTCTGGCGATTTAGTCTTTGTAACTATGTAATATTTTTAGCCTTCTCTGCTGAAAGGAAATGAATCAAATATTAGGGCAGTGAGAACCAGCATTTTAATTTCTTCTTTACAATGCTTGAAACGCTCAGTACTAAGTAAATTCCAGATTAGTCCAAAGTCTGAAAAGAAATACACAAAATGCTAAAGCAGTTTTTGTGGCAGAGTGGTGGATTTCTTTTTCCTTTTCAAGGTGTTTGTAATGTACTTATAGTTTAGAATGGAAGAAATAAATATAAGTGTTAAATTTATTTGAGCCTCCTACGATGAGTATAATAATCGCGATGGTTGTGGGCAGCTTGGCTGTAGCCCAGAAAGAAAGTGAGCCCATTCGAAAACTCAGATGTTTCTGTCGCTTTACATACTCAGAGAAAATCAAGACAGATTGGTAGAAAAGCCTCGAAAGCTTTTTCCTTGGACGGCACCCAGGCTTGCTCCTCATCTGTTACGCCTTCACGTTAAGAAACCACCTGCATCTCCATCTGGGCCTGTGCCAGCCTGTGCTCGGCACTGCCGGCCCTCCCAGCCCTGGTGCCCACACGGCCCCACCCCCCGCCGTGGCGGTGACTCCCTCTGCACAGACGCCCCCCTGCATCGGCACCCCCCGCAGCCTTCCCTGGTCAACGGCGCCTGCCTCCTGACGCCTCGACCACCCTGGGTGTCGGCCTCGTCCCTCACCGCTCCCTGGCCCTTCCGCTGCCCGTCCGTCACCCCCTTTTCGAAGCTTAAGCTTCGTGACAGCAAGAATTTCCAGTTACCGGGTCCCCAAGTAACTGGAATGGTACCTGGCATGTGGTAGGTGTGTAATAGATACGAGTTAACCTCACAGCCCTGCAGTGAAATAGGTAACACGCCCCTCTTGCAGAGGAGGAAACGGAATGTACGAGTCCAATGACGTACTGAGACGCGGCTGACTGTGAAGTGGCAAAGCTGAGGCTGGAACGCAGGCTGGTCTGTGTCCGGAGCCTTCACACAATCCTGTTGCCTCCCTCGTAATGCGGAGGTTCTCCCGGTGGCCGCCCGGTCCCCATTCACTGAAAACCCTGGAGAAACGAGGTCCACTTGCCGGCCTCACGTGCGCGGTGAGGATTCTAGGGAGGGACCGGAGCTGCAGCTCCACCAGGAGGCATTTACCAAACAGCCAAGGAAACTGGCAGGCGAGTGCCCAGGAGCTGCCGGGAAGGTGGCCCAAGTGAAATCCCGTGGGTGAGTTCCAGAAGAAGGAAGTGAAACAATAGGGGCGTCACAGCCGAGCTTCACACAATCAAGTTGGTTCCCGAATCGTGACCGAACTGTAACCTTAAGTAGTTTTCGTTAAACGTATAATCCAAGCTTGGCAGATGATATCAAGTTGAGACAATGAGATAAGCTATCAGAGGTGACTGCTCCGAAAGGACAGCTGCAAGTCAGGAGGCCAGCTGCGACACTGAGACTTAAAAAAAGTTGCTGGGCTTCCCTGGTGGTGCAGTGGTTGAGAATCTGCCTGCCGATGCAGGGGACACGGGTTCGAGCCCTGGTCTGGGAAGATCCCATATGCCGCGGAGCAACTGGGCCCGTGAGCCACAACTGCTGAGCCTGCGCGTCCGGAGCCTGTGCTCCGCAACAAGAGGGGCCGCAACAGTGAGAGGCCCGCGCACCGCGATGAAGAGTGGCCCCCACTTGCCACAACTAGAGAAAGCCCTCGCACGGAAACGAAGACCCAACACAGCCAAAAATAAATAAAAAAAAAAAAAAAAAAAAAAAGTTGCTGATTTTCTTATAAGGGAATAGTTCACTATTTGCATCATAACCTTAAATCAGTAGTATTCCTCCTCTGCAAGAATCCTCCAAACGACAGGGAAACATTTTAAAGCAGAACCCTAACTCCCAGGCCCCCTGAAGCCTGTCTGCACGGGTGTGTTCTGCTGCCCTCTGCTGCTCACGGGTGGTACAGCCGTGACCGTTCATTCCCAGGGCCGCCCCAAAGCATCGCCAGAAAGACTTAGGAGTCGTCCTCCCCTAAAGCAAGCCACCTACTCCAGACACTGTAACCCACCGGCCTGGGCATCCTGTGCTCCACCTCCGCCCCAAACCAAACGTGGGACTAAAGTGAAAATAACTGCTTTTGCTAAGACATCAGTGAAGTGACTTGGATTCAGCTGAGTGATCACATCACCTGGAGAGCTGGCCAAACACACACAGCACGTGCTCTCTGGAGCCTTGTCTCCCAAGAGCAACTTGGTCTCAGACAAAGCCACTGCCCGTCTGCTCTGCCTGCATCGCGTCCACACACACACACACGTGTTTACTTTGGATGCACTCGTGAAATTCTTTCTCTCATTGGACATGAGTATGATGGTTAACAGCCCTTGTTTGAATCCAGGCTCATCCACTTAGCAATCTTACACAAGTCACCTAATTGGTCCCCCCTGTTTCTTCTTCTCTAAAATGGGGATAATCGTAACTGAAATTATTAGTTATTAACGTTTGATGAATGTAAAGCCCTCACTATACGCCAAGTGTTTGGTTGGATTTGTTAAAGATACTGCGTGTGAAAAGAAAGCTGGTCCCAGGGCCTGGCCCAGAGTAACCTAATTTTCACTACTAGGAATGTATTTTTTCCTCATTCCATAAACAATGTTCATTTGTCAGCCAACTGAAAACCATCATTATCAACTTTTTTTCCCCAGAACTGTGAAATTCTGTTTAAAAGGTGTGGTCCTGATATTTTTCCTGTACTTAATAGAGCCTCATATGATATTAGAGCTGGAAAGAATCCACAGAGTCATCTAGGCCAGCTTTCTGGCCATCTGGCCAGGTGGCCTATCCCATCTCCGGACAGCTCAGCCAGTAGACGGTCCTTGCTGGGGCCCAGATCAGCTTCCCTGGGGTCCGTGTGCTGGTTCTGCTCTCCAGATCATCTTTAAGAAGTCTGCTTTCTCTCCCTTACAACTGTTGCGCGCGCGCGCGTGTGTGTGTGTGTAAACCTCTATCACTCCTTCCTTTGTCAAAAATCTTTTATCCAGGCTCAAGTAAAAAGTAATAGTAACTACCTCAACCTCATTTTTTCCTAAGGAACCAGTGCCTTTATTAAAATGATGGGAATTGTCTGCCCAGTTAAATCTTTACCTATGTTATTGAATAATGGAAATTAAAGGGTCCAAAGTGATTGCTTGAGATAAAGGAGGAAAATAATTGCCATTCCTTCTGCCTCCAAACGAATCACTTCAACAAGTATTTCTTGCTCTTAGGCGGCATTCATCAACCTTGCTGCCCATAAGATTGGGGGTGGAGGAGGGGAGGTTTTGCTTAGGGCGCCGTGGCCAGAGCTGCCGATTTCCACTCCGGGCTGGTGCCCAGGAATCTGCATTTTAATGCCTGCCATCGGTGCTCCCACAACTGCACTGCAAAACAGTCGCCAGGAGAGTCTGGGTCTCGCCTGACGGTCCTGCTGGCTGCAGAGCAGTGAGCCAGCCTGCCCTGCTTGCCCTCGGGAAGCTCTGGACTAGCTTGTGGCAGGACAGCACACAAGCCACAGCCAGTGGTGTCAGCCTGGACCTGAGTGGCCCCCCGTCCTTGTACAGAAATGGGGCTGCTTCACTGCCCCCCGCCGTTGTCTCCTCTCGTGTTGGATGCCTGAGGCCAACTGAAAATGGTGGTGGGACACGGCCCTGCCCCGGCCCTGGTCCCCAGTGGGTGGGCTCCCCGCGGTCGGTGAGCAGGGGACACACGTGGCGCCCACGTGGTGGCCGTGCCTGCAGTGCCACTGCTGGACCAGTCCCCGCAGCCCCGGCCACGAGGCGCCACCGGGACCCTCGGCGATGGCCCGGTCTCTCCCAAGGCCTGCAGGAGCCAGACCGAAACCTCTGTTGCACGTCTCCGTGCGACCTCTGAACCCAAGCCCGCACCGCCCCCGCTGAGCTGCTCGGTCCGTCTCCGCCCCCAGCCTCGCACGCCCGCCCTCTGCCTACACGGGGGTGCCGGTGCCCTGCCCTCACCTGCCCGTCCACACCGAGTCTGGGAGCAGCCTTTAATTTTCATACAGTTTGGAACTTGGAGAGAAGCTGCGAAACACTGCAAAGGAATTCCGCACACCCTCCGCCTTCACCCACATCCTCAACTGCTGGCTTTCGCTAGACACACCTGCACGAGACCCGCACCGTCCCTGACCCCTCCCGGGAACAGGCACGCTCTCTTGACCAGGGGACGAGCCACACTGTTGCAGTGACTGCCAAGCCACAGGCCACGGCCAGCGCTCAGCACCTGGCCCAGCACCGCCCCCGGCCCCTCCTCCTGCTTCGGGAACCCGTCCGGGTTCACACGTTCCGTGCACTTGTCACGTGTCCGTGGTCCCCTTGGGTCTGGACGATTCCTCTGCCTTTCGGGACACGGGCGCCTTGAGGGAGTGCGGGCCGGTAGCTCCGCGTGTCCCCGGCCGGGCCTTGTGTGCTGCATCCTCGTGACTGGGCTCAGGTTGCGCCCTTTCGGCAGAAGCCACGCGGCAGGGCGCCCGGCCCTTCCTGTCTGTCCCTGGGACGTGGGTGCGGACCGCGGGCAAAGGTGGGGCCCTGCGTACCTTCCCGGCGCCTCCTCCTCAAGGGAAGCTTCCCCACGCCCGGCACCGGGGCTAGGTCGGCGGCCTGGCCCATCACACCCCGGGCACAGAGGCTCCCAGTCCAGACCTGGCACAGAGCGGGTGCTCCACAAGTGTCCGCTGAGTGAATGGAAGAGTGAGTGAGACTCTCCGGGAGCCGCTCTAGCTACAGAGCAGAGCCTCCAGATCTCTGTGGACGGGCCTGGGTGCGTTTCTGCTTTACGCCTGGAGCATGGCTACGCTTTGGGCTTCGTTTCATGCCGGATTCTCACTCAGAGCATGAAAGTCTGACTAAATCCCAATAAAGATTTCTTCTGGGAGTCGCAGAATAGACTAATTTTAGAAACTGGACCCCAATCCGAGACTCTTCCATTTGTTTCTTCATGGGGGGCGGGGAGGGAGGATGGGGATTCTCTGGGGCTTTTGTCTTGAGAGGCATCTGGACCCGAAAGAGCAGCACGCAGTGTCCTTCCGCCCCGGCCTCCCCGCGCCCCCGACCCCGCACAGAGGCCGCCCAGGAGCTGACCGTCTCCCTTTGTTGTTTCAGACGCAGGAGGGGGGAGGCGCACTGATGTCACCGGCCCTCCCGCAGCGCTGCCACCCCTCGCCAAGCGGGCAGGGCGCCGCCACCGAGGCTGCTTGCTGCAGAAAGACGCCGGCCTCCCTCCTGCACCCTTGGCGGGATCTGCAGAGGAGCCACCGCCGGGCTGGCTGCGTGGTGGGGCTCAGCGGCCTCCACGGAGCAGCTGCTGTGCGGTGTCGTCCTCTGCCCGCGGGAGGATGGGCCACCGTCCCCACCAGCGAGGACGCGTGAACCCGGGGACCCACGCCTCCGGGTCCTCCATCTGGCCTGCACTTCCCCATCACGCGGACGGTGACCCGGGCAGGATGCCAGCCCGTGACGTGGTGGCTGGAACACACACCTTAGCGGCTGCCGGTGTCGACTTAGGGGATGTTCAGAGACGAGCCGGGCAGGGAGGGCTTGGTGCCGAGATGAGTGATGCTTCGTGTGGGTGCGCGTCCAGGTGACGGGGCCCTTCCCCCAAGCGGAGGCCCGCGTCTGTGTGTTGGGCTCACGACAGGCTCTTATGCTGACGTGAATTGAGTTGAACTGCACTGAATCGAATTGGATGGAAATAAATTCAACTGAAAGCCTACCAACAAGCATCCATCTCTTGCTGAGTGCCAGGCCCCGGGGGTCAGGGATGCACAGGACCGTCCCCCGGGCTGGGAGGGGGCACAAGAGGCGGCGGACTGCCGGGGGAGATGTTCTGAGCTGAGCCTGCAGGTGCAGAGCGGGGGGACGTGCAGAGACACACTCGCGCAGAGGAAGCGCATCTCAGGGGTGGCCCGTGAACCCCACGTGTGCAATCACCTGGAACATCCCTCAGACCTACGTCAGAGTCTCGGGGAGCTGGCCCAGGAATCTGCATTTTCAAACAAACTACAGGTGGATTCAAAGTTTGAGACTCGCTGAGGGGAGGGGGTGACAGGGGGCCAGGCAGTGCTTTTCAGGGGGTGGGTGAGTCGGGGTCATTCCCGAGCCAAGAGACACTTCAGAGCACGTCGGCCCCCCTGAGAGGCTGCTAACTCTCTCCCACCCCACGCCTCCGCCCTGGAGTCTAGGTGTTTGCTTTGCTGATAAGCTTCCAGGTGGGTAAGGCTGCAGCTGGGACACGGGTTTGGAAGATTCCAGCCAGAGTGAAGGAAGCCCCGCGGCTCTTCTCAGGCTCTGGGGAGCAGTCGTGATCTTTGGGGCACTCGGATCTGACCAGAGGCACCTTCCTTCTCTCCACACCCATCCTAGGCTTCAGGCCCAGCAGCGCGGTGCTTAATACAATCACGGAATGCCTGGTGCTCCCAGATCTGAAAGTGAGGCACCCGAGCCACGCTGCCCAGGGTTCTCTGCCGGGCAGGCTGGAGGTCTGAGATCCAGGCGCTGGTGGGTTGGTTCCTCCCGAGGCCTCCCCCTCCTTGGCGCGTAGATGGACATCTTCTCCCCGTATCCTCACACGGGCCGTGCACACACATCCCTGGTGTCTGGGTCCAAACTTCCCCTTCTTATAAGACCAGTCAGACCGGATTAGGGTCACCCTAACTGAATCACCCTTTGAAAGGCCCCTCTCCAAATACGGTCACATTCCGAGGTGCTGGGGGTTGACTCTGGGGGGACACAATTCAGCCCATAACAGGCAGTATTTCCTTAGCTATGACCTTGATAATATACATGGTTAAGGGCTTTGATCGTCTAAGTACCATCTCTCAAGTTGAAGCTGCCCTTACTTTCCTCGTGGTCCAGTTAGCTCTATCTTCAGATAAACATGTAACATTTGCAGAAACTTTTAGATTTCTAAGCAGCGTTTTGCTGAGCCTCTATCTCTAGTATCAACACAAAATTAAACCCTGGGTCCAGAGCTTCCCAGCCGACGCCAACCTTGCAGTGTGACATAATGCGGAGGGCCTTGCCCAGCAACCCTGGGACTCCAAAGGCAAACCAGGACCCTCATCAGCAAGCATCCCTCACCCACGCACTGGGCCTCTGGCGTCTCCCGCCTCCCTCGATGGCTCCTCGTGGACCGCAGAGGAGCCCAGGCCCCGCCAGGCCAGCGCTCGGGTGGGGAGCCACCGTCGGAGGGACGTGGCGCAGGCTTCGCAGCAGCAGTCCCAGCTGCGATGCACCCTCCCCAACTCAGGGTCCCCGCTGCCTTTCAGAAAATGGAAAGTCTCCAAACGAATAGATGATAGATGACAATTTTGTGTAACATGGAAGCACGCACAGAGGTCACGTCAGGGAGACTATGAATCCTTTCCTCTATAGTCAGAAGGAGAAGGAAGGCTTTTCTGTCCCCAGTTCCGTGTGACTACGGCTACCACCCTCCCGGTCATGGCACCCTTGAAGGGGCCTCCCTCTCCCCACATGTCCCTGGAACAGAAGCTGAGGGTCTACTCGGTGAAGGCCTCCGGTCTCAGGGAGGCCCGGGGACTATTATTTTAGGCGGCTTCTATGTACTTGAGGCTCTGTACGTACTTGATGTTCTGGGAAATGGGCACTAACACCCATTCTGGAGAGAAAGACATCAAATCCAGAGAAGCCGAGTCACTGTGGGGCTGGGATTTGAACCCAGGTCTGTCTGGCTCTGAATCCCATCAGCTGTTCCTGTGTCGCCCTCAGGACACCCTAGGCTGGGCAGGTCCAGCCTTCAGCACAGTAGGAAGCTCCGGGGAGCTTTAAAAACCCTCCGCGTGGAGCCCCACCCCGAGAGACCGTTTAATGGGCCTCAGGTGAGGCCCCATCGCCGGATGGAACAGTCCCCAGGTGACCGTAATGAGCCACCCAGGGAGAAGCCCCGCCTGCCACGCGCAGCACCTGCGAAGGTCAGAGCCACAGCATACGCCCCCTGCCCCCCCCCAGCGGGTGGACTCATTCACTGAGAACTCGCATGTCCACGTGGCCCGGGCAGAAACCCCAGTCCTGACGCTGACCTGCTTGACGGATGAGACCCAAAACTGTGTCCCAGACCACATGGCCCGCAGGGCCTGCCCACCCGGGCTCTGTCCTCATCTGCAAAACGCACACCCCGAGTCGCTGCAACGTGCAGGCGCCAGGCTGAGGTTTGGAGGGGACACAGGATAACTGCCCCACGCGTCCTCCAGTCTAGCTGAGGAGACACAGCTCAGCTAAACAAAAGAAACGGGGAAAAAGGACAAATACATTTCACCATATGAAAAGAACCAAGCAAGTGCCTAACTGGGGGTGCCCCATCGGGTGTGTGGGCCCGAGCGACGGGAGGCACAGGGAGGAAGAGACAGGTGTTTGCTATCGAGAGACGGCTGATTGTGAGCCCTGCCTGATCGCACACACGTGTGCACACACACACCCAGGCTTCAGCGCAAAGTAGGTTAACCTTTCTGCAGGGGCAGAGAGAGTGCCGTTTCCTGCTGCTACAGGCGGCTCTGCAGGCACAGGGAGCGTGGTTTCTTTGCCCCAGGGGTAACCCCATAAAGCTGCTTGGAACCCCCTTTCTTCTCTCTCTCCCCCTCCCCACCCCCGATGACCTCAGTGATCCCCAGAACTTCAGCTCCCACACAACTCAAATCCGGCTGCAGCGCTCAACTGTCCCCTGAGCTGCAGACGCCCCACCTGGATGCCTGCCCACTGGACGCCCGCAGTGGGCCCCGCAAACTCCCCCTCCTCCTGGCGACAGCCCCACCCCCAAGTCCTCCTCTGCGGAACTTTCCATCCGGGCAGCTCAGGGACAGCCGACTGGCCCTCTGCTCCAAGACTGGCATGTGAGCCAGAGGTGGGCATGAGGCTCCGGCCAGAACGGGTCACTCCCGGGTTCCTGGTGAGAAGGAGCAGCGGAGTGGCTGCGCTGGGGAACAGGAGGGTGGGCGGCCGGGGAGGCAGAGCGTGGAGAAGGCGGCTCGAGCACCGGCCCTGCGGTGCCTGCACCCGCCCGAGCGCCAGGCGCCCTCCCGGCCTCCCGGTGCAGCCACTAACACTGTCCCATGTCAGCATAAGCCGGTCCGAGCTGGCTTCTGTCCTTTTGCCATCAAAGGCTCCTCGAACAAGATGAGCCCACGGCCTCCAGGCCCAACGACCAGCTCCTGGCCGGCCCCCCGCGTCACCCAGTCCGCCGCCCCGACCCGCACCCCGGCGCCTCGTCCCCCCGCGGCGCCCGCGCCCCGCTGCACCCCGCCGCCCCCCTCCATCCCCCTCCAACCCCCTCACCTGGTCCCGGACGACTTCAGCCATTTCCTCCCTGGGCCTCCCGGCTCCGCTCCGCCCAGCGCTCCGCCGTGGGATGTTTCTAGAACCAGCTCTGATCCGACAATCGACCTTCATCGACCCCCTCCTGCCGCCAGGACCGAGCTCTCGACCACAGCTCTAATCCCCGGGCTCACGTGCGCTTCTCGCTGTCCCCGCCAGCGCCCCGGCCCGGGCCACTCAACGGCGTCGTCCCCTCCGAGGGCGACTGGCCTGCGCCTCCGCCCCCCAGACCCCGAGTCAGCGGAGTCTGCGCCTCCTTCACCCTGGGTTTCCTACCTGGCTCCGCAGGCCCCGGGCGCCCGCAGGTGATGCCTGAGCGAAGGAAGGAGGGACCCACCCACCACGTGCCTCCCGGGCCCTCCCCACCCCGCACGCCCGCCACGCCCCTCCCCGCACGCCCCTCCCCGCACGCCCCTCCCCGCAGCCCCTCCCCGCACGCCCCTCCCCGCACGCCCCTCCCCGCACGCCCCTCCCCGCACGCCCCTCCCCGCACGCCCCACCTCCAGCCTCCCTCCGGGGCTGGAGATCAGCGTTATATCTTTGGGAAGCTCACCTCCTGGAAGCCAGTCCGCCCGCCTTTCTGGCTCCTTTCTTTCTCCCCCAATTAAACAAAAGCTTAAAAAACCCCAGCGGTATGGGGGGGATGACAAGGTGGAGCACCAAGGACTTGGGGGAGTGAAACTAGTCTGTCGCCTACTGTGATGGCGGATCCACGTCGTGGACGTTTGTCCAAACCCACAGGACGTCCGCCACCGAGAGTGAGCCCTCGTGCCAACCGCGGACTCCGGGGAACAGGGACAGGGACCGTGCAGGCTCATCCGTTGAGTAGACGCCCCCCGCCCCGGCGTGCTGAGGGTGTGAGGATGGGGCCGGTGGGGACAGAGAGTAAAACCTTCCTCTCCGTTTTGCTGTGAACCTAAAACTAGTCTTAAAGGCGGGGGGGGGGGGGAAAGACAATACATAACAGGAAAAACTGGCTCAGGTGCAATTCAGTTTCAGTAAAGATGAGGTGCTTCCCTCCTTTCCTGTTCCCGCCACGCCTCCACCCACCTCTGCCCACAGCCCGCTGCCTCTGCTTCCACGCTCCTCTCCCACTGAGGCTGATGGGCCCCTTGTCCCTTCACTCAGGGTCACCATGTGGGCACCTTTAGCCCCACCTTCTCCAGCAGGATCCAAACCCTGGAGAGTCAGCACTTAACCTCAGGGGGAGCAGGGCTGGGCCCTGGTGCTGGTGAGCGGGGAGGAAAAGCAGGTGGGAATGATCTGGAAGATTCCACGGCAGGACAGCGGGCAGGACAGCGGGCAGCCCCCGGCCACTGCGACTGTGCAGAGCCCGGGGAGAAATAAGCGGGCACTTGAGGCTGGGGGACAGCTGCCAGCGACCCGCGGCCAGTCGGCTGACACACAGCCCTGGGTTCTGGGCCCCTGAGGAGGGGTGGGGGGTGCTTAGGCAGGTGTTGCTTTAGGGCAGCGGGACTAGGCAGCACTGGGGATGCCTCTAGCCATCTCCCGCCGTCCCGGTGGCTGCCGGCTCCCCACGGTCCCCCGGAGACCGCGGCCCCTTGGTCCTGGGGGAGGCCTGGTTGGGACGCGGGGTGTGTATTCGGTCCGCACAGGGGCTGCGGTGAGGCCCCGGGCGCCAGGGTGCACCTGCCCCCCGCCAGGGTCCCCATGCCCGAGGGAGCCGATCTTAAACAGCAAACAAGAAACACCATGGGGGTGGGGAAGAGAGAGAGAGAGGGAAGGAGAAAGGCTCTTCCTGCCTTTCGAACAAGGGCCCACCCCCCCCACCCCCCCCACCCCCCCCACCCCCACGTCTTCGTTTTGATCCGGGTCCCGCAGTTGCCGGCCAGCTCTGGCAAAGGAGAAGCAGGTATCAGAAGACGGGGGCCCAGAGGTCCAGGAGGGAGGCGCCTGCTCCCAGAACTCAGGGCTGCGGTCGGGCCCATGCAGCACTCACGCGCAGCTTTGCTTCCTGGGCCAGGGCCTGGTCCCGGGGTGCGGTGGGGTCCCTGTGCTGCTACAGGTGGGTGGGTAGCTACATGGGCTGGAGAAGACGGCAGGCGGGGGGTGTTGGAAGGAAGGTCCTGGCGCATTTCCTAGATTTCAGAGTTATTCCAGCCCAGACGACGGCCTGGGTGTTCCTGACGGCACAGCTGACGGGCAGGAGCCTGGAACTGCCTGTCATTTCTGGGACAATGGTTTTCGAACTTTCCTGGGCTTCAGAATTCTCTGGGAATTCCCTCCTGAGAAAAATTTCTGAATCAGTAGGTCTGGAATTTTTAACGAGCAACCCAGGAACTCTCTTTAGTGGGTGTGGGTTGTCCACACCGAGGAGCTGAAGGGCCTCCCGTCTTGGAGGTTCGGCCCCGGCAGACGCCTTGTGGAGCAGAGATGAGCCAGCCCTGCAGAGCCCTGCCACCTACAGAATCCTGCCCCTAAGTTCTGGTGTCACTTGCTTCGCAGCAAAGAAGCTAGAACAGTCAGGAATGCACTGAGTAACCTTGGGAACACATGGGCAGCACCCACATCGCATCTGCTTCCACGTCTGAGAAGCAGGTGCTCCCAGTTTTCTGTAACTGCTGTTTCAGTGGACACCACACAGCATCACAGACCCCCATGGCACCCACCTTCCGCTTTAACATTTTTCTGGTGGGCACTTTCATCCTAACAAGGCCACCCATTAGCCAGCTGACCTGGGCAAGTCATTTCACCCTCGTCTCTGCTCCAAGGCAATAAGGATTTTTTTTCCTTCCCAGTTCACTGGACGTGGGTGAAGATGAGAGACAAAACCCACGGGAAAACAAGTTGCAACGTGCAACGTGCTATATAAACACGTCCGAGAGTGAGGAAGGAGTGGAAGTCGGGCCCAACTAAAACAGCAGTATTCAAAACATAAAAACAGCATTGAGAGGCAAGATGACTGCTTTCACTTTTTTCTCCATATTTTCCTGCAGCTCCCAAAGTTTCCAAACTTTTACTTAAAAGAGCCGCCCCCGTCCCTGGACGAAGGCAGGCTGGGGAGCTGCTGCAGCCTAGCTGGTCTCCCTGACTCTTGCGGGCGAGGTGGAGGCTGCCAGCAGCCAGGCAGGTGCCTCCCTCCCTCCTTGGGCTGTGGCTTCCTTCCCCGAAAAGCAAAACGGGAAAGGAGTGCCCGCTGGTTTCTTATTTAGGACACTGACTTGGCAGCCGAGAATTGGAGGGGCCTGTTTGGTCATTGTTAAAGAGTAACCTTCAATTTCAAGTTTAAAATAAACCCGGTCCTCTCCCCGGGTCCCAGCCCCCACCGGGAGCTGGTGGTGGAAAGGGGGCCCAGGCGGCCTGGCGCCCAGGCAAGGAGCTGGCGGCGGGGCCGTGCGCTGGAGGGCCCTTCTCGCTCCTCGGCCGCTTCAAGGAGCTTTTGGAATCTGAGAGTCGGGCACCAATGCAGAAACTCAAGCAAGATTTCTGGGTGGCTTGTGTTCAGGCTGTGGCTGGAGCAGCGCCTGGTGGGAGGAGACGCCAGAAGGGCCCAGAATCCACACAGTCCAACACCCAGCCTGGGCTTCGCCTCCCTCCCGCTGAGATGGGGACCAGACCCGCCCACCCTCCCACGCAGGTGTCGACTCAGCAGGTCTGGGAGAGTGACTTCCTTAGTGCTGGATGTCCTGGGACCTGTCAGGTCACTGTGCCTGGCCCCTCGTGGCTCCTCTTCCCTTGGACTTGCCTTGATTCCGTATCTTCCTGGTCTAGTCCGTTTGTCTCCCACTGTTACAACCTTCGTTCCACAGGGAAAGGAGTCTTCTGTCTTTTTCCTCACTGTGTTCTCCATGCTGAGGACAGTGCCAGGTGCACAGCAGCGGCCCAGGCTACACCTTGTTGAATAAAGGCACTGTCGGGGTAACTGGATCCTGGGAAAAAGCAAGCAAAACACCCCCAAAGCTCCATCCAGTTCAAGGCCTTATCCATGTTTTGACAGCTGCAAAAGTAAAACTGATTTTTAAACATAAACTCCTTTCATTTCCCCGTCTTCTAGTAGGGATGGTAAATCACGAAGGGGGTTTCTAACGGGAGCAAGCCGGAGGGGAAGCAGGGCCTCGGGGGAGATGGCCCTTGGTTCTCTGGGGTCACCTGTGCTTGACTGGGATTCTTTGAAGAGACAACAGAAGAGAAAACCCAAGCCCAGGTGTTTACCTGATAAACGCATGACTCTTGGACTTCCCTGGCAGTCCAGCGGTTAAGACGTCGCCTTCCACTGCAGGGGTTGCGGGTTCGATCCCTGGTTGGGGAGCTAAGATCCCACATGCCTCGTGGCCAAAAAATCCAAAACCTAAAACAGAAGCGACATTGTAACAAATTCAATAAAGACTTTAAAAATGGTCCACATCCAAAAAAATCTTAAAAAACAACAAAAAAGGAAGACCGGCCCCCCACCCCACCGCCCACCATTCTTGATGCTAAGGCTCCTCATGTAACTCGCCATCAGAGCCAAAATATAAACTCTGCCAGAAACGCCCACTCTGCATGTGCCCACGGCCTCCCTCTTCCAGGACAACTGCCTGGGCAAGCGGATGCCAGCCAGCCCGAGCGTCCTCCCCTTCTGCCCAGGGTTAGCAGCCCAGGGCGGAGGTGGGTGCCTGGGGGTGACGTGGCCTGGGAGGAAGGGCCCGCAGCTCGCTCCCCAGGGGGAGGGGGCCCCGGTTGGCTCACAAGTCCAAGCACGGGAGGTGACAGGGTAGATGAACTTCATCTCCTCTTCCTAAGTAACAGGCTTATTACTCTTCTGATAAATTCCATCCTTCACCTCCTATGTGCTCTTCCAGCATCACCCAGACCCCCAGGGGTTGCAGCAACACACGCAGACATCGGTGGGCGGAGGGGCATTTCCCTGGGGTCTGCACCCTGCGTCTTCGGCACCCTGTTCCACAGGGGCCGCCCCTTTGCCCTTCACACTGACCATGCGCAGTCCCAGTTCCCTGCCAGGAACGACCCCATCCACGGGGAAGGGGAGGGGCTGTTAAGTGTGGCTCCTGTGAGCTGCTTGTTTGTTACAACCATTCCTGAGTTATTTGGTTGTTTATTAACACCGGTCAGGACCCCTCACTGGACCTCACCAAAGCCAGTCTGTCTCCTGGGGCTGGTGTGTGTATGGGGGGCCCGGAGGCCTTAAGGGCCAGAGCAATCAACTCTTGTCCTGCTGGGCCCTGGCGCTCAGAACTGTAACAGGGTCCACTCGCCGGAGGCATTTTCTGCAATCAGCTCCCCTGAACCCAGGTTCCTCCAGGGCTGCTTTGAGATCCACTCCCAGCTTAGAGGATTCGGGACTTTGTCCTCTTGCTGCTTTACGATGGCAGATCCCCCAAACACGGGTTCTGACCTGCTGTCCCCCAGCCCTGGGGTCACCATCCTTTCCAGGCCACTCCCCTGTCCAGACCAACTCAGGACTCCCCTGAGTTACAGCAGTTCTCCACCCAGGGACAACTCAACCCCGTGTAACCAGGTTGGAGGAGGAGGGAAGACAAAGTGGATCCTGGGAGCGGCTGGCCAGAAACACAGCCCCTGGCGTCAGCGGTCGTGAGCAAGGACCGAGCTGCTGCTGCCGCGGCCCCGGGAGAGACCACCCTGGGCGAGCCAAGATGAGGGCACGAGGCAGCTTTTGAGAGATGCCACCCGGGCGAAGGCTCTCATGGCTGCCCCGGGTGCCAAGCTGGCGGCGAGCAGGCCTGAGGTTCCCCCCGATGGCCACGGACACCAATGACCCGTCCCCAGCAGGCTGCGGCCTGGGGGTGGGACAAGCTGACAGGATCACAGCAAATCAGAGGACGGGCCATGTGACCGGCAACCTGCCGTTTTTAAAATATAACATTTATTGCTTAGATGGTTTGATACAGAACAGCTTTTCTTCTCATTTTGAATTTGGAAGTACTAGACAACTGAATACAGAGAGGAGCGAGAAGTACCAAAACCAAATGTGATTCTCTGTTCCTGTGGCATAAACCAGTTTTGTACATAACACGTAGCAGCAGTTTTTAAGTTCCCTTTAGAAAAATATGAATTCTACACACTTATTATTGTTTCCTGTTTAATGCATGGGCTGAAATCACTAGGATCAACTTCCTTCTGGAGGAAAGAGAGGAACAGAGGGTGGAAAGAACGGTGAAACTTCCTGAAACCGGCGTCCGGCTGTCACGTAGCTTCCCCAGGGCTGGTGGAAAAAACAGCCCTTTGGGTTTTTTGTTTTGTTTTCACAGCCGGGAGTTTCATGTAGTGATTGAATCTCAGCATCGTGTCCATAAATCAAAGAGAAAAACAAAAGAGAGAAACTTGCACCTCAAAAAACTTTTCAGAAGATCCATATATATATATTTTTTTGTAAAAGCCCTGAGAGAAGGAGAAAGAGAATCAAACAAATGTATAGAAACAAATTAGCTGGACATGCAAACTAAGCTATGATTCACCCAGAGTTTAAACAAATCACAAATTTCACAGTTTAATATTGGGGAAGGGGACAGGACATCAAACAAATGATACATCTCTCAGCCTCACTAGTAAAATGTGGCAAGACCTCATCGACTACGAGGGTGCAGACAAGGCTAAATAAAGCTTTCAGTCGACGGCAACCACTGCGGGCGGCGGCCCCGGCTGGGCTGCGGCCTGGTGCCTGCTCCGTCTCACCCCAGCGCAGAGTTAAGTCGTGGCCGCTCCCCACAACGTTCCGAGTTTTAGTGTGGAGAGCTGCGAAGAAAAACAAAACACAAGCAACCCCAAGTAATAGCAACAACAAAAATAACAACAACAATCGTCATCAGAAATCAAGGGATGAATGAACTGGTTTTAACTAAGCACACCACGCTTGGTAGGAAGTGATACAGGGTGGGGGAATCATTGGTTCTGATTCGTGCTCACGTAGAGTGAAGAAAACCTTTTGAAACTGGTTCACACATCCCTAATACAGTTAAAAGTCATATATACCTCAACCTTTTTCCTTTCACATGCAAAGAGATCACTTTTTCATCATGTCAAGAACATATATAGCTTCCTTTGAGGCCCGGTGGTTGGCTTTTGGCTACCAGGAGTTGGTGAGGAAGTGGAGAGGAAGGGGGTCCCTGCAGTGGACGCAGGTGTAAGGACAGAGGAGCCCTGGGGGCCAGAAAGGGCGAGGGTCCCGGGAGGGGTGGCACGGGAGGCCTGAGGCACTGAGGCTGGGGCGTCCCGGGCGTCTGGCGGGAGGACAGGATGCTGAGCACAGCCCAACTACAGTAGGATCTGTTTCTTTTCACTGCTGGCAGCTACAGTAAGGGGGTCTATTGCCTGCATACGATGCTCACGCAAGAAAATCCCGCCTCTGTGCACCCAGGGGTTCAGGCGATTCAGAAACTAGACACAACATGTTTATCTTCGAGCACCAACCCCAAATCACAGGAAGGTAAACATACACCTATTTTTCCTCTTCAGTCTCGCATGTGCAGTTTTATTACCAGTAGTAGTATTTCATCGCTCCGCGAAGGACAGGGCCACAGGCGGGTGAGGCCCGGGCTGGGCTTGGCAGGAAGACCGCGAGTGACAGGTCCTGCTGCCCGGCTTTCCCGGAAGCCCAGGCGTGCACCTCACCTCCTCTCCCCTCCCCGGCTGCCCCTCGGCCCCGCGGGCGGGCGGGAGGACCACACGGCCCCTGCTGGGTTCTGCAGTCACGGAAGAAAGGCTTGTCTAAGTACAGTAGAAGAGCCACTGCCCGGAGAGCCAAGGACAGCTGCGGGCAGACGCTCACGCGGGGACCTGGGGGCGGCCCAGGTCTCCCAGGACAAATATTGCCCATTTGTTTCTGCTGACTGCAGAGACCAGCAAACTGATGAACTACAAATAATAATAATAATAATAATAATATTATTAATACATATACCGAAAGGGGGGGGAAATCAGATACATGACACCTATGCATGTTTTCCATCAGTTCAGTTGCCAGGGGAACTCTTCTCTGTCTTGAAACTTGAACAGTAATGGCATATCTAACGCTGAGAGAGTGGAAACATGTACGAGGTCGAAGCTAGAATCTTTCCTGGTTTTGGCTTGAACCAAACTGGAAACCTTCATCAACCACATCCTGCAATATATTGAGGACCAAATTACAGCTCCACCGTGTAGCAAACAGAAAAAAAAAAAAAAAAAAAAGTCTAGTTGAGAAATGAGCATCTTATCCACATTTCCTCTGGGAATTTACATGAAATTCACATCACTTTCTTCCAGTTATTGGCCATGGGTATCCAAGGGCATGTTTTTTTTTTTTTCCTTCTGTTTCCAGCTCACAGAACAAACGTTACTATCACAGAATTGCAAAAACAAGTTAACACACACCAAAACAGAAGGTAACGTTAATGCTTAAAAGAAAAGGTCCTCTCCAAATAATTCATTAAAATATTTGCTTTGTTTTTTAAGAAGTCATTTTGGGAAAACACAACACCCAAGACGACACCAAAGGGCTGGTAAGTAGTTAAGGCACTCGAGTCGCACGTGCTGCATCTCCGCATGGGTCTGTAAGGCTATGGCACTGAGCGAGGCGCCCGCCTCTCTCCCCACCCCCCCTCCCCCTCCCTCCCCCACCCCGAGAGCTGAAGGGCACTGAGGAAACCTCGGGAAATACAGACTCAGGACATTTTGCTCTGCTGGCTTTCGTCTGTGTGCTGGGGGGCAGGACGGGCTGTCATTCCAGGCCCAGGAGCGAGGCGCTGTCGGCAGTGGCCAGGAGGGGGTGGGCGGGCCTCCTGCCGGGCAGCTCCAGCAGGTCCTGCACGAGGGCCGCCGGGCTCTCCCGCTCAGGGTCATCCGGGGACGCCTGCTCCTTGGGGCTGCCCGCGGCAGCGGCCCTGGGAGCACTCCTGCCGGCCTCAGCCTGGCCGGCACCCGCCGTCCGGGCCGCCGCCCTCTCCTCCCTGCGGCTGGCGTCCTTGGGGGCCAGGCTCTCCTTCCGGCTGCGGGTGACGGCCACGTGGTTGCTGGCGAGCAGGGCCGAGTCCGCCTCGCTCTCCGACACGGGGTTGGTGCCGCTGTGGGTGGACTCGCTCTCGCTGTCCTCCTCGCCTCGTTCCTCCTTGTCGCTGTCCTTCCCATGCTGCTTGGGGTGCCGGGCTTTCTGGTGGACCCGCTGGTGGCGAACCAGGCTGTGCTTCAAGGTGAAGGTTCGCTCGCAGGTCTGGCATTTGTACGGCCTCTCTCCTGGGGGATGAAGAGAGATTCACGGCTGTCAGCGAGGCCACCGGCACCCACCTCCCTGCTCCGCACGAGAGCAGGCGAAGGCCCGAGGGGGCGGGCCCGGGCCCGGCCGGGCCTCCCTCCCGTTCACAGGAAACCTAATCTGTCTGAACTGGCAAAACGGGGAGGGAGGAGAGCGGAGGCCCACACAGCCCTGTCTCCTCGTCCTTCAGCCCAGGCTTCGCACATCTGATCCAGGAACCAGAGTCCCAGAAGCGGAACCTCCGGGACAACCAGACCGGCCTGGAAGAACCCAGCAGCGGCGTCCTTCCCAGGGTCGGGCACCATCGCCAGGGACTCTGCAGGGGGGCAGCTCCCAAGTCGAAGCTGCACATATGCTGTGCTCTGACTCAGAGCAGCTGGGGCTTCCCCTCTCGCCTGCAAACACGGACCTGAGAGCACCACCTGCCAGTACCCCAAGAATCGCCCTCTGCCGGGAGCCAAGCTCCGGTGCCCTCAAGTCCCAGCACAGGGCCGTGGGTGTGGGGGGGCGGCACGTGTGAACCTTGGCCGCTGGGAGGAGAGGGAAGCTGAAACCAAGACACACAGGAGCTTTTCTGTTTGGTGGGGGAAGAATCGCTTGTATCTTCTGGCTTCATGAGGACATCCAGGCGGCCTTTCTACCAAAACAACAGGCGCTGCCTTGGGGTTTGCAGCCTCAAGCCCAGAGGCGGTGGGCTCCAGGAGGAGCAAGGACGTGCCCAGGCAGCAGCCAGGTGACCGCCCCACTCGGCCCATCAGCCCCGCTGCTGCAGAGCCAAGAACAGACAAGGTTCTCGCTGCACGGCCGACCTAGCACCTGCTGGCTGACGACGAATCCCGGGTGCCTCCCCACACAGGCCCCGGGCCGCGAGCCCCACGGAGCCCCGCCGCACCGCCTGCTCCGCCGGCCACACCCCCAGCCCCCCCCGGGCCAAACCCACATTCTTCTAGATGCTTCTACCAGACAGGGCAGCCATCATCCCCATTCTAGAGACAGGACGACGGAGGCTCAGAGGGCTAAGAGGCCGATCAAAACGCGCTGGCAAACACCACTCGGCCGTCCACTGCACCAGCCTGTGCCCTCCGAGTGCTAAGAGCTGGACAAGCCCTTACAATTCCTAGCTCACCCGGGCTCTCTCCCTGCTCGGCAAGGGCGCCCTGCTGCCCACGGCGGCTGGAGGACGGGAACCTGGCCGGCTCGCCGCCCCCTCGCCCCCGCCCCCCCCCCAGCCTCCGCCAGCAGCCCTCCCTCGGCCCCGCCCCCTCACCTGTGTGTGACCTCATGTGCCGGGTCAGGTCCTGCAGGGACCAGAACCGCTTGCTGCACACACTGCACACCTTCTTCCTCTTGTCCGCCTTGCTGGCCACGCTCCTGGGGGAGTCTGTCTTTGGCTTCTTGTCGTCCTCACTCTTCTCCGAGGGCTTCTTCTCGGCCAGGCCCTCCCCATCCCCGTCCGAGGGGCCCTCGGCCTCCTCGCTCTGCTTCTCCGCGGGGGCTTCGGACACGGCCTCCACCTGGTCGGGGGGCTCGGCGGCCGGGGGCTCGGTGGGCCTCTGCGGCAGCTCGGGGGCCGTGGGCGGTGGCGCTTCCGGCTCCCGGGGGGCCGCGCTCCTGTCCCTGGGCTCCTCGCGGCCGTGGGCCTTGCGGTGGCGGTTGAGGGTCCCGAGGAACTTGAAACTCTTGCCGCAGACATGGCAGGTGTGGCGGGCGTGCCTGTGGTCCTGCGCCGCCGGGTCCCCGCCGCTGCCCGCGCCGGCCTCGCCCTCGGCCAGCTTGAAGCCCATCAGCTTGCTGGCGAGGTTGAGGTCCAGGCTCTTGTTGCTGACCGTGTCCTCCTCGGGGCTGTCTGCGTCCTCGTCCCACTCCTCCTCTGCGCGCTCCTCCTCGGGCTCCACGTCCTCCTCGGCGCCCCTCTCCTCCCCGGCCATTGGCGTGGCTGCCGCCGGCTCCGCCTCCTCCGCCGCAGACTCGTCCGGGACTGGGCTGGGCTCGGCTGCTCTTTCCGGAGTCGGCAGCTCCCTCTCCCGGGAGGTGAGGTCCAGCACTTCGCCGCCCGCCGATGCCTCAGTGTCCGACTGGCTGTCTGCGGAGCAAGCACGGGGCAGGCTGAGACCCGGGCCACCAGAAACGCCCCTTCCGAGGGCTCGCTCGTGACCCACCCCCAGGGGGCCTGTCTCCCAACCCCCGCCAGGACTTCTCTCACCCAAATCCCCCTCACCCCTTATGTCCCTCAAGGGCCAAGACGAATCTGGGGTTAATTTTTAAAAGGCAGAAGGAGCAGCCGCACACAGGCTGGGGTCACCAGGGTAGCTGCGCCTGCAGCTCCCGGCCTCCCTTCCCTCGCCCCCCCCCCCCCCCGCACCATGCTGAGCCAGCCCCCTCCACGGGCACACACACGGATGCTCGGGGCCCCCAGGGGCAGCCAGACAGAGCGACGGCGAGAGAGGACAGCTGGCACATTCCAGAGACTCGCAGCACGAGGGAGGTTGAGGAAGCTGAGCCGTAGAAGTTATTTTCCAGTGCAAAGAGGTTGTGTACACATGCAGCCTACACAGGCCCGCCCCCCCAAACACGGTATCTGGGAGCGCCTCACAGGAAGTGGCCCAAAGCGCGTATTCTGTGTATGTGGTACATACACATGCTCCCGCCTGATGGGTGGGTTCCAGTAGAGGTCCCAGGCAACAGGAGACGCATGCACATCTGTATGCACACCTGCAGGCCCCCCTGGCAGCTGTCAGGACCCCATGTAGGGAGTGGAAACATTTCCTGTCTCTCAAGTGGTTCCTACCTGTCCAGTCTCCACAGCAAAACCAGATGTGGTCAGGCCACCAGTTTCTATCAGCCTTCTTAAGGGCTGGCCTGGTGGTAACAGTATCAACACCAAAGAGATGACGGTATTTATCAAAAGCACCATCTCCTCTCTATTCTGACTGAACACAGTCTTAGCCAGTATTATGTGCTCTGATAGTGAAGCTAAAGCTTGCTGAACCCGACTATTAACAACAGATGCAACGGCCAATGGACTACGGTGGCATCAGGCTGATAAAATTCGTGATTTCATGGCACATATGTGACATGCACCTCCCTCATCACGCCAGGTCTCCGATCACAAGCTCACACATCTAACCTGAAGTCTCACCTGATGAGAGCAGACCACCGCCACACCGACCCAGGCCCGTGGCTCTGAGTCACAGGCTCCACGACTCGCCACCAATGCAGCCCTGGGCTGGGGGCGAAGGAGCTGCACCAGCCCTGCCACGGTTACACTGCCTGGGGCTCTCGGCTCACCTACAGCAGTCTACACGGCTCTCCCACTTTCCTTCTCTTCACTGGTTTTATTCTGACTACTTTTTGGCAACCACTATTTGAGTATCTTAAAAGGTTTCAGAAGGAAACAAGTAATTGTGGGGTGAATATAAAATTTCTGAATGAAATTCTGACAATTTAAATGATTTCTGACAATTATCCAAAAGATGAAAGGTGATGACCCCTGAGACATGCACACCAACATCAAGGCCATATTCCAGGGGAAAAACCAGCTGCTCGTTTTCTTGAATCACGCAAATGGAGAGCACCTATTAAATGGCTTTTGGTATAAACTCCACAATAAAAAAAATACAGAATGCTTGGTTTCCTATTTGTTGGTTCCGTGGGTAGTTACATTAAAAGCAAAAAAAAAAAAAAAAGACAAAAAACCCCCCACAAAACGGCGAGGGGAGGGTTGATCTCTGGTTACTCCCTATTTGTCCCAGTATACTCTAGGCTGTTTCACTTAATTATTAATTTTTTTCCACCAAAGAGCATGGATTATTTAAAATTTCAACTGTAGTAGGATATATTTAAGATGATAAACTTTGGGGGGAAAATTCACAGTGAATTCTGAAATTAAACCCAAGTAAAAATACTATGATAATACACTAAGATCAGATCGTTCTGACTCCTGGGCCCTCCCTAAGTGTGGATAACGGAGAGCTCACCCTAAAGGCAATGGGAGGCCAACTCGCTTCCTCTGAGGAGTGGAGAGGGCTTGCTGCGTTCTACCCAACGTCCACTAGGGGGCGTGTTTTAGCAGGGCAGCTGGTGCCCTTCAAGTTCCCAGCAGCACCAAGGGCTCTTCTCAGCAATTCTTGGGAACAACGCACTTAGCCCCCTCTGTCTCGTGAACACCCGCCTTACAGTGCCAGGTCCTATCTTGACCTCATCCTCCGCAGCTGCTCACCCTTCTGAGTGCAGGTGGCGGAGCTGATGACTTTTGTAAGCAATGCGGCTTTAAAAATGTGTTGATTTGGGGACTTCCCTGGCGGTCCAGTGGTTAGGACTCTGCTCTTCCACTGCAGGGGGCCTGGGTTCGATCCCTGGCTGGGGAACTAAGATCCTGCAAGCTGTGAGGTGCAGCCAAAAAAAGAAAAGAAAAGAAAAGAAAAGAAAAGAAAAGGGGAGGGAGGGGGAGGGAGGGGGAGGGAGGGGGAGGGGGAGGGGGAGGGAGGGGGAGGGGGAGGGGGAGGGAGGGGGAGGGGGAGGGGGAGGGAGGGGGAGGGGGAGGGGGAGGGGGGAGAAAAATGTGGGTTCCTGTCAGCCAGTCCCCCATTTGTGATGCTCATCTAAGAAAACTGCTAAGAGGAAGCAGACAGAATCTGAAGGCACTAGTAGATAAGAAGCCCAAAGCTCCTCCGATGAAATGCGCAGTGGCGCAACAGTTAAGTATCTACTGCTTCCTAGAAATTTCGCGTCACCCAACTGAGGTGACAATGTACTGACCTCAACGCCTACCTGGCTGGGCAGGGGCACAGCCTCCACTTTGTCTAGACCAGCACTCCCCGTGGTGCAGTCCATGCCCGTATGTGGCCTTCAGGGCCAGCAAGGGGGCCACCACTGAGGGACAGTCTTCAAGTGTCCACGTTGGGGAATTAATTCCCTGGTGGTCCAGTGGTTGGGACTCGGCGGTTTGACTGCTGTGGGCCCGGGTTCAATCCCTGGTTGGGGAAGTGAGATCCCAAAAGCCATGCGGCGAGGCCAAAAAAAAAAGTCCATGTTTACACTGATTTGAAAAGTCACATGCAGGTGCCCACAGATAGGAAGGCTCCTACAGGCGTCGTCTGAGCAAGAACCAGGAGCATCCCCTGAGGGCAAAGTGGGCCAGGGCACCTCTGCCCACAAGAAAGTGAATCACAGTTTCAGCCTAGCTTTGACCTATCAATATGTCCCTTTCAGCTAAAACTGCCCCCATCGGAGCATCTTCAGCATGCCTTTGGGGGAAAATCTAGGGCGCATTTTTGTGAGACCTTATGCGATCGAAAAAGTCAGACCTACGTTGCAAAACATGTGCTGGGATTTTAAGAAAATGCAACCTAGGCATATAAACCTAGAAATCCCTCAAGAACTGCCTTGGTCATTTCCTGCCTTTGTGTTTTTACGGTCTTTCTCCAAAGCCTCACTTTTAACCTCATGGGAAGGAGCCGGAAAGAAACCTTCACTCCATCCATCATGCTCACCTGGTTTAAAAAAATTCCCCTTGAAAGCACTGAAATCCACCGCCCTGACCCTCCTTCTCCCCATCTTACCTCTCAGCCCTCTTTCTCACCATGGATTGTGACCACACTTAAACCAAACCTTTATTTTTCTCTTTGCTGGTTTCACATTACAACTCTCACTGAACTTTCTTTTTCCAGAGGCTTTGTCCCTTAAAGGAAACCTACACAACCTCCAGGCAGGGTCAGGGCAAGGAGGGCGCTGATGGGACTTGGACAAACAAAACTCATAACTGCAATTTAAAAAGTAAATCCACCCACCATGAAGATGTGGGCTGCACCGAAGCTAAGATGTAAGTTCTGTTCAGCTTTGCGCCTGCAGGAGCCCTGGTTTTGGTGTTCCTTGATCATACAGATCAAGATGCCGAACCCAAAGTATGCATCCAGCACGTGGCTGTTACACTTTAAGACTTGTCCGCCAGCGTGGGAAACCAAGGGCTCCCGGCGGCCACCTCGACTATCAGCTGCTTTCCCTCCTTTGAGACCGTGATGGGCTGTGAGGAGATGGGCTGGGTAGACGTGATGTGGCAGCTGACACTCAAACACTGAGACGGGTCATCCCAGTGAACGTGTGCTCTGCCAGCCTCGCTGCCAGTTTCCTGGGGTTGAACAGCAGACCACCCAGCAACCTCGGGCTCGAGGGCACCCAAGTCACGGCAAGATTCCGCGGGACCTGTACGTTTCTCTTCTCCAAGATCCTGGCAAGTCACGTGGACCTGGACGCTGGAGGGGGGGTGGCAAACTGGCCTATGCTTTTATACCCACAATCGAGGGCCTGGCCGTTCAAGGGCTTGTTTCACTGGGCTCTGTGGGAGGTGTGGGGCAAGAGCACAGGGCTCTGCACCAGCTCCTCTTCCTGGAGAGGCTGCCCGTTCACGGCACCCCTCTCCCCCGTAACTGGGACAAGGACAAGGGGGCCGGGGCTGGGGTTGAAGCCCGACCCTCCAGTCCACACTCACAGACAACACAGCCCCCAACCCACCCAAGTCTGAGGGGGAGAAGCCCGGACACAGTCACAACCCTAGAAAAGCACAGTTGGGGGGAATCTCCTCGGATTCAGAAAAGGGGGAAACGTCAAGCTTTCAAGATTTGCCAGCCTGAACCCATACCTGCAATAGTTATTCAGCACTGGCCAACCAGCCCTGTGTCTGAGTAACCTGCAGCAGCCGATTTTCTGTTTTATTTGTTTTGGGGGGTGAGGGACACAAAACCCCAGCAGTTGGAGATAATGGAATATATTGAATAGAGGACACGAGTAAATACAGAAGCTGTAAGGAAAAAAAAGGTGGCAGGAGACGCACGGGGCAGCTGTTAATTGCTCTATAGGGGCCGGAGGAAGGAAGCACATATCAGCACATGAGAAGAATACCCGGATTCGGGTCAAGCAGAGATGTGATTAAAGAAAGGACATGCAGAGTGCTTTTTCAAACAAGACAAAGTTTTTTTTACTGGGAAAAGAGTTATTTAAAAGAAAAACACCCCACCCAGCCCGGCCCCTCCCTGTTGAGGGTGGAGCATCACTAGTTCCTGCAACACCCTGACATCCGAGTGGGCCCATCCCTGCTCTGAAGGATGCGGCAGACGCTGGGGTTTGAGAAAACAACACCCGAGTAGTTTCACATCCCTTTTAGATGTGTTCCTATGCAGAGCTGGACTGTGCACCCTCCTGCACAGCCCAGCTCCACAGGGCAAAGGGCAGGAACAGGCATCTGGGGTGGGGGGGTGGGGAACAGATCTTCTCTAGCAGCTCAGAGAAGCAGCCTGGGGGCGCTTCCGTGGCCCCCATACCCGTCCTGCTGCTGGGATGCCAGCAGGATGCCTCAGGGTCCTGCAGAGAAGGGGAGGCCGCCAGGCGCAGCGCGGAGGCCCGGGCGCGGCTAACGGGCTCCTGCGGCGCCCTCCTCTCCATCACTTGGAGGCACTACCTGTGCTATCATGGGCTCCAACATCACTCTCTTTTGACTGGGGGATAAGCCCGTTTCTTCTCAGGGAACAGGCGGTAACTCCGTGTTTGCGCAACTGGTGGCGTTCACAGTTAGATTTGGTGGAAAAGAAGGCACCGCATTTTTGACAGGGGAAGGGTTTCTGACCTGAAGCGGGAAAAAAAATACATGTTTATCTGGCTTTCTACTGCAACAAAAAAGAAAAATCGCTTTCCATTCATTCTCCTGGGATCGCTGGCATTTGTCCAACCTCCCCCCACCACGAACCCCTTTCTTTTAAGAAAATAAACAAAATACATTTAAAAAAAAACAAAACACTGAGAACAGCAGCAACTCAAATGATCACCTTCCCTTATCCTGAGTGGGATGAAAGATTTGTCTTCAAAATACTAAAAGTTAACAATGAAACCAAGATACATATCTGAAGTAAAACAGTATTACAGTTACAAATCTTACATAATAACTACAACAACAAAGGTGAGTGAAGGGATCTGAGCACAGCAGGAGAACGCCGATGTCCATCACAGAGAGAAGATGCCTGCGACAGTCTCCAGCCTGGCAAGTACCGTGCACGTGGGGAACCGAAGGGGATGGAGGGCAACGCCCGGGCCTCCTGGAGGGATCCTGAACCCTCTGGATGTCTCTGGGGTCCGGCCCTCCCTCCTGGACTGCAAGTGCTGAGTTCTGACTTCCCGGGATGCCTCCTGTCTGACCTCTGCCCAAGGTCACTGTGGTCCTAGCTGGCAAGACAGGAGAGGTCAGCTTGGCGCACGAAGGTTCTCTGTCCCCCTTGCTCTAAGCTCTTGCTGGTGGTGCGAGTCTAATCAAAGCCGTGTGCTCCACTCAGCAGCCCGCGTGTGACGCTGAGTCACTGAGCGGCCCCTAACCCCACCAGCCCCACAAGTGGGCCAGCTGCCTGTCCCTCCACGGCCTTTATCTGCTCTGACTGGCCTCCTCTCCCCTTCTTCCATTTCGATTCCTTTTGCAGGCTCCTCAGCACCCGGTCCGGTGTCTGCATGGGCGGACGAGGGGGCGAAGCCAGGGCAGACCACAAGGACAAAGAGAAGGCAAGAGGAGGGACCAGGGGAGGGAGTGGGCGGGCACCAGGATGGAGAAGGCGTGGTTATCGGCTACTGCATCACTGGAGTCTTCTATTTTCCCCCTCCGAGTGCCACATTCTAAGGTCCCGGTTTCTGATTTTACAGGGAAAAGGTTTCGTGCACCAACAAACAGGACTCATAGAGCTGCAGCCAGCACGGCTGTCTCATAACCCCAGGGCTGCCACGATCACACACACACCTCAGGACATGACAGGCAAGTCAATCAGCGCGGTTCCCTGGAAACACTAAGGGGGGGTGGGGCTGGGCTTCAGCCTTCCATTCAGGTTTAGACGAGCATTAACGGACCCCAGAACCAGCGCAGGCACACAAGTCCAGGCACCCAGGGAATGAGCAGCGTGGGCCTGGAGCCCAGAGTTCTCAGGACAAGAAGGACTGGCACTGCCAGCCGCACAACTCTGGGGCGCCATTCGCACAGAGCACACCACGGGTGACCCCGAATCCCCACACTCCAAGTATGAGCATCAGCAGTAACCAAAGAAAGGGGACATCCACTTCCACCTGAGCCATGGTTCCAGATCACTGGCAGAGGTTTTTAAGAACACAGATGCCTAGAACCATCAAACACCACGGAATTAGAAGCCTGGGAAGGTGGAATCAGACATGCAGAAACCGGGCCCGTGCACCTCTAAGGAGCTCCACTTGGGCCCGAGAGGATGAAGTGGAGAACCCGACTGCTTCACAAAGCTTGCAGGTGTTTTGTGCTAAATTTATAAAAATGCTCACATTAAAAAAAAAAAAATCACATTTTGCGTGAAGACTAGTTGTAAAGTATTTTAATGTTTTTTTTTTGTGCACCCTTCTCGCTTTTCACTACAAGTTGAACATAATGTTTAATAATTATTCAGGCTGTGTTAAGTAAGAAGAAACTACTTTTCCTTTAACATTTTATTGTCAAAAGGCAACATCACAGCTTCCCTGAGTCAGGCCAGTTTGAAAAACAAGAGAACCAGGCTCGAGAAGAAAACAAGTCAGAAGCTGTGACTATGACCTGTGATCTGGTTCTTGATTTCAAATAAAGCAGTTAGTTTCTTGCTTGTTCCCCTTACATGATTTACTCTGTAATTTTCACACTGGTAAATGCTTCACTTTTACAGCTGGTTTGAATAGCCAGGCTGATGTCCCATGATGATGAGGAGTCATGCTAAGGTTAAATGTAGAAAACGATTCAATGACCTGAAAGTAATGTATCCAGTTAGGAAGATCCCCGAAGCGACAACTAACAGCAGTCTTTAAAAGTTCCCATTTCACTGCATCAGTCGCACATTTTACATAGCAGTGTGCCCTCCAGACCGCATGGACAGGGGAAAACAAGAGCGCTTTGACTATTTTATGATCATACAGGTTTCAGAAAAACCTTGCTGGCTCGTAATCTATGTGGAAAGTATCCAGTGATTTTATTCATCTGGTCGCAGCCACAGAAGACTGTCCCGCAGCGGTGTTTCTAAGCGCACCTGTGAGCACGAGGAACCACCCCTGCACCGAAGGCCCATGATGTCCCTCCACCACACCCCGCGGTGCCAGCCCGCAGCGTTCACTCCCCCAGGACAGTCAAGAAACGAAGAAAGAAACTCTTCAGGAGACGCCGCCGTCTGCAGGCACCGGGCAGGAAGGAATAAGGGCCGAACGACCAGAGCAAGTCTAACGGCCGCACACCCTCAGACGCCTCTCAGTACCCACCCCGCCCCCGCCCGGGGCACAGGCCTCCCTCTGTCTGTCTGTCTGTCTGTCTTTCAGGATTTGGCAGACGCAGGGCCGGCCAGGTAAACGCCTTCAGAGCTGCCCCTTAAGAAAGCTGGAAGCAGCCAAACACGGCTGGTGTCAGAAACGCTTCCACACTGAGGTGCGTACATCTCACGGGTCTCAGCTCCGCCGCTGGTTGCCTGTGAACAGTGGGTGGGAGAGGTGGGTGGGGAGGGCCCCAGGCTGGCAAAAAAGGGCAGCAAAGCCAACCATGAGAGAGTGAGCAAGGCAGGGGGCCAGGGATGTCAGAGCGGGAGGGCACCTCAGCATCACAGGTGCCGACCCGTCCATTCCACGAGGAGGAAGATGAGGAAGGGGCTGAAATGGACCGTTTTCTGTCACTCTCGCCTCTACCTGTGGCCTCAAAAAACACACGGGACGCTCACGAGGGGGAAAGGCAGGAAGAGTGAGCCATCCTCTCCTAAACAGGCAGCACTCTTCAGGCTGAGAAGGGGAGGAGCCAGGACGGTCCTCCTCAACGGGATGCCGGGGGCTAGCAGAGGAGGGGACGGAGGAAACTCAGCTGTGTGTGGAGATCACGCCAGGATCTCATGCAGTACGCCAGCAGACGCCAGCTTCCTCCTAAGACGCGATTCCTAGAACCTGAGCCACGCAGAGAAAGGGCTGAAACCACGTGCCCCTTGCCTGAGCAACAGTGAACCCCCGGCTGGACACTTAACACCTGGGCTACTTAATGCTGCCCATTTAGGGGGCGGGGTGCACTGGAAACATGTCTGTGAGACGATGTATAGATGCTAGAATTCTTTGCATTCGCTGAGAGGTTGGGAAGGCCAACTCTCAAGATGCACAGTTTGCTTCAATCCAGTTTAAAACTGGACACCACACAAAAGCTTCTGTCTGGAATGCAGCTAGTGTTTAACACTACCACCCCGGCCCCCCTAGCCTCTTCCCTGTGTAACGAGGTTTTACAGGGTCATTTCAGAGTCCATGTTTAGTTTCTGTTACATGTGAGCCTCAGTCTAATTTCAGCATTACGGAGGGAGCACCTCATAGGAAGCCAAGAGCCGGGCACTTGGAGATCCCACAGCAGAGCCATCTACCAGGAAAAGCTCAGTATGCAGGAAGGGTGGGCAGGTCACATGATTTCTCAGGCTCCGTCCAGCTCCAGCACTGTACCAGACGTAGCCGAGGGCGTTATAAAATTACTAAATGGAGCTAATGCTGAGATTGTGCTGGAAGCTGAGGCTATGAAAGAGCAAAGGAAGTTAACTGAGCCCCACGGGCGCCAGCGTTCGACCAGGTCTAAGCGTGTGGTTAGCACCGTCCCACGGTCACAAAGTCTCTGGTCAACAGCTCGTGGTCCACAGCCGTGTTCCACCTTGTCTCAAAACACTTCCCAATCTTCTGCGTTGGCACGTGTCAGGATACGGGGGGCAGAAGAGGCCCGCCCCCTCCATCCTCAGACGGAACCTTGACCCTGGCTCCCACCCCCAGCGCTACTGCGCGTCCCCCGAATGCCCGCAGGCAAATTACTCAAGCCCGCCTAAACCTCAACTGCGTCGTGGCAAGATGGGGACGACGTGGCCCTCGTGGCCCGGTGACCAATACTAGCTCTGGAAGGGTTCTCTACCCGCCCGAATGCGCCCCTCAAGAGAAAAAGCCTGCGACCCCCCGGCAAGGACACAGGATGTGAGGGACGGGGCGGCAGCAGACGCGGCCGTCAGGGGACAGTGACTGTGGGGGGAGAAGCGGCAGAACATGTTCACACCTACACCTGCCCCCCGCCCCCCGCCCCGTCTCAGACTAACTCCCATCTCCTGTGCTCCGTTCCGAGGCCACCAAACTTTAAACCAACGAGGACGCTTCGGCGTTCAAAAGGAGCTTCTATCAGGCACCTGCAAAGACGCGGCACGGCCCTTGAGAGGAAGTACGGGTGGCTCAGTCCTCTCAGAGACTGCTGGCTGCAGGGAAGAGAACAGAGCGCGGAGAACCAGTGGTACCCGCCAAGCACAGGGCTCCCGGCTGGAGCAGCGGTGGGGAGGCGGTGCCGGCATCACACCCAGACCATCTGCTTGCTCAAAAGCAGTAACGGGAACACTCACTTCTCCAGAGACTGTGCAGGAGACAGACACGTGCCACCCAAAAAGGGCGGCAAGAGGGACTGCTGTGCGGGGCACCTTCTCTCTAAGAAGCATCTTCTTTCTGAACTGCTTTCTTCCTTAGAACTGTTCCCTTACTTTGTCAGGCTTAAATGATTTCAAACGGAGAGAAAATGACAGCCTGAAAATGCAGCACAGACTCTACGATTCTGGTTCTCTAGGTTCTCTGGCTCTCTAGGAATTCTGGTTCCTGTTAAATGAGTCCTCCGTGGACGGACACTCCTAACTGATGCCTGGGTTTGAGGCCCCACCACGCCAGAAAGAGATGCCGTGCCCACGTGGCAGCCAGCCTCAGACAGACCCTGCAGTGCACCACCCCTCCCCTCCCCTGCCCTGCCCGTCTCCTCTGCACTCGCGTTGCCCAGGACAGCTCTGCCATCCCCTCCCGATGTCCCAACTTTTTAGGAGAAACAGCCTTCCACGGAGGATCCACCCTGCGTGAAGCCTTTCCACCTGGATACAGAGCGTGGCTCCCACCCAGCCCCCGCCACCTTCCCCTCTCCACACCGTCATGAGCCTCTGCGCTACCTGGGGTTGCCAGTTAGCAACTAAAAATACAGGACGGGGCTTCCCTGGTGGTGCAGTGGTTGGGAGTCTGCCTGCCGATGCAGGAGACGCGGGTTTGTGCCCTGGTCCAGGAAGATCCCACATGCCGCGGAGCGGCTGGGCCCGTGAGCCATGGCCACTGAGCCTGCGCATCTGGAGCCTGTGCTCCGCAACGGGAGAGGCCACAACAGTGAGAGGCCCGCGTACCGCAATAAATAAATAAGTAAATAAATAAAAATACAGGACACCCAGTTAAATCTGAATTTCAGATACACAACAAATAAGTTTTTAGTATATCCCAAACAGTGCACGGAAGATATTCATACTAAAAATTATTTGTTGCTTATTTGAAATTCAAAATTTAACTGGCATCCTGTATTTTATCGGGCAAGCCTGTACCATACAATTCTTTATTCTGTTTTAGGTCCTATCAATTAACATTTGGGTGGTGATCTCCAAAAGGTTAAGGATCTCACCCAATCTGTCCTTAGTTCAAAGATGTAAATTTTGAATATGCAGCTTGAATATTCAGTAACTCATAATTAAGATGACCTTAAGTTGTAGGGTCAACTGACTACTAAGTCCCTGGTATATAAAATTATTTAAAGTGTATTTCTTATCTCAAACTTCTCTTTAAAAGTCAATGCACGAAAACATTTGAAAAATACTTTGGGGATATCTTTTTGGCAACTTAAGTCTGTTACTTAGAATAATTATATTTGCGTGTTTCTCTCTGCAACAGCCAACGACTTTAGTATAGATACAAAATTCTTTAAATTCTAAAGCTGCTCTGTCACTGACGCTCACGATGGACAGGGGAAGAGGTAATCGCCTTAGTGAACTGGAAGGTAACTGCAGAATTTGCACTATTTCCCTTTATGAATACACAGCAGTCAAAAGAACTTCACAGAATGTCTGCAATTTTAAAAGCTGCCCTGAATGCAAATTCTTCTGCCAAAGTCCCGGTTCCCCTAGCTGCCTCCTGTGCATAACCAAGTAGATGATAATGCCTCAACCAAGCAGATAATGCCTCGACCACGTGAGGGATGCGATGGCCCAAGACCATCTCACCTAAAAACACCCTGCCTGACCCTTCCCTTCACCAGCAGCCCTCGGAGGCCCAGCCAACGGAAACAGGCCATTCTGGTTATATGAGCACACAGGGAAAACCTCTTGGCCCCAGCAGGCAAGCCCCTGCTTCTGAGACGGAGGAGGAAGAGAAGCTAGGAATGGGGAGGCGGGAAGAGGGCCCCTCCTTCGACCCCGCCCGTGGCTGCCCCTCAGCCCGGCGGCTGGGCCACAGCCTGCCCGGCCCTCTTACCCGTGTGCGTGAGCATGTGCCTCTGCAGGGAGCTGGCCCAGGGGAAGACCCGGGGGCAGTGGGGGCAGTTGATCTTCTGCAGGCAGCTGGCATAGGAGTTGCGCTTTGCCCTCGGCAGCTTGTCCTCCGGGGGGCTGCCCTGCTCCTCATCGCTGGGCCCGCTGTGGTCTGCGGCCACCTCGTCCTGAGCGTCGTCCTCTGCGCTCTGCAGGAACGGACTGAACTTGTTGGTGTCCGTCGTAGCCAGCATCTTCTCGATGCTGGCGAACTCCCCGCTGGAGTCCAGGTCCACTCCGCCGCTGGCGCGCGGCCGGCTCCTCGTCCCCCTTTTCCGGCCCCTCTTCTTTGACACGCCAGCTGGTCCCTGCTCAGGGGGCGAGGCTGCCTCTGGGCTGGGGGCAGCAGGGGGGGAGTCACTGGATCTCTTCCTGCTGGCGACATCGGTGGTGGCTTTGGAGACGGCGCCCCCTACAACGTCTGCAGCTGCAGCGTTACTGCCAGTGCTCGTGGGCCCCGGGTCAGCCACCTTGGTTTTCAGCAAGGTGGGGGCCGAGGACACGGATGAAATGATCTGGGCGATGGAGGCCAGCGGGGGCAGCTCTTCTGTCACGGGGGGCTTTGGCAAAAGCAGGGGGGGCTTGGGGCGCAGCGGCCGCAGCAAGGCTGGGCTGCTTATGAGGGTGGAGTTGCCCAAGAGTGGGGAGCTGTTGACCAGGGCTGAGGAATAGATGGGCACAGCGAGTTGAACGGAGCCCTGCAGGGGTGGAGCCGGGGCTTCCGGAGTGCTGGCGGCAGAGGCCGCCGCTACGGGGGCCACGGGCTTTTCCAGGACCCCGCTGGGGCCCAGGGTCACCGGCAGGCTGGGGCAGGCTGGTGGACAGGGAGAGGCCTGCTCGTTGCTCGCGGGTTCCTGCTCAGGCTTCTTGGCTTCCCCGGGAGCGGCCGCGTCCTCGTCTCCTCTCCTGAAGCTCTTGGGGATGGACAGGTCGATGGGCTCCATGGAGCAGTCGTACGGGACCGAGGCGGAAGGGTTCAGGAAGGAGGCCGAGTTCTCCTGCTTCACTTGGACCAGGGCCAGGCCCTTCTGGGAGAAGTCCAGGGGCTCGTTGAAGTCCCCCGCGAAGTTGCTGGCGGGCTCCACTTTGACCGCGACGTGCGGGGGCAGCGGCTGGGCGGGGGCCCCGTGACGGAAGCCGTTCTGGGGCTCCAGGAAGGCGGCCAGGGGCTTGCGCTCGCCCAGGGCGGCGCCGCCCTCCTCCACCCTGCCCGGGGCCTCGGTGGGCGCGTCGGCGGGGCCCAGGCCGTCGGCCGCCAGGACGTAGCTCTCGATGTCGCGCTCGGGCACGTGCAGGTGCTGCTTGAGGACGTGGTGGATGCAGTTGCGCTTGGCCGAGAAGGCGGCGCTGCACTCCTTGCACTCGAAGGGCTTGCGGGCCTTGGGGCAGCCGCCCAGGCCGCGGCCGCAGTGCGTGCGCATGTGGATGCGGAGGGCGCGGTAGTGCTTGAGGTCCTCGCCGCACAGCCGGCACACCGTGTCTGGGGAGCAGAAGGCGTCCACCATCTCGGCCGCGCTGCTGGTCACGTACTCGATGTTCTTCTCGATGTCCTTGCGTGTGGCCTTGAGGTGCTTCTTGCGCAGGTGCCGCTCGCAGTTGGCCTTGACCGTGAAGGGGTAATGGCAGATCTTGCAGATGTAGGGCCGCTCGCCGCTATGCGTGCGCAGGTGGCGGATGAGCGCGGCCTTGTCGGCGGCGATGTAGTCGCAGATGTTGCACTGATAGGGTGAGATGCCCAGGTGCGAGCGCACGTGCGCGCGCAGCACCCCCGAGAAGGCGAACACCTGGTTGCAGAAGCGGCAGGGGTACAGCACCTTGCGCATGGCCGGCGTCTTCTTGCCGCCGGGGGCCGTCATGATGGCCTTGAGGTCCCCCTCCGTGATCTCCTGCTTGACCTTGGCCTCCACGCTCAGGGGCAGGAGGGCCTCGAGGATGCTGTCCTGCTCCAGCCGCGTCTTCATCTCGGCCTGGCCCGGCAGCTCGAGGCGCGGCTGCTGCAGGAAGAGCTGTGCGGCTGTGTTTGGCTGCGCCCCCGACTGGGACTGCGGCAGGTGGGCGTCGGAGGCCGCCTCCACGGAGCCCCTGAGGAGCTTCAGCGGCGGCGGGGGCAGGCTGGGGCTGATGCAGCCCGGGGAGGCCTGCTGCGCGTTGACGAGGGGTGGAGGCGTGGAGGTGGCCACCACCGTCCGCGGTGTGACGAGGGGCTTTGGCTTCAAAGGGGGCATGTGTTTGAAAATGGCCTGTAGAGGGGCAGCGGGGGCCTTGGACAGAGGCGGAAGACTGATCTGAGGGGGGGCCGAGGCTGCCATCTTCAGGATCTGCTGGATGTCCGCCAGCTCGATGGCCGACTCCCCAGAGATGGGCTTGACCACAATACTGCTGTCAGGCTGGATGATGAAGCCCTTCTGGAAGGGCTGCAGGGACAAATGCTTCATGCTCTCCTTGGTGGCCGGGAGGACGGTAAGAGACCCGCCCAGGGAAGCAGCTTCGAAAGGAGACAGACTCAGCAAGTTGGTGCAGCCAGGGTCCTGAGGTAGCTGACACTTGAGTGCCTGGAGCTGTATTGCTTGGTTGTCATCCGGCAGTGGCTCCTCGGCCAGTGCAGGCCTGGCGTCTTCGATGTGCTGCAGGCCCAGCATGGCCAGGAAGACCTTCTGGTCGGGGGCGTCGCCAGGCAGGGCCCTGGCCTGCAGCTGTTCCCGTCCCTGGTCGGCAGTTACATGGGTCTGCTTGTGCAGGGTGAGCGAGGAGAGCATGGGGAAGGCCTTGTCACACGTGTCGCAGACGAAGCGGTGCTGCTCACTGATGCACCTGCGCAGGTTTGTTTCACACCAGGCCTGCATGGAAGCCGGGCGGGCGAAAGCAGGGGAACAGAGAGGAGCATTTAGAAATGATCACCAAGCGGCACAGCTGCCCCGGCACCCGGCCCTTCTCCACGGCACATAGGGTGCCCACCTTCCCCTGCTCGCCAACTCCCGGGCTGAGTAAGGAAACCAGCTAAGCATCTTACGAATTCTATCTGCTCGATGAATGACGCCAATCCCCAGGATGTCTCGGCAGAGCAGCCCTGAAGTACGGTTAAGTAATAACGCCACAGAGGTAGCATTAATCCTCTCTTTAAAAATGGGGGCCTTGCAAGCCTAACTGATGGCAACTACCACCATCAGTGAAGAACTGGCTTCCGCTGTGACTGCAGGGGAGGAGGCTGCCTGGGAAGGGGCACCATGGGGGAGGGGGCTACATGAGCGTACACACGTGGGTGCGTACACACATGGACATGTGCATATGCATGTGCACACATGGACGTGTGCACATGGTCATGTACACGTGGAATAAGTCACTGAGCCTGGGGCTTCTGTGATGGAAGAATTTCACTGTTGATATCTTCTACCTCAATTTTTTTTAAATTTGGAAAAACAATGGGTTCCAAAGTAGTTTTAGCAGGTGTTTTATAAGCAGAGCACAAATACAGCTCAGGCTAACACTGACCCAAAATATTTGAATAGAAGCTACAACACTAGAAATACTTAGCTGTGATGTCGATATTAAAGAAATATTTTAAAAATACAAATTCAATTCACCTAGGGCTGTGTGGGGTAGTGAACAATTCACAACTTTAAACCCAAATGCCCCCAAATGGGCAAAGTACCGATGAGCTACACTCATACGCCAGTTCACATGAAATTCAGCACACAAAATAAAAGGCCGCCAACCCTCGTCAACTCAACAACTCAATGAAATGGGAAGGGCCAAGCTGAATGTCAAGAGAAAGGTACTATTAAACAGAAAAAAACCAAGTGACAGCATTTTAAGGAAAGGAAGCCTCAGGTGAGGAAATTCAGTCCAGCTGTGTGGACCATGGAGGTGGCTGCCAGTCATGGGCCAGTCGGAATACCTGAGAAATGCGAGGAAACTTCCTACAGGAGAAGTCGGTGAAGCCTAAGTCGTGGAAGCCGGCAGGGATGGAGGGGTTGTTCTGGATGAAGGGCCTTCCCACTGCGTCCCTGGGAAGCTGCTTGTGGACCAGTGCGTTGTGGCGCAGCAGTCCTCGGTGTGTGCGGAAGGTGACGCAGCAAATGTCACATCTGCGGGAAGAAGACACAGGACGTAAGGAGGCGGCCATGCCGGGGCGTCCACCTGTCCGTTAGCCGTATTGTGTTTTCTGTTGCTTCATTTCAATGGAGCAAAGTAAAAAGTATGTGACATCAAGAAGCCAGCCACCTCATGGTGAGCAAGAAAAGACTCTCCCTAAAAAAAAAATTTATGTCCTACCAGCCTCTGGATACCCAGTCTTTGCAGGCGGCACAAGTGTGAACAGAGCAGAGAGGTGGGAACCTGAGGCTACTTGCTCTTACCTGCGTTCCACGATGTGGAGGGAACACTTCCCTCCCCCAGCTCCATGGATTCTGATTATCAAAACGTTTAGAAGCCAAAAAGCACAGATTTCCACAGCAGCTGGAGCAGTCACGTCAGCATCCCTGATATGTGACTGGGATAAAATGATAATCAAATCCTCCAACTGAATTGGTAGCTCGTGACAGCGATTATGTATTCAATTCTGCTATTACTACCATCTATCTAAGAAATAACCAGAGCTCCCGAATGCTGAGCCCACGCTAAGTGCGAGGGCACCCCACAGGGGTAGCGCACGACCCGGCAGGTGGGTGGGCATTCTCGTCTTCATCTTCCAGAGGAAAATACCGAGGCTCGAAAATGTTCAGCAACGTGTGGAGGTCACACAGCCAGGAAGAAGCAAAGACAAAATGTGAGCTCTGTTCATACTCCCACCCTCACCTACCATGAAGCCATCTCCCTATCCTAGAAAGACTCTTACAAATGCGGTCCACGGAAAGATGAAAGACTATCACGCCTCACTTCAGAGATGACTGCATACACCTGACCCGTCCTGGGCCACATGGACGTGTAACAAACACCACTTTCTAACAGTGGCTCCGTTTTCTCCATGTTTCACACCAGTGCCGCCTTCTAGGTCTTCACTGAGAGCCATCTTAAAAACCAACCATCAGGGGCTTCCCTGGTGGTACAGTGGTTGAGAGTCCGCCTGCCGATGCAGGGGACACGGGTTTGTGCCCCGGTCCGGGAAGATCCCACATGCCGCGGAGCGGCTGGGCCCGTGAGCCATGGCCGCTGGGCCTGCGCGTCCGGAGCCTGTGCTCCTCAACGGGAGAGGCCACAACAGTGAGAGGCCTACGTACCGCAAAAAAACAAAACAAAACAAAAAAACCAACAATCATTAGGACATCACCCACATCCTTTAGACCTGCACTGAATACAGCGGCCATGAAAGCCCTATTTAAATGAATTAAAATGTCCTTAGTCACAGGAGCCCCGTCTCACGGGCTCAGCCGCGTCAGGCAGTGCAGGCCTGGCGCATTCTCAGGATCGCAGGAAATCCCACTGGACAGCGCCTCTTTCCAACTACTTTACACATACAAACACATCTGCCCCTCACAAAAGCTCTACGGCAGGTTTATCCCTGTCTCACAGAGAAGGAATCTGGGGCACAGAGGGGTACAGCAACCTGACTGAGCTTACACTGCACACACCTTAATGGAAACTTTTTTTGCTTTGAAATTCTTCTCTAGAAATCAAAGAGATAACGGCATCACCCATGAAGCAGCTGGGCTTCACGTGTAGCGCTGAAAGACCAGTGCCAAGTATGTGCAGCCCCGCTCCCTGTGCCGGGCCGTGGCTGGCATAGCGGCGTGCTCCTGTGTCCCCACCTCCTCGACACCCCGCCTCCCCCTGCTGACGCGCCCGCATCTCGCCGCCACCGAGATTCCTGTCATCATTCAATTAAATTTAGCATGCTGGGTTCCCACAAGCCACTCAAAACACAAACCCCTTTTGAGGGACTTCTGGTTAAGCTCACAGACTGTGATAAAGGCTCTGGGCAGGGATGGCCGCAGAGAACCCAGACGCCTATAGGTTTGGAAAGTTCTCACGCCGTGGGCCTGCACAGCGCACCTTCCGTCTCTCCCCGGCCCTGCTTCCCGCAATCCCTTGCACTGTTCAGATTTTCTCTCCCTGCACCTCTTCCTCTTCCCCTCTGTCCTGTCTGGGCCACAAGCAGGTGAAGTTCGGGGAACTGTCTGGAAGCTGGTCTGTGCCTTCCCTGAAAGGTGAGGCTGAGAGGAGGTTAAGAAAGAAAGGACAAGTGCAAAGGCAGCAGGGAGCTGCCACCCAGTGGGCCCTCAGGCATTTCCCACCTGACGTCCATGATGACTCACTCTTCTCGAGTTAACAACTAGCACTGACGACATATATTTTGTGCAGAATATTTGCAAAGTGTTTATAATTAATTTTTACCAGCATTGGGACATTGCAACAAATACTTAAGCTCAATTCATCCTAGCAACCCAGCCAGTGTGTGATCACCCCATCACAATGGAAGCGCAGGCCTGGTTCTCGCTCGCCCTCAGAAGACAGCAGGGCTCACTCCGCCTGGCAGAGAAAGGGTCGTTCATCAAAGGTGGGTAAAGGGGTGGGGTGGGGGGGCCCCCTCATTAAAAAAAAAAATCACGCACATTTAATATTTTACTCAACCTAAAACATATTCAGTTGATCCTCATTATCTGCGGAGTCTGTGTTTGTGAAGTTGCCTACTTGCCAAAATTTATTTGTAAACCCAAGTCAATACTCGCGGTGTGTTCTTGGACAGGCAACGCAACAGAGAACAGAGCGGGAAGAATCCGAGTTGCCTGACGCACGCGTTCCCTGCTGGGGCTGGACAAGGAGACGCTCTGCCCTCTCGCTTCAGCTCCTACGGTAAACAAGTGTCCTTTTCGCTGTCTCTCTAGTGCTGCCACATTTCTAGCATTTTAGTGCTTCTTCTTGATGAGTCTGCTATTTAAAATGGTCCCCAAGGGCTTCCCTGGTGGTGCAGTGGTTAAGAATCCGTCTGCCAATGCAGGGGACACGGGTTCGATCCCTGGGTCGGGAAGATCCCACATGCGGCGGAGCATCTAAGCCCGTGCACCACAACTACTGAGCCTGCGCTCTAGAGCCCGTGAGCCACAACTACTGAAGCCTGCGCGCCTAGAGCCCATGCTCCGCAACGAGGGAGCCACCGCAGTGAGAAGCCTGCGCGCACCGCAACGAAGAGTAGCCCCCACTCCCCGCCACTAGAGAAAAGCCCACGCAGCAACGAAGACCCAACGCAGCCAAAAATAAATAAATAAAATAAATAAATTTTAAAAATAAAATAAAATGGTCCCCAAGCGTAATGCTGAAGTGCCACCCAGTGTCGCCAAGAGCAAGAAGGCTGTGACGTGCTTTGCGGAGAAAATACGCGTGTTAGGTGAGCTCCGTTCAGGCGTGAGCTAGAGTGCTGTCGGCTGTGAGTTCAATGTTGATGAGTCAACAGTATATACTACACAGAGTGCCTTTAAACAGAAACACACTTAATAAAACAAGGTTATGTATCAATTAGTTCATGAAAATGTGACCAGAGGCTTGCAGGAAACTAACCCTGTGTTTCCTCTAGGAACAATGGTCCAGCGCCCACTGACTCTCTGTCTGTGGGGACTTCACGGAACGTACCTACTGTGTAACAAGACTCCACTGCACATTCAACTCGCCCGTCCTTTCTGGGGGCCAAGGACTTAGGTTTGAGTCTAGCTCCACTGAGTGAAGATCCATGTCGTCATCACTGTGTGACTCACACTCATAACACAGCATCTTTGATTTCAGATTTTAGATGCTTTCAGGTAGAGCAAGAACTTAGATTTTTGCAAACCAAACTAAAGCAGCATCCTAGGTTCTTATGATTGTTTCTTCAACTGTTCACAGCTGTCTTGCCCACCTTAAATTTGACAGCAAAACAAACAAACAAACAACAGCAACAACAAAAACACATCCAATCTGGGTTATGTGCAAGTATGCCCAACTTAGTTTTCACAGACTATTCTTTAAAAAAAAAAACAACCAATATTTCGCTGGCTTACAGAAAATTTAATTAAATTACAGCAAATAATTACAAGTATTACTGACATAAACAGGTTGGGGAGAAATAATACTGACCCTCGGCAGCCTGCATGTCAACTGCAGAAGGTGAGCAGGTGGGCCTGAGCAGTGGGCTGCACGCTTCTTGAGCTTTTAACCTTGAGCTTCTAACTTTAGAGTTAAAACGTTTTTGAGCATTTGTCCCGTATCGGCTTGCTGTTGGATAAATGTGTGTGTTATGTATCTTTATGTATTTATATGCACACATATATAATCTACCAGGTACATTATAAAATATAAAAATAGAAAATTTTAAAGGATGAGTGAAGAAAAGTCCCATTATTTTGCCTTTGTGCCCCAGAGATCTTTCTGAACACCCTCCTCTTTTGAGACTATGGCATCAGTGCAGAGTCTACTGGCCATGAGTATTCCACGTGAGGGCATCACACGTGGGTTGTACAAGGGAATGGAGAGTGTCTCGGAAGGCGGCGATAAGGATTACTGCCTTTCTGTCGTAGCCATGAATTTTCAGTAACGCTGAGTTTGCACCATTTATCTAGACGTATCGACCACCTCCTTCATTCTCTTATTCACCTTCAAACCCTTCCCATTGCTGGTATCTGGTACCAAGTTTGCGCTCCATACACACGTGGCAGAATTACCTGGCACCAACCACAGGCTGTGTCCTCCGAGCAAGGCAGGTGTGGAGCAGTGGGGGGAAGGGCGCAGGGACCAGGGAGTCCCAGCTGGGAATGGGGAGTCAGAGTGTGTGACCTTGGACAACTTGTTTCATCTGTATTTCAGCTGCCTGCTGCGTAAAATTTCCCAAACGTGCCTGAGATAAGAATCCCCTCTTGGCCTTGTTCAAAACCAGATGCCTGGGGCCACTGCAGATGGACTGGAATCAGAATAATGGGAGGAGGAACCCAGGAATCTGTCTGTGTGCAAGCACACCAGGTGCCTCTTACATCAGACGAGTGTGGAAAATAAATTAGTGAGAATCAAGCAAGAGGATCTCGAATTTATGAACAAATAAAGCTACAAGGCTGGGCGAGCTCACTCCCTTCCTGCTATGAGGCTCCGTTTTCTTTCTCATCTGTATGTGGGGACCTTTAGAGTTACTGTGAATAACAGGTAACCAGATGCTCAGAGAACTGCAAGGTGCTAGACCAAATTTAACCATTATTTTATGGCGCTAGGTACAAAAAGAAATCAGGAATAACCCACTTCCTGGCAATTACAGCAAACACAAAAATGCAGAAAAAATGGAATTTTAATTTCCAAAGGATGTATTCTCTCCTTTCGCTCTCGAGAACTCCACAGAACAGCAGAACTTCTCCACTGCTGCCGTTTAATCTGGAGACTCACTGGGAGAGACGTGTGTTCCTTCTAGTGCTGCCTCTGCCCTGCACCCACTGCTTCCTCGTCGCCCCCGTTCCCCTCTGGAGCCGCAGCCTGCGCGCACACGCACTCAAGAGCTTCCCAATGCCCTGAAACGAGCCCTCCATCCACCACATCACACCTCTGTTTCCACAGGGTTTCAATCAAGGCGCTCCTATTTCACTTCTGAAAGGATATAGACTATCATCTTACAAACAAACTTCTTGAAAAGTGGCAGAGAAAATAAAAATCTGCCTGGAAATCAGAAGCACATCAAGAGGCTGGTTAAAAAGAAGGAAAGAACCCTCATGGGAGAAAACACTGCCCCCGCGTCTCACACTTGGACCTCTACCTGCGGACAGATGTTAAATGAAACCGACGTGGAAAACCGTCACCCAGAGACGTTTAGATTGCCTTTGTCAGGCAGAGACACTCGGTTCCTCCTGAGGCCCAGTGGAGGTCACTGCAAATCTGCAGGTGATGCTGCTGGCTGCTGAGCTGGGGCTATCTGCTAACCTCGCTTCGGTCTGTCACCTTCATTAAGGCCACAGCCATGGATCGGGTGGTCCCCACCACTCTTCCCCTCGACCCCGGTTTGGGGGATCTTTCAACCCTGCCAGGAACTCGTGAACAGCACACTGTAAAATATTTAGACGGAGTGGAACTGTACTTAGAGTCACAGCAGAGTGACTGGAGGATGATTTCATTTTGCAAGTGATCTGACGACGTGCCAGGGGGAAATTTTACGGATCCGAGAGGCTGCTTTCGGATTTTCTGGCAATGGAGATGGCCTTAAGTTGCAAACTGAGGGTAACTTTTCCAAACGGCCTTAAGTTGCAAACTGAGGGTAACTTTTCCAAATGGCCTTAAGTTGCAAACTGAGGGTAACTTTTCCAAATGGAAACTAACTTTCGCTGTCAGTAAGATAAATGCATTTAATGGGGGAAAGTGTATCTAGCTGTAGGGTTTAAAGAAGCTAATAAGATTCCACCCACTCTTCTAAGAACAAAACTTTCTTTTTTTCTCTTTAAATCACATACTCAAATAGATTACCGTGAAGAAAACAAAAAGTCATCATTTAAAAAAACTCTAAAGGACATTTTAAGTAAAGGTGAGCTTACTTACGAAATGCAGGGATAAATGCCAATATGGACATCCTGCCTGCCCTTGGCTTACGGAAGGAGGATCACCTACATGTGAGCCCCAGATCGTTCTGCTCACAGAAACAGTGTTTCTGTACCCAAGGCAGTTCACCAGAGCCCACTTCACCCAGAAAACACTTGAATCCCAGCACGTGTTAGCAAGTGCTTCTATGAGAAAGGAAGCACGTTTAGTTCGGAGTGCTGGGAGAGCGTCCTGCTCCCCTAACTGCAGGGTTCCACCTCCCTCAGGGCGGCCCTATTCCCGGGGCAGGGGCTCCAGCACTTCAGTTTACTCGGGGTGGGTGGTAAGGGAAGAGCTGAGGTGTGGGGCCGTGCAGGGTTGGAACTTCTGGAAGCGGAGGGGAAAAGCAGCTGTCTGCAGCTTATCTGCTCTGCCTGCTGTGGCAGCACCTGCAGTGTCACTGAGAGGGCTTGGGGAGGTGTTTAGCAGAGACAGGAGGGGCTGGGCGGGGGGTCCCAGGGGAGGGAAATGCCCCCCAGCAGCAGGCAGGGAAGTGAGCCAAGTTTCCACTGCAGCCCCCGGTATACAGAGGAACAGCTGGCAGGACTGGGGGCTGCCAGTGCTGGGGCTGGAGGGAGGCACTGTGAGCCCAGAGCACCTTCACCGTGTGCATGCTCCTGTCCCTTCTCCTTCAGGAATCAAACAAACTCACCCAGTCTCTCAGCACACGGGCTCTGGCCTTGACGTTGGCCTCACCGGGAAGAGCACACTGCGAACGCGGTCAGAGAAGGCTGACTTCCCTGAGAGTGGCAAACCGCACTGATCTTGAAGCGACCCTGCCAGCCACAGCTCAGGCCAGGGATGGGCCAGGCAGCTCCGGGAGGTCCAGGAAGTACCCTCCTTTGTTAGCTGGGGCTTTGTCCTTTCAGTTCTCAGAGGGCTTCAATGCAAATGAATGATGTTCTTGTTCATGCCCAGATCCACGACTAGTCTCAAAAAACAAACGTCAGGATCTTACAGTCACTGAATCGAGGGCTTACATGTACCTCGGCACACCCAGTGGGGCAGGGCACCACGGAAGCCGTTCTTTACAACACGTGCCCTTCCTTCTTATTTACTTTTTAGAAGACAACTGCAGAATTCTGGGCTGGGGTAGGAATGTGCTATGATACACGTGCTGTAATGGCGTGGGCACTGTGCAGGAAGTCGGGGTACAGGAAGAAGCTGTCAACAGAGCAGCTCACAGTAGGGCTGACAGTGACTTAGCAGGACTAACTCTCACAATTAAAGGCATCAGCCATGAAACAAGGAACGTGTAACCACTAACCAGAGTGGGTTTCCCAACTAACCTTCCTGAAGGATCTACAATGGCGGGGAGCTCGTGCACACACACACACACAGAAGACTGAGTCAAACCAAGGTAAATGTGGAGGCAAAATCACCAGCAAAAGCATCTACAGAAATGGAAAACAAGGCCACCAAAAAGCTTAAAAAAAATTTTTTTTTAAGCCCTGTGGCTAAGCACTTCTGGGAATAACTCCTCCCAGGGTTTGCTACAGTAATACTGTATCATCTGGTGACCCCTTACTTCCACATTGTTCTATCATGTCTCCCAGTTAAGGGACAGACAGACGACCCCCACTGCCACAAGAAAGGGTTAAAAAAATTTTTTGTCACTATGCTAAACATATTTTTGAAAGACTGCTTTGGCAAATTTCAAACATCAGGAAACACATTTCTTTAGAATCTCAGGTTTCCCCAACAATCTAAGGGAAATGATGTGCGGTTCTATAATTTAAAGGTATCGGGACCTTTCAAGCTTCTAATCATCTGGGTTTCTGCACAGCTGGATCACAGCATTTGGGAGGCAGGACTCAAACCAAATGTAAACAGCCGTTCAGTTACCCACCCGGTCTTTACAAAAGCAAAATCAGATAAAAGTGGCTATTTACAACGATAAAGACTAAAGGCCAAACTGCTTTCATGTTCTCTGTCAAGCAAATGGTACCTGGAGAAGCCCCGCAACGTGCTTCCTTCTCTATTTTACTGGAATGGGATTCCCAGAGAGCGACACGAACCCATAATTCTAAGTGTCGCAAGGGTTAAAATATTAAAAACAACACATGTTCTAAATAATAGTATCAGAAGTAAATGTTCATTGATTGTTTGTTACAGTCTGGGGACTGTGGATGCTCCCTTCATCCTCACACAGCCCCTAAGTCCATTTTCCAGATGGGGAAACTGAGCCCAGGGTCACGGAGACGCCAGGCCCCGGTCAGGCTGCAGCCGGCACCCTCACCACCCCTCTGCTGCAGCTGCTGCGCTGTGTGTTCAGAGGATGGTTCCTGCAGGTGTCCCAGCTCCTTCTACAACCCGTGTCACACCCTTAATGCCTGGGCCCTGGACAGTGGCTCAACTGGGAGTCTTCCCAACACTCCAGGAGCAGCAGCAGGCCCGGCCCTGTCATCAGAACCTGGGAAATACCTTGCTGAGAAAGCGGCAGTCACCCTGGTTGCTTCCTTGAGATACTGAATTTCTTGCTCATTACAGTGTTTTATCAAGGGACTGACATTCCTTTTTAAAGGGATTTCAGGCTTCATTTTCTCTGTTCTGTCTACGGAGGCAAGAGGGGCGAGTGCAAACAGCTTCTCTTCAGAGCCCCGCCCGGTTCAGACACTCCTCTCCCCCGGGTGCCCACCCTCCCTGCCCTCCCCCACTTCCCAGCCGCAGAGCTGACAGCCAACAGCTGCACTAATCTCTCCCAGTTGCTGGGAGCAACGGTGACGGCCTGTGAGAGGGCCCTGGCCAGGGGCAGCCTGCCCTCCCCACGCCCAGGAATCCGCCGGGCTGCACACTGCGTCCCGACGCCCTGCTAGGTCTGTTCGACCGAAGCAACGCAGCGGGAAGCCGGGCAGGTCCAGGGACTGCTCAACGGGCGGCTGGGGTGAGCCCAGAAGCCGGCGGCAGTGCCCACTCCACATGGCTGAGAGGCCCCTGGGCAGGGTGGGGAGGGGCCGCCCGGACCGAGGCCTCCAGCTTCCGGCCAGTCAGGGGGCGGATCTTCTCCTCCCTCAGCCCCCAGCATCGTTTTAAATCTGCCCTCCACCTGGCTGAGCCTCAGACCCCTGGGGCTCTTATACGAGATGCTGAAGAGTATTTTGTTATACCCTCTCCCTATTTTTAGGATGACATTTAACTAACAAGTGTGGGACCAGCGCCATGTCAGTCAGTCTCAGGGTCTCCCTGCAGGTGACGGGAGTGTCGAGGGGGGATGGGGTGCAGGGCAGGCAGTCGAACGTTCCCTGGAACACTTGAGAATCCAGAAGAAGGCGGTCCTGGTGACTCTCCCCACCTCTGGCAGCCGGCCCTCCATGCCTGTGGGCACCTGCCCTCCTCTCCGTGCCACCCCGTGCCCGCAGAGCCCACTCAGGTCCCCACGTTCCAACTCCCCATGTAGATTTAAGGGCATTACCATAAGATTTTCCTCACAGACAACTAGGATGGGTAACTGGACTGGACTGAGGAGGGCCTGCCCCGGGCAAGGGCCCCAGCATCCAATGTAAAATGCCGTGGGAAGCTTTCCGCCAACCTATCCGGCTCCCTGGCTCCCTCTGCTTGGACAAGAGGCTGCTGGCCTGTCTGGCCCTGAACTGACCCACTTCACTCCATTATAATTGCTCTTACTCTTTTGCTGACAGCCCTCGAGGGGCCCTGTCTCCACTGTCACCGCTTTTTTCTTAAGTCTGGTCAAGGGCCTGGCACACAACAAGCACTCATTCATTTGCCGGATCCATTTTAGCTGAACTAATTTAAAAATTATTTATTACCCGATCTCCTTTAATCAAGAAGACACATAAGATTATACAATAACTTTTGCCAAATTTCGCCCCCAGCTGCAGCCACAGTGCCACCGTGACTACCCAGAGGTCCCCCCAGCCCAGCCCAGTCCCCATTAGCCAGAGACTAGTCATTCAGACACAAAATGGGGGGGGGCGGGGTCTGAGACAAAGCCCTCCCAGCTACAGGTGGGTGGGCTTGTCCTAGGCTCGCACCTACACATGGGCTGCTGGGGGCTTGGAATGGGCCTCTTCCAATTGAAATGGGCTGCGATCATGCCCCACACACCAGATGGCAAAGACTGTATGAGAATGAGAATGTAAATCACATGACTGATGATTTCTGTACTGACATTATATTTTGGATATATTAGTAGACCAGCAAAGCATGATCAATTTCAGCAAAGCATGATCAATTTCGCTATTTCTTCTTCCTTTTTCAGAATGTGGCTTCTAGAAAACTTAAGGTGGCCCTTGTGGCTCTCCTCCTGTTTGCACTGGTGGGTGCTGACCTGGACTTCCCTCCCAGCTAACTTTACTCAGGGCAGCGGACAGCCTGTTACTACTCTGTTCTATTCTTATAACCAGGCACGATACTCAACACCCAGCCACCCTCACACAGGGATGTCCTCTCTGCATCCACCTGCTCACTGAACACTCTGTCACCTCCAGTCCCAAGTGCCAGCTCCCAAAAAGCCTCTGCTTCTCCTGTCTGGGGGGCTGTGCGGAAGGGCCAAGTCACCGCGGGTCTGGTCACGCCAGGGCGAAAACGAACCCGACAGTCGGAGCCAGAATCACTACAGTGGTCTGTGTCTTCCTTTTGCTCTACGCTTACACTTCGTTAACTTGAAACACAAGGCACTGCAGGAGAAAGGCCTCGGCGTTTACATGAGTTTGGATTTCCAATGCTTTTTATTAAGGAACAACGGGCACCTTGCCAGCTTTGGGGGTGGGCGGTAAGGGCAGGAGAGGGAGCGAAAGAAGCCAACAGCTGTTTCGAGTTATAAACTTTCTGTCTAAACTGGTAGCACCCCACTGTGGTCCTGCTGCCTTTGGGGTTTGCAAAGAGAGCTGGCGCCTGTTTTAGCTCTGGGTTAACAGGCAGCCTCTCCCACTAGCTACTGTCACAGTTCACTGCCTGGCTGGGCCCTGCCGGCTCATGCCTGTCCCCATGGCATCCTCTGATAGCAGGCCATTATGTGGAGGGCAGAGCAGAGGGGAGAGAAGGGAAATTAACTATGTTCTGTAATTAACTCCTTTGGTTCCCAGACACAAGACCCACCCACACAGCAACAGCCGCCAGACAGGGGATGGCATGCTTGCCCCCCATCATGGATGCAAGGCAACCTCTTCTCACGCCACTGCCGGGAGGGGCCGAGCCCTCCCCCAGGCTCAGAACTCCTCCGGTCCACCCTCCCCAAACAGAGGATGCTGTTACCAAGTGGGCAAGGGTGGACCTGAGGTTTAACTTCACAGCCTTGGAGTCACGGCAAGTGAATTATGCACCAAATCATGTAAAACAGTGAACCAGTGTCCAAGGCGATTCCCGTCTCCATGTTCTCCAAGTAGCCAGCCCAGCCTGCCCCCAGATTAGGTGCTTGTCCAGAAGGCCCCGCTCCAGGAGCGCCCACGCCCTGGTGCCGGCCAGCACTAAAGAAGGGGACACCTGATCCTCCTCTATCACTGCTATACACTGTGCTGTGCAGGCTCCAGCTGCCCAGAAATCTCTCTTGAGAGTTAAGTGATTTTCCCTGTCGGCCAGAATCATCTAGAAGAGGATAAATGGGTAGTTCCTAAGATGGTATCTGATCACAGAATAAAACACAAAGTGAAAGAAAACCTAGGGAGGAACCCAGAGAGGAGCAGTGTGTGGACTCAGGCACCCCGCCGTGCCGGGTCAGAAGCGCCGACGGGGGTCGGAGGGTCGGGGGTCGCACCAGCTATTCCTGCCTCTGCCCACGACTCGCCACATGAGGTCTGTCTGGTAACTTCACCCCCGCTTGCTCAGGTCCTGCATCTAGAGAACTATTTCAATAGTTACCACCCACCACCAGCCCGCATCCTGGGATGCTGTGGACGTTAATGAAACCATGAAGCCAAGTTCCTGAATCTCTCAGAACGACAGGGCCTACAAAAGGAAGAGCCAAGTGCTTTTTCTTGGTAGACAGGAACAACTGTTAAGAGGCAGGTTTCAGAGTCACAGAATTTCAGGCCTGAAAGGGAACACAAGGACGATCTGGTCCAGCTCTCCTTCGAGGTTCAGATGCAGCTGGTCCAGGCCCCATGTGAGCAGAGGCGGGACAGGGACCCAGGGTCCTGACCACCAGTCCATGCCTGCCCGTCACATCCAGGAGTTTCCCAAGACGGGGCAGTCACCTAAAGACATGTTGTAGCACTTCAATTGCTCAGAGTTTAATCTCTCCATAAATTCTTTTTTCTCTCTAATGGAAAAATGTCAAGCTAATGTGATTAAGGATAATGATTATTTGACACGACTTTATGTTACTGGACAATTAGGCTTTTCCCCAAACACAAACATGTTCAGCTGCCTCAGACCTTTTCACTCCTAGGTCACAACCAAACATGTGCCCCCAAGAAGGAAATGTGGTCCATGTATTGGTGAGTAAGACAAACAGATGTCCAGATTTCTACACTCCCAAGCTGTCTTCTGAAACCCAAAGCTGCAACCACGTATGCACTGGCCTCTGCCTTGGGAACCTTCAGCTGTGCCTCTCAGGACCTGCTACTTTCAAGTCTCACAATACCACAGGCTCCCCTACAGCACCTTAAAAATGTTACAGCAGCAGTTTCAGAGAGGAAGAGGGCACCTGCTCAGCAGGAACAAAGGGCTTTCTGCCTGATAAAAACGTAGGGAAGAAAGTCGGGGAGGAAAGCCGAGCTCCCCCCACCCCGGGCCCAAATTCTGCCGGAGGTCCGCCTGGGACCAATGAGAATCAGAAAAACTATGTGGAGCCTGGACCAGCGGAACCACCACCTTTGCTGCTACTGCGACAGGCTTCATTCGGGTCCCGTGTCCTGCACAACAGAACGCTGTCTTGCCCCCAAATGCTCTCCTAGGTTTCTGTGCTACCAGCCCATTCCAGACGCCCACGAGCACCTGATCTGCCCTCCCCGTCCTTATCACACACACGGGCGCAGCTAACGACCATTTGGGCTGCAACACCTTCTGTGAAGAAAACGTGTCTGCTGCCCAAAGCCCGGTGCTAGGAGGCTACCCGTGGGCGGGGGCTCATGGGGATCGCCCAGGGGCCCTGCCAGGAGTGCAGGAAGCACCGTGGCGCTGGTGAATCCTCCTGGGGCTGCAGCCACCTGCTCTGACCCCTCTGAGCCCCACTTCCACCCCCGCAAGCACTCTGATCGGCCTCACTAATGGCCTCACAGCCCAGGCTGGAGTAACAGGAGGTAAGTTGCATCACACATCCCAAGGAGGCGCCCCCAGAGCACAAGCCTGCCCCAGCCTCTCTCCTACCTTAGCGGGTTATCTGAGTGGGTCTCCATGTGGGTCTCCAGCCCGTACTTGCACACGAACTCCTTGAAACACAGTGGGCAGTGAAACACTTCATCAGCTTTCTTCTCCATGTCACCCGACTGCCTGTCCTCTACCATCTTAGGGGAAAGAAGAAACATTAAGTCACACGGGAGGGCTCCCACGTGGTTTGTTTCAGAGAAGTCGACACTAAATCCAGAATCTGAGAGGAAAAGGACGCTTCCCTCCTAGGCATTAAGGATGCTACTGACCAACGTTTCATGTAACAAAACCTCACCAAACACCAGCACCCACCCACCCACCCTCAACCCACTCATCCATTCAACAAATATTCACGGAGCACCTAGTACCTGCCAGGCACTAGGAATAAAAGAGTGAGGACAAAAGAGTCCCTAATACTTAGTAGAACCTTCCATTCTAGCTGGAGAAACAAAAAACCCCAGGAACAATGAAACAAGCTCCTCAAATCATCAGTGGGCTCAGCCGGGGGGCTCTTCCTTTCACAAAGGAAGAGCAAACAGGTACCCTTTTCTACAGAGACCTTATGAAACAGTGCAGGGAAACAGAGGTTAGAAGCTTGGGATGGGTGTCCGCCAAGCCCCCTGACTGCAAAAATAAAGGCTGGAGGGATTTCTGCCAAGAGTCCCTGGGGTAGGCACATCTGTGCTGGGGGCAGAGAGGACCTTTTTAGCAGGCGCTGGGTCTTCCTTCTCTGACTCTGTATCATGACTCAGTTTCCTTTTGGAGGACAGCCGCCTGCGCTTCAGTGGGGACGGAGGGGCTGCAGCTGTAGCGCTGCTGGGGTCCTTCTCATGAATCTTCATATGTCTGGAAAGAACACACACACAGACAATGTGATTTAGCAAAAATTGAGTTGGTTTATTTTAAATGTTTTATATTTTCTATTTGGGCACTGGTAGTTAAGTTTTCCTTAGTTAAGAGATACGGGGTATAATTTATACAGTGACTTCTTTTTAAAAACCTTATAATCTCCTTGAACCCCTCGTGAAGCTCTCACAACGAAGTGCTATCCAAAAACGTGGCTCAGTGCCTTGCTGTCTGTTGGAAGATATTCATGAACTTCACTGGCACTAATGAGATAAAAACAAACTATTTGATGATCGGTTCTGCTTATTCAGACAAGCTGTACTATTTTAGGGCACATAATTCTATATAGACAAAAGAAGTCCCAGGTACCACTAGTTCGTAAACCAAGAAACCACTCTGTGGTCCCAGAACCCACCCCCGTCTACCAGTAGAATGTGTTCTCTCTCTTCTGCCTCTAGAAGCATGCTGGGGGTCAAATTTGAGAAGTGCTGACCGAGCACACGTCTGAAGTGCCTGAGACCTGAAAGCCTGCCCATGTTCTCCAAGGTCTTACATGGATTTGCAGATCATGAAAGTAGCTGGGACAATGGGATAAGTTACATGTTGCAACCCTGACATCTACAGGACTAGGAATACACATACAAGAAAGTATTATATTAGTATGCATGTCTGTTCCAAAAAGAGAGTTTTATGGGTGACCTGACTTAAGTGACCTTACATTATCAAGTTCTAAAACAAACATTCTAGGAACCAGGTCCCAAGAGCTATAGGGAAAGAAAGAATGGCATTACAAAAAGTCTCAATTTCCTTGCTTTGTGACATAAAAGGTTTACTTTTCCTAAGGACAGTCATCATCGGCATCGTCATCTCTGACCGGGGTTAAACTGTGCCAGATGTGGGAACGTAGCCACAGCTTTTTATAAATAACCCTCTGATGGGATTATCTTACTGGAGATGTTCTCAGGAATGGAAAAAAAAAAGACAGCAAGTTTTCATAAACGATCCTGTCAGACTTCTAAAAGGAAGTTCTGCTCAGCTCAAGCTCACATTCTGCTGCACCTTCTGTACAGGAGACAGGCTAGGGATAAAAGAGCTGAGAAGCTCATGAACCACAAGCAGCAACAATTCAGGCTCTCAGGCCAATGATTCAACGAGACGGCTAGGTAACACCTTGCCCACTCACAACCTCTGCCCCCAGACACCCGTGAGTCCTCCTTCTATGAGTGTGTGGAGCTAAGAGCTAGGATTTCCCTGGTTCTGGCCCTACAGACATACACTAGAAGGTGGAGGGGTCCCCACGTCAGCCCGTGACCACACTAGCCTCTGCCCGAAGAGCACCAGCCCAGTCATCCACCAGTAGGCGAGATGTGGCCTAACCTCTGAGAAATGGGACTCAGGGAAGGAGGCTCAGGCCAGCCCTCTGTTCTCTTAGGGGGACTCAGTGTGGTGAGTCAGAAAGATCTAGTGGGAGAAAATGGAAAAGAATCACAGACAACCATCATGCCCACATCCACATAATTCCTTGCTTAGATTATTAGAGAATGCTTTATTATTAGTTTTTGGTCACCTAAAGCCTTGAGAAAGTTAACGGAGACAAACAGCCTTGTTCTATGTACCGCCTCTATTTTAAGGCGATTGGGAGTTAAGGAGACCATCATTTAACATCAGTGTTTGGAGAAAAAAAGAAAGGCTGGCAAGTTTCTTTCGACATTTATTGTACGGCCCATTCCAATTTTAGAAATGTAAAAAAAAATTTAGGCATCTAAGAATTGAGGAAGTATGTTAATACTATGGGATGTAAATTAGTACCAAACCCATCCTTTCAAGAAATCACTCAAAATGAATTTTAAAAACGAATATCCTGGAGGAGTTGAGGAAGATGGCGTTAGAGTAAGACGCGGAGATCACCTTCCTCCCCACAGATACACCAGAAATTCATCTACACGTGGAACAGCTCCTACAGAACACCTACTGAATGCTGGCAGAAGACCTCAGACCTCCCCAAAGGCAAGAAAGTCCCCACGTACCTGGGTAGGGCAAAAGAAAAAAGAAAAAACAGAGACAAAAGCACAGGGACGGGGCCTGCACCAGTGGAAAGGAGCCGTGAAGGAGGAAAGGTTTCCACACACTAGGAGCCCCTTCGCGGGCGGAGACTGCGGGTGGCGGAGAGGGAAGCTTCGAAGCCGAGGAGGAGAGCGCAGCCACAGGGGTGCGGAGGGCAAAGCGGAGAGATTCCCGCACAGAGGACCGGTGCCGACCAGCACTCACCAGCCCGAGAGGCTTGTCTGCTCGCCCGCTGGGGAGGGCGGGGCTGGGAGCTGAGGCTCGAGCTTCGGTCGGAGCGCAGGGAGAGGACTGGGGTTGGCGGCGTGAACACAGCCTGAAGAGGGTTAGTGCGCCACGGCTGGCCGGGAGGGAGTCCGGGAAAACTCTGGACCTGCCTAAGAGGCAAGAGACGTTTTCTTCCCTCTTTGTTTCCTGGTGCGCGAGGAGAGAGGATTCAGAGCGCTGTTTAAAGGAGCTCCAGAGACGGGCGCGAGCCGTGGCTAAAAGCGCGGACCCCAGAGACGGGCGTGGGATGCTGGGGCTGCTGCTGCCGCCGCTGCCGCCGCCGAGAAGCCTGTGTGCGAGCGCAGGTCACTCTCCACACCTCCCCTCCTGGGAGCCTGTGCAGCCCGCCACTGCCGGGGTCCCGGGATCCAGGGACAACTTCCCCCGTAGAACGCACGGGCGTGCCTCGTGCTGGTGCAACGTCACGCCGGCCTCTGCCGCCGCACGCTCGCCCCGCCTCCACACCCCTCCCTCCCCCGGGCCTGAGTGAGCCAGAGCCCCGGAATCAGTGGCTCCTTTAACCCCGTCCTGTCTGAGCGAAGAACAGACACCCTCCGGCGACCTACACGCAGAGGCGGGGCCAAATCCAAAGCTGAACCCCGGGAGCTGTGCGAACAAAGAAGAGAAAGGGAAATCTCTCCCAGCAGCCTCAGGAGCAGCGGATTAAAGCTCCACAATCAACTTGATGTACCCTGCATCTGTGGAATACCTGAATAGACAACGAATCATCCCAAATTGAGGAGGTGGACTTTGGGAGCCAGTATATTATTTTTCCCCCTTTTCCTCTTTTTGTGAGTGTGTATGTGTATGCTTTTGTGTGAGATTTTGTCTGTATAGCTTTGCTTTCACCATTTGTCCTAGGGTTCTGTCCCTCCGTTTTTTTGTTTTTTTTTGAATACTTAAAAATTTTTTTCTTAATAATTATTTTTTATTTTAATAACTTTATTTTATCTTTGTTTTATCTCCTTTCTTTCTTTCTCTTTCTCTTTCTCCTCTCTCTCTCTCTCTTTCTCTCTCTCTTTCCAACTTCAGGACACTGGTCCACAAGAGACCTCCCAGCTCCACGTAATATCAAACGGAGAAAATCTCCCAGATGTCTCCATCTCAACGCCAAAACCCAGCTTCACAACGACCAGCAAGCGACAGTGCTGGACACCCTATGCCAAACAACTAGCAAGACAGGAACACAACCCAACCCATTAGCAGAGAGGCTGCCTAAAATCATAATAAGGCCACAGACACCCCAAAACACACCACCAGACCTGGACCTGCCCACCAGAAAGACAAGATCCAGCCTCATCCACCAGAACACAGGCACTAGTCCCCTCCACCAGGAAGCCTACACAACCCACTGAACCAACTTTAGCCACTGGGGACAGACACCAAAAACAACGGGAACTACGAACCTGCAGCCTGCAAAAAGGAGAACCCAAACACAGTAAGATAAGCAAAATGAGAAGACAGAAAAACACACAGCAGATGAAGGAGCAAGGTAGAAACCCAACAGACCTAACAAATGAAGAGGAAATAGGCAGTCTACCTGAAAAAGAATTCAGAATAATGATAGAAAAGATGATCCAAAATCTTGGAAATAGAATAGAGAAAATGCAAGAAACATTTAACAAGGGCCTAGAAGAACTAAAGAGGAAACAAGCAACGATGAACAACACAATAAATGATATTAAAAATACTCTAGAAGGGATCAATAGCAGAATAACTGAGGCAGAAGAACAGATAAGTGACCTGGAAGATAAAATAGTGGAAATAACTGCTGCAGAGCAGAATAAATAAAAAAGAATGAAAAGAACTGAGGACAGCCTCAGAGACCGCTGGGACAGCACTAAACGCACCAACATTCGAATTATAGGGGTCCCAGAAGAAGAGGAGAAAATGAAAGGGACTGAGAAAATATTTGAAGAGATTATAGTTGAAAACTTCCCTAATATGGGAAATGAAATAGTCAATCAAGTCCAGGAAGCACAGAGAGTCCCATATAGGATAAATCCAAGGAGAAACATGCCAAGACACATATTAATCAAACTATCAAAAATTAAATACAAAGAAAACATATTAAAAGCAGCAAGGGAAAAACAACAAATAACACACAAGGGAATCCCCATAAGGATAACAGCTGATCTTTCAGCAGAAACTCTGCAAGCCAGAAGGGACTGGCAGGACATATTTAAAGTGATGAAGGTGAAAAACCTACAACCAAGATTACTCTACCCAGCAAGGATCTCATTGAGATTTGATGGAGAAATTAAAACCTTTCCAGACAAGCAAAAGCTGAGAGAGTTCAGCACTACCAAACCACCTTTACAATAAATGCTAAAGGAACTTCTCTAGGCAAGAAACACAACAGAAGGAAAAGACCTACAATAACAAACCCAAAACAATTAAGAAAATGGGAATAGGAACATACATATAGATAATTACCTTAAATGTAAATGGGTTAAATGCTCCCACCAAAAGACACAGACTGGCTGAATGGATAGAAAAACAAGACCCACATATATGCTGTCTACAAGAGACCCACTTCAGACCTAGGGACACATACCGACTGAAAGTGAGGGGGTGGAAAAAGATATTCCATGCAAATGGAAATCAAAAGAAAGCTGGAGTAGCAATTCTCATATCAGACAAAATAGACTTTAAAATAAAGACTATTACAAGAGACAAAGAAGGACACTACATAATGATCAAGGGATCGATCCAAGAAGAAGATATAACAATTGTAAATATTTATGCACCCAACATAGGAGCACCTCAGTACATAAGGCAAAAACTAACAGCCATAAGAGGGGAAATTGACAGTAACACAATGATAGCAGGGGACTTTAACACCCCACTTTTACCAATGGACAGATCATCCAAAATGAAAATAAATAAGGAAACATAAGCTTTAAATGATACATTAAACAAGATGGACTTGATATTTATAGGACATTCCATCCAAAAACAACAGAATACACATTTTTCTCAAGTGCTCATGGAACATTCTCCAGGATAGATCATATCCTGGGTCACAAATCAAGCCTTGGTAAATTTAAGAAAATTGAAACCGTATCAAGTATCTTTTCCGACCACAACGCTATGAGACTAGATATCAATTACAGGAAAAGATCTGTAAAAAATACAAACACATGGAGGCTACACAATACACTACTTAATAACGAAGTGATCACTGAAGAAATCAAAGAGGAAATCAAAAAATACCTAGAAACAAATGACAATGGGGACACGACGACCCAAAGCCTATGGGATGCAGCAAAAGCAGTTCTAAGAGGGAAGATTATAGCAATACAATCCTACCTTAAGAAACAGGAAACATCTCAAATAAACAACCTAACCTTGCACCTTAAGCAATCAGAGAAAGAAGAACAAAAAAACCCCAAAGTTAGCAGAAGGAAAGAAATCATAAAGATCAGATCAGAAATAAATGAAAAAGAAATGAAGGAAACGATAGCAAAGATCAATAAAACTAAAAGCTGGTTCTTTGAGAAGATAAACAAAATTGATAAACCATTAGCCAGACTCATCAAGAAAAAAAAGGAGAAGACTCAAATCAATAGAATTAGAAATGAAAAAGGAGAAATAACAACCGACACTGCAGAAATACAAACGATCATGAGAGATTACTACAAGCAACTCTATGCCAATAAAATGGACAACCTGGAAAAAATGGACAAATTCTTAGAAATACACAACCTGCCGAGACTGAACCAGGAAGAAATAGAAAATATGAACACACAATCACAAGCCCTGAAATTGAAACTGTGATTAAAAATCTTCCAACAAACAAAAGCCCAGGACCACATGGCTTCACAGGCGAATTCTATCAAACATTTAGAGAAGAGCTAACACCTATCCTTATCAAACTCTTCCAAAATATAGCAGAGGGAGGAACACTCCCAAACTCATTCTACGAAGCCACCATCACCCTGATACCAAAACCAGACAAAGATGTCACAAAGAAAGAAGACTACAGGCCAATATCACTGATGAACATAGATGCAAAAATCCTCAACAAAATACTAGCAAACAGAATCCAACAGCACATTAAAAGGATCATACACCATGATCAAGTGGGGTTTATTCCAGGAATGCAAGGATTCTTCGATATACGCGAATCAATCAACGTGATACACCATATTGACGAATTGAAGGAGAAAAACCATATGATCATCTCAATAGATGCAGAGGAAGCTTTTGACAAAATTCAACACCCATTTATGATAAAAACCCTGCAGCAAGTAGGCATAGAGGGAAATTTCCTTAACATAATAAAGGCCATATATGACAAACCCACAGCCAACACCGTCTTCAATGGTGAAAAAGTGAAACCATTTCCACTAAGATCAGGAACAAGACAAGGTTGCCCACTCTCACCACTCTTATTCAACATAGCTTTGGAAGTTTTAGCCACAGCAATCAGTGAAGAAAAGGAAATAAAAGGAATCCAAATTGGAAAAGAAGAAGTAAAGCTGTCACTGTTTGCAGATGACATGATGCTATACATAGAGAATCCTAAAGATGCTACCAGAAAACTACTAGAGCTAATCAATGAATTTGGTAAAGTAGCAGGATACAAAATTAATGCACAGAAATCTCTGGCATTCCTATACACTAAGGATGAAAAATCTGAAAGTGAAATTAAGAAAACACTCCCATTTACCACTGCAACAAAAAGAATAAAATATCTAGGAATAAACCTACCTAAGGAGACAAAAGACCTGTATGCAGAAAATTATAGGACACTAATGAAAGAAATTAAAGATGATACAAATAGGGCTTCCCTGGTGGCGCAGTGGTTGAGAGTCTGCCTGCCGATGCAGGGGACATGGGTTCGTGCCCCAGTCTGGGAGGATCCCACATGCCGCGGAGCGGCTGGGCCCGTGAGCCATGGCCGCTGGGCCTGCGCGTCCGGAGCCTGTGCTCCGCAATGGGAGAGGCCACAGCAGTGAGAGGCCCGCGTACAGCAAAAAAAAAAAAAAAAAAAAAAAGATGATACAAATAGATGGAGAGATATACCATGTTCTTGGATTGGAAGAATCAACATTGTGAAAATGACTCTACTACCCAAAGCAATCTACAGATTCAATCCCTATCAAACTACCACTGGCATTTTTCACAGAACTAGAACAAAAAATTTCACAATTTGTATGGAAACACAAAAGACCCCGAATAGCCAAAGCAATCTTGAGAATGAAAAGTGGAGCTGGAGGAATCGGGCTTCCTGACTTCAGACTATACTACAAAGCTACAGTAATCAAGACAGTATGGTACTGGCACAAAAACAGAAATATAGATCAATGGAACAGGATAGAAAGCCCAGAGATAAACCCACGCACATATGGTCACCTTATCTTTGATAAAGGAGGCAAGAATATACAGTGGAGAAAAGACAGCCTCTTCAATAAGTGGTGCTGGGAAAACTGGACAGCTACATGTAAAAGTATGAAATTAGAACACTCCCTAACACCATACACAAAAATAAACTCAAAATGGATTAAAGACCTAAATGTAAGGCCAGACACTATCAAATTCTTAGAGGAAAACATAGGCAGAACACTCTATGACATAAATCACAGCAAGATCCTTTTTGACCCACCTCCTAGAGAAATGGAAATAAAAACAAAAATTAACAAATGGGACCTAATGAAACTTCAAAGCTTTTGCACAGCAAAGGAAACCATAAACAAGAACAAAAGACAAACCTCAGAATGGGAGGAAATATTTGCAAGTGAAGCAACTGACAAAGGATTAATCTCCAAAATTTACAAGAAGCTCATGCAGCTCAATAACAAAAAAACAAACAACCCACAGCAAAAATGGGAAGAAGACCTAAACAGACATTTCTCCAAAGGTGATATACAGATTGCCAACAAACACATGAAAGAATGCTCAACATCATTAATCATTAGAGAAATGCAAATCAAAACTACAATGAGATATCATCTCACACCGGTCAGAATGGCCATCATCAAAAAAACTAGAAACAATAAATGCTGCAGAGAGTGTGGAGAAAAGGGAACACTCTTGCACTGTTGGTGGGAATGTGAATTGATACAGCCACTATGGAGAACAGTATGGCGGTTCCTTAAAAAACTGCAAATAGAACTACCATATGACCCAGCAATCCCACTACTGGGCATATACCCAGAGAAAACCATAATTCAAAAAGAGTCATGTACGAAAATGTTCATTGCAGCTCTATTTACAATAGCCAGGACATGGAAGCAACCTAAGTGTCCATCAACAGATGAATGGATAAAGAAGATGTGGCACATATATACAATGGAATATTACTCAGCCATAAAAAGAAACTAAATTGAGTTATTTGTAGTGAGGTGGATGGACCTAGAGTCTGTCATGCAGAGTGAAGTAAGTCAGAAAGAGAAAAACAAATATCTTATGGTAACACATATATATGGAATCTAAGAAAAAAAGAAAAAAAAAGGTCATGAAGTACCTAGGGGTAAGACGGAAATAAAGACACAGACCTACTAGAGCACGGACTTGAGGATATGGGGAGGGGGAAGGGTAAGCTGTGACAAAGTGAGAGAGAGGCATGGACATATATACACCACCAAACGTAAAACAGATAGCTAGTGGGAAGCAGCCGCATAGCCCAGGGAGATCAGCTCGGTGGTTTGTGACCACCTAGAGGGGTGGGCTAGGGAGGGTGGGAGGGAGGGAGATGCAAGAGGGAAGAGATATGGGAACATATGTATATGTATAACTGATATACTTTATTATGAAGCAGAAACTAACACACCATTGTAAAGCAATTATGCTCCAATAAAGATGTTAAAAAAAAAACCGAATATCCTTTTCTACAGCCAATAGGCTACTTGTGCAGATAAACATGAGGCTACGATAACCCATGAAGATACTGGAAATCAGAGACTGACAACTGTAAGCAGTGCACTAGCTCATTTCGAGCTATCAGTACATCTTTCCTATCAATATGACACTAACAGTCACAAGATTGATGCTTTATGATCTAGCTCCTGGGATTTATGACAGAAGCTGTTTTCACAGAGCAGAGGAAGAGGGGGGACTGGAGTGAGCACTCAGTGAGGATCTGCTGGGAACTTCACCCACATTATGATTTCCATTTTGCAGATGAGGCCGTTGAGGTGTGGAGAGGCTGACATGCCAGGGCCTCACAGCTAGGATGGACCCAGGTGTGCCAACTCCAAGGTCTGTGCTGTTCCCCCAAATTGCCTTTAAAGGCCGAGCCTTTGCATCTCTGTTCTAGATCACAGATCACAGGCTGGACACTCAAGGCTATTCCCTGAACCCTGGACATTTCTTCTCTGAGTGACTGTGGCCCACAGTCTTGCAGTTGGTACCAAACTCTAATCTGCGTTCAACAGGAGAATGAAGGGCCCACAGGTCAGGCCTGGACGCTCCCACCTCCAGTCCCGTGTCACTGCTAACAGCAGGGGGACGAGACCGGGTCAAGGCCGTCTCTGGGGCTTGGTGGCAAGCATGAGGCTTCTGAACATACCAGCCACTCCGGCTCCCCCACTGAGCCCAGCTGGAGCCTCAGTTCAAAGCTCAAGCAATGCTCCATTCTAGGGTTAAATCGTGCTTTTTGGCAAAGACACGGGGGGTTCCCAGTCTGTCCTTCCACCTATGGGATGGCCAACTTCTGGAGGCTCGTTTAAGAACTTGATTCAGTCAATAATTGAGCTGCCAGGCGCTGGGATCTCCGGGCATTTCTGAATTTGGATGTGATCTGCAGTTAAAGACACTCCCTACCCTGACCCCTTCTCGTCTTCCCTCCAATAACAGGAGCAGCCACAGAAGTGTCGGTTTCCTCCCCGATGCTCACAGGAAGCGGGGCAAGTCACTATGATGAGCCACTAATGGCCTCTTCCCTGCAGAGTGTGGCCAAAAACAGAGAAGAGGGTGGGCAGGGAGGAGACAATCCAATTTCTCTTTAGAAGACCTGGGTCTGTTTTTCTTTCAGGTTTTATTTCAAGGGCTATTTCACCTAATTTCCATGTACCCGAAGATTCAACAAATTACAAAGAGCCTCAGGACTGGAAGGGAGGTGAGATGCTATCCCACCACCCACGCAGCACAGAATGTCCCTCAGCAGCGTGCACTGGAGACGACGTCACTCAGTTCGGATTGAATGCTTCAGCAACAAGGGCATCTCCATTTTCAACAAGGCCAGCTGTTAAAACCATCTTCCCCATGTCGAGTCAAAACTTCCATCCTTCCTTTAAACGTCTGTCTGTCCTCAGGGGCGACACAGAGTCAGTCCACCTTTTCTTCTGCAGGGCAGCCCTTCAGATAGTTCAAGGTGAGGTCCGCGTCTCTCCCAAGTTTCTCTTCCCAAAACTGAACAACTCGGGCTCCTTCAGCCAGCGCCCTCCAGCTCTGCGCTCCAGTCTGCTGGTCGCTACTCATCCTGGAACACTCTCCAGTTTACGAATATCCTTCATGAAATGTTGGATCAGAAGTGAACACCAATTTGGATGTGGTCTGAGTGCAGGGCACACACAGGGCTGGGACGACCACGTCCTGAGGTTGTGTAAACGGAGCTGGGGTTCCCAGGTGTGCGGGTTTGGTTTGGTTTGGTTCTACTCTTTGGCCACACTGCACAGCATGCGGGATCTCAGTTCCCTGACCAGGGATTGAACCCCCTGCAGTGGAAGCTCAGAGTCTTAACCACTGGACCCCAGGCAAGTCCCCCACCTTGTGTGTTTTAACAGCAACGTTACACCCTCAGCTCGTGCTCAGACCCCCGTGATTCCTTTATTCAAACTGCTGTCAAGCCCTGCGTCCTCCATCCTGCGCCTAAACAGTGAACAGCTCTTCACTTTCCAGGCGGGCAAGGATGAGAAATATGCCGCATTGCTGTGGCACAGAAAGCTGGCTCTCAGCACTGTGGATGGCACTGAACACTGGTAACAACCTTTCTGCAAAGTGGCTGAGTGACAGGGATCTGAATTTTAAATACACATGCCCTTTATTCCAGTGATTCCACTTCTAGAAATTTGTCTCGAAAACTAATAAATGGACAAAAGTGCGAAGATTTATGCACAGGGGTTGATGTACCATTATACCCACAGATGGATATACCGCAAAAACCACCACCACAGGATTCTGGACTGGCTGGTCGTAACATTTCACACTGGCCACCCTGCTTTCCCTCTTGCCCTCCTGTTGGTCATTCTCTACAAAGCAGCCAGAGTGAACTTCTGAAACACGGATCAAATCAGACACTCCTCCATGTAAATGCCTCTGATGGTCCCCGCTGAGATCTGCCTACTTCTTGGGCCTCCTTTCTTGGCACCCTACCCCGATCCAAGGTGCTTTCAGACGTAGTGCTCCCTCCGGGTCCCTCAAAGGCATCCAACCAGTCGGACCCTAGGGCTGGTGCACTTGCTGCGCGCCCTCTACCCAGGCTGCTCCGCCCCCAGCCTTCCAGGGCTGGTGCCTGCCATCACAGAAAGTGCCCCAGCCCACTCAACATAGATGCTCTCCAGCCTTCGACCCAGTTTTACTTTCTTCACAGCACATACCAGTAACTGGAAGTACCGGGTATTTACTCGTGTGACTGTCTCCTCGGCTCAGACTGAAAAGTTTCATTATAATCTTGTCTCTCCTGTTCTGTGCACTTGCCCCTGGTGGTGCACAGTGAGTGGTTAATAAATATCGGTCAAATGGCTGGATGGATGAGTAGGCGAATGAATCAATAACTGCTGAATGGATGGATGGAGGGAGGGAATGGCTGGATGGATGAGTAGGAGAATGAATCAATAACTGCTGAATGGATGGAGGAAGTGTATGCAGAAAACCTGTTACACCTGCAGCATCACTACCACATATGTCTTCAGGTTCCAAGATAACTTCTCACTCGCCTTACTAGGATTTAATGTGCATAAACTTGATACGAGATGATATAGAAAACAGTGTCACAGTGAAGGGAGCTCGATGAGGAACACCCCAAAGATCAACACTTTTTTTCTCTTATTGGAATTCATCTGTATTTATGCATTCAAAACTACACCTACATCCACAGTAGAGAGAAGTTGATGTAAAATCAAAGTAAACATCTGTTTTCTGCACATAATCCTAGAAATCTCCTTTGGAGGCATGCCACATCGACTGCAGAAATCCTGCCACATTGCGGTTTAAGGAAGGCGTTTTATCAGAACTCTTTCAGGAGTCAAGGGAAATTTTCTCCCGTTCCTAACACTGCACCCCCGGCCCCCTCCTGGGAGGTGGGGGGACCCTTCCAGTAATGAATAATGACAAATACTGCAGATGTTTTTAAAACAAGGGGAAAAAAATCTAAATCTAAGTACTTTTTAGGAGCCCACTTTAAATTCTGGGGTGGATGTATATTTTCAGCTCCAAGTTTCCCTCCTGTAAATGTTATTATTTCACTTCTAAGATGTGAAAAGATCCATTTTAGCTAGGGTGAGATGTCTGTAAGAATACTGAATATATCACAGCTAAAACAACTACACCTGTGCAAGAGCTGAATGCCAGTCTAGTAACTCAGAGCAGACAGACCAATGCCTAAAGCACATCCCTCCCTCCTCCCCCAACTTCCTCACTTCCAGTTCCAAATACAAGAATTTTCTACTGACCTTTCTTAGGTGTGATTTGGAAATGGAGGCAAACCCTTAACCATCCAAGCACTGGCTTGCTCTGAGAACGAAGCAGGAATTTAGTAGGTGAAAAAGCAACTTCAGGTGGGAAGATGGTGTAGTAGGTGGAGAGGCCATGTGACGGCAGGGAAGCCTTGGGGTGGTCTCAGAGCATCGAGGCGTTTTAGACGGTGCCACCTAATAACCTAATAACATCTAGTAACCACGGAGACCCCACTAGTTACTTAGGATTCCGCACCTATAAAATGGGGAGAATACTGCCAGTCTTACAGAGCAGTGGTTTGCCAACTGTGGTCCTCCAACCAGAAGCACTGGCGTTTACCCAGGAGCTTGTTACAGACGTAAATTCAGGCCTGGCTGAAGACCTGCAGACTCAGAGACTCTGGGCCAGGGCTCGGTACCCTGGGTTTCACTCCACTGATACCCATGCCTGCTCAAGCGCGACGACCACTGGATCCCAGTTACATTCTTCAACCGTCCGCACTGTTCACAGGTCAGTTAGCTATCGGACTACGATGTTGACATTTCTTGGAGATAAGCATTAAACCTCTCCCAGGTTCACTCTGCAGTTTACCTGCACAAGTTTACCAGGTATAATAAATATGTAACAAAAACGGGGAAATTTAACCTTCTTATCTTGGGGGTAAAACCTCTTGAAAAACTTTCAACAAGTTTAAAGGCCCACCTAGTAGAAGGTGTCCCCATGGCAGGTCTCAAACCTTCTTCAAGCTTTCCCGTGTCTAATTTATGAGTGAAGGTCAAAGTTCAGGCAACATCTAGACACTTCTCGTGTCTGCTCACTTCTCAGCCTGAATTTCCACATAGGTTTTACTGATCTAGGGGCTGCATCCTCTGAGTGAATGGCATCATAACGAAGGTCACTCTCAGTAAACAGGACACAAACCGTACACAAAACCAGCACCCAGCATGGCTCAGGGCCCCGCCGGACTGAAGTCAACAGGTTCGCACAGGTTTTTACAGCCTCTGATCATAGACACCTCCCTGTCCATACCCCTTGCTAGCTTTGCTTTTACAAGAAAGCCTTGTGATAACCAAAGAGGGAATGAAGGAGATTAAGAGGCATCGGACCTCTACAGCCTACTCTTTGGGCCAAAGCAAAGTAAGTCTCCAGAAAGATTTGTGTGCGCTCCCCTAACAGATGCTTAGGGGAGGAGTTTCAGGGTGCGGAGCCGAGAGCAATGCCTGTAAGTCAGTCACGCCCTGTGCTGGCAGACGACGGGCTGGGGAGTGAAGACAGAGGTGGACAAGGGGCCGGCGGGGGAGCTCTTCCCCGTGTGGTGGCTCCACCTGTGAGCCCAAAGGCACCTTCTGATGATTCGGGTGTTGCTCAGGTTCAGTCATGCTTATCCAGAAGGCAGGTCAGGCTGGCTGTGCCAGGGTGTGGAGGGAGGTTCGATGGCGGTGTAGGCAGCCTTGCAGACTGAAGGGACAGCAACCTCGGGAACCTCCAGAAGTCAGGCCTGAGCGGCGCAGACCTCAGGGAGGCAACCCCACTGCCCGCAGGCCGGCTGCGGGAATCCTCTGCCAGGAGCCAGGAGCTCCTGGTGGCCGCCCCGGACAGAGCGCCTGGAGGCTGCAGCCCGCCCCAGGCCTCTGCCACGTGGCTGGTGGAGGCTGCGACACAGGAGGTTCCCTCCTCCTGCCCCTGCCTCCACTCAGGGCCGCAGCATGGCACGTCGGCCTGTCCCCACAGCTCCTCTTGCCCTGACTCTAGGGAGGCGCATCCCAAAGCAGAGAATCTCTCTCCTCGTGCTGGCTGCAGCCTTGTGCTGCTGCTGCCAGTGCGAGGATGGTTTGAAACTGTGGGAGAAGTTAGGGAATCTTCGTTCGAGGCAGGATGTATCCGGGGTTCAGGTCCGCGCTTCTCATTAACAAATACATGCCTCTGCACTCTCCCCCTCCAGAGCGCCCCAGCCCAGAGAGGCTCTCCAGCCCGACTCAGGGCTCCAGCTCTGGCTGGACCTGATTTCCGCTCCCCTGTCTCTGGGTTCCTTCTCCATCTTAGTCTCGTGGGAGACCTTGGTGCAAACGCTTCCTCACTGACGGACAGGGCTGGGGTCCCGACGCCTGAAGAACATTTCCCCTCCCGTCCTCGCTCTCCCGGCCGTCCTTCAGGCAGCAGTAAGGCCACCTTTGGCTGCTGCGTTCCTGCCCTACTTTCATGTTGACACTGGGAGCCACTGACTTCAGAACAGAATCGAGGGACACGCTCTCTTGTTATCGACCGTCTACTTAGACAACAGAGGGCCCGTGCCGCTCACTCTCAAGCCCCGGCCTCCTCTCCTGACGTTCAAATCCAGTGCAGGGAGCTTGGCAGTCGGCCCACGTCAATAAAGATCAACTTGTAAAAAAATTTTATTCTAGACCTTGTTCCTAACAGCCATGCCTTTGAATCCGAATACCCTGAACCCTCTTGTACTTTTCCCCCTTTGTCTGCCCTTGTTTTCCTAAAATAATCTTTCATTTGTTATAACACTCTCCATGCATTATTTGGCTGCTTCGTTTATAATACCCACAAAGACACTGAGTACCTATTTCCATGTAAAATTAAAGATTCTGAAAACAAACAAACAAACCAAAGACCCCAGCGGCTGGATGGGCTGACTGCACTCCTATGCACAGAGATCTCTCATTCACATAGAGTTGAACGAGCTGCTGGGCCCATCCTGTGTTAATCCAGAGAACGAGAATGACCGCTTTCCCCCTTGACAGCCCCTAGGTATTTCCGGGCAGCCGTCATGTTGTGCGGACTCTTCCCTTCCCTGGGCTAAACGCCTCCATTTCTTCAACCTTCCCATACAGCCCGGGGGCCGCCCCACACTCAGAGCTGGCCCTGTCCCAAGAGGGACTCGTATCTATGGTCTTGGGTGATGGAGGCCCTCCGCTGGGAGCCATCATCTCTGAGGGGGGCACCTGCTACTGCCCCTCCACAAGAAGGCCCTTTGGTGGCAAACAGCTACAAAGCCAGTCAAGCCAATTCCCAGATCAACGCTTCACGGTAGAATGGAAATGCGCAAGGCACCAGAGCTTTCCGCAGAGCCCAGTTATTCACATCCTTTCTGGGCAAGGAGGAGGAGAGGACTCCCTGGTAATAAGGGGGTGCCACGGCACCGTTTGCTGCCCCCCAGCCTTTTCCAAAAGAGGAACAAGCAGTGCCTGCGCCGGGCCATTTGAGACGGCTTGCCACGCACCACAGGGAGAAGGCAGGTGTGGGCGTGGGTGCAGGAGGTCACCACCACTGCGGGGACACCATCCTCTACGCCTCAGGGGCCAGCAGAGACAGAGAGAAAATGAACAGGGCTCCAAAGACAAACTTCACCTGCGAAACGAACTAGATCACAGGGCCCCTGTCTGTGACTGCAGTCCCCGCTATCTAAGTGGGATAAAGGCTGGCCGGGGTGACACACAGGACCACATGATGTGCTGTGGGGGAAGGAGCCCAGGAAGGAGGGTCCAAGATGTGCTTGGACCTTGGCTAAACTCTGTGCCATTGCAGACCTCAGTCTTCTCACCTGCAAAACCGGCACAGCCTCCCGAGGGCGCTGTGTTATATAAGCTCAGAGAGTGAGACTGGAGTACAGTCGCGGCATCCCAGTGAACCCATTATGCAACCGCATCTCCGGTTTAAGGAAACACAAACTCTCTCCCCACTGAAGGCCAACAAGCTTTCCATCAACCCAGAGCCCTGAAGGAAGCAGAGAAGAAAGGCCACCAGCACACACACATGCCCCAAGGGAGAGAGTGGGTATCCAGTGCGGTAAACACACGTGCTAAGATTTTTGTGCTACTTGTTCACCTTTTTTTTTGGGGGGGGGTGCGGGGTGCAGAATTTGCTGCTAACCACCTTCCTTAACAAATCAGAAAAACGTTGACAGTTTCGATGTTTGCTAGCACCAGCTTGTTCAGCCCAAACAGGTTGGACAGGTTGAATATTTAAACAAAGGCGGAAAAATGCAAGGTATAAAAAGCAGGACGTGCTGCGTGGCCTGCAGCCAGCACCCTGCAGGTTTAAGTTTGTGATCTAACCTGGAAGTCAGACTCGCCCTCTCCCGCGTTCCTCCTCACCTTGCTACTTTCACATTATAAAACTAAATGGGACCCACACTCATGATCTGCTCAGAGTTCTCGGGCCATCAGACGAGGGGCGTGTGCAGAGATGAAGAGGGCAGAGGGAAGCTCCCCGGGCTGCATCCCACCCCAGCAAACACACACCATGCCTCCCATGACCTGATTTCCAGCGTGCACAACTGCCAGGCTGCTCAAGTGTGGGCAAGCAAGGATGCTCCAGATTTTGATGCCATTTACCAGTTTTACCTGGTACAACTGAGCTTTCGAAATAGTTTGACAAGATAGGTCAAACATACCAAATCACGTGCACCCAACATTTCTTTTGCGTTTGCTTCATCTCCAAAAACAAACTAATAGACAAACACCACCTCTGCCAAAACAGAAGAAAAGCTAAGTTGTAAACCTCAGCATCCAGGTGGCCAAATGGTAAGAAACAATTTAATTAGGAAGCAGATCGTAAGTGTGCGGAACAGTGATACAAGGAAAAACGCTTGGCTGGTGTTTACCACCTCCCTGCACTCCGACGGTCCTATGAATAAACTCTCTCCAGCATAAGTGAACTTGAACTGGTCCTTCAGAGGAAAATGCAGAATCAAAAGTGAGACACAGCACAAGAACATTTTTCTTTTTCGTTTTTTTTTTTTTAAGGACATTTTTCAATTAGCCTTTCAAAAAAGATAAAATAAAATAAGCTGTGCTGGGGTGTCCCTGGTGGCACAGTGGTTAAGAATCTGCCTACCAATGCAGGCGACACGGGTTCGAGCCCTGGTCCGGGAAGATCCCACATGCTGTGGAGCAACTAAGCCCATGAGCCACAACTACTGAGCCTGTACTCTAGAGCCTGCGAGCCACAACTACTGAAGCCTGCATGCCTAGAGCCCATGCTCCGCAACAAGAGAAGCCACCGCAATGAGAAGCCCGAGCACCGCAACAAAGAGTAGTCCCTGCTCGCCGCAGCTAGAGAAAGCCTGCAAGCAGCAACAAAGACCCAACGCAGCCAAAAATAAATAATTAAAAAAAAAAAAAAAAAAAAAGCTCTGCTGAAGGGGTTAAAGGGGTATTAGAATAGAGAAAACACAAAGTAGAAGGAAAAATATTTTGGAGGATGTCAGGCTAGCAAACACAAAGCAGGCTGCACAAGAGAGTGTCAACTGAAATGGGTCAACTTCCAGCTTTGTTATTTTCTTACACTTTGTATCTCATGTGAAGAATAAAATTCTGTGACAAATCACTCTGACCTGTTCTTTTTCTCAGAGTGGTAGCTTTCTACTACATGCAGGTTTCTAAAATGTAAAGTAAGAATTCTGGAAAGGACCACAGACTCTCATCTAATAGTGTCAGTGCAAATCCACACAAAAAATGTAAAAACACAACAGAACAAGCAATCCAAAAAAACCCAGAAGTGTTCAAATAATAATGAGGCTGTGCACAATTCAGAAAAGCTGTATGGCACACAAAACCCCGCTCTCACACCGACACGAACTTAGGACGCAGCCTGAAATCCTCATGGTCGAAGGGCACAGAGCCTGTTTTCTTAGTTTTGTAAATACTCGGGCTTACCGGCACAGTGGGTTAAACTTTCCTCAGGGAGAAAAGAAAGGAAGGGAACTACAATTTGTCAAATATCTTATGTAAGCCAGAGGCTTGGGTGTATATCATATAGCATTTAATCCTCCTAACAACAACTTCTGTGAGCAAAACGTCACCCCCATTACCGATGAAGAAACGGAGGCCCTCTTCCCCATTCCGTGGAGCATCCTTTATCAGCCACAGCCAGAGAGGAAGGAAGAGCTCTCAGAGGACCCACAGAGAGGCCGCCTTTATTTAAACAACTATTAAGTTAAAATAAATGCATACAAATTTCAATTCCAGCCAATGAGATGTGAAGAAAGGCTAAAAACGTTTAAATACAGTCAAACAAATAAACTCCTTTGGTGAAAAATTAATAATGCTACTGGGGGAAGGCGGTAACTTAGACATTTTGCTGTGATAAATAGATTTACAAATGTTTACTCTCGAGGGGAAAATTCTCAGCCTTTTAATAACATAGACTCTCAAGAGAGTGAAAAGCATATTATGCGGAATGATCAGGGAATGGGGTATTATCCTTTAACGACTTTCTTTTTTCTGGTTAAAAAGAAAAACGTTTCATCCCTTGTGATAGAAAAGGCTTTCTAAACTGTACCCGAAGTATGTCCGACTATTGCAGTACAGAGTACTAAATATACCGAAACTGCCTTGATACCCAACTGCTATCGTGAAACTACCACACAGTCACCGAACACCCACCAGATGTGAGGGTCACATGCCCAGCACAGTTCATACTGTTGTGCTGACCGTGTACACGACATTAAAATCTCATTCACACAAACCCCTCAACAATCTTTAGAGGGCTGCAATGTTTATCATCTTCTAAGTGGACCTGAATGTGTAAAGACCTCTGAGCGTCCCAGAAAGGTTTTCTCTTCTGATTTGTCTTCCTCCCTAAGGAACAGATAATTAGTTATAGGTAAGGAAAGTGTTATTACATGATCATTTTCCCCTTCTTTTTTATAGAAATATTTCCAAGGAAACAAAATTTTCAGTCCTGGGTAGGGTGACCCACAGATTTTTATCCTAAAATAATTTCTTCACATGTGAGCTGACCCAATCCCTTCCTTCCCTCCAGGGAACATGTCAGGAAGCAGGCAACTGTGATGAAGACTCATTTCAAGATGGGACTAGCTGAGCCTCTGTGTGCGCACCTCCAATCCTGAGAAGTAGCAGGTACAAAACTAGTGACAGGGTGCCCTCAGAAACTCGATTATTACCACGACTGATTTTCACAAGGCCCTTCCTCCTGCTGGGCTTGGAGGGTAAAGAAGTGACCCTCCCGAAACACTGTCCTACGTCTGCTCCTTCTGTCCTTCAATGCCGGCCACCTGTTCCGATACCCAAGTTCAGCTGTACATGCCAAGGGCTGGCTGTGCCTAAGCATCTGAGAGTAGTGTGCTAAATTCAGAGCCTCCGCGGTCTCATTCGTCACGGAATAGGTCACATTTCTGTGCAGCGAATGTTTTTTTCCAGCATAATAGGAACACATAAGCCTCTGCTCCTGAAGGCTGTCCATTATCCAGCGGCATCCTCAGGGCCTGTGTCTCCTGGACTTAGCAATGGACAAAGGCCCATTGCGGGAGGAAAGCAAAACAAGCAGATGACACTCCAGGGATGTCCCCGCCTCACCTTCTAAACACACAGCTGAAATGATAATACATCCCTGCTCTCCGGAGGATGTGTTATCCTCCAAAGGATATATCTTTCCAAAGAATGGAGAAGTTAGGAAAGCTTGCTTTGGTCAGGGTCTCTCTCCTGTGTGTCCTCAACATGATTCCATGACTCTCTTTACAGAATAAAAGTCTAGAGTTTGTAACATGAGGAGCCAAGTGGAAATTAATTTCTTATTTTCCAAGGCAAAGTGGAAATTAATTTCCTATTTTCCAAGGCAAAAGAAAAATACCCATTTCAGAGGTCTGATTCTCTCCAAATAAGATCCATTGCAACCCTCTCAAGGATCATCACTTCTTCATAGCTCTGCCGTCCAGCACTTTTTGGAAAGTTTTGCATATTGCAAAGCTCAGTGCCCTTTTTCCTACACTGAGCTCTCCCAGAGGGCGTGCTCTGGCTCAGTTTCCCAAGTTTGTTTTGGAAGACAAGCACCTCTCAATCCAAATTTTCAACATGGGAGCAACTGATAAAGAGTTCTGGGAAGTTAAAAGCTGGAGCCACAGTGATGTTTCCGTGATACATGTTTTGCACTGTGATGGCAGCCTGTTATTCTGCGCAGGAACTAAGCTGTGGTTTGGGATAAAGGATTTTCAAACCTCAAAGACATGAGAGTCCACAGTCAGGGAAGTGTTAACTTGAAAAACTGTACCAGATACGGTAATAAATTGGGATGGTCTCTCCCCCAACCTTTTTCGAAATGAGCTGGAATTTGCATCACTCTAGTGTCCCTAGTTACCAAATATACGATCAGTCTTAAATATCATTTAAATGTATTTACTGGAATTAAATTATAATAAGTTATGGGCTGCATCAGAGCTACGGTGCAACTATCAACAAGACAGCACATAACAATTTAATCTGCCCTCTGATTCCGTGAAGTTTATTTTTCTTTTACTAATACGATCATTCTACTGGGTTCTGTGTTGGTCCTCTCATGAAACTAAGGTAAAGGAAACTCTATAAAAAGGCCAATTAGCCTAATAAACAAAGATAACAAACACACTTATAAAATGACTAGTGGCCAAAGGAGATACAGTGAGTTGCTTTACAAAGTGGGTGACTGCAAAGAGCACCTCATTATCAGCTAGGGATAACCTGAAACTGAAAAGGACATAGTCCTGGGGGGCCATGTTGTGAAACGTATAATGAGGCCCTCTGGGTGCTGAAGCAACAAAAATATGGGGTGGAACCAGGATCTGCCTCCTACATGCGGTGCTCAGCGATAAACCTGGGCAAGGTGAGGCTTATCCAAGGGAATGTGCACACGGAGGTGTGCAGCATACATGCATGTGCAGATGACCTTTGGAACAGGGTGAGCAGGAGGCCAAGGGAAGGGGCATTAGGGGTCCTCAGAGCAGCCTTGTGGAATCTGGCCTTGGAGAATCGGATTAGAAATCTGCATCACAGGGACTCATGTCACGGCAGGGGTCTTACTGAATCTGCACCCCCAAAGGGGGTGTACTGAAAACCAGAGCCCAGAGCCATGTCACACGAAACTGACACAGGAAAGGAGGCCCAGGGCAGGTTAGAAACAAGGCAGAACAGGCACTCGGGGGTGGGTGCACCGGCCCAGACTTAGCATGGGCTCCAGAGCCCCGACCTGTGAGCTCCTGGCTCTACTCTGCAGACCTTGAGAAGCAGCAGACGCCGAAGAAAAATGAGAAACAGAACTTTGGTCTTGAGCACCACACACACAGTCCACTGACTTCCTTCCAGGCGTTGGAAGTCAAGCAAGGATGCAGCTAATCACAACTTGGGTTTTCACTCTTCTCTTTTAATCCCTGCACACACATCCCAGGGCAGCTCCAGCCCCTGATTAATGTAACACAAGTATGTGCTCAGGAGAGATCACAGCTCACCGTTCGACTATCAGATTCTGGAACAGATCCACCAGGACAAATAAATCTAACTCTACTCTTTCTGGCACATTTTTGTCAGTGTTTTCACATTTTTATAATTTTTGTTTTCAAAAGTACAGATTCACCAACAAGTGAAGGTGGTAATGCCTATGACTGATTACCGAACACCAAATGTTCTTTTAACCCATTGTTTGCAATTGTCTACGGGGAAGACAAAAATAAACGCAGTGTGATAAACTCAAATGTTCTAAATAAATTTTGTGGTATTTAAATTACAGGGTTAGTATAGCAAAAGGCGAAAGAAAAGACAACCTTTCATTTATGTTCTGGCATCATATGCATAGTCAATCGCCATACCTCCCTTCAGTGGCACCACCACCATCACAACACTAGTGACCACTTATTTAAATTTATTTATAAGTAGTGATTAACTAACATTATCCTAAGTGCTTTGCATGTGTTAATTCATGAATCCCCACAATGCTCCCATTGGTACAGATATCCCTGCCTTCTACAGATGAAGTAACCAAGACACAGAGAGGTTAATTAACCTGCTAGGGTCACACAGCTAGGAGTGCGTACCTCTCAAAGATCATCACAAGGGTGCCTTCAGCTCTGAAAATACAAACTCAGGAACACCCCTCACCCAGGACATTTCTCTAGTACATGGTAAGCCTTCACAATGCTTTCACAAACACCGCATTTGAATACAAGTTCTAAGTGAGGTTTTACCATGCCATTTTGGTAAAGTATAGAAAAATCGAGAGATTTCTGAAACGTTCTGCAGAATTAGGACTAGAACTCAGCCCCCAACAATTAGTCCTCTCCTCCAAATCAAGATGACTCACAATAAAATCAGCACAAAATCCAAAATTAGCACAAACATCCCTAAGGCCTGCTTTAAAAAAATACTTATAAACAGTAATTTACAAACAACTCCAATATGCATTGTGTATAAATGAGAAATGCACCTTAGGGTAATATCAAGGGCTGGGCTATAAAAAATTCAATATAATTCACAAACAACACACCGTTAAAAAAATCCATAAAAAGCGATTCCACGCTCATGAAATAGAGTGTACTATGCTAGTAGGATGGCTCAAATAGTTTGACATTGAAAATAATACTCTACAACAACATGAAATTATTCCTAAAGAGGGTAGAGCTTGAAAGAGTGCTTTTTTTCTAACACGCAAAGTGACACGAAAGCTGTATCAATTATTCCTCATGGCCTCTAAGCCTGACAGCCTCTGTTCAAACCTCGGCACTGACTTTGATCTTAAGCAAGTTTCCTTATCTGCAAAATGGGATGATAACTGTACAAACCGTACATGTAGAGCACATAAAGATACATGAAAATCAATGAGGAAACAGAAGACTTAAACCGTGTATAAACCAGCTGGCACTGACAGTACATCGAGAAAACACTCCACCCAACAACAGCAGAATACATGCTCTTCTCAAACAGACGTGGGATGTTCTCCAGGACAGACCATATGCTGGGCCATAAAAGCAGCCTCAGTAAATTAAAAAAAATCGAAATCACAGAAAGTATGTTCTCCAACTACGATGGAATGAAATTAGACATTAATAAGAGAAATAAATTTGAGAAGCTGTAAATATGTGGAAATTGAACATACTCCTAAATAACCAAAGAAGAGATCACAGGGAAATTAGAAAATACGTTGAGATGAATGAAAAAGAAGACACAACATACAAATATGTATGGGATGTGATGAAAGCAGTGCTTAAAGGGAAATTTATAGCTGTAAGTGCCTCTACGAGAAAAAGTTCTCGAATAAATAGTCTAATCTTCTACCTCAAAACACCAGAAAGAGAAGAGCAAGCTAAAACCTAAAGCAAGCAGGAGGAAAAGAATCATGTTTAGAGTGGAAAATTAATGAAGCAGAGAACAGAAAAGCAACCGAGGAAAAATCAACAAAATCAAAAGTTCTTTGAAAAGACCAATAAAATCATCAAATGTTCAGCTGGATTGACTCAGGAAAAAAATTGAGAAGGCTCAAATTATTAAAATCAGGAATGAAAGGAGATATTACTATTGACCTTACAGAATAAAGAGGATTGTAAGGGGACACTATGAACAACTGTATGGCAACCAATTAGATAACTTAGACAAAATGGCTAAATTCCTAGAAAAGACATTAACTACTGAAACTGACTCAAGAAGAAACAGAAAATGTGAACAGACCTATCACAAGTAAAGAGACTGAATTAGTAATTTAAAAACGTCTCAGAAAGAAAAGCCCAGATGGCTTCACGGATGAATTCTACCACATATATTTTATTTTTTCTTATTTATTTATTTATTTATTTATTTTGTGGTACACAGGCCTCTCACTGCTGTGGCCTCTTCCGCTGCGGAGCACAGGCTCCAGACGCGCAGGCCATGGCTCATGGACCCAGCCACTCCGCGGCACGTGGGATCCTCCCGGACCAGGGCAGGAACCCGCGTCCCCTGCATCGGCAGGCGGACCCCCAACCACTGCACCACCAGGGAAGCCCTCTACCACATATTTAATTAAAAAGAATTAATACCAACTCTTCACAAACTCTTCCAAAAAACAGAGGAGGAGAGAATATTTCCAAATTCACTCTCTTAGGCTAATATTACCCTGATATAAAAACCAGCAAAGGACATCACAAGAAAACTACAGACCAATATTTCTTTGCCTATAAATAGAGGCAAAAATCTTTAACAACACACTAGCAAACCCCATCTATCAACATATGACAAAATGACTATACACTGTGCCCAAGTGGGATTTATCTCAGGAATAAGGTTAATTTAACATCCAAAACAGAATAAAAGACAAAAACAACTTGACCATCTTGATAGATGTAGAAGAAGCCTTTGACAAAATCTAACACCTTTTCATGATAAAAACACCAAGCAAACTAGGAACAGAAAGGAAGTTCTTCAAACTGATAAAGGGCATTTATGAAAAACCTACAACTAATAGCATATTTAATGGGAAAAGACTGAATCTTTCCTCCATAAGATCAGAAATAAGACAAGGATGTCCATTCTTTTCACTTCTATGGAACATCACACTGGAGGGTCTAGCCCGGGCTAGCAGGCAAGAAAAATAAATAAAAGGTTTCAAAGGAAAAAGGAAAACTCTCTCTACTTGCAGATGACATGATCTCAGATATAGAAAATCCTAAGGAATCCACCAAATAACTATTAGAATGAATAAACAAGATCAGAAGGGTTGCAGGAAACAAAACCAATATAAAATTTGAATTGTTATTTTTATACATTAGCAACTGACAGTCAAAAAACAAAATTAGAAAACAATTCCATTTACAATACCACTAAAAAGAATAAAACACTTTGGAAAAAATTTAAAATAAATATAAAATATATTTATTTATAAATAAATATAAAACTTGCACTCTTAAAAATGATAAAACATAGGGGAAAGAAGTCTATTAAGACTTAAATAAATGGACAATATCCCATGCTCAAAGATTTAATATTGTTAGATGGCGATGCCCCCAAACTGACCTACACATTTTGCAATCCCTATAATCTTCCCAGCTGCTTTTTTCTGCAGAAATTGATAAGCTGACACTAAAATTCACACAGAAATGCAAGCAACCCAGAATAGTCAAAACAATCTAGGAAAAGATCTAAGTTTGAAGAGTCACACCTCCCAATTTCAAAACTTACCAAAAGCTACAGTAATCAATACAGTGTTAGGCCTCAGGATAGACATACCTATCAATGGAACAGAATTGAGAGTACAGAAATAAATCCTTACATTTATGGTTAACTGAAATTTGATAAAGCTGGTAAGATAGTTCAATGAGGAAAGAAAAGTTTTTAAATAGTTCAAAAGACTGAACTTGGATTCCTTCCTTATACTATACACAAATATCAACTTAAAATGAATTGTAGACTTAAATGTGAAAACTAAAATTATGAACGCATGGGGATTTCACTTCACACCTACTAGGGTGGCTGTGATGAAAAAGACAAGTGTTGGCAAGGATGTGTAAAGCTGCAACCGTCACACACTGCTGGTGGGAGGGTAAAATGATGGAGCTGCTCTGGAAAACAGCTTTGCTGTTCCTCAAAATGTTAAAACATGGAGTTACTACACGACTCAGCAATTCCCCTCCTAAGTATCTACCCAAGAGAAGTGGAAACACATGTCCACACAAAACTTGTACAACAATGTTCACAACAGCATTATACAGAATAGCCAAAAAGTGAAAACGACTCAAATGTCTACCAATTGATGAAGAGGTGAATAAAATGCGGTATGTCCATACAATGGACTGTTACATGACAATAAAAAATAATAAAATACTGATAGATGCTACAACATAGATGAACCTTGAAAACATTAATGCTAAGTGAAAGGAGCTGGTCACAAAAGACCGCATGCTATATGAAAAGTCCAGAACAGGTGAATCAACAGAGGATAAGTAGATGAGTGTTCTCCTAGGCCTGGAGGGTGGGTAGTAATGAGGAGTGACTGATAATGGGTATGGGGTTTCTTTTTGGGGTAATGAAAATGATCTACAATTGGGTAGGAGAAAGCGGGGAAACCCCCCAGAAGGGAACAGGCTATACCTGTAGGACCGGATTTTGAGGGGTCAAATACACAAGCGACAGAGGGCTTTTTTTTTTTTTTTTTTTTTTTTTCTGCAGGTGGGATAAAAGGAGAAGGCAAAACAAAACGAATGGCAAACAGAAGGCAAAATGATACTAACAGGCTGATGTGGAGGTAAAAAAGTAAAAAGCTAAAATGTAAAATATGTTAAAAAACGATGACAGTGTTCACTTCCTCCTTTGTACCCAAAAACACTCCTACGAGGAGATGAGGGGCAAAGGGGATTGGAACTTACATGGAAAAAAAAAAAACACTTCATCAAAATTCTTTAAAATAGTGATACCTTTCATAATGTCATACTCTACCCTACTTCTAGGAGTTCAGACTGAGAAATCCATAGGATTCAAATTATTGCAGCATTACTCAGAAATGCAGATAAAAATAATAAATAGCACTGGTTGAGTGCCTGCCATGGGCTAAACTCATTATCGCCAAATCCTCATTAAAAATCTCATTCTGGGCTTCCCTGGTGGCGCAGTGGTTGAGAGTCCGCCTGCTGATGCTGGGGACGCGGGTTCGTGCCCCGGTCTGGGAAGATCCCACATGCCACGGAGCGGCTGGGCCCGTGAGCCATGGCCGCTGAGCCTGCGCGTCTGGAGCCTGTGTTCCACAACGGGAGAGGCCACAACAGTGAGAGGCCCACGTACCGCAAAAAAAAAAAAAGAGAAAATCTCATTTTAAAGAGAAGGAAAGTGAGGTACCAAGGTTATGCAACTTGCTCAAGGATGGAAAATTTACAAGTAGCAGAGCTGAGATTTGAAATCAGGAGCCTAATTCCAAAAATCCAGAAATGTACCACTATACCAGTATGTCCCAAGTACACCATCAGTGGATCATAAAATGATTTCAGTTGGAATAAACTGGACCATCTCGTTTGAGTATTTATATATGATAAAATATCAATTTCACAACTATATAAAGTCTTCTTTTGAATAAATATGTAAAAAACAATGTTAGTCAACTCTTTAAAAGAAATCAACATAACGCTTAAAAGGGAATATGGAAAAATAACAACAGCCTGATTTTTTGAGAAGGTGAAATTCTGAGTCCCTTTAAAACGTTTTCCTGGATTTCCAATGTTCCTAAATGTGTGTGTAAAAAAAGAAAGCATTAAAAAAAGTCTGTTCTAACCCTTAAAATTAAGTAATCCCTCTGTAAAGTGCATTTTCCATTGGTTCCTCCCACATTTTAATATACCCACAACTGAGCTCCCTCCCAGTTCTGAGGGAGCATCTTTCTCCCTCAGGAAGTAGATTCCTGACATTTATCAGATTTTCTTTCTCATTTTATCCTATCTTATCCTGAAGCTCTAGGACCAGCCCACTTAACTATTTATTCAACTGCTCCAGAAATTTTTCGCCCTGCAGGGTATCTGGTAGGCATATGCAAATAGTTTTAAAAAGGCAAGGGTTACTCTGCTAATCCTGTAGGGTTCCTCTGTGTCTGGTAAGCTGCCCACCTCTGGCACCTAAGCAAAGAAACTCCAATTGGCAAAGGGTCACCCTGAAGATTCCCCCATCGGCCAAGGACCTAGCCCAGGTACTTCTGTTTCCTTGAGCAGACACCTCTGACACGCTGGAGACTGTACACGGCAGGCAAACAAAACCACCTCTGGCTTTTCCATACAGTGAACAGAACTCTTTGTGCCTTTAGGTAAGATGGATGGAAGGCCACTTTGCTTTCTGTCAACCTCCAGGCTCTAGCCAGCAGGCAGAGGCTGCCCTCACTCACCTGTGCATGTTCCCGTTGGTGGTAAAAGACTGTCCACACACGGCGCACTTGTAAGGCCTCTCCCCAGAGTGCACCAGCATGTGGCGGTCCAGGGAGCTGGCTGAGCTCAGCGACTTCCCACAAATGCTGCATGAATGGTCGGCCCCTCCAGTGTCTGTGTTGTGCTGCAGAAAGCAATGATCGCAGTGGTCACTTAGGAAGACGGGTCAAAACAAGGTGATTATGAAATGCACATTCAGAGCTTTATTTAAAAAAAACTAACACTTCTCAGCAATTTTTTTTCTTTTTCATTTAAAATATCGTCCCGAACATCAAAATCTATTGAGACCATAGGCAAATAAATATTGTGTTCTATCAAACCCAAGTTACTAAATGATGCTACTATGCAGTACCATGTTATGATTTGAATATTGTCAGCCCTTCACTGTACTAGATTCAATACTTGTCAGGAACCAGCCACAGCAGGCAAGGGAGAAGGATAAATCTTACTGTCAAGGAGAAAAGCCAAAAGAGATCCCAAATCAAGGAAATTCCCTGCTACACGATGTAAGTTTATAGCAATATATAGAATTAGGGTCTACATCTATAATCTCACTGCACTGTGAGGAGATTTGGTTCACAATGACAAGTCACAGATGATGAAAAGTCTTCTGTTGTATGTGGTTAGTTAATTAGATGTTTGCTAAATTCCAAAAAGATATTCTGTATTGACCTGGGACTCTGTCACAATAACACGGACACACAAAAATTATTTCATAACTGCCCCTCAAAATTAAGAATACTAAATCTAAATTAAACAGCCACAATTCATCCGTTAAGATAAAATCCCATCCCCTCTCTTAACAAAGAAAATACAAAAGCAGCAGCAAACCTGGCGAATGTGCATAGTTAACTGGTGCTGTGTAGTGCAAATCTTCTCACACAGGGGACAGTTATAGGAAGACTTCTCCTCTTTTGTTTCCTGAAAAGAGAATAAAAGGGAGAATCCATCTCAGCTCACAGTGAACTAATGCCTCTCATCTGTGTTATAAACATCTGTGTCTGACGAGCTGTAGCAACAGAGCAGCTGAGAGCATAGGCCCTGGAGCCTGGCTGGGTATGAGCTTGGGAGAGTGGCTGTCCCGTCTGCCCTCAGTTTCCTCATCTGTAAAATGGGGAAAATAATAGCATCTATTGCATCACACGGTGATAAGGATTAAATCAATCAGCACACAGAAGACACCAGAACAGTGCCCCGTACAGGCTAAGTGCTCAATGAATACTAGTGTTCTTGTTAGACACCATTTAGTTAATCATCAGCGATGGCGAAAAATTAAGCATCAGGCCACAGCTGAGCTAGAAAAGGGATGTATTTCTCCTCAATTCTGACCCAGGCTCCAGTCACTAGTTTCTACCTGGTCTTGAGTCCACCAAGACACACAAGAGGGAACGGAGTTCTCACATCAAAAACCCACCCTCCCGAGGGTGGAAGGCCCCAGTACCCACCAGTGTGCCCATCGGACATCAACGGGATCCTTTTACTCGCTGCGAGCGCCTGCTTACCACTGCTTATAAATAATAAAAAAGAGTGAGGGAGGGTGCAGTCGCTGGGAGGTGACAGGAGGGAGGGCTGGACCCTTGGGCATCTTTCAATAGACCTCTTTTTTTTTTTTTTTTTTTTTTTTTTTTGCGGTATGCGGGCCTCTCACTGTTGTGGCCTCTCCCGTTGCGGAGCACAGGCTCCGGATGCGCAGGCCCAGCGGCCATGGCTCACGGGCCCAGCCGCTCCGCGGCATATGGGATCCTCCCAGACCGGGGCACGAACCCGTATCCCCTGCATCGGCAGGCGGACTCTCAACCACTGCGCCACCAGGGAGGCCCCAGACCTCTTTTTTTTTTTTTTTCTTTTTTTCTTTTTGCGGTATGCGGGCCTCTCACTGTTGTGGCCTCTCCCGTTGCGGAGCACAGGCTCCGGACGCGCAGGCCCAGCGGCCATGGCTCACGGGCCCAGCCGCTCCGCGGCACATGGGATCCCCCCAGACTGGGGCACGAACCCGTATCCCCTGCATCGGCAGGCGGACTCTCAACCACTGCGCCACCAGGGAGGCCCTAGACCTCTTTTTATATGTACTCATTTGAATGCATTTCTGTTCCCTGAAATAATACCGATTATTGAACACTTACTATGTGCTAAACTCTGCACATACAGAATAGTGTTTTTTCACACAACCGTGAGAAACAGCCACTATTATGGATCCCATTTTCGGGATGAGGAAACGGGTACAGAGAGGCAAGTAACCTGCCCCCAAATCAAAGAACTATTTAATCCTGGCAGCAGAGCCAGGATTAAAACTCAGGCCAGCTGCTCCACAGCCCGTGCTCTAAACCGCTAGGCTGTGTAAGTCTGACCCAGAAAGGATTAACCCCAAGGCACAGAAAGGAAACACCCTTGTGGTTGGCTCATGAGAGATGACGAAAATAAAAGTCACCCTGAAGACCATAAAAACAAATGGCACCAGACGGGGTGGAGTGAACGCGTGATGGGGTCTAGTACGCGGCTCCTACAGTGGGTTCCCTTCCCTCTTCGGAGACTAACAAGCCTCATTTTAAGCACTATACACCTGCTCCCAGTCTGGGGCCTTGGGTCTGAGAAATAGGTATGCTACACATTTTTTCACTCTCAAATTAAAAAAAATCACAGACATGAATTCTAAGAAAGGTGGTTAACCCAGAGACAATTTAAAAAACAAAACACAAAAACCCCCGCACCTTCGCCCAGTCATCATCCACTTCCACTCCTCCCCGAGGCAACGTGTGTGTCTGCGGGGAGGAGGGTGTCAGGCCTTCTCAGCCCCACTCTACGACAGTCAGAAAGGAGCTGGCCAAGAACCACCAGGCAGAAAAACCAAAACCAAAAGTCGTAACAACAAAGTAAGAGCTCTCGTATAAAAATGAGGGATGCCTCACAGCTGGGCCCAAACTCGGTCTTTCGGGTATTTTTTTTTTTTTTTTTTTTTTTTTTTTTTGCGGTATGCGGGCCTCTCACTGTTGTGGCCTCTCCCGTTGCGGAGCACAGGCTCCGGACGCACAGGCTTAGCGGCCATGGCTCACGGGCCCAGCCGCTCCGCGGCATATGGGATCCTCCCAGACCGGGGCACGAACCCGTATCCCCTGCATCGGCAGGCGGACTCTCAACCACTGCACCACCAGGGAGGCCCTCTTTCGGGTATTTTTGTTAAATTATTAGGTTAGTGATAATATATATTAAAAAGTTTTTTTTTGTGTTTTTTTTTTAAAAAGAGGTTCATCGGTAGGGTGGAAATATATGTTAAAAAGTCAGGCCTCCAAGTAGCCAGCCTCTTGAGGATTTTAAAATTCTTTTTAAAAAAAATCATCTTGCGTTCCCCTGAGGCAGATTTCAGACACGCTGAGTGGCCCCTGGGGCTAATGGGATTGATCCTGGGTTTACGGTTAACTGGAGCCTCACCATTCTCAGAGGCGGGCAGCGGCACGCTGCAGACCATAGCACGGGTCCAGGACATCCACAGGTCCAGGACATCCACGATGGTCTGGGAGAAGGAAGTCTCCAGACTCAGATTTAATTTTTAAAAACAAATCAAACAGAGAAGGGAGCATCGTGATGCTGGAAGAGGACCTGCTGGAGAGTGCTGAATCCAGTGGCTGTGGCCGTGCTGGTGGAAGGAGCACGCTTCCTGAGCTGACAGACAAAATTAGCAGCTAATGTGATAACTAACCATTCCATAATGAAACTATCTGGCACCCTTGTTGGCTTCCGGCTGTGGCTAATCTGCCCTGGAACTCTGCTAGCTGCTGGGCTTCTCCCCAGGGCTCCCTTCTCAGCCCTCCTGTCCGTCCCAGGTAAGGCCGACGCAGTCTGCACTCTCTCTCCCGCACTGCGCTTGGTTTTTTTTAATGCACTGTCTTTCCCATCCTACCTCTAGCCCAGACCTCCTTTCAAGAACTCAGCCAGTGCCCTAAGGAACCCCAGAGGACACAGGAAGTGGGTGGGAAATGGCCCAGGCACCCCTGTGGAGTCAGCTCCACTTACCATGCAGGGATGGAGGTGCCGTGGGGCCCCTCTACGGCTCTACCTACTGTCTCTGAATCACTGGGAAGGGACCAGAGCCTGGACTTGGGCCAGGTCTGCCTGTGTTGGGGTGATGCTGGGCTCTACAGAAGAGCTCGGCACCTGGCGCAGTACCTGGTTGGAGGGAGGAGGGGGGTGTATATTGTGAAATAGGGGGATGAATGGAGGGATGGACAGATAGATGGATGGATGGACAGTCACATGAGAGTGGAAATAAACCTTTTCTTCCCAGAGCTAGCACTCCTTCTCGGCTCAGGCCACAGTCAAACAGGCTGAGAATTTTCTCAGGTACCCATAGGAAGAGAGGCACGCAGAGACAAGGGAAAAAAGAGAGAAAAAGTATCAATGCCCCAAGCCTAAAGCATCATTTAACTCTGCCAAGTCTTCAGCCTTGAGAAAGAGGTGGAGAAACGAACACTCCTGTGCTGCTGGAGGGATTTTAGGCAGGGACAGCTTCTCCTGGAGGGCACATCGTATCAAAAGCCGTAATTCATGTTGTACGTCTACAAATTTATAGAAAACCATCACACTATGCTCAGACAATTCTGTGTAGGGACAGTCACTGCGGGATTGTTAATAAAAAAAGAAAATTAACCCCTAAGAGCCCAACAGGCTTACCTTCCTGTCCACCCCCAGTCCCTGGACAAACTCAGAAGACTGCCTTCTCCCGAGGGTTTGGTGGGACCCCCATTAGATCAGTGAAGCCAAACGTGGAACGTTCACATCACGTGACGCAGAGTGGAAAGGGGAACGGCTCACCTCACTCCTTGAGCTTCATGCACCGTCGAGCGTGCTGCTGCAGGACAGCAACACCTTCCCAAGTGCCCGGTTTGTACATTAATTAAAAGACTCATCTGATTTCCCAAGGGAGGAGACACCGCCTTTCATAACATCCCTGCCCTCCCATGTACTCCTCTCCACCCCTCCTGATCTCTGAAAATTCAAGAGGAATAGATGGCGTCTTGAGTGGAATTCTCAGGAGCCCCACTGTGTGCTCTGTCAAGGATGGAAGCTGAAGAGCAGCTCCAGCACAGCCAGGACTCATCACTACCTAATCTGGAGACACTTAAAAAAAAAAAATCAAGGAGGTGGCATCAGAAACCCAATTAACCAGCCGCATGAACGAGGAAACAAATCATGCCACAGGAGAGGAATAAGTCGAGTTCTCTGCCTCGCCTGTCCCGCGGAGAAAGCTCGCGTTCAAATCAAATCACACGGCAGAGAATAAGGGCGTTTTCACCAATACCGACACCACAGCATGGGAAATTTTCTCTACGAAGGGAAACTGACATAAGCTATGAGAAGTTAGCTCTTGAAAAAGGATTATGGCCTCTGGGTATGTCCACTCAGTTCTGACCACATCCGAGTTTCTGGCTTAGGAAGCTGGGGCTCACGGGGACATCCTTCTCCCAACACTCTCATGGACGCCACAGCCGGGCACACTAACGCTTACCTGGTTCCTTCGGCCAATCCGATTTGGTCCCGGAGGCTTCGTGGGGGACCTGATGCTCTGGGGACTCCCACCATTCTCGGCAACCTTCCCTACGCTCATTACCGCTGACATCATGGTGTTGATGGAAGACAAATCTGAACCTTCCAAGCCAGCGGGTGAACTTGACGTCATTGGGACAAGGGTTTAAGCTTCTAGGAAGCCTCGGCCACAGAACTGAAAATCAGAAATTGCTGATATGATCAATGGGAAGTTTAGGCTTCCGTCACAACCAGGTGGCGGGGCCACGGCTGCCACCGCTGCAGTGGGGTTAAAACTCCTTCTTCAATTCCAGCTGACACTCACGTGACTCCTATGACTTAAGCTTTCATCTAAACCGAGTGCCGTCATGCCCAACCGATAAGCCTGCTTCCTTTCTGAGCATGTGCCACCGACGAAGCTGCCCGAGGCAGGTCTTTCTGCCTTTGCTAAGCTTTCATTAGGCAGAGTGGGAAAGGCTACAACAGTTAGGAAGCCTGGGAGCTGCCATCCGGCCGGCACCCACCTAACAGCCTAACTCACCTACTGCTACGTGCATGTTCTAGACCTAACAACTAAGGATGAGAAACCCCGGCTTCCACTTAAACTCCAGGCTGCAATACCGTGACTTTAACGGGGAGCCCGAAGTGTTAAGACAGCTGAGAAGCCAACACTATCACCCAACACTATAACCGCATTTCAAATCAGCATAAAAAAGACTGTTTCTTAAAACATGCAAGTACATAATATAGCTGTACCCCAGGAAATGGACAGAAGAAAACCCAGCCCTCACTGCCAATCACCTCCATTCTCTGCCCCAACTGATATACTGTGAGACCTTCCCCTGCTGTAGCAATCGCCCACGTGGAGGAGGAAATGAGGCTGGGTCCACTTCTTTTTTTTTTTCTTCTCTGGTATCACTCGCTGACACTGGAAGGGAAGCAAAGGCAAAAAGGTTCAGTGAAGAAAAAACAGAAACCATTTGTTTACCCTAATCTCAGACCACTATATTCCCAAGACTACAGGGAACAGTGTGAGAGGAGGCGGCCAAGCCTTCTTTTTCTTCCAAAACCATGTTCTGTGGTTGTTTTTCACCCTTAACTGATGTTCCCTACACTGCTGTCACCCTCGCTCCCAACAGCCAAAACGATTCTGTGGTATGGTATTTTCTGAAGCTCATATTCATATCCCTACAGCAAACTTTCTACTCCTGTCTCCCACAAGGACTCTCAAGACTCCCACTTGACCATCTCCCGCCTCCCCCTAAAACTGACCAAAGATAAGGCAGTAAAGGAGTCAGAGTCTGAAGGCTAAAGCCTCTAAAGGCTCAGAGTCTAGAAGGGATTAGGTCAGACCTTAAAGCAACTTGGTAATACAAATAGGTTGACTAAAGGGAAAACTACAGCCCATGTACACATCACACTTTACTTCTCCAGGCCTTTTCTAGTTATGCTTCTTCCACAGAAGTACTATGGCTATAGCTATGGCCAGAAGGAAGCCTCCAGGTCAACTGTTTCCCTTATTTTATTGGGGGAGATATTCTCTAGCCACGTATCCTGTTATGCTCCAGTGTGCATTAAATTCTGCAAGTCCACAGCTGCCTCAGAGATCAAGCTAATTATCTCAGGAGCAAAGTGAATACTTAGGAACAACACCAGAAAGAATGTGATGTCTTGCGGTTCCTCCTCCAACTCTAGGAGAAGCGACCTAGGATGTGACAAACGGTAACACCCAGAGCAGCTGCAAACGTGTCCAGCAGCAGAGCAGGAAAGCCTGGGGACATACTTTATTAAGTGACGCTGCCATCAGCTGAGAAGTCCCGAGCTAAAACCTCACCCAAGAGCCAAAGAGAACCTCAGGAACAGTGCTTTCCTTGTCAAGAGACAAAATGTGCCTTCCTTTTAGTAGACATTTTGAAGATATGACTCTAATACTTTTCCAAATGGTAAGTAAGAGGACTAACGACCAAACTACAACTTAAAACCACTGATCCAGCCTCACCCCTCACATCTTTCCCATTAAAAGAGGAAATCTTGGGGCTTCCCTGGTGGCACAGTGGTTGAAAGTCCGCCTGCCGATGCAGGGGACACGGGTTCGTGCCCCGGTCCGGGAAGATCCCACATGCCGCGGAACGGCTGGGCCCGTGAGCCATGGCCGCTGAGCCTGTGCATCCGGAGCCTGTGCTCCGCAACGGGAGAGGCCACAACAGTGAGAGGCCTGCGTACCGCAAAAAAAAAGAGGAAACCTTGAGCCGGCAAGCCACCTGCCGCAGCTAAGAACTGGTGCAACCAAATAAATAATAAATTAAAAATAAATAAAAATACACATTAAATTGAAAAAAAGAGAGGAAACCTTGGTCCAAAATTAAAACAAATAAGAAAACAACAAACAACCCCCCCAAACCCCAAAGCTGTTGTCCTTCCATGAAGTTTCCTCCATATATGGAAGACCATTTAAACTTATTGAAAAATTGTGCTTTAAAACTTCCAATTTTGGGCTTCCCTGGTGGCGCAGTGGTTGAGAGTCCGCCTGTTGATGCAGGGGACACGCGTTCAAGCCCTGGTCTGGGAAGATCCCACATGCCGCGGAGCGGCTGGGCCCGTGAGCCGTGGCCGCTGAGCCTGCGCGTCCGGAGCCTGTGCTCCGCAACGGGAGAGGCCACAACAGTGAGAGGCCCGCGTACTGGGGGAAAAAAAAAAAAAAAAACTTCCAATTTTGACTGTCTTTGAAAGTTTATTTGGGAGATTCCTCTCTAGGAGAAAACATTCAACACGAGTACACACATACGGAAGTATACACACACCTCATTTTCTTTCTTAAAGGATTTCTGACAAAAGTATCATCAGTTCCCCAGAACTGTTGTCATCAATCAGTATATGATTAGTCCCTCGATTCAAGTAAGGGGACACCTTCTATACCAAAACCATCTCATTCTTTTAAATATATATCCCCCATAGTTTTAATGTACATCAAATTATAAAATAAATGACTAGAAATCTTTATTGTAATTACATTATGTCAGTAAAAATAAAGTTAACCTTTCCACTAATTTATAGTGGGAGTTTAGATGATCTTGCTCTTGTCCTATTACTATACTTAGAGAAGAAAAGTGTGGTAGAGTTTTTCAGACCAGGAATAGATTAGAGAAAACACCTTTTAGATAAATATAAAATTATAAGTTACAGAAAACATATTCTAATTCTTTCACTGAGTAGGGAAAGAAAATGGACAAAAGGGAAATAGTCAATATGAAAATTAACAAAAAATATATTCATCAAAAAGAGCCAAAGTGCCCGTAAGAATTTTTGTCACAATCATTATAACATCAAAGATACATCCTTGCAAACTACCTAAATGTCCTAAATATAGAAAACCCAGCAATAGTCGCAACAGTTAACCAACCTAAGGGCTGAAAGTTGCAGGGGCTTATATTCCAACTGGAAAAGGAGAAAAGTCATGCAAACTTGCTGTTTCCCATTTTGTCTGGACAGGAAGACATTTGCTAAATTTATTTCCCCTTTGGGATAAAGTGTGAAGTGTGACACTACCCACTGAGGACACCAAGATCACCTACATTCACTTCCTTTTCCTTGTTTAAATGTAAGTAAATAGTAATATTTTTTAAAAAATACAGACTTAAGAAAATGAAACTCCCAGTTACACTGTCTGACAAGAAGAACAGTCACTGGACTCGTCCCTGAAAAGCTGTTTCAGAAGCAACCCAAACCAGCCTCTCAGACCTGTTCTAAGATTTTCCTCCAGTTTGCACTTGTGTGTTATGCGTGAGCTCTCCTTTAGGGAGGATGGAGCAGGAAGAAGGGAAGGGACCGGGTGTAAAACAATGCAGCCCATTGTTCTCGGTCAGAAAACACAAATCCACCTTAACGTTAAGGTGCATTTATGCACTAATTTAACCAGAAGCCAGGAGCCAGAATTAGTCAATTCTACCTACCCAACGCCCGACCGTGGACCACACTAGAGCAGTAATCCAAACTGGCCAACCTAAACCTTCTGATACTCAATCTCAGGGGGTGAAAGACAGGTTTAACAGTTTAAGGTCCATTCACAAAGCACACTTTCTTTGTCAATACTTAAGAGTCCGTATGTTTTCACTCTCTCCTCTGCTCTCTGACACCATCCTACACATCAGCTCTGTCACTGCAAATAAAAAAAAATAATAATAACCATAATAAACAAAATAAAAATAAAAATCACTGGCCCCATTCTAGTACAATCTCCTCCAGCTGCAACCAGAGAGGAGTGGGAACCCAGATGAGGCCCCCAAAGCAGACATGAAAGGAAATTGTCATCTCCATTGACATGGCCACGTGGACTGGCCTGGTGTTCCAGTTTTGAACCCGAAGAGTTCAAACCTGCGGGTGGGAAGGAAGAAGCAGGGAACGGGGGTGCCTGCAGCGTTGCTTCCTGTGAGCCAGGCCCTCGGCACGCTTTCCGAGACTTCTCATCCCACACCCCCGGCTCTTAGGTGTGGAATAACTAGCAGTTCACAGTGAGAGTTTCACCTTGGTTTTGTATCAAAACGTCAGGAGGACCCCAAGCAGAGGGTGGACTACTCAATGGGGACATGGGGAGGGGAGGGAGGACAACATTCAAAGTTACTGTGACTCAAGGAGTGTCCATAAAGTTTAACTGACCTGTTTATCTTCGTCTTATCAAGCTGGCTCTCCTTACTGAGGAGGTGGTGCTGGCTGGGCCCCAAGCGTGGGCAGGGTCACACCTCAAAGCCACCACCTCTGGAACAGATTGGAGCAACCTACAAAAACAAGAAAAGGTGACATGAAGAGGGAGTCCAGACCAGACAGGATCCTGTCTCTGTGTCATTTTCTCCACTTACAACACTGGGAGTCACAAATTAAGGACAACAGCATTTCCCATCCCCTGCCTGCACTTATAAGCAAGCTTCCAGCAACTAGGTCAATTCCACCCGAGCAAGAGCAACTGGAATCGAGTGTGACGTGGACGGAAGGAACCCCCAAAGCATGCCCCAACAACATTGAGGGCGTCATCACGTGCAAATGGCCGAGACCAATGGCTCCAAATGAAGCTTTGAGCATCTGAATGGCATGCTGACAGCAGATGCTGATGGACTGCCACTTTAAAAAAAGAGAAGAAAAGACCACACTAAGTGCTATCAGAAACAGAAGGAGAAAAGAAGAGAGTTGAAAGTAAAACATATGGAACTCAACAGCCCCTTAAGTAAAGCAGTGACTATTATGCCTTCTCCTGAGTGATGGGGAAAATATCCACAACAGTTCAAACAAGACCAAAGGTGTATCTTTTCCTTTCTGCAGGGAAGATAGAGAAAACTCCTCAAGTTACACATGCCCTTCAAGAGTTTGAGAAAGTCTGCTCTGGGGTGCCAGGGGCCTCAAACCCCTGACCTGGGAGAAAGCTGTGTCTGGCCTTCTGCAAATTTAGAGAGACCTAGAACACAGCATTTCCCAGAACTACACGTCCAGAGAAGATGCAAGAAATGTTTAACAAAAACCTAGAAGAATTAAAGAACAAACACCTAGAAGAATTAAAGAACAAACAAACAGAGATGAACAATACAATAATTGAAATGAAAACTGCATTAGAAGGAATCAATAGCAGAATAACTGAGGCAGAAGAACAGATAAGTGACCTGGAAGACAGAAGGGTGGAATTCACTGCTGTGGAACAGAATAAAGAAAAAGAATGAAAAGAAATGAAGACAGCCCAAGAGACCTCTGGAACGACATTAAATGCAACAGCATTCACATTATACGGGTCCCAGAAAGAGAGGAGAGAGAAAAAGGACCTGAGAAAATATTTGAAGAGATTACAGTCGAAAACTTCCCTAACATGGGAAAGGAAATAGCCACCCAAGTCCAGGAAGCACAGAGAGTCCCAGGCAGGATAAACCCAAGGAGAAACATGCCAAGACACACAGTAATCAAACTGACATAAATTAAAGACAAAGAAAAATTACTGAAAGAAACAAGGGAAAAACGACAAATCCCATACAAGGGAACTCCCATAAGGTTAAGAGCTGATTTCTCAGCAGAAACTCTACAAGCCAGAAAGGAATGGCACGATATATTTAAAGTGATGAAAGGGAAGAACCTAACACCAAGATTACTCTACCTGTCAAGGATCTCATTCAGATTCGATGGAGAAATCAAAAGCTTTACAAACAAGCAAAAGCTAAGAGAATTCAGCACCATCAAACCAGCTCTACAACAAATGCTAAAGGAACTTCTCTAAGTGGGAAACACAAGAGTAGAAAAGGACCTACAAAACAAAATTAAGAAAATGGTAATAGGAACATACATATCGATAATTACCTTAAATGTAAATGGATTAAATGCTCCAACCAAAAGACACAGGCTCACTGAATGGATACAAAAACAAGACCCATCTTCTCTACAAGAGACCCACTTCAGACCTAGGGACACATAAAGACTGAAAGTGAAGGGATGGAAAAAAGATATTCCATGCAAATGCAAATCAAAGGAAAGCTGAAGTAGCAATACTCATATCAGATAAACTAGACTTGAAAATAAAGAATGTTACAAGAGACAAGGAAGGACACTACATAACGATCAAGGGATCAATCCAAGAAGAAGATATAACAATTGTAAATATATATGCACCCAACATAGGAGCACCTCAATACATAAGGCAACTGCTGACAGCTATAAAAGAGGAAATCGACAGTAACACAATAATAGTGGGGGACTCTAACACCTCACTTACACCAATGGACAGATCATCCAGACAGAAAATTAATAAGGAAACACAAGCTTTAAATGACAAAATAAAACAGATAGATTTAATTGGTATTTATAGGACATTGCATCCAAAAACAGCAGATTACACTTTCTTCTTGAGTGCACAGGGAACATTCTCCAGGATAGATCACATCTTGGGTCACAAATCAAGCCTCAGTAAATTTAAGAAAACTGAAATCATATCAAGCATCTTTTCCGACCACAATGCTATGAGATTAGAAATCAATTACAGGGAAAAAAAATGTAAAAAACACAAACACATGGAGGCTAAACAATACGTTACTAAATAACCAAGAGATCACTGAAGAAATCAAACAGGAAATCAAAAAATAGCTAGAGACAAATTACAGAGAAAACATGACAATCCCAAACCTTTGGGATGCAGCAAAAGCAGTTCTAAGGGGGAAGTTTATAGCAATAGAAGCCTACCTTAAGAAACAAGAAAAATCTCAAATAAAGAATCAAACCTGACACCTAAAGGAACTAGAGAAAGAACAAACAAAACCCAAAGTTAGTAGAAGGAAAGAAATCATAAAGATCAGAGCAGAAATAAATCAACTAGAAACAAAGAAAACAATAGCAAAGATCAATAAAATTAAAAGCTGGTTCTTTGAGAAGATAAACCAAATTGATAAACTTTTAGACAAACTCATCAAGAAAAAGAGGGAGAGGATGTAAATCAATAAAATTAGAAATGAAAAAGGAGAACTTACAATGGACACCACAGAAATACAAAGCATCCTAAGAGACTACTACAAGCAGCCCTATTCCAATAAAATGGACAACCTGGAAGAAATGGACAAGTTCTTAGAAAGGTATAACCTTCCAAGGCTGAACCAGGAAGAAATAGAAAATATAAACAGACCAATCAGAAATAATGAAATTGAAACTGTGATTAAAAATCTTCCAACAGGGCTTTCCTGGTGGTACAGTGGTTAAGAATCTGCCTGCCAATGCAGGGGACACGGGTTCGAGCACTGGTCTGGAAAGATCCCACATGCCGCGGAGCAACTAAGCCTGTGCGCCACAACTACTGAGCCTGCGCTCTAGAGCCCACGAGCCACAACTACTGAAGCCCGCGCGCCTAGAGCCCATGCTCTGCAACAAGCGAAGCCACCACAATGAGAAGGTCACGCAGCCCAATGAAGAGTAGCCCCTGCTCACTGCAACTAGAGAAAGCCCACATGGAGCAACAAAGACCCAACACAGCCAAAAATAAATCAATAAAATAAATAAATTTATATTAAAAAAATCTTCCAACAAACAAAAGTCCAGGACCAGATGGCTTCACAGGTGAATGCTATCAAACATTTAAAGAAGAGCTAACACCCATGCTTCTCAAACTCTTCCAAAAAATTGCGGAGGAAGGAATACTCCCAAACTCATTCTATGAGGCCAGCATTACCCTGATACCAAAACCAGACAAAGATACTACAAAAAAAGAAAATTACAGGTCAATATCACTGATGAATATAGATGCAAAAATCCTCAACAAAATACTACCAAACAGAATCCAACAACACATTAAAAGGATCATACACCACGATCAAGTGGGATTTTTCCCAGGGATGCAAGGATTCTTCAACATATGCAAATCAATCAATGTGATACACCAGATTAACAAACTGAAGAAAAAAAACCATATGATCATCTCAATAGATGCAGAAAAAGCTTTTGACAAAATTCAACACCCATTTATGATAAAAACTCTCCAGAAAGTGGGCATAGAGGGAACCTACCTCAACATAATAAAGGCCATATACGACAAACCCACAGCAAACATCATTCTCAATGGTGAAAAACTGAAAACATTTCCTCTAACATCAGGAACAAGACAAGGATGTCCACGCTCACCACTATTATTCAACATAGTTTTGGAATTCCTAGCCACAGCAATGAGAGAAGAAAAAGAAATAAAAGGAATCCAAATTGGAAAAGAAGTAAAACTGTCATTGTTTGCAGATGACATGATACCATACATAGAGAATCCTAAAGATTCCACCAGAAAACTACTGGAGCTAATCAATGAATTGGGTGAAATTGCAGGATACAAAATTAATGTTCACCAATCTCCTGCATTCCTATACACTAACAACGGAAGATCAGAAAGAGAAATTAAGGAAAGAATCCCATTCACCATTGCAACAAAAAGAATAGAATACCTAGGAATAAACCTACCTAAGGAGGTAAAAGACCTGTACTCAGAAAACTATAAGACACCGATGAAAGAAATCAAAGATGACACAAACAGATGGAGAGATATACCATGTTCTTGGATTGGAAGAATCAATATTGTGAAGGTGACTATACTACCCAAAGCAATCTACAGATTCAATGCAATCCCTATCAAACTACCACTGGCATTTTTTACAGAACCAGAACAAAAAATCTTAAACTTTGTATGGAGACACAAAAGACCCTGAGGAGGGCTCCCCTGGTGGCGCAGTGGTTGAGAGTCTGCCTGCCGATGCAGGGGACACGGGTTCGTGCCCCAGTCCGGGAAGATCCCACATGCCGCGGAGCGGTTGGGCCCGTGAGCCATGGCCTGCGCATCCGGAGCCTGTGCTCCGCAACAAGAGAGGCCACAACAGTGAGAGGCCCGCATACTGCAAAAAAAATAAGAGACCCCGAAGAGCCAAAGCAGTCTTCAGGGAAAAAAACGGAGCTGGAGGAATCAGACTCCCTGACTTCAGACTATACTACAAAGCTACAGTAATCAAGACAGTATGATACTGGCACAAAAATAGAAATATAGATCAATGGAACAGGCTAGAAAGCCCAGAGATAAACCCATGGACCTATGGTCAACTAATCTATGATAAAGGAGGCAAGGATATACAATGGAGAAAAGACAGTCTCTTCAATAAGTGGTGCTGGGAAAAACTGGACAGCTACATGTAAAAGAATGAAATTAGAACATTCCCTAACACCATACACAAAAATAAACTCAAAATGGATTAGAGACCTAAATGTAAGACCGGACACTACAAAACTCTTAGGGGAAAACATAGGAAGAACACTTTTTGACATAAATCACAGCAAGATCTTTTTTGATCCACCTCCCAGAGTATTAAAAATAAAAACCCAATGGGACCTAGTGAAACTTAAAAGCTTTTGCAAAGCAAAGGAAACTACAAACAAGACGAAAGGACAACCCTCAGAATGGGAGAAAATATTTGCAAATGAATCAACAGACAAAGGATTAATCTCCAAAATATATAAACAGCTCATGCAGCTAATAGTAAACAAACAAACAACCCAATCAAAAAGTGGGCAGAAGACCTAAACAGACATTTCTCCAAAGAAGACACAGAGATAGCCAAGAAGCACATGAAAAGCACTGCTCAACATCACTAATTATTAGAGAAATGCAAATCAAAACTACAATGAGGTATCACCTCACACCAATGAGAATGGGCATCATAAGAAAATCTACAAACAACAAATGCTGGAGAGGGTGTGGAGAAAAGGAAACCTCTTGCACTGTTGGTGGGAATGCAAATTGATACAGCCACTATGGAGAATGGTATGGAGCTTCCTTAAAAAACTAAAAATAGAACTACCACACGACCCAGCAATCCCACTACTGGGCATATACCCTGAGAAAACCATAATTCAAAAAGAGTCATGTACCACAATGTTCATTGCAGCTCTATTTACAATAGCCAGATCATGGAAGCAACCTAAGTGTCCATCGACAGATGAATGGATAAAGAAGATGTGGCACATATATACAATGGAATATTACTCAGCCATAAAAGGAAATGAAATTGAGTTATTTGTAGTGAGGTGGATGGACCTGGAGTCTGTCATACAGAGTGCAGTAAGTCAGAAAAAGAAAAACCAATACCATATGCTAACGCATATATATGGAATCTAAAAAAAAAAAAAAAAAGGTTCTGAGGAACCTAGGGGCAGGACAGGAATAAAGACGCAGACGTAGAGAATGGACTTGAGGACACAGGGAGGGAGAAGGGGAAGCTGGGACGAAGTGAGAGAGTGGCATGGACATATATACACTACCAAACGTAAAATAGATAGCTAGTGGGAAGCAGCCGCATAGCACAGGGAGATCAGCTTGGTGCTTTGTGTCCACCTAGAGGGGTGGGATAGGGAGGGAGACATAAGAGGGAAGAGATGGGGATACATGTATATGTATAGCTAATTCACTTTGTTATAAAGCAGAAACACACCACTGTAAAGCAATTATATTCCAATAAAGATGTTAAAAAAAAAAAAAGACACATGCACCCCAATGTTCATTGCAGCACTATTTACAATAGCCAGGTCATGGAAGCAACCTAAATGCCCATTGACAGACGAAGGGATAAAGAAGATGTGGTACATATATACAATGGAATATTACTCAGCCATAAAAAGGAACAAAATTGGGTCATTTGTAGAGATGTGGATGGATCTAGAGGCTGTCATCCAGAGTGAAGTCAGAAAGAGAAAAACAAATATCGTATATTAACGCATATATGTGGAACCTAGAAAAAAAATGGTACAGATGAACCGGTTTGCAGGGCAGAAATAGAGACACAGATGTAGAGAACAAACGTATGGACACCAAGGGGGGAAAGTGGTGGGGGGGAGGGGTGGTGGTGGTGGGATGAGTTGGGAGATTGGGATTGACATATATACACTGATATGCATAAAACAGATAACTAATAAGAACCTGCTATATAAAAAAATAAATAAAATAAAATTCAAAAATTCAGAACTACACCTCCAGCCCATTCTGTCTCTGAAACAGCCGCCAAAGAGTGCAAAACTGGAGAGAGTAAAGTGACTGCCACACGGACAAAAACTTGTCCCTTTTGGAGTGTCTGCAGAGAAGCTGCCCGATACGTCACACGCCCACTTATCACCCTGAATCTTACTTTGTCCACACAGTTACTGAGCACCTAAGGCGGGCAAGCTCCTCCCGGACCGGGTCTGCTGGGGGTGAGAATATCCACCAGCCCTTCCTATCAGAAGCAGCTCCTCGGTGATTTCTCTCTCCACACCTCACTGCTTCAGTTCTCCTTCCTTTTCTTTGTGTCTTTCGCTTTTGAAAAGTTCTTTGGATTTTGAACAAAGTGTCAAGAAGCAAGGAATAACTCACAGGGACAGCCCCAGAAGGGCCAGAGACACCACCACCACCCCCTGCCTTTAACTTGGAGGAACCCTTATTACTACCCCAGCAATTCCCGATGGTTCTTGTGGGCAAGACCCTCCTTGAGGATCTGATGAAAATTATGGACCCTCCCACAGATAAAAGCACATACTCTACACCCAACATTTTCCTTCAGTATCAAGGGGGTCAGGGGCCCCAGAAACCCATCCGGGATAAGTAGGATAAGAATCCCGGTTTTACTTGATATATAACCCACCTTCCTTGAAACCGTGACTCAAGACCATTTTACTAAAATTCCCATGAGGTTTCAGAAACGCACAAAGAAAACATCCTTTCAGATCATCTCCACCCATCTAAATTTAAAGATGCCTAAGGTGAAATTATATACTGTTTAAAAAAAAAAGCAAGCAAAGTTTCCCTATATTGTTATTCATTTTTATATTAATGGCAAATATTAGGAAGAAAGTCCAGAGAAGAATAGCTCCATGGTTTTTTCCTAGAAACTGCCAAGATCTCCAAATAAGCAAAGTGAACTATAGTTCTATACATAATGAATAAAAACACAATCAGGGCTTCCCTGGTGGCGCAGTGGTTGAGAGTCCGCCTGCTGATGCAGAGGACGTGGGTTCGTGCCCCGGTCCAAGAAGATCCCACATGCCGCGGAGCGGCTAGGCCCGTGAGCCATGGCTGCTGAGCCTGCGCATCCGGAGCCTGTGCTCCACAACGGGAGAGGCCACAGCAGTGAGAGGCCCGCGTACCGCAAAACAAAACAAAACAAAACAAAAAAAACCCCACAATCAGAGAGACAAGTCTCTGGAATTAAAGATTTCCAGAATATAACTAAGACTCTCATTAAAATATGGACCCACTCCCTCCTCTCACTTAAAAAAGATACTTTACAAAGTCCACCAAGTAACCTCCTCAATCCACAAGGGGAACCAAGGAGAGGAGAGGGCCAACCTGACAGACTTGACCCTGAAACTTCCATCCTCTGATCTTGGATGTAAATGATCTGAATATCAAGAATGTCTTGTGATTAAGCTGAGTAACAAGAGTCACTACCCTGTTTGTTTGGGGTTCCACCAGGCCTGAGGGATTCACACAACTCCAGGAGTGGAAAAGTACAGGACGGTTCTTGGAAGAAAATTCAAGATACCCCTTAGCTCTATCACCACTGCCTCAAAAAAAGAGAAAAGAGAAGAGAAGAGAAATGGACCCATGAGGAGGGGCTGTACCCTGGAGACAGAACCTCCAGGAAGCTGGAGGGGTGGGTCCCGGGCTCCTGAGGGAGGCTACTGCATTTCTGGATTTGCATTCCCACACAGGCTTTGCCCAGACCTGATGGAAGCAGGATGGCCTGAAGAGGGCAGAGGTCCCTCTGTGAGGATGATGGGGAGGGCAGGCCAGCCCCAGCCCCAGAGGAGATAAGGGACAATGCTATGCAAAGCCAGAAAGAAAAGATTAAGGATCCTGTCTCCAGGTCAACGAGATAGCAAAGAAGAGATGAAAGATAAAAGGGAAGATGGTCTAGAAACAAAGCTCCCCAGCTTGTGAAAACCCGCAGGGTTCTTGAAGTGAAATCTAAAATCTGTCCTAAGGCCCCCAGGCAAAAGCTTGGATGCCTAGGATGACAGGAGAAGCTCACAAACCAGACGGTGGGGAGCTTTACAACACCGAAGCAGGACAGAGGCGGTGTGGAGCCTACACAGAGGTCCACAAATACTTGGGATGGTTGATCCCCTGATTGAAACAGCCGGTTCGGGCCAACCCAGGACCGGCTAACAGAGTGTGAGTTTAGAGGAGTTCAGCTACTAAAATGTTCTGGGCTACTCGGGGGCTTAACAAGCAGCAAGGACATCTCTCTTAGGATGGGCTGACTGATGCAGGAAGTCTTGGCTAGGCTGGGGATGAAACCCAAGCAGACTAGTGTGCACCATGGCCATGCCTGCAAAGCTGGGGCAAAACCGTCTCCTCTAACCAGGACGGCCTCGCGTGTGCTCTGAAGGCTGACAGCTGTGACGACGGCCCTGAGTTCCAGGAAGTTGATGTGTTTCTTGGCTGAGAGTTCAGTCTATGCCTTGGGTAGGGCGGCAACCCATGCACGGCCCCCTCCCCCTCGCTGGCACGGGCTTTGCTCAAAGGGAGCCTTGGAGTGTCACGTAGAGCATTCGAGCAGTACAGCGGGGCACCGTGAGCTGCTCCAGCCAGCCCTGGATCCTACCCGCAGGGGGAGCGCGGACGCACCCCTCGGCACCGGCCACGTGCAAGACAGCAGAGCCGGGTGGTGCGGGGAGCGCAGCAACCCTGGGTCCCACGGCCGTGTGTGTGGCCCCCGGGTGGTCTTCTGGGCTCTGCCTCCACAACACGCCCGCTCTGGACGGAGGACCTGCTGACCCACGTTCACAGCGCTCCGTGCTCTGGTCTCAGTGTTCCTCTGGCCTTCTTGCCCACCGGCCCTCACACTCTCTGCTCAGTTTCTTCCCCCAGAACATACACCTGCACCCCTCCCCTGATCCTGTCCCTCGGGGGCCCCTGTTCACGTGAAGCCTCCCGGATTCCCAGCAGTCGAAGGCTCCCTGTTCCAAACTCTACCTCTGCAACACTCGCACTGAAAGCCTAGAACGAAGACCAATGATGAGAGGGGCTAACACCTTCTGAACACTGTCTGCCACAAGCTAAGTGCATCATCTTACTCGACCCCTGTAACAACAACCCTGTGAGGGATAGTCCCACTGCACAGCCCCCAAGACCACGGCGGGAGAGCAAAGTGAATCCAGATTCTAAACTCTGTTCAGTTTCTGTTGGACAACATTTCCAACTCCTAGCGCGGGGCTTGAGAGAACAGACGCACTCCCTCCGTCACATTCTCGGACTTCTAACGATCTCTGAGTCACCTCTGCCCCTCCAGGGCACGGCTTCCCATTTCCGTCTGTTTCTAGGCAGGAAGAAGGTGCTCTCTGCTCCCACCTTCACCTCTGGCAGGAGGAGGACTGGACTCCTGCCCCAGACTAACAAGTTCACTGCACGGAGTCTGCGTCCATGCACGGCCCCCGCTGCGAAAAGGGATGGGGGGTCCACGCTCCACACCCTGCGGTGCTCCAAGCAGGCAACTGAAAGGAAGCCACCAGGCTCCTGAAATCCCAAACACCCCAATACTGTGGGAGAGGCTGGATCCCACTGATCCACTGACAGGTGCTCGAGCTCAGAAGTGACTTGAGTCCTCCGGGGCCTTCCGCTTCCACACAAATCGATTGCAGACCTGGAGTCCACGCTTTGGGGTCCTCTCCTGGGGTGTGGAGGAGACGCGTGTGTAGGAAGTACTGGGGGGCAGGAGACGGGGAGCACAGATGGTGGAGAGTGAGTCACAGAACTGCACAGATCAAAATTAAGCCAACACCATGCGAAGGTTGGAGTCTTGCCTACAAGAAATGGAGGATAAAAAGGCCTCCGTGCCGGGGAGCCCCACAGGGCCCTGCTCAGCATCAGAAGGAAACCTTACGGTCTCATCTACTCAGTGAGGGGCTAACTGCTACTGACCCTCGCTCCAGCACGGCCACCCCAGAGTCGTCCCGTCCAGCGGCATCACAGACCTTGCTTTAGAAATGCAGTCTCAATAAATGTGAGTCAGTCATGACGCTGTACACCTTAAACCAACACAGTGCTGTACATCAATTATCTCTCGATTAAACTGAGAGAAAGAAGAAATGCAGGTTCTCAGGCACCACCCAGAACTGCTGCATCAGAAACTCCCCTGGGGGTGGGCCCTGGAGTCTGTTTGTTGGCTCCCAGGGGATGAGATCCAGCTTTGAGGACCAGTGCTTTACATAGAATTCTGAAAGGAGGGTGACACAAAACCAAGGATCTCCCTGAAAAACGTTCCTTCTATGAGGATTTGGAAGAGGCCACTGGCTTATCATACTCCCAGGAGCAAAAATCAAGGCACTGGAGCAGAGACTCAGACCCCAGTTCTAACCTTAGCTTTATTTACCACAAAGAAGTTAAAAAATAAAAAAATTAAAACAATAAGGGCGGAGGGAGAGGGATAAATCTATGTGGGGCTATTTTAGCTTCCTCAGGAGCGGGCACGTGTGGGATGTGAGCTTCAGACAGGGCAGGGCCAACCTGCAGTGCACAGAAAGCAGAACCACTCAGCCTGGGCACCCCCCCACCCCCAGGCAGCTCTGGATCCTCAAAGCCCCCTCTCCAGCATTCACCAAACTTGTGTCACTCACAGAAAAGCTCCTTCCAGGGTGCTGAGGCATGGTCTCCAAAGTTGAGGCCTTTGGCCGGGATCTCCGGTGGCCCTGGACACCCTCACGGTCCCCCCAGGTCCCTTCCCTTCTCTGCTGCTCCTGGCAGTAAGTGTGCTGCGGGGGCGGGAAGGCAACCCCAGAGCTCCCCCAGCCTCGGAACTAGCTCACTGTCTACTGCGGTTTCTCTCTTAATGTGACCCACCGTGGAGGGAGAAAAGTGGAACGGAGACTGTTCCTACAGCCTAGAGCGGCCGCCCCTTCCTGCTCAGGCTTCAGGGGCCTCAGCGGGTACCAGGAATAACACAGGCTGCTGATGCTACCTTTCAAAAGGAACGTCCAGGAACACTCTAATATTCAGTAAAGTGTGGGGGGGAGGGGTGCCATAAGGGAGAGGGAAGTCTCTCTTTTAAAAATAAAAACCACTGGGACGTTTTAATTGCTACATTACCTACAACTTCAGCAGGGAGGCGAGTGCCGACCGGGAAGGCAGGGCTCTTGCTCACCAAGCCTATCTACGTGAGTCAGAGTCAATTCACTATTTAAAATAGGAACCGCTGGGGAGGTGGGGAGATTTCCTGGTACATGCTGGACGAAACCGTCCTGCGGTCCCCACTCTCCTTCCTGCATCCCTCTGTGAGGGCTCTTGGCTTCTCTGGAGGCAGGAAACGGGGCCAGGTCCCAATTACATGCTCTCCTGCGAAGAGCTGACTCCACCCCTGCAGCTCTGCCCCCGACCCCTATCTCATCGCCCCACCGGGATCTCATCTCACTGCTGCCAGACTCAGAGCCACGGCTTCTGCAGCGGCCGCATGGCAACCATTTGTTCTCAGTGGCCTCTCTTCAGGGAGGGGCCTGGCGGCCCATGGGCGCAGCCCTGTCCCTCTGCCCAGGTGAGCCAATCTTTTCCCGGCCACCAGGATCTGGTATTTCATCACCTTCTTGCCCAACTTGGCAGAAACCTGTATGGTTCTCTACTCTGCAAGGAAGCTGGTGAGAAAGGGGGTGCGGGAGCCCTCAGGCTGAGCAGAGGGGCAGAGGGCCCAGGGCACCCTCACCTCTCCCCGGGGCAGGGCAGGGCCTTCCCGAAGGCAGGAGATGTCTCACAGGAGCACCCTGCGGGGGATAAGGGTTAGGGGCCCCGCCCCACCTTTAGATCTGCTCTGCTGGCTTATCCGGAAGGGTGGGGAGAGGCCTCCACATCTTACCTTGGCTGAAGAATTTTTAAATGGAAAGGAAAGCTATTGCTACAAGAGAAAACAGGATTTTAGTCAGGGTATGTCACAAGTCTAGTGTTTATCCATTTACGTGTCTTTCAGAGTATCCCTTCTCTAATAACTACGGGGTATCATCTATTGGGGCATAAACTCTGGGCCAGAAAATGTGTTAGGCACGTTACATATATTTACTCCTCCCCCAAATCGGATCAGGTAATGATGAGGTTATCTGCTGGCTATTCCACAGCTCTGCGTGGGCAGAGCCAGGATTCTAGCCCAGATGCCACAAAAAGGAGCATGGAAAAATCATTCAGAGAGGGGCCATTAGCAAACTAGAGGACTGGGAAACCAAGCCGGGGGGAAACAAGAAATGGCGGAAGGAACAGTGGACACCTGCAGGCCTGGCGCGTGCAAGAGAGGGCCCACTCTTCCCCCGTGTCCACCATGACGGGAACGGGGTTTGGGCAGGAGGCACAAAGAAACTGGTCTGGGGCCCCATAATCCTTTACACCAGAGCCCTGAACGACTAGAGCTGCCCACAGAAGGAACGTGGCCCCGTGAGGTAATGAACTTGCTGTCTCTGGAAGTGCTCAAGCAGAGGGCGGATAACCACAACCCGGCCCTGCAGTGGGTGGGAGACCAAGGCCGGTCAGCCTTCTAACGTCCAGAGTCGGGACTTCTAAGAGGACAGCCCCTTTTTCGTCCTACTGTAAGATGCAGAAGGATGCACCGGGAGAATACACCACAGCAGCACAGCCTAAAGAGCACACGACGTGGAGTCTTCTATCTTGGACTGGAAACTCAGCTTGCCACCAGTGGAGCGACTTAAGTCTCTGAGTCTCAGTTCCCTCATCCGGAAAATGAAGCTAGTGATACCAGCCCTCCATACTTTACAGCACAGAAATCAACCAAAGGAACATTAACTAAAACACTTTACAAACGGCATGGCACGGCACGCCCAGTATGAGCTACTGATGCCACGCTATCCGCCTCCAGGTTAGCTGGGCCCTCGGCTGGCCCTCCCCCACAACCCCTCCATCCGCCTTCGGCATCCCCTCTTGGAGGGCAGGGCCCAGTTTGCTGATCTTCAAAACACATTCTGCTCCAGCCCCCAAGTTTGACGATGAAATATAAATATAATTTAGCTTATCACAAATGCGATCCCATCGACAATTAGGAGTAAAACAGCTGCTGCCAACTCGCAGGGCTGTATGGCCAGCAGGAAATAAAACGCCTCCGGCTTCAGGTCACCGCTGAAACAAATCCTGGTCAGCCTCACGTGTGCTTAATCAAGGAAGTCTGCACCGCGGGCTCCCACAGGACCTGAGGGCTCTTCCCCACCCTCTCCTGCATCTCTCCCCTCCCGGCGCTAGAACCCGAGCACAGTGCAGCGGACACCCCGCAAGCTGCCCCAGCCTCTCAGCAGCTGGACTGTAGCGACTGGGTTTGCTCTGGCCACTCCTCTGACGTGGGCCTCAGCGCCTGCAGTCACATTTACAGCTTGGGGAGGAAGCCGGGGTAAAGTTCAGTAGCAGTTTGCAGAGAGTTTTAGGCAATATCCTGCAACTCTTTCACAGGCCCTGAGGTCGTGGGGCTGGTCTCTTCTCTCCAATAGGCTCGGTAAAGGGTCAGGCTGCAGAAACAGGATTCTCTCCTTTTCCCTTGAGGAGGAGCTGGATGCAAGCTGAGCACCCCCAGGACAGGTGGTTACCCCAGCATCTGGGCTGCACATTCCCAGAATTCAGGGCGGGTTCAGCACGACACCCCTTATAAAAGCAAAATGACTCTGTGGAAGATAAAAGTGTTGCTGGAAATGCTTCTAGCTCGGTGGAAGGAGGAGATCACATCTTTCCTCACCCAGCGCATCGGAAAGGCAGTCCGCTGGGGTCAAAATTTCACAGTGGGTGAGCAGACGTTACAAACCGTCAGCTGAGAATGACTCTGAGTTTGCTGGGCCCAACGACCACGGGCTCCAAGGGCTGCCCGCTACGCCTCCTAACGGGTGACCCTCTTCCCCTCTATTTTGCCTCTAAGAACATTATTCACCACTCTATCTACGAAGAAAAACAAATACTCTGAGATACAAGACGTTGATAAGTGTTTACCACAAGCCAACCAACCAAAAACACTAGCAAGCAAATGGTGTTTCTTAAAGCAAACTGAGCACAAGCCCAAAGCTGCTACGGGCAGGATGGGGCGCTGGGAGGGAGGGGGCGCGTGCGGCCGAGGTCCCCCTCCCCGAGCTGTAAAGAGCTGCCGGGCAGAGGCACCTGGGGAGGAAGGCGGTAGTGGACCAGCCGGTCCTGGAGGAAGCCTGGGCTCCGTTTCTCCCCAACAGCCAGGAGTGTGTGGGGTGTGCCTCGCTGAACCAAGAGCCGAAGCCCGGCGGGTCTGAAACAAGTACACTGTGCCCAGAGCACGTCTGCTGTCTGCATCTGCCTGAGCTCACGCGGCGGCCCTGACCAGGCCCAGGCTCTTCAAGGTGGGGTCACGTTTTACAAGCCCCACCCTGAGAACGCGATTACCCCTTCGCCAGCCATTAAACTCACCCTAAAGTGACAAAGAACAGGAAGGAAACTCCAAAAGGGGAGATCCGCACCAGTCAGACAGATCCCCTCCCTTAGGCTCTCAGGCCTGAGCGAGAAGCCAGCCAGCGGCGGAGGGAACCTGAGAGGAGAGCACACGCCACGGAGGAATCAAGGAAACAGAGCCGGCCTCCTGCGCGCCCCACTGGCTAGGCCAGCCTGACACTTCCTCCCGGTCCCGAGGGTCACACACCTCCACAGGGAAACCTCTGGGGCACGAAGATCTGGAAACCCAAGCTAATGCCCATTTAACTTAAGCTGACATTACGCTACCAACATTACAGACATTCCTAGTCACACGGACCGCTGTGGTTGAAAAAGACTGGCCTCTACCAATATTTCCGTGGTACACAATTGATCTTGTGCATTTGGGAAACCACGCCGTGCTTCTCCAGGAGCGTTCTCTAACACGCCTGCAACCATAAAGCTGAGGTTCTCCTGCTCACCCCCTTCACTCGACTTGAATGCCTGCGATAAAGGCCCCCTCGTGTTGTTCAAAAAGAACATCCCTGCTCTTCCCTTTTATCTTCCCTTAACAGTTTGCCATCCAGTGATAGAAGGGGCCTCGCCTCCAACAGTCCCGGCCTTTTATCTCCCGCTGACCTGACCACGCAACAACATGAAGCCAGGGGCTGGGTTTCCTGCAGCTCGCCTAGAGGGGCTGTTTGACTCGTTTAAAATATGACTGGCCTCCAAAACCTTGGAACGATGCCGAGCAACACCCACCCAGCATCCATTTCAGCTCCGGCTTTAAGAGCCTCCAGGTGCAGTGGACCAGCGCCCTCCCAACCCCACCCCCGCGCCTCCGTGTGGTAGAGGCTCACGGCTTCCAAGGAGAGCTCGCTTTCCAGGCTCACGCACATATCTACTTTCTGTCTGCAACAAACCTAAGAGCTCTCTTCATCAAAGTCCAGAAAACCCTAGAAGTTAGATACGGTAGCTCCAGTTGAAGTCTGAGTTTATACTGCTATTATTAAAGTAATTGGGTAGCATTTAAAACATCCTTAACCACTGGAACGCAGGGAGCACACCACGTGCTTCCCAGCATAATAAGCAAGTGGCCTGGGATACACCGGACCCCTCGTCTGCAGAGTGAGGACAGGCCATGACCTCTGACGTCCTTCCCAGGCCTAACTCTCATTTGAGACTCAGCTCTGCCGGGATGCCTGGGTGTTCTTAGGCCTGGTCTCTAAAGACCTCCACCTGCCTCATGCTACAGGCGTTCTCGTGGATATCCAGGACCAAACTCCACCTCTTAAGGAATCAAGGCAGATGTGGGGCTGTGTGCCACTTACGGGGTGGGACGACCAGAGGGCGTCGTCCACACACCAGAGCACAGAGGGCCCTGACTCCCCGCGTTCAAGGCCAGGACTTCCATTTTCTTGGCATCACATCAGCACATGTGAAGTTAATAGGTTCCGAGGATGATAAGATCAGATGTTTCAAACAGTCCCCCAGAGTTCCTTTCTGGGGTATAAGGAATCTTTCCAAAGCCAATTAACGAAAAGAAAAAACTTCCTGGCCTAAACACACGTCCCCTAACCCCTCACAATCTCAGAGGCAAGAGGGAGGGGCGGGAGAGAGGTGATGGAGTGGTGACATACGCAAGGCAGTGGAGAAAACGGGGGCGAATGAGTGACAGAAGCCAGGTTACGCATTAAACCCACAACAATTCCTGTGCCAACACTCCAAAATGGAGCCGGTACTTCTAGGATCTTTTTTTATGAGGCGAGATACCAGAGTAAAAAAGAGTGTGCACAGCCCAGAGCGGCCGCGCTGCCCCCGTGCAACACCGAGCACGCTGCCTCCTGTACGGCCCCTCTCCTGGCGCCACAGGCCTGGGCTGGGTCACTGGCCCATCTGAGAACAGGAGCCAGCTAACCGGTTCAGCCCCACCGGCCAAACGGCAAGTGCTCCACGTCCCCAACTTCCTCCCAGCCACGAAGTCAGGAACAACCTGTACAGACAAAGAAAACAGAAACCTTGCGAAACAACGGCATCTACCGTGCTCCCTGAATATGCCCGAGGAAACTGTTTCAAAGCCCTTTAAGATGCTTCATTACAATTCTGGAGAGAAAACGCAGTCCACTGCACCCAGGCACGCACATGTTCACACAAACCCAATTTCATGCTCTGCCGGCCCCACGACGAAAATGCAGAAGTCAAAATATAACTCGAGAGAGTGGCCCTGGTTACTTAACAGATCGGAATTATAACTGACACTTTTCCAAAACTATATGAGAGGCCAGGGACATCCTGGCAGGTTTCCAATCTGGAAACAGAATTTGCCTAAGGGGGAAAAAAATAAAGGTCTAACAGATTATACAATCTGCTACCTAGCCACAGTGAAAATGCTGTTTAGATGGGGATGTGAGGACAAAAAAAACCTCACCGTCTCTTTATTCCTTGTAGTTAACCCCTAATGCTATGCCTCAGCCAAGGCAAGAATAACCCTCTCAGGGCTTCACCACCAAGAAACTACTAATCGTGGGGATGACTTTTTTTACCCTATCAGCCAAGATTCGTTTAATGGGATCACAGTTTGGAAGACGGATATGCAAAGTAATTCCTAGTTCCGCTGGCCTTAGGTGGAGATTTTGAAAGTACCATGCAGTCGGTGCCAGTCACATATTCTGTACAACCCAAATTTACAGTCAGATGTTATTATTTGCATTCACAACATCAGGCAAATGCTGTTTTAATTATTTTACCTTGAAGAAAGGGAAAACAAAGGGACACATTAATCCATCAAAGTTGCCAGGCCCTAAAACTTTCACAGCTTCTTCTCACTTATCATTTCGACGGCTTCAGCCACCAAACAGCTTTCATTTTAAAAAATGAGTGTCTTTAGTTTCCTGCAGTTTGAGTTCCAGGCCCATCCTTGCTGCTTTCAGTGTGCTAGAGCCAAAGCCTGGGCGAGTGCACAGAAAATGTGCGTTCTCTGCAGGGGTTAAAATGAGTTAAGAGGTTCTATACTATTTTTGTACCCTAGATGTAGGGCAAGATTTGGTATCATTGTGAAGCCCTGAAATGGGATGATGCTCATTCTCAGACATTAGTCTACTTCAAGTTCCAGATGTTAGAACCACCAAGAGCTGGAAGATAGAGCCCCCCGGCCTCAAAGGCTGATACTCAGGCTGGGGAGATAGAGTAGACAGGACACAAAGAGATAAATTCCAATCCAAGGGAAAATGGATTATGAACCACAAACTTGAAAGGCTGCAGGGCTCCCCAGAGGTAAGTCATCAAGCGTGAGGGAAGTGGGGCAAAAGCAAACCTGAGCTTGGAGGAAAGATCCGGCTTTCAGAAGACAGAGCATTCTAGTCAGAAGGAAATGCACGAGGGAAAAGCATGGAGACCCTAGAGGTACATCTGGATGGGACACCGTGGCATGAGAGCACTGGCTCCTAAATGCCTACATTTTCAACCTTCTCCAGCAAAATGAGGACTTACTGAGAGTCTCAAGATGCTGAATGCATTCGTTTTTTTAGGTTAAAATGCCCCCCTTTAGGAGGAAATGATAAGTTTCCCTGGTGGTGCAGCAGTTAAGAATCCGCCTGCCAATGCAGGGGACACGGGTTCGAGCCCTGGTCCGGGAAGATCCCACATGTCGCGGAGCAACTAAGCCCACGAGCCGCAACTACTGAGCCTGTGCGCCTAGAGCCCGTACTCCGCAACAAGAGAAGCCTGCGCAGCGCAACAGAGTAGCCCCTGCTCGCTACAACTAGAGAAAACCTGCACGCAGCAGCGAAGACCCAATGCAGCCAAAAATTAAATAAATGAATAAATTTTTTTTTTTTAAAAAAAGAGGAAATGATAAAGACAGTAGATGGTTGGGACTGTTTTTTAACACCCTTACTTGGCAAAAGAAAAAAATGGCAATCCCCTGTGTAACTGCCAGAGCTTTGCCTTCGGTCTCTGGCCCATGCAAACAAAACCCTTGGGAGCCATCAGACTACACCAGCCCACTGTGCAAAAGGAGGAAGAGTGGAGTGGGGGAAATGGCAAAGATGGGGCTGGCAAAACGATGCTGAGGTCACGGCTCCACCTCAGAGGGGTAAACTTTATCCTGTGGCTGTGGGAACCCACTGAAGCCCCCACCACTCTTTTGGAAGAAAACCTCTGGGATGAAATAATCGTAACCATATTTTCAAAAACTCTTGGCAGCAGTTTAAAAATTTGACGATTAGAGGCACATAACCCAGATAGGAGGTTACTGCAATACAGTCTAAGGGACAGACATGAGGAGCACGGGGTCAGGAGAACATCACCGAGGGACCGACCGGGCTGCCAGGAGTGAGGGCGAAGGTCAGGGAGGCGCTGGGCTTCCTGCGCTGGCAACAGACTGGGCCACAAGGCAGTTAACTTCGATGCAGGAAAAATTCCCAGTACAGGAGAGAACAAAGAGAATACAGCAGGAAGGGACTGGTTACTGAGTAGCAGGATTAAGCAAGGAGTTCTGTTTAAAAGAAATCCAAAGACTGTCCCTAGCCAGAAAGGAGCAGATGGGAAAATGGAGAAGGTTCTGGAGGAGGTGGGAAAGGAGGGCCGGGGGGCTGTCAGGCACAGGAAGATGAAACACTTGCGGTTGGACGGAGTACACAACATACGCAGACACATAAATGCACGTATTCACTGTCAAATGGGCTGCTGACGTGGGGGGAAAGTGCTTAAACAGCCTTAACTTACAGGTTACAAGTCCACACAAAACTGTACCAAACACAAAACAAGACAAAACCGAAATCCATCCTGCTCTCCCTTTCAGAGAGCCTAGCCTATAAAATGAACACGTTCGACGCTGGGTAAAACATTTTATTGAATCGATACGGTCTAGAGCGGCGCTGTCCAAAGACGAAAAGAATTTCTGTGCTGTCCAGTCCGGCAGTCTCGAGCCACGAGTGGCCGCTGAGCACCTGACATGAGGCTAATGTGGCTAAGGGACTGAATTTAAAATTTTCATTTCAGTTAAATTTCAATAGCCACATGTGCCTAGCCAGCTGCTGTACCGGACACTGTAGGTCTATGGTATTCTTTTTCTCCAGTAATCTTGAGTTACCAGATGGTGGTCCTTAATTCATTCATTTGCTTCCCACGGTTTTCAAGCCCTAAAGCAGGAGTTAAGATGATCTAGTATAGTTTTAACTGGAAGGCATGGGAGGGCAGTGAGTGAGCTGACCCCAGAAGTAACTTACTTTGCTATGATTCTTTATTCTTCCCCGGGTTTATCCGAGTTTCAATGTATAAAGGGAAATAACCCACGAAACCAACAACAGAGGGACATCTCTTAAGCTAGGCTCGCTTCTTCTAGGTGAGTCATCAGCTCCCTGCCCTGTCTACCCAAAACCTGCTCAGGCCTGGTCCCACCTCACTCATGAAGGTCGATGTGTGAAAACATGGGAAAATGCAAGTTAGACCAAGGTTAGAAAGCAATCTAGTACATTTAGGCATTCTATGTTACAACGTGTTCATGGATCAGTCTGGCAGAGGCCACCTGAAATGAGATACGCATCATGGGACTACAGTGATCCTTTAAAAATAAAAGTATAATTTAATGTCACTGTAAACTTGATTTTTGTAATTTAAAGTTATTTTTTTTTAAAGATACAAGAAAGAAAGTAATCAAACTGCATCCTTTTTAAGCTGATCAACTGTTCCCTCCTTCCTTCTCTCCCTTCTGGCCTTATCTTTCTTTAGTCACAGCCCAGTGCCCGGCACACAGTAGGTTTTTATATACTTCATCCTATAAATCTGGGCCACCTACTAGGGGTGATATGCTCGGGTTGATAAGCCCTGCTCTACAGACAAGCGCAAAACTCATACACTTGAAACTACGTATACTTTATGCGGTATCACTTCTTTTTTTGGGGGGGGGAGTCCATAAATTTGATCAGATTTTCAAACCTTCCTTTTTCTTATGAAGATGAGATTAACCATGTAACACTTCAAATAGTGTCTGATACATGGCAATAACTCAATAAAAGTTAGTGACATCAATTCCCCCAATAAGCTCCCAATGCCTGCTATAAACAGTTATAATTTTAGGCAGAATTCGTCCTCCAGAGAGGAGGTGGGGAGAGATCATTGTGAGCCCCCCGTCTATGTCACCGGGTTTACATGGTTTTGCTCTGTTCCCATTATCCCAGAAATAACTGATGGAACCAAGTTAGTTTCTTGATGATATTAGGTTAAAACAGTGCATATTATCACGATCTCTAGGCCATAGAAGGCACTGAGGAGGTCGTCTCTAAGATCCACATAATAGGTGTAAATGTGGCCCAAGCACTAGCAATTCCTGGGAATCTCAAAGGAGTCCTAGAATAGAGGGTGGTCTTGTGGAGGATGTTTGTTTTTTAATTAACAAAAGGTAATGGCGAGGGCTTCCCTGGTGGCGCAGTGGTTGAGAGTCCGCCTGCCGATGCAGGGAACACGGGTTCGTGCCCCGGTTTGGGAAGATCCCACATGCCGCGGAGCGGCTGGGCCCGTGAGCCATGGCCGCTGAGCCTGCGTGCCCGGAGCCTGTGCTCCGCAGCGGGAGAGGCCACAACAGTGAGAGGCCCGCGTACCGAAAAAAAAAAAAAAAAAAAAAAAAAGGTAATGGGGGCATTAGTGAGCCTTTTAAATAGGAGCCAAGAATTTAAGCTGATCCCCTCTATGCATTCCTCACTTAAATCGCAATGCATAAGTAAAATACATTGGCTGTAAAAGGGAGGATTACATCAACTGTAAAATTCAAGAGTCACAGCCAGGAGAGTGGGAAGAGTGACTGTGGTGACTGAGGTTAGAAGGTGCTGGGCTGGGGGGCGGCTAGCTTGGTCCTTGTTTTCTCATGTGTCCTTTGAAGGTGAAAACTCACCAATTTTTTCTGGCCTTCAAGCTGTCAGAGGATTAAAAAAAAACTCCGTCTGAAAAAATAAACGAATGAGACCTGCAATTTCCCTTCAAAAGGTGGCCGGGTGGGGGGGGGAATGCCCCACCTAAGGCCCTTAAATATTTCCTGATGATTGTTACCTCAATTAGTAACTATCCATCTACTACATAACTGGGCAGGGCAAGGGATGGCGGGAGTCGGAGGAAGGGGAGAAGAGATGTTCCAGGAGCTGACCACCTAGGTGAGAAAAGAAGGAACCGTGAGAAGGTAAGAGAACTTAGTGTTGTGTATGCAGTACTAATTTTAAGTCCAGAAAAACCACTGGCATGTAAGTGGAGGGGTGTCCGAGGTGGAAGAGAGCCTGGAGGAGCTGATACCCAGGGAGGACCACGAGAAGCCCCAGAGCCAGGCCCTGCTTGCCAAAGGTGTGCGGGGCGGCAGGAAGCTGAGAAAGCTGGGCCGGGGCAGCAGAGGGTGTCGGGGCAGCAGGGGGTGTAGGCTGGGCCTGGGGCACCACCAGAGGATGGTGTCAGAGTTTTAAGGAAACCTGTTTGAACAAGGTATGGGACCGAGGGGGAGGGAGACCAGACTGAAATGGGAACAAAGGGAATAGAGAGGGAAAGATAAACCTGAATGCCTTTCAAAGAACTGCTGAGACCTGGAGGGAGCTGAGTAGGAAGTGGCTCCTGCCACAGGCTCGGTTTCCTGGGGAACTAGCAGTGATGGGAAGAAGTCTTCCACTGTTAAGGGGGTTGGGCTCAATGCCTTTTGTAGACACTTGGCAAGTGAAGAAATGGAGCAGATGAGAAAGGAAGGTCTTGGTACCTTGGTGAGATACCGGGACTCATGAGTGCAGGGGGGAATCGACCCCTCCGCCGAGAGGGGAGGCCTGAACTGGCTGAGTGGAGACTCGGAGATGAGAGGGTCCAGTACGGAGCCTGAAGAACACCTGTTGTGAGCCACAGGCCTAGGAACAAGGGCTGGTAGGAATGAGGTCCCCAGGAAGGGGGAGAGTGTGGTGTCCAAACAGACGTGAACGCACGAGCAACGGAGGGGCACAAACCCCTCTGAGTCCCACAGACGCGAGAGTGAAGCGAACGAGGGGAGCTGAAGGACGCTCACAGTTGGACGGGCCTCATCTTGAGCACACAGTAGGCACTCAGTCTGCGGATCGGTAATCTCAAGAAAGTAGGCAGCGGGTCAGATGCTGTGAGTAGGAGGAAGAGAAAAGGGGAACCGATGGCTCCAGGAGCAGAAGACCCCAGGGAGCTGGCGGGAGGGAACGCAGGGGCTGACGGGGGGAGGGCGGGGAGAGGGGTGCTCTTGGCTTAGGTCTTTACAATCACATGACCCCAAGGTGCTGGGGAACAAAAATGGGCCCAGGGGAGGAGCCAGGAGGCCCTGTGGAACCCCCTCTTCCTACTCAGGGTAAGTCTGGCATCCTGTTTCCTACTCTGGATGGCTGGCTGAGGAGAAGGGAGTAAAACCGTGTTATTTCAAATGGTTGCATCTCTTATTCCTACTATCTGAGGCAAGCCTGGTACGTTTCTTTCAACAGATGCCCGATTCACACATGTAGCTGCTTTCCTCAGCAGTAAACAAGTGGATTCTATCTACAAACAGCAAGGACACCAGGTCTGCGAGGGGAGAGAAAACCTTTTCCAAACGCCCAACCCACCCCAAATGGCTTTCACGGTGTTTTTCTCACCAGGCTGAATTTTGCAGCTCTAAACCCATCAGATGCACCTTGATGCGGAATGCAGCCGGGAACCTGCTCAGGACCCAGGAGTTGTTCTTAAGAGGCATTCGGCCCACCCCGGGCATGGGCTGGGCTTCCCGAGTTCTCAGGGTCAGCTGGTCCCGGCAAATCTGCACGCAGGGCCCGGTGACTCAATTAGTGTGAGTTCAGTTGCTCTTTTTTAGGTCAGTTCTTTCTTCTTTTGTTTAGATCTGACTCAAGATTTACTTCAATTATCTACACCTCTGTTAGAGCACCTAAACAAATTAAACTGTAGAAAGTGATGAAGGCAAAGGAAGGGATGAAGGGAAAGGAAAGGAAGAACCTGGATCTTTAAAAAAAACACACAAATAGTCTCCTCCCTCCCCCTCCACCATCTCTGTTCTCTTAAATTACTCAAGTAGACAAGCAACTGTTTCTCACAGGAAAACGCTAGACTCCAAGTCTGAATGTGAAAACCCCGTGGTTAAGCCCTGGCTTGCAGAAAACTAAAAATTTCAGCAACCCCGGAATGAAATGTTATGTTCAGAGCTACACGAAGCATCGCAGCTGTTCCCAGCCAACATGAAAACTGAAAGGGGTGATGCTATCTTTACCCTCTACCTACAGGCAAAGCTGGTACCACCCTGGGCCGGGCTGCCCAGGAGCCGGCTCAGTTCTAGGCTGCTGAGCACAAGAGACAAAGAAGGCAAAGGAACACAGGGGCCAGCAGAGCGCACCTAAGCAACAACACACAACAGAGCCACCGGGAAGAAAGAAAATGCAGTTAATCATTAAAAATTTGAAAAGGATGCAAGGAAACGGAACTGCTTGAAAAGCCGTTCTCACTGCCATTTGGAAAATCTGTTTCAATCAGGTCAAAATTCAAAAGGTTAGATCGCATCTAACTTGACCTGAATCTCCCAAGTGGAAGGAGAACCCTTTAATCAATTTTCTTGGAAGAAAAAACACATTTCTCTACTCAAACTCAGAAAGCGTCTTTAGACCACCTCATGGAATCAGGCCCCAGACGCGCATCTCAGAGAGGGCAGGTGATGGAAAATGAACGACTCCAGAAGAATCAGGAGGCACGGGGACGAGAACAGGGCTTCGCTCACAGCTCGAAGCTGACACACAGGCTAACTGGAGGAAACGTTCTCCGGCGTGACTGGCCGCCTCACTCTGAGCACACGCTTCCCGCTAGCAACTGCATGCTGCCCCTGAGAGCCCCAGGCCGCCAGCCGCTCCGGCTCAGAGGACGGGCCGCCGCCCGGCCGTGCAACCCCCAGGCCCGGCCAGGCTGCCGGCAGCCCGCCACACACGTAAACCACCAACGAACGGAGCTGTGGTGAGGGGCTCAGCTCGCAACGTGAACTGCCACCGACACACCACACTTCCTGCTCATGCCGCCAGACCATCTCCATTCAAGAAAAAGTGAAAACGACAGGATGGCAAACAGCAGGACGGCACAGCAGCCAAGGAGTGGGCTCGGGAGCCACGCCGCCCGGGTTCAAATCCTGCCTCTTCCACTTGCCAGCTGTGGCGGCACCACCCTTAGTTACAGAACCTTTCTCTGCCTTGGTTTCCTCAGCTGCAAGGAGGAGACAACGGTCACACCTACTTCACGCAGCTGCTGTGGGACGACACGGGAGTTATGTGTGCAAAGAGGGACGGAGAGCCCACGTGCGTATCAGCGCTTCAGCGCTGATTCACTAATTATCAGTCCAACAGGCGCTACAGATATTCTCTTTACCCAGGGCCGTGGTTCCCAAACTTCAGCAAGCAGCCCAAGAGCGCACTGTAACAGATTTCTGGCTCAGAAGGTCTAGGGCGGGGCCTAAGGATGCGTGTTTCTAACAAGTCCCCAGGTGATGCTGAGGCTGCTGGTCTGAGGCTCACACTCCGAGAACCACCGCGCTACGCCCCGGTTAACTCCTGTGTTCTATGCTTCGGGCCTAAGCCTTACCTGGTTTATTTACCGGCACAGTGGGTCTAGATGAGAGAGAGTAGGAGCGGCAAAGCGGTTTACTGCTCAGAGGACATCCAAGTGTCCTTCCACACTGCTGAGCACCCCTGCACCTCTGCACGCGGCGGATCACATGACAAGTTCCGGCCAATGGGCTGTGGGCAAAGATGACACACATCACTTCCAGGCTGAAGCTTTTAAAAGCTGACGTGTGGCCTGCTGGCTCTCTCCTTACTGCGGCAACCTGGAAGCATGCGCAGTGGCGGGCAGGGGGCTATGGGACGACAGCAGCCTGGACCCTGGGTCACTGCTGGGCAGGGAGCTGCTGTAGAGAGCTGTTGGCCTGCAGCAGATTTCACATGAAAAGCAATGACATTTTGTGCGTTGAGCCACTCAGATTTTAAAGTTTGTTTGACAGCTTAGCTTAAGCCCACCAAAACACTTCCTGTCACCGCTATAAAAAGGGCCTTCGCATCAGTCTTAAGTCCAACCTACGGACACAGGTGTGAGGTATTTTACACCACCATCAGTTAGCGAGGGTTTCTACCCTATTCTCGTTCACTTCAGTTCATCAAATAGATGAGTTTTTTTTTTTTTAATCCTCCCATTTTGGGTCTGTTTTTCACCAGATATAAAAATTCTTCACTGCAACATGATTATGTAACAGTTGCCTATAATTTAGAAAGCTGAATATGCTAAGAAGTATTGAAAATGTGAAAAATAAATACAATGAAGGACCTGGGTGAAAAGTCCCATGAAAAAAACTGTGCGCGCGCGCGCGCACACACACACACACACACACACACACACAGAATCCCTTGACTCTAAAAGGCAGGCCAGAAGGAAAGGGTTTCCATTTTATTTACTAAATCACGTGCAAACTGATATCGTACTTTGCCCAAATAGGAGAAGGCGATCTCTTTCAGGTAAGAGCATCACCATTTAACCACCAAACTGCTCCTAAAAGAAAAAATCGTAATTTCTAGTTAACCTAGGAACATTTGCAACTTGACGTGCAGGTAATGAACTGTTCACAGTATATTACATTCCAGATTATGTGGAATAAAACATGATAAAGATTCTCCTGTTATAAAAATTACCACTAACCCCACACACACGGCCCAAACAAAATGTAACCTAGAACAACTCCTCAACTTGAACTAGAAAATTCATGAAATACACAAAATGAAAAGAATTGGGAGGACTTCCCTGGTGGTGCAGTGGTTAAGAATCCACCTGCCAATGCAGGGGACACAGGTTCAAGCCCTGGTCCGGGAAGATCCCACATGCCACGGAGCAACTGAGCCCATGCGCCACAACTACTGAGCCTGTGCGCCACAATTACTGAGGCTGTGCGTTAGAGCCCACAAGCCACAACTACAGAAGCCTGTGTGCCACAACTACTGAAGCCTGCGCACTAGAGCCCACGAGCCACAACTACTGAAGCCCGTGAGCCACAACTACTGAGCCTGCGCGCTAGAGCCTGCGAGCCACAACTACTGAAGCCCATGCGCCTAGAGCCCGTGCTCTGCAACAAGAGAAGCCACCACAGTGAGAAGCCTGCACACCGCAACGAAGAGTAGCCCCCGCTGGCCGCAACTAGAGAAAGCCTGTGTGCTGCAACAAAGACCAAATGCTGCCAAAAATAAATAAATAAATAAATAAATAAATTTTTAAAAAAGAATCGGGGAGAGAGAATTTAAAAATATGTAACAGAATCACATAGGTCCTTTTGGTCTATGGAGCAAACAGCACTTCTCAGAAGGGCCCTCTTTGTGAGAAGGACTTCAATTGAGTGGGATCTACAATGTCTCTCAAAGGTGGGGGCGTTTCTTGCTAGAATTCTCCCTAGCCCTTTCTACAGAGGGCAGGAGAACAAACCCCTTGTGAACACACACACACACACACAGACACACACACATTTTAAAACTCATCTCCGAAGGAGCTCAGTGGCTCTCTGCTCCCCAATTAGCACCGGCAGAGCTAAGCTGGAGATGAAGGGCCCTGCTGCCCTGGCCTTCTCAAGTTCCTAGGCCCTTGAGCGCCTCATTCTCTGGGTGTGTCACATTCCACCTCTTGAGGTACTTCCACGTGGCCAAAAAGAGAGAAAAAAAAAAAAAGGTAAACACTCAGGTAATGCATTTGGTCACATATTATAATTCAGCTGTAAAACCAGAGTTAAACTAATTAAAAAGGCCCCAACACTAATTTCTCTAATATGCTTTATAGTTATTTGGCAACTGCTGGGTTTTACTGGTGAGTAGATTTTTTTTTTCTTTTCTTTCAGGAGACATGAAAAAGTCATTAAAAAAAAAAAGAAAACCTGAAAATTTAAACATCTCTATTTTTTAAAAAAATCTCATGCCATACTACCTTGAAGACACTGGTGAGAACAATAAAGTCTCCGTGTATACCCTAACACTGGGTTACCTCTCTACTGTTCATTAAGGAGCTAACCCTGGGGAACCTTCTCTTAGGATAACAGGAATAATGTGCAATCAGATAATAGGTGGATCCATTACTAATCACAGAGCTAAAGAAAGCTGGCAGTGCCTCCTGCTAGCACCCTCCAGCAAGGCCCCTGAAAACTCCCTATTGTTCAGCCAGGTAGGGAATGTACACGTTATAGATGGCTCATAATGCATCCACACACCAGAGTCGCTGTGTGTACATCTGCAAGAGAGACATAATAGGAACGTCCACATTTAGAAGATGAAAGCCATAGAAAAAGCAATCTCGTGTGATTTTTGCAGTCTAACTTGCTCAGTTTTTATTTCTTCCGTAATCATGTCCCTAATGAGAGAATCAAGCTATAAGTAAAGTCCTAGGAGTTTATAATCATGATGCTTTTTATGCAGCCAAAAGGCCCTTTCCATTGCTTATACCCGAAGAGGTCTGTGGTGAAACAGACCACCACTGTGGTGGCGACTTCTTTCTACCCACAGTCCACGTGTCCTGGACTCACGCGAGAGCGTCACAGGATGGTTCTCTCCACCCGGCAGCCCCGCGGCCACCGTGTAGGCACAGGACTGCAGGGCACTCACTCCTGCCACCTCCTCCAACTTGCGCCAAGCAGTAAATCTCAGGCCATACAAATGTCACGTCCCCGTGGCGTGCAACTTTTATGCAGACCTAAGGCTACGACCAAAACCAGTCCTTGGCTACATGACTCCCGAGCCGGCACATCCCACGCACTCTGAAGCTAGCTCTCTCTGTGGACTCCTCAGCACAGAGACGGCCCCGCGCTGCTGCTCGGGGGCTGGTCTGCAGATCATATGACAGCTGGAATCCCTCGGACACAAGCAGGCATTGTCCACTTTTCCTTGAAATCTCAAAATCCTGGATAAGACCAGCAGTCAAGTAACACTTCAATCCTCCAACAACCTTAAATCAATTGACCAAATTCTTCTCTTTGGGTCTCAACCTCTCCCTTTACAAATAAAGCGATGATGTCCAATAAAAGCCATTTTCGTCAGCTTTTAAAGCAGACCCACAGCACTTACTTTAAATAAAAGGTTAGGATTACGTGATTGGGGGAAAGCATTTAAACAAACAATGAACATTATGGACGGAGCCGCTAATAACTGCCCCACAATTTCTGTGGTGCCTTCAGAGTGCTCTGGGGGCGTCAGAGCATTAACTGAACGCTCCCTTCCTTCTTCACGGCTGGCCTCCAGACCCACAGATGACTCATTGAGGCTGAGCTCCGGGCAGCCAGCAGCTGCTCAAACCCAGGCCTGGATGCTTCCCTCCCTACTCCTCCAGCCCCACCATCCCAACCTCTCAACAGGTGTCCCTGAGGCCAGCCCACTGGTGGATGCCATAAGCACATCATCTCAACCGAGCCGAGCAAGGAGCTGCAGGTCCTCACAGGCCATGACACAGAAGGAGGCCAAGCCCTTCCACCCTCCACCATGCCCCTTCCCTCCAGCAAGCCCTCTCTGCGCTGTCCACACTCCAAAAAGCCAGCACGAGACCTGCTCCTTGCTTCCTGGGAAGTAGTAGGTTTTATTGCTTTTCCATCTGCTGTGACCGTCTAACATCCAGAGAACTAATTCTTATTTCTCATACGCAATTCATATAGATTTCCCTCCCCTGACAGAGTCACAAACATCTAACCATAAGAGAATGCTTTCCACCTTCAGCATGGCAATCAGGAGGTATATAGTTTCCATGGATACCCAGAAGACCAAATTTCGAAACTAATTACATTTTCAAAAGGAACAATTTCTCTTAGTAAAAAACAAACAAACAAAACCAAAACACAAAACCTATTTGATTCAGGAGTAGGAAAGTCTATACCAACCATTTTATTTGTTAACTATGCATTACAGCTAATCTAAGTGCACAAAAAACTTAAATTTAATACTATTAGAAGCTAGTATGTATTTAAAATACATGTATGAGTATGATTATTAAAACTTAGGCCTAGCAATGCTCTATGCTTAAGCAGATAAAATTAAAATTTTACAGCTTGCGAATTTTAGTAGCTTGAGAACTACTAGTATGTATTAGCTACCCTGGGACGTTTTCAACTCTGGGATTTCCATGAAAATGTCCGAAAATACTTAATGACGCCAAGGGAGATATTTGGTGTACCACCACAGAGTCCCGCAGGGTCTCCATCAGTAAAATGGAGCTACTGAGAATACAATTAACAAGAAACCTAAAAATATATAATCATCTCTGCCAGGTGAGCACATTTAATTTTTCAAGTTAGGATGAGCCCTCCTGCCAAAGAAGCCACATGGACGCTCCTCCAGGTGACACGTTCAATTCTGGGCACAGACAGGAATTGTGGAAGAATACACACTAAAACAAAGGCAAACTCATAAAAACAGGCCAAGTGATCTCTGAAGTCCCTTCCAGCTCTAAATCCTATGGTTCTTAGAATGAGCCTATAAGCTGGGATGAGGGGAGAAAAACACTCCTTCCTTCCATTTGTCATTTGATGGCTTAGGATTAAATTTTTTTAGTATTTAAGTTTTCTGAGGCCTCCCTTACACTCAGAACTCCTTTTCTACAGAGACTCCGTCTCCCAGGGTATCTATGACTTCTATGGTACCCACCAGATAAAGGGTCTTCTCTAGCCCCTGCTTTAAAAACTCCATGACAGGACTTCCCTGGTGGCACCGTGGTTAAGAATCCGCCTGCCAATGCAGGGGACACGGGTTCGATCTCTGGTCCAGGAAGACCCCACATACCATGGAGCAATGAGCCCATGCGCCACAACTACTGAGCCTGCGCTCTAGAGCCTGTGTGCGGCAACTACCGAGCCTACGAGCCACAACTACTGAAGCCCACGCGCCTAGAGCCCGTGCTCCGCAACAAGGGAAGTCACCGCAATGAGAAGCCCGCGCACCGCAACGAAGAGTAGCCCCCTGCTCGCCACAACTATAGAAAGCCCGTGCGCAGCAACGAAGACCCAATGCAGCCAAAAAAACAAAAAACAAAAAAACCTCCATGACATTCTGTGTATTATTTCAATTAAAAATACGAAAGAACAATTCACATTAGGAATACAGAGAAACGACCCTCGTACCCTCGTGATGGTATTTGGACACCATTTGAACCTGTTAATGCATCACTTTTTTTTCCTGCAAATCTGGTCAAAATAAATAATATTTTGGTATGTGTCTGGACCCACTGGAAGTTTGATTCTAATGCTTCACGTTAGCTCATAAAGCAGCTGCACATCACTGAGGAGAGCTGTGGGGGAAGTATCGAGACGTTATAAAACTCCTGGGTGTAAATCACTATAAAGTATCTTTCTAACTTGCCCATCTCCTTAAGCAGAGCATGGTGAATCAACATATGATTAACCTAACCTTTTTGGGCGATGACTCAGGATCACTACAATGAACAACTATTACACAAGGTGCCTTCGGAAACCAGTGTCATAACCCACCCCCTTCAGTTTTGCTCCTATGCCACACGGGCCGCAGTCAGCCATGCTTTTTTAACTGAAATTTGTATTCCAGAGACGCACTGAGCGCATGTGGATGTACATGCAGTTGTAAGAACCAACACAGAAGGCCCCTCTGCTCACGCTGTCTGCGTTCTCCTGTCTTGTCCCCGGACATTCCTTCTTGCTGCTCTCAGCGCGTCTCCTTCTGATGGCTCTTCTCCACCCTCAACCACCAACTTTGGCCTCTGATTTCTTGTGGACTGGAAAATGGGAGACGAGGTGGTCAGGGCTGTATCTACAGTGAGGATAAATAGTGCTAAAGTGTGGGCCCAAGGACCATCATGAATCAAGGGTAAGTGTGTCAGCACCGGGTCTTCCTCCACCTGCCCGGCTTCCGAAAGCTTTATTTTGCATTCCCCCTCCACCACCCCGCTGGTTCTCCCTCCCCCCAGGCTAAAGAGTCTGGACCTCAGAATGCCAAATAAGTGACCTCCACAGAAGTGATATATTACTTTTGAGTCAACTGAATACTAGCTAAGCAACTGCTGTTTCCATAACTGGTAACTGGTCCTCTGGCAGTACCCAGTGTCTTACCCTGAACATTACCAAGCACTGTTAACAGCCTGAAATGAAAACACAGAGCCTAAAAAAATTTTCACTTTTTTTTTTCCTGGACTCACTGATATTTTTAAGGAAGTTTTAACTTTGGACTATTTGGAACAATTCAATTATATACGTTAAAGGGGTAAAGTTCTAAAAAAGATACGATAAAGAGCATAATGAATGTGTTTCAGAGACTCTTCAGTAAATAAGAAAACTGTCACTTTGTTCTTCTGCTGCATTAGGAACTTCTCAAACAAAGAGGCTTGATGGAGGCAGACAGAAAGGGGCTTATCAGCTTAAGAAACGGGAAGGATGGTACAATTAACTGTCACACGGTCAGATATAATTCACTCTGACGAGGCCAGTGAAAGACAACAAGGCAGTGAAGGCCCCCATCTTGTCTCTTTACATAATACCCAAACACCCCAGAGTGGCAAACCACCTTTTCTTTAAGGGCTATCAATACATGTGGCCTGAGAAGAAAAGCAGTAGCCTTTGGAGGGAGGGGGGAAGGAAGGAAAAGAAAAGAAGAGCAGGAAAAGGAAGAAGTCTCTTATCTGAACCGCAAATGCCTCGCGCAGCTCACTCACTCCAAGCTGAGGTGCTGTATCCTAGGTATTCCTGGGGAAAAAGAAAAAAAAACAAAAAACAACTGCATTTCTTTCTCAGTACAGTCTCCTCTCCGCTCCACAGACCCAGCCCCGCCAAGGGGAAAACGGGTGCGCTCAGCTCTGCGGACTCCGAGCTGATGCTCTGCCCTGGCGAGGCGCAGGTGAAGTGTTGTAAACGCATGAGGACAGCTCCGGGAGGATGCGGCGGAGGAAACGTGAAAGCAACTTCTCCACCGGTCACGGACAGTGCAGGCTACGGGGCAGAGCTCACCCTCACAGGGTTAAAAGATGCTCCGAAACAAGCAGTTGAGAACCCCGGGGACCATAAAATGCGAAACGCGTGTGGTGTGAGAGATACTAAGAACAACAAGGGTTCTATTCTAAAACAGATGTACAAAGAGAATTCGGTCTCTCCTCACGTGAGGATACAGTTTCTTGAGTTTTCACAGTGCCAGACAGACTAGGATCAGAAACATGCTTCAAACAGTGTAAAGATGGAAAGAAAAAAAGCCTCCTGCCTCCTCCCTCCAAAAAAGAAAAAAGCAAGCAGCGACACACCAGAAATAGCCTGAGCCTGCTTCTAAGCACGGGGCTCTGTGCATCAGAAGAGGCTCCCCTGCAATGTGTGTTATAGTGAGCTCCAGCATGACTATATATGGTATGTTTACGGAGGGATTAGACACAAACACCACGCAGAACTTACGTCAGACCAGAACTGGCTTTTAAAGAGCTCAGTTTCTCCGAGTTGACGGCCACAAGGCATCCCTAAGTCCGAGCAAACTGCAGATGCTTTACAAAGCAACATCTCATGACTTAGGGGTACTCGGAGCGCAGGGACTCCCCCTCGCTGCCCTCCACACCCCCATCCCGACCTCGCCTCCTCCTCTCCCCACCGCCCACCTCCCCCATGCCCCCTCCATGCAGGCCGTCCACCCTGCAGTCCCACAGAGGCATAAATGCACACTCAAGAATGTCTCTGTTGAATGGGGCCTATGTTACATGACTAAGGGCACAGACATGGATTTCTCCAGAAACAGCTGGCAAGGCTGAGGCCTCTTGCACAGGCTCCTCATTGCCACAAAGTATTTTCATCACATCAAATGTCCTGCCAGAGAGAGGGAGAGCCAGACACTGAAGTGGGGAGGGGGCGGGGGAGCAGGGGATAATGTGAAGATGTTTGAAAGTCCTGGGAGAGGACCAGGGGAATAGAGGAGGTCAGAGGGAGAGAGCGGGAGGGCCAGAGAGAGGGCCAGAGGGAGAGGGAGGGAGAGGGAGGGGGAGGGCCAGAGGAGAGGGACAGAGAGAGAGGGAGGGAGGGAGAGGGCCAGAGGAGAGGGCCAGAGAGAGGGAGAGGGCCAGAGGAGAGGGACAGAGAGAGAGGGAGGGAGAGGGCCAGAGGAGAGGGCCAGAGAGAGGGAGAGGGCCAGAGAGAGAGGGACAGAGAGAGAGGGAGGGAGAGGGCCAGAGGAGAGGGCCAGAGAGAGGGAGAGGGCCAGAGAGAGAGGGACAGAGAGAGAGGGAGGGAGAGGGCCAGAGGAGAGGGACAGAGAGAGAGGGAGGGAGAGGGCCAGAGGAGAGGGACAGAGAGAGAGGGCCAGAGAGAGGGGGAGGGCCAGAGAGAGAGAGAGGGAGAGGGCCAGAGAGAGAGGGAGGGAGAGGGCCAGAGAGAGAGGGACAGAGGGAGAGGGAGGGAGAGGGCCAGAGGAGAGGGCCAGAGAGAGAGAGGGAGGGAGAGGGGGAGAGGAGGAGAAGGGGGAGGCTTCATCACTGCTTTAACAGTCTTGCCCAACCTGTTCTGCGGTGTGCTCTGTTAACTCCTTTCTGGCAAATGGATGCGCACAGCAGCCCTTTCTTTCTTCTTCTTTCCCCCACAGCCAGGCTGCAACTGAAGGCAGACTTGCAGAGAAAAGTCCCAAAGAAAAAGGCTAAACCCATTCCTGACTGGACTCAAGCCCATAATTTGTATCCTGCAGCAGGAGACCTTCCCTGCCAGCTCCCAGGGCGTCTTCTCCACCAACTTCCCAGCCCTCTCCATCTCCTAACTCTCCTCCTCCCCTCGGAAATATGGAAATCGAGGTTGGGTCCTGAACACAGCTAAGTGGAGGTGAGGGTGAGGGAGGCCCGGTTTTTACCCTCCGGAACAAAGCACTACGGGAGAAGGAAGCAAAAGGTGGTTTTTCTTCTTGCTGTTTTCTGCTTGCTATTAGGCATTTACGGGGTTAACAGACAGCCTGCAGACCAGAAATTTACCTGCTTAGCAACAGAAGCATCAACTAAGCCACACTGGTTGTTTTGACACAGAAAAAGCAGTTTCTACCTGGTGAAAATACCTGGTGATGTTTCAGTTGCCATTTTAAGCAACACACATATTAATCACATGAGAAGGGCGGTCAAGAAACCACGGTTAAAGGGAGAAAAAGTCCAAAGAGAGTTTACCCAGCTTAAAGGGGGAGATCAAAACCAGCATGAAAACGCTGGACCGAGTAAGGAAAACATGCTCTACAAGTTAACAGCAGACTCCAAGGTAGAAAACTGCTCTTGAAAACCCTGAAACTGGGGCTCACTTGCCCCCTAACTTGTTTGCAGCTGCTTAGTCTACATGGACCTTAAGGACTCTTCAGGTAGTGGGAGACAATACTCACAAAAAGACAGATTTCCCCCCTCTGAATGGTGAGATGAAAAGGAAAGCATGAATCTCACAAACGATTACACTTTCTTCCTTAAACATACCTGTACGTCTCAAAATGCAAGTGCAACCCGGGGCCTCCATATCTTCTTTTAAAGACGAGTGAATACAGTCCTTGAAACCTAAATATCTACTTTAAAATTCAACTACAGAGAGCTTCTTCATTTTCAGCAAACGGCTGTTTCATTTTTGGAAGCTCCAGGATGCCAGGGTTTGTAGAGCTGGTTGCTGTAGGATGTTTACTGCTGTTTTAACAGAAATGTGTCTCCTTAGCCATAGCAAGGCCTAAAAGCAATTAGGACTAACGATTTGGTCCAGTTGTTGAATATGTAAAGCACAGTAGAAAAATATGTTAATATATTCTTTGACCTAAAATGCAATTAAATAAAACGTAAAGGAGGAATAATGCCAATGCATGCACACATGACACATAAATAATTACAAGGCCAAAGAATGAGAGAAACAAAACAGAAGTGAAATTCTGAATACTACTGGTATCATCTGAGGATGGAACCCCGATTCAAGAAACAATGATAAACAGTCATTTCTAATGATAATATTCAAATATTCTAGAAAACCACATTGTACTTGTAACGGCTTCCCTTAAAATCTAAACTGAAGAAGATACTGGATGACAAAGAGATTTTGTGTAAAGCTTAGGAGATGTAATGATCTAGGAAAAAACCCAACTTTCTAACTTCGACCCAGTTTAAAATAAAATTTCAAAGGCACATGGTTCTATGATATTGTAAAAAAAAAAGAGAGAGAGAGAGAGAAGGCACATATGCAAAAACCAAGCCACAAAACTAATCTCTTCCTTTAATAAAGTAAAATACTTGCACTTGTTCAGAACCTCTATACTAACAGTTGGAGCAACTTAAGCCTCATTTCTGAAACTTATATTTGAAAAATGTAAGCTGGGTCAAAGAAACTAGTGTGGACAAAATGGTGGTATTTAAAGCAAAAATCTGGCCTATGCAGAAGCAAAGAAGAAAAAAAAAAAAAAAGGAAAAGGGGAAAAAAAGGCCGCAGTGATGTACTCTGGTCGCAGGCAGAGTGGGCTGCAAGGCCAGTTGTATCTAACAGTTGTGCACGGGACGACAAATGGTGCATTCATAAGCTGCGAGGGCAGAGGCTGTTCAGAGGCTGTAAAGTCTGCACTCGAAATGATGAGCATCCGACTCTCCTGTTTCACAGTCAAGGAGTGCAAAAAAAGATGGATTCAGTTAGAGGCACAGGCTGTCCCTTCAGCTGTGGCAAAATGGTGAGCAAGAGGGTCTAGATAAAGAGGCCCAAGTACCATTTACCCTCTTCTAACAAGAGCTGGGGCCGATGATAACTGAGTAAACACCTCTACAGAAGATAACACGGCAAGAGCGGTGGGGGGTGGCGGAGGCCCGGCAGAAACCAGAACGGAAGGACATCTTCTCCAGCCCTTTCTAAAGAAATTATTCAGCATCCCTAAATCCACAGCCTCCGACCAAGGGATTAAACGTCAGTAGCTTTATTACCTGTGTGTGACCTTACCTCTCCGTGGCCTTAACAAAAGAAACATCTGGTCCCAGTTATTCGGCATCCCTGATAATTCTGTCAAAGCGCCAATTTCTTAAAAAATTAATTAGTGGCATTTACACCTGCCAGTGCAGATGGCCTATCAGGGGTCTAGTACAGGTACCACACTATCTTGCTGAACAGGAAACTCAGGGTTGCAACAGACAAGCATCGGAGAATTTCAAGGTTTGTGTCATTTCCTAACTCTATTTTAAAAAGAAACAAAAATCCCAGTGGCTCAAATGTATTCATTTGTCTCATCAGACATAAATGTACAAGTAACCTGTTTATAAATACAATTTTGAAAGCTGATTATTAGGGGTGTTCATTAAAATCACCCTGGAAGCTTTTTCGAACGGACAAGGCCCAGCCTCACAACAGACCTACTGAACCTGAATCCCCTGGTCTGAAGAATCACTGGATGCTGCAGCCCAGCAAAGAGTGATCACCCAAGAAGGCACACCAAAAACGAGACAAGTCACAGGGCACAGGGCTCACCGGAAGTGCTCTAGGTACTGAGCTGCTCCTGGGAATGGACGAGGGCCCCGGGTGGGTGAACCAGCCTCATGATGGCACAGGGGTGCAGGCAGGGACCACCCGCACGCCCCGGTGCTAGCTCCGGGTAGGCCTGAGGGGACACAGGGCACACTGGGCAGGGCCCTGGTGGCAGGCGGCCTTCAGGCCCCAGGAGCAAAAGGCCCAGCGCTCCCACAGGCCCTGCCGTCCCCCGACCGGGTCGGGGGCGGGGTGGGGGGGCCTGAAGCGCAGAACGTGGAGCCGGCGCCCGGCGCAATGGGCTCATCGCTACGACGACCACGTGGACCACGGAAGGGCCTGGGGACAGAGGCCCGCGGTCTGCCGCCGCCGCCGCCACTGCTTGGGGGGGGGGGGCGGATTTAAAACCTGAGGCCACGGTGGCTTGTTTGGTTCCATGGTGCCCCTCGGCTTCCATCCGCAGAACGCGGGTCACATGGGAAAGAGGCAACAGCCGCCCAACACTGCGGAAGAGGACGGAAAGGACCAGGCGCCGCGCTGCCCCAGGCGTCCGGTCACACAGAAGCTGTCCCTGTCCTTCCTCCTCCACTCGTGCCTTCCCCCAGCCGGGCTGCATCCCCTCCTCGTCCTCCTCTTCATCCCCGGCCGCCTCCGCCTCCTCCTCCAAAAGGCTCTGCGGACACATTTTCAGCCACACGTTGTTCTCATTAAAACGGCCATCAGGTAAGCCAAACCTTTTAACGTGGACTCCTTCTGGGCAACAACTACAAGATGCGAGTGGGCACGCTCACGCCCATGCAAAACTTCGGGAAACTTAAGTGGTCACAGGCTAAATGGCCTCAAGCGAACACCAGGGGGGAAAAAAAAGAGGGAACACTTCACTCGAGGCGCACATGTGTTCAAATCTCTACCTAAGAGGAACCCATTTCTAAAAAACGAATTCAACTACTAGACGGGCTCTTCGAAGGCCTCCGGCCGCCCACGAGTTTGCCGCCCGGCCGCCGCGGCCTCAGGAGAGCGCGTCAAGGTCTTCGTGGAAACGACGCCGGCGCGGCCCACGGGAGGACGGCCGAGCCCCGCCCCCGTCCCTCCCCCGCCGGTCGGCCGGCCAATCGGCGCCCGCCACCCTGACTGACGGCCCCGCCGCCCGCTCACGGGGAGGCCCCGAGCGGGCGCCGAGGTGGGCGGACGGCGCGGAGGCCCGGGCTGGACCGGCGCCCCACGACCCCGCCGTCCGGCCGTCCACTGCCCGCTTCCCACTGGCCGCTGCGGCGGGACGGGCACGGGCGAGTCCCGGGACGACGGCCGCCGCGCGCTCTGCTGTGCGAACGCACCAGCTTAGACGGTCCCAGTGCACGGAGGCTCCGCGGCCCGAGGAGGGCCGGCTGCCTGGCGGCCCGGCCGCCTTCCGCCGCGTCCTCCCAGGCCCCTCCCCGGCCCGGCCGCCAGGAGCCCAGAACCGAAATCCATACAGACAGCCTCGATTCGGTCGGTGCCTCCCTCCGGGAAGGAGACACGACCCTCGGGCGCGCTCCGCAGCCCCACCCTCCGTGTCTGCCACGGATGCCTAGGGGGCAGCCTGCAATGAAGGGCAGAAGAGGGTAGTTCTTACTGTCTCTGTAGTTTTTAAAACGTGCAGATACTTTTCACTGAAAAGAAGCACAAGTCACATTCCTATTTTCGGGAAGAAGACAGGCGAAAGTTTTAGAATATTACATGATTTCCGAGACGAGAACGTTTACTCTATATTTGGCGATATTTCATCTAGCAGACTTCACTGTGCTAACTCCGGAAATGAAATTAGTGCTCAGAGGGCAATCCCAAACAATCTCTGAGAAAGGAAAAATAAAGGAAATCCCTGTCATATCAGATCGTCAGAATTATCACGATATATGTTATAGTACTTCTTTGCTGGGACCTTGAGAACCTTTCATCCTAGAAAGCAGTCCTGAAAAAAATTTTCTTAAGGAAAGGAAAGAATAAACTTATAAAATCACTTGTCTGCCATTCAGAGGAAGCATCTGAAGAAATCTCTTTTAACCCCAGGACAGACAAAGGCCAGACCAAGTGGCATTGTCTTAGGCCCACAAAACCGAAGAGAGGATATTGAAAGTGTGAAACTTGACCCTAAGTTCTCAATAATTAAAAAAAATTCAACATCCATGTGACCTTGGACTCTCTCATTTTCATCTGTCTCTTGCAGTACACTCTCTCTGCTAGCCATTCAGCACACTGCAAGCCCTGATAAAAGTAGTTAATGTTTACTGAAACCTGGGCATGAACTGTACTAAACCTGATAGGAGTGAAAAGGCAAAGTTCTGTTAACAGCATCCATGCACAATAAAAAAAAAAAATTCTTTAATTAAAAAAGAGGGGGTGGAGGACGAGGAAAAGGGAATCTTTTTTTTTTCTTTCTAATTTGAACTTAAAAATCTCTCACTGATGAATACATCAATTATACATCCCCCAAAGAGGCTTTTTATCTTCGTTGTTATCTTTCTGGAAAATTTTCAACACAAATATAGTTCGATCGTTTAAGATTTTTCTTAATTTATAGACCTTAAGACTGAAACCAATCTGTTTATATCTCTTGTTCTCTGACTTTTTGGAAGGCCCAGGTACTTGATCAGTAACCAGTTTTAATGATACTACTCTCAAACTTTATTCATTTGAATAGCTGCTTACAAGTTACAGCTAAAGAACTGTAGTTCATGCAAAAATAACATTTCAATGGATATCATCTAAAATATTTTTTCTTCCCTTGACTTTTTACTTTTTCAAATGTAAAAACAGTTAATTTCAGTCTGATCAGACCTTTAAGTCTAACATTTCTTATACCATTACCTTCACTCTAAGTATACTGTTGTGTATCAGAACTTACTGATATTTTTAACTTACTGATAATCTATCTTTTCCTCCCATTTCCACACTATCCCTTTTTCTCCCATTACCTCAGTTAAAATAATATTTCAACTTACACACATACACACACACAGACTGTATCCTGAACAGGATGCTCTCAGGTGTTTAAAGCCAACTTTCTCTCTCCCCATCCCCCCTTGCTTAAAGGGCAGCAATAGAACCAGTCACCTTGGAAACAAACATCACCCAGTGTTTGCAGAACAAACAATGGTACCTTTTCAGCCAGTACCAGGCAGGCAGGCCAAGGGGCAGCCTAGCAATTCTGGGCCATACAGGAGTGTTAACATATTGCATTCATTCAGTGCACGAAAAAGTAGTTCAGTACTGAAAATGAAGCGTTTGAACCTCTCAAAAGTGTGAACCTTTGGCTAGAAACCACAGTCAAAGCCAGGGAGGTTGAAAAGTCCAGTAAGGCTACCCATAGTCAGAAGAAGATCTTTTCATTATTTTTGGAATTGTTTTTACATACCTCATGAATAAGGTAAATTACACTCTCGTCACTGAGAATTACCTTCTCTGGCAACGAGGAAGAAGTTGCTTAAGATCTTAAAAAAAAAAAAAAAAAAGCATGTTTTATCTAACTACTCCTACAAAACCATCATGTCATTTTTAAAAATGTGCTACTAAATATTGGTTCCTAAAACATGTATATTGCCTGGCACATAAACCCTCGTGAATTTCTAGTACTGACAAAGAAATCTGACTTTAAGCTAGAAAATTAATTATCAATTTTTTAAACAGTGCCAAACATACATGAATCTATAAGGGCCCTAGATAATAACACACCACTTTTTGACCTTGGATAACAACAGTTACTAAACTGTCATTTATTAAAGACTTACAAGGGCTAATCATGTGGGGTAGCTCAAGTGTGAGAGGAGATTCTGTTGTTATCGTTTTGAAAAAGCTCAACTGGAGAGTTAATTTAAAAGAACACACACAAGTGTTCTTCAGATCCTTCGGAATGAAATTTTTAAATGTTAAATGTAATTAACAATTTCCTCCTTATTCTGGGTGTGTACCGAAGTTTTCCTTCCACCAATTAAAAGAGAAGGCTGGGCCCAACTGAATTATTTGGACAGGAGTTTGATGTCAGTTAAATACCACAGTAACTGGCATTTTCTGTCACCTCCAGACTGAGGGACAAATGCCTAATTAACATGGACCAACATGCAGCTCAAACTGGAAAAGTGCCTGTCCTTTTTCTTTCTTCTCTTTTTTCTCAGATTTAGGTCTTTAACATCCTTGAGTTAAAGTGCGCAATGCTATCTGACTGAGGTGTAAAAGTCTAATTAACTAATAATGCTTTTTCTGCAGTAAATCAGTTAACATTATTAATCTTCCTGACTGGGCCTGAGGGAGGGAGGGAGCCTTCTGAAAGGGAGCTGAACGATTAGACTGGATGCCCTTGAAAATGAAAAGGAACCCTGATAATCCTAAAAAACGACTGAGAAATACTTTAAAATACCACCGCTGGGCGTAGCACCAGGCCATCCTCTGAAAACTGGAGCTGCGGCTCCAGGGCAGGGAGAGGAAGAGGAGGAGTCTTCTCCCATCCTTTCCTTCCAGGACCACAGAGATCAGAACTGGAGCCTTGCACTCCCTTCTCGGATACTGCACCTTTCCAAATCATTGGTTTTTTTAGTAGACCAAACAAAAAGTACTACCTAGAGTAGCTTGGGTACAATGAGTCCTACACTTTGGCCGGTTCAGGCTAGTTTCAATTTATCAGGAAAACAACTAACTTAGCATTTGGCTGCTTAGCTTTAGCTGCCTTCGTTTTACTGCCTATTCAATACTCCAAAAATGTGCATGCGTGTCATACTCATGTTAGCAAACCATAAATGTATCGCATGCATGCCAGCCTCTGAAGAGGAAAAGCCAACAGTCAGACAACAACTTCCGAACCATAGCCTGGTCTGTACCGAAACAATGGCAGTGACTGCCGTCCACCTGTCCACCCTCTGCTCTGGATTCCCCCTCCCTGCACCCCATTCCAGAAGGCGGCTCCTTCCCCCGAGGCCCAGGGGACAGGGGAGGCAGTCTCTCAGCAACCCCCTGTTCCGGCCGCCTCCCAGGCCTTCTCTGGAAAGCCAGGGACAGGAAGAGTCAGCACTGAGCTTTGGGGAAGGATTCCCAGTGCCAAGCCACTCCTACCCCCAGATCCAGAGGCGCAGGGAGACCCAGGGCGATGACCCCAGCCACACGCAGCTTCACAGACGCAGAGTTAGGAAGAAAAAGAAGGAGACCCAGGTGCCGGGTGGCTTTATCTTCTCCCCTCCTCAGTATTTCTATTAAGTTTCTGTTTCACAGTCCCCTCTCCTACACAGTATGTGAAGTGATGCACACCTTTCAATGAAATTCTGTGGGAAACACAAGAGATCTGATGAACAATGTGCTTTTTACAAGCCACCTGATAATAAAGCACCCTTGAAAGCATCAAGGTTCAGAACTCAATCCATTTTGAACTAACATATTTATGCTTTAATAGATTTAAACATCTTTAGAGAGTTAGTCATTACTTTGTGCACCATTATGCCTAAAAATCATCTTTTCTCCTGTTCAAAAAGGAAGGTAAGTTCAGAGAAAACTTTACTTACGTATTCCTTAGTATGTACTCATGACCCCCGCCTCAAATAACATCTCTTACAAAAAGCTTGGTTATTTACTATTATCTCCATGTTGCCTAGTCACTGGGACCAGGCACCAAAGGGGGAAAACCCCAGCTGATTTAAAAATTCTTCAAGATAAACTAAACTAAAATCCTTAAGGAAGAATTTATAACTCACTTCTATTTTTTTCAAAAAGACAATTACTAACTTCCATAAAACGAAAGCAAGAGAAGGCGCTGATAGACTCCCCTTCCAAATCAAACCTCTCTTAGAATCAGAATTGTGAAACTGCTTTGGAATTCTTGAAATGATGTTTGGAGGGTTTGTGCCCCGGGAAACCTTTGTGAGGTCATCATCCATCAAAAGTGACCATCATGCTGGTTGAGCGCTGGTCCCCCTGTACGGATGGCCACAGCCCTGGAACTGAGGTCAGCTGACTGTAATCACACTCTCACCAGGTCCACTTCATGGAAGTAATTCTTCCTCATCAGGCCCAGCTGATATGGGCTTACTGTGCACCCTGTTTGGCTAAGAAACCGTTGAAGATTTTCTAGAGCAACTTGGGAAGGCTATAGAAGCTTGAAATAAAGGTACCATTCAACATTTTTTGAAAATACACAGACACCACATAAAACTTGAGCAGAATACCTGCTCCCAGCCCTGACTCCTTAAAAAAGGTGAACCCTGGGATGATTGTCCTTCATCAGATAATACAGAGACATCAGAAATGAGGCGGCTTCTTCTGCCATCCATATCTTGGGGCACTAAGCAGTGCAAGAACTTTTTTCTCACAGCCCAAGACTAGTGTTATATGAGGCATCACTGTTGAATAACAATTACTGAGAGAAAAAAACAGGACTATAGGAGAATGAAGATAAGGTTTTTTGAGTAAGGTCACACTCCACTGGCAGGTCTTTTGGCTGCTGCCTTGCCATAAAGAAGCTTTTAGGATGCTTAGAATTTCTCTAGTTTTATGGTACTTTTCCTTTATATAAAAAGACAATAGCTTCTAGCCTCACAAAGATTTTTCTGTTTGCTTTCACTGATTAAAAAGAAAGAAAATGCAGCCTGGGGGTATCATTATGTCACCTCCCAAGAATATGATAAAAGAGATACTTCCCATTTTACAGATGGAAAAACCTGAGGCACAAGGTATAACATCTTTCCATTAACCGTAATCAGGGTTGGGCTTGGGTTTGGGACCTTAGTCTCCTAGCTGACAAATCCAGCCCTCTCTGTAGCAGATCATATGAAATTCTTGAAAAGGACCAAGGGAGACAGATCATCAGGTGTGTTGAAATGTTCCTGACTCAGTTCGCTTCTCCAACAACATTCCTTCCTCTGAAATGATGAGGCAAGTGAGGTGGGGTGGGCCCCTCTGGAAACATCAGCAGTGAGCAGTTGGCAACAAACTGCACCTTCCTAACTTGTCATTTAATGGCCCTCGGACCCTCCGCCTACACAGCTGTCCCTGGAGTTAGAGAATCCCACCTGCCCTTCAGAAGGGGTCTGATTGTCGTCTTCCTCACATTAGACCTTTGAGTGATTCACAGGCAGGCTCTATCTTCCTGAGGGCAGGGGCCTCCTAGGGGCTATTTCAGAGGCTCCGCTTATTCACAGGCCCATCAAGCATCGACAAGTCTCATAAATCATACACATATATGTACTATTATTGGGCAAGTGTATGAAGATGCTGTTGTAATTAATACAGAAAAATTCCACTAAAAGTGTTATTTTTAAGAACTTTTTGTTAGAGCTTCCCAACAGAGTCTAAAAATATACCTAAAATTATGTTTGCCCCAGAAACATTTTTTTACATTAAAAGAGGTCCTTATATTAGAAAAGACTGGGAATAACTGCACTAAAACGTCCAAATGACATGACACTGATTGAAGCAAAACATCCAATTAAAAATAAAACTACAGGTACGTAACATATCCCATCAGCCATTAACATTCACCCCGGTGTCCTATACAAGATGGAAAACACCTCCTTCTCAAGAGAACTTGACCTTTTAGAAGGACTCTTTGAACTGCTCAATTTGCTTTTCACCAGTGATTCTTGTTTGTCTGGAGCAATAGGATGGCAGATCACAGGCTAATCAAAAAATAAATACGTTTTGTCAGTTCAGCATTTTCCTCTTTAGAATAAATCAATTTCCAATTACCTATTCATAATTTACAGTAAAAATTTTAACCTTAGATTGGCTTCATTTAACATAGGACCAGTAAGTGCCCAGGGAATGCAAAATAATTAAAACATTAACCTCTGACCCCCCCTCCTCAAATTATGCCACATCAAAATAAAGTGATTTTCATGGCAAAGAACATTTGAATATAACAGAAAATACTTATCCCATTAAATTTTTAATAGGTATGGTATAATTTAAAGGCATGTACAAAAATGGGCTTTTTATTGTCTACAAATGTAAAAAATCTCAGTTTTTGTAATAAGCGTATGTATCCAGAGGAAGCAGATAGACAACAAGGTGATTTATAACTCATGAAAGTAAGTAATTTTACTTTCTTATGTGCTTTACTAGCTTTCTCTTCCTTTAGAATTTTTCTATGGTGAATATGAGTTAAATGAGCAAAAAAAAAAATCTAATGGGAAAAACCTTTCTTAATACTTAGGGTTGTCGACATAATCCGCTTACTAACATCCTTGGCAAAAGAATAATGGTGGCTCCACCATACAAACGTTCAGAAACCCCCCACCCCACCAAATACAAAACACCAGGCATCTGGGCTTGGCAGGGTTGCTGACACTGAAGAGAACTGACCACGTAAGACGGAGGTTCCCGCAGCCCTGCCCCTCCATCTCTCCAGGCCTGATGTTCCTCACCTGCAAACTAAGGGGTGGAAGAAGACAATCTGGACAAAGACTCTGAGGCCCCTTCCAGTACAATGTTCTCACTGGAAACCAAGAAGATGAACATACAGCTTCATCAAAATCTTGCTAGTCGGGCTTCGCTGGTGGCACAGTGGTTAAGAATCCGCCTGCCAATTCAGGGGACACGGGTTCGAGCCCTGGTCCGGGAAGATCCTACATGCTGTGGAGCCACTAAGCCCGTGCGCCACAACTACTGAGCCTGCGCTCTCGAGCCCACACGCCACAACTACTGAGCTCATGTGCCACAACTACTGAAGCCTGCGCACCTAGAGCCTGTGCTCTGCAACAAGAGAAGCCACCACAAGGAGAAGCCTGTGCACCGCAGCGAAGAGTAGCCCCTGCTTGCCGCAACTAGAGAAAGCCTGCACGCAGCAACGAAGACCCAACGCAGCCAAAAAAAAAAAAAAAAAAACCCTTGCTAGTCGTGACACCACTTGCCCAGAGTAGCTTTAAACTGATTTCACCAACTTTACCAGCTTCAAACGCTTCATAGACAGCACAGCCAAGAGAGCAATGTTGGATGAATAAAAAAACACTTTTAAAATGTTTCGGTGGCCAGCACATTTTCGGTGGGGCTAATCGGTATGGCAACCCTGCCCCAAAGGAAGGCAAACATAGACAAGAGGCTTGAAACCACCAAGGCAATGCCACTCATCGAATGCTGGTGCGGTGCCAGACACTGGTAAGTATTTATAGTGTTTTATATCATGTCCTCCAATCCCATGACATAGATCTGATTACTCCTGAAATTTGACGTGTGTGAAAAAGGTCTGCTGAGGGCTTCCCTGGTGGCGCAGTGGATAAGAATCCGCCTGCCAATGCAGGGGACACGGGTTCGAGCCCTGGTCCGGGAAGATCCCACGTGCCGCGGAGCAACTAAGCCCGTGCACCACAACTACTGAGCCTGCACTCTAGAGCCCGCGAGCCACAACTACTGAGCCCGTGTGCCACAACTACTGAAGCCCGCGCACCCTACAGCCTGTGCTCTGCAACAAGAGAAGCCACCACAATGAGAAGCCCGCGCACCGCAACGAAGAGTAGCCCCCGCTCGCCGCGACTAGAGAAAGCCCGTGCGCAGCTACCAAGACCCAACGCAGCCAAAAATAAAATAAAATAAAAAAATTTAAAAAAAAGGTCTGCTGCAAAAACAAGAGATCTGAGGTGTGAGGTATTTGTGCCTGTGTGCCAAGTCACCCAACTGCTCTGTTGGAGGTGCCTTCACTAGGATGGGGCAAAATGACCCGCTCACTCCAGTCATTCCTTTATTCAATACTGACTGAGTGCCCAGGCTGGGCCAGGCACTGGGCTAGGTGCCTGGGATCCTGCGTGAACAGAGGGGAAAGGAACAAAAAGCCCTCATGGAGCTTACACTCCAGTAAGAGGAAAACAGATCGTAATGCCTAGATCAGAGTGGGTGCCTGATAAACATTAGCTCCTCCCCGCCATCTTTAGAAATGGGAAAAGCATTAGAAAACAAATCCAACAGAAGCCATCAGCTCTAAGACAGCCCCAAGCTAGAAAAGTTTTGCTTAATCAACAAATACACCAGCCTGGGCTCAAAGTCCTTATACTGGAGTGGCCTCGGGCAAGTTATTTAAACTCTCTAAGCCTCAGCTTCCCCATCTGTAAGATGGAGATAACAGCAACCTCAGAAGGTCGATGCAAAGGTGAAATGCCACAAAGTACAAAAAGTGGAGGGCACAGTGCCTCCTGTACCTTAAGGGTACCAGGTATGATTAGGAGCATCTTCCAAACCTGCGAAATGTGGACAACGACACTTGTTTGCTTGGTGGGCTTGTTGTGAGGACTATGAAAATAATGCACGGAAAGCATTTACAAAGACCACGTGTGATGGTACGTATTTGCTTCTTTAAAATGCCAGTGACACCAATGAATGGGGAGGTGGCCACAATGGCATCGCCAGGCTAGAGCTCAAGAGAAAAGAGCTGGGGTGGGGATGGGGGCACACCGGGGGTAAGGGGCGGGGGTGGTTAGGAGCCTCAGAAGGGCGTTTTGCTTCTAGCACAGGTGCTGAGTATGTCCCTGACCTCCCCTTGCCCCAATTAGGGCAGGCGAGGGCAACTTTTGGGCTGTGGCAGTTACCACAACGGAAAGCCAAAGACTTGGAAAACTGGATGCGAGGGAAGGGTCGGCAGTCTGGGCTCAGGCCCCACCCTCGGCTGTAACACCTGGACCAGGGCACGTACTCACTCACATCTCAGGACACACACGCGCCAGGAAAGCCTTTCCACCCTGGTTTCAGTAAGCCAGGGTTAACGTATAAACCAATATGCCGACACTATAAACGTGATCCAGGATTCCAGTGGACAAGTCAAGTCCCCAAAAGAGATAAGCCAGAACATAGAGAGAGGTCTGAACCCAAAGAAGTCTACGGCTGTAAAGAAAGAAAGTCCCTCTCCTGTGTGTGTATAGCACTCAGTGGGCTCTGGGCGATTCAGCGATCTGAGTGCTCCTTGGTCCACCCTGTACCAGCTGATGGGGATGCGCCTTCTGCCTCGGGCCAGAAATCAGCAGTGAAGGAACCCTAGCAGCCCCGCGAGGTACAACCGTGGCCTCACTGCCCCTCCCGAGGACATTTCCAAAGCCTCATCAGGCCACCTGGCTTCTCAGCTCAAAACCTCTCAGGAACAGAGGACAGCTCCAATTCGGCCCCACCCCCACCCCACCCCAGGGAGCCCTGCAACACCAGCACCTTCCAGTATGCGGTCCTCAACCCCAAACCACACCTCCAAGCCCAGCCTGCCCCTTCCCGCTGGGACCGCAGCCTTCCCATGGGTGCACGGCTCGGGGGCCACACTGCACTGCATCCTTTCACGATGGAAACTCCCAAAGGCAAGAACCACCATGCTCCCCCGTGCCTAAACCTAGTATCCTAAACGTAGAGGCACTCAAGTAATGTGTTATGCTCAAATCCACGCCGACTATTAAAGAATCAAGACGAATGAAATCAAGCTTCAGAGCTGCTGGGCTGGGAACTCTCCAGGTACCACGGTGTCATGAGGTCCTATGTAACCAAAGAACGTCCTTCAGACTGTGGATATGGCCTAAAGCTTCCTGGTAGTCTGACACTGGCTGCGTGATCTCAGAAAAAGTGAATTTCTCTAAGCCTCAGTCTCCTGTCTTTAAAAAGAGGAGGAGGATACCTATGCCCCATCCATGGGGTAACACATGCAAGCACTCCGCACAAGGCCTGGGCCTGAGTGGGGCTTTCCTTCCCCAGTGAGTCCACCCTGGCTGGTCACAGACAGAAGGAACCCACTCAGCACTTTGAGACACTCCCCCTCCCCCCTGACTCCCAGCCTGACCCCTCAAAACCCCACCCCAGCTCATAGCATCCCACCTCCTCCCGCACGATTCCAGCTCCAGTGAGAGAACTCGGTAAGAAACAAAACGAAACGAGAGGTTGCCAACAGTTCATAAAATCGTAACATATAAACATCAGTTTTAGGTGATGAAATTATTAACTTTAAGGTATGCGTTCCATCCAACCTGCCCACTCTGCAGGGACCTTCCCACATTTTTCACAGCCCTCTCAGCAAGGTCCCTCGGTCCCTGAGTACAGGCCTTGAAATGTATAAAGTCACACATATTAAAAATGGATCTGTCCTCCCCAGAGGAAAAGGCAGTGTGTGCCTCCACCATAATTAATAAACCACGAGCGTCTCTGGGGCCTGCTATCTGCCTTCGCCACCCGCATCTCTGTGGGCACAGAGCGCCTTTCCTGGCCTACCTCACCCGTAGGAGGAGGTGGAATCCCAGCAGAGGACTGGGAACACGGGAGGGCAGATAGAGCATTACCTGGGCGAGGGCAGATGCTACCCAGGTGAGCAGAACAGGCACAAATCCACTCCACTCAAGGCAGCTTCGTCTTTGTGAGCAGATTCTTCTCCTACCCGCGGCTTCCAGAAGCCTCCATCCACAGGCTCGTCAAGACTGCACACTAGCTCACCCTCCCACCCCGCATTCGCTCCCCGGCTGACAAACTGAATAAGTAGCTCCCCCGACTCCCAGCATCCATCCTCAATATTTTCGAGGGGACAGAAATGAGTCTGTCTCTAATTCCCTAGCTGATGAGCTTAAGTAAGTACCAAGGAGTAAAACACAACCAAGGAAGTCATAAACATTGTTGAACTGAATTCTATCTGCTGAAGATAAAGGTCCCACCTCTCAGTGATCATCGGAACACCAACACCACGTCAGACGGCAGCCCACGTGTCCTGGGCTGAAAAAATCTCTTGGAAAAAAACGGGAAGAAATATTCGGTTCCATATGGCATCAACGTCCAAGTTCATTCTGCTGGACAAGTCTCCTCCGTGGCCTGATTTTTCTAAAGGTTTAGCAGCATTCTCTCCAGGGCAGAGATGCTCATGCCACGGTCCGGCTTCAAAGCACTTCCTGGCTCACAACTGCCTCCACAACTGGCCATCTACACTGCCAGAGACACATCTCAACACCCCTTCCACCCTAACTCGGCACAGCACCCCAACCGTACTCTCTTGGTCTCACCCCACTGCTTACCCATCCTGTCCCCAAGGAAGCCTTGTGTTACCATCCCCCAGGGCCTGTACTTAGACTGCTCTTCACCTACAAGTTCATTTTCCCTTTCCTACACGCTCCTCCACGTGGCCAGCCCTTCACATCTGAGAACATCATCACTACCTCTTTTCCCGACGGCTTCCCACTGCCAGGTCCTCAGTGTGTCCTGGTGTCTCTGCCGGTTGTGATGCGCTGGTGAGTTTCAGGGCTGGACCACGTCTTACAGCATCCTTGCCTCCCTGGAGCCCAGTGACTGGGGGAGGTATCGAGAAGCATTCCAATGCAGGAAAGCTGATGGGATTCCAGTCACGAGAAAGAAAAAGCCGGGGATGCTGGTCTCCAACCCAGACTTCTTTCACTACCCTTCTGCTGGACCCATCAAACTGCCACAGGCAAAATAACAACGGCACAAATAACGGTGGTAGGAGATGGTACCACACAAGGCTGAAAGTTTCTATTTGTAACTAAATTTCAAAACAATCCTCCTCCACAGGCCCACCGGAAACAGGAAACAGACCATCAGGCGCTCGGCGCAATTCAAGACCTGCTGGTTCCACAACTTGCTCAGGGGCTCCCACAAAAGGGTAGGAAGAGTGCACAACTGGACACCCTCACCCCAGAAACGTTCCACGGGAGACAGGGCATCCCCCGTCACTGTCCTCCAGTCCATGTAGCTCCTACTGCTTAAAAAGCAAAGCAAACAAACAAAACACCTCCTAGAGACTATCTCCCCTGAATATGGACAAATTCAAACATTAGGTTAGTAATTAGATCAATTCAATTGTTGCCCCTACGTCCCTGGTAACACAGACCACTGGGCCTCTTAGATGGCTGGTCCTGACCCCCAGTACTAACTCTGAGGCAAAATCTTGATTTTATATATTAAATAAAATGATAATAGCCTATTATAACAGCAAACAAGTGACCTGTTTTCGAGGCATTGGCCCTCCAGAAACCCAAGGCAACCCTCACCCCCAGATGCTCAGAGCTTACAGCGTCCTGGCTTTTCCCAAAGTGGCCAACACACCATCCTTACTTTGAAACGGAGCTCAAGCACTTTTAGTGAGGTTAACAGTGGGCGTCTGCAAGAAAGAAGTTAAGGGGCAGGTGTGCGCCCCACCACCCACCACACAGAAGACGAGCAGAAGCCCCGAGTGCCGGCCCAACCTCTCCGCTCCCTGGAGCCTCTCATGGGAACTTAGGGAAAACTGTCCCCCAGCAGGATGTTCAGGGCCTCCCCCCACTCTCTGCAGGGTCTCCCGGGCCCCGGGTGCTCTGGGGCAGCCACTCCCGCTGGCTGATTTGTCAGCCAACTGCACCTCCCCTCCCGCTTGATCTTTCACAGAATTGATGGTCTAACTCGCTTTGTCAAATACCAGATAGAAGGACCTGTTTCACGGGTTAAGTTTTAATCTACTTCCAGAAGCCAGCGGCCCCGTCGCACACGTGTCCCTGTCTTTCCCCTTGCTGTGTACCGCAGGGCTCTGCACACATCAGGTTCTCAGGGATATTTATTTGGTGACTATGTCATGTCATTGTGAAAGGAAGTTGAGCAGTGGCCACCAGCACAGACTCTGGGGCCGGGCTGCACTGCTTGATGCCTACTAGCTGGCTGCCTCACTGGGTCTCAGTTTCCTCCTCTGAATAACGGGGATAATAATCACTGTACCTACATCACAGGGGCAAAGAGCTGTTGTGAGGAATGAATGAGATGACCCACGTCAAGAATTCAGGACAAGGACATAACTGGTACGTGCTCCATAACCTTAGTTCACATTACTGCTTCCTCCACCACTCTCATGCTGACAGTTCTTCCAGATGAAAAGCCTAGCAACCTTCAGAGGGTGAAACGGGGCGATAACTTGAGATTTTTGACTTAAGAGTCATATATGGATGAAGTCTAACACGGGTAGAAAAGAAACTGAAAAGACAACATCTGGTTTATCTGATATAAAGCGAATACAGGTGGGCTTTGACTAGTGATGCTTTTCATCAAGGGCAGTCTGTAATTCAAAGGTCTGCTGACCGTATTTAATTGCACTCTCCGTAGAGTCATTTATCATATGAATAACCAGGTCATAGTTTCTGCGGTTTGCGGCTGGATTTCTGTGTCTTCCCTTTTCTGCAGATACAGGTGGAGCAGGAGCAACCTGACTTCCCAGAGACAAGCCGACCAAAGGAGCCCTCCCCGAATTCCATCTGCCATAGAGATAAAACAGTGAAATAAAGCTGCCAGGCCATTTTGGCTGCGTTCTCTAAGTGTAATCATTTGACCATCCCCGAGCCCTTCAAGAACCAACACCAGGGATTGAATACACAACCGTTTAAAGAAAAAAATTACCCAAAAGATAGCGTGAGTTGTCACCACTATCTAGCAGTTAGGGGTGGGTTATCTGCAAAGTGAGCTTATATAACATACACCTTTGTCACCAGAAACTGACTACTGAACATACTACCCACACCAATTCTGGACACTCACTACAAGGCCATCCCTAGTAAGCTATTTTTTGCAACAAACGTTATTAGCTCTCCAAGTCCACGCTTCTGCTTGGGTCACGGTGAGGTGAGGGACTGCGTTGTGTGCATTGTACCTTAAGGTTTAAATTTTCCAAAAAGATGCGTAAACCCAGTTTCTTGAGTTCCCTCCCCACCATCCCCTCACCGAGCTGTTTCAGCTAGAAAGAAGCGGAGGGGCAAGGTCCCTGTTGAGCTTTTTTCCCCTCATCAGCTCATCTTGTCAAATGTAGGGCTGGAATAAAGTGTGCCATCTGTTACAAATGGGATGTGAGGCTGAGGTGATGCAGGAACATCCGTGCTTTTTCTACAAAAGATGTTAAATCATACTCTCCCCAAGGTGGGCAGCGCTCTCTGGGGGCCAGTGGTCGGGTTACCTGGGTCAGGATTGATCCCATATAAAAGGAGAAGCATCTGGGGAGCAGGCTGGGGCTCACCTGAAGTTTTGATGAGTCATTTGTATGACGTCAGAGAAAAGCTCTACCTAAACCCGGGAGCACCGCTAATGCTTTCTTGCAAGATGATTTAAGGAAGGTGTCCCAGCTCACAAGGACAAGCGAGGCAGGACCTCTCCAGCCCCCTCCACGAAGCAGGAATTCCAGGACAGGAGGAAGTAAGGAGGGTGCCACTCCCCAGTGGACTCTCTGGGGATCAGATTGCACAAGGCTGCCGGCCTGCGCTCCAGCTCCAAGTTTTTACCAACTCAGCGGAAAACACGCCACTTTCTAGCTCATTCCACAAAGATTTTGTTTGCCTTGAGAAAAAAAAAAAAAGTTAATTAACGCAGTAAAAAACCCAAGGACTGCCTTGGGGCGATGGGGAGCAGGTCGGCCATCACCAGAGATGTTCAAAGACAGGCTGGACCGTGGCTCGGTGGAGACCATCCCCGTGGAAGGACGAAATCTCTCCCTTTGGCACCCAAAGGAGATACACAGCACATTTTGTTTACTGAAGGAACTTTGTTTTCACACAGATTACTGGTCAAGCAAAACACTGCTGTCGTTCTAAGACATTCAGAGCATCAGTGAACACTGAGAAACTAAGAAATAAGTTGGAAAATCAGGTCAGCAGAGGAGTTCTGACCCTCTTAAGCAGAAGGCGGGGGCAATTTTGAGAGTCCTACCTTCTTACCCCCGAGCCACAGGCTCACAAGTCAAAGAGATAAAGCATCACTAAAACAAACAGAAACTTAAATACGCTTAAGGTTTTAGTTGTATGCCTCATCTGAAAACCATTCAGAAGCTCAGGCCATGGAGGAGAACTCTTCCATGTTCCTTTTGGCCTCAGGAAATTTAAAGGAGAGAAAGAAAGAAAGAAAGAAAGAGGAGGGGCGGGGAGGGGAGAAGGAAGCCATAAGTAAGAACCTAACTTCTGTTTCTCACTTTTATAGAAGTCCTTTCCATGTATTATCCATGCCCGGAATAGTAGGTTTTGACCAATGAAAGCAGTACAAGTAGAGAAAATGCTGATAAAATTCACAAACATAACTTCTTTGAAGGGGAGGGAACGTACCTGGTTCATAAACCTTGCTTTATCCCGTGATCTGATCTCAGAGAAAGGCACCGCCAGCCACCAGCCACGGAAGCCTGAGACCTGGAAATCATCGGGCCCATCCTCCATCCCATCCCCCAGCCAGCCTCAAATCCTTCCTCCGGCCACCATCTCTGTCAAAGCCACCCAGGCTCCCCACCTCCACTGCCACCCACCCTGAGCCACCGCTGCTTTTCAAAAGTTGTGCAAAACCAACCTTCTCCACGATCTTGCAAACAGAAGGTAAAACAGTCACCTCCTTCTACTCTAGTTTACTCTCCACTCTGGGCAGGAGTGATCTTTAAAAATGCAAATCTCATCATGCCAGTCCTTGGCCTAACACCCTGCAAGGCTTCCCAGAGTTCTCAAGGGAAAACTCCAAATACCTGTGAGCTACAAGGAGCCCATCCACCTCGCCATGCATGTCACCCGCCCGGGTCTGTTCTTCCTCCACACTGCTCCCCTCCAACCTCAGGGCTTCAGCACCAGCTGCTTGTGCTCCAACTCTCCTTCTCTTCACGTTGTAGCTCAGGGGCCACTCTGGGGGGATGCCCCCCCTCCACCTGCCTCCCAGCATCCTCCTCCCCTCCCCCACAGTGCATGTCACATGCTCTTGTCACACTTAACACCCAGCACAGATGGAAACGACTTAGTGGTCCTGTGTCTCTTTCCATGTCTGGGAAGCTAGCAACTGTCCCTCTTTCTCAAACTAGTACCCTTGGTGTTTATCACTGCCATCCCATCGTTGAAATTCAAATTTGTTGAATAAATAAAAATCTATAAATAAAGATCTATAAGTGGTTTAAAAAAAAAAAAACACTATGAGGTTTTCAAATTTGGGGGTGGAAAAGTGCCTGTTTTCCAAAAGGAGACCGAATCTGATACTGAATCCAATTGGATACAGTATTTTAGAAAAAGGAGGTTGTAAAGCTTTACTAAGCTCTCAAACAACAAATGGTTTTCAGAAACATTATTTTCATGATCTAAAAACAAACTTAATTTAGAGACGTGCAAGTTGAGCCTCCTTTAAATTATACTTGGTTTAAATTTTTAAGTAGGACAGTTTGATCCAATATAAGTTTAACTTACCAAGTCGTGAAAACCTGTTTGAGATGCTTACTAACCTATTTCATATAACTATCCCTCAAAACAATTAAAAGCCCTAAAGTGGAAGAGAAAATGGCTTTTTTAAAAAATTGGTTTTTCACATCAGAGAGGAACATATACAAGCCTCCTTAGAAATAAGATGAAGTTGGAATATTATATTTGAATGTATCTGCCAAATCTGAGCCTAAACTCTAGTTATCAGGTAAGCGCATCAAGGAATATTTAAAGGTAGCAATAATGTACTTTTAATCAACTAGGATTTTATCTCCTATAAAGGATACCAAGACCTTCCAATTTAAAAAGAAAAAAAAATGGTAATTCCTCATTCGAAAAGGAAACCTATCCACATAGTTACAAACATAAAGGTATAAAAGGATCCAAAAGCAAAACGCCTCTCTCACCCCATCCTTATGTTATCTCCCCTATTTCTGAAGACATAGGTACCTCTTTTAGAAGAAAGTTAAGAAAAGATTTTGAGATGATTTTGTGTATTCAGGGGTTTTTTGGGGTTTTTTTTAACTATGAAGTCTCAGCATAAAGGAACCTCCCCTAAAACAGTGAAAATGATTCTTTCTGTAAATACGATCTATAATCAACTTCCAGCATGTACATACATATGTTGCGCGCGCACACACAAATAAAGCAAGATCTGTACCCTGTAGGTTTCTGGTTTGCACTTTATTTTAAATCCAAGGAGTTACAGAAAAAAAGAAAAGTTAAATTATACACGGACCAACACTCCTATTAACTCATACCACTAATGAAACCAAAATCTAACTAAGCAGAGAAAGTGGGCCCACACACTGGAGCTCAGAAATGATTTTGGTCTTTGATCTGTGTGCCCATCTCTCCTATTTAATATAAACTTCAAACCAAGAGCCATGAAAAGTGGTTATAATTAGTAAGGGCCCCAGTGTGACAGCTTTTAGTGCAATCGGGCATTAACAACTTTTTTTTCCCTCTTTAATTTTGAGTAAATTAAGCTGAGCAAATTTTTATTTTAAAATTTCTGGAATTCACAATGCTTTCCCACCAGTGTGCACTTAGCACCCAATTTCTGCAGGATGGGTCTGCTGGAAAACGACAGTTTACTTCTGTTTCCTTCGCTTAATTTGTACTGATATTTAGGACTTGGCTTCCAAATTATATGTGCTATTCTCCAAAAATAACCTGCACCTCTTCAGAAAAAACTCTGGGCTTTTTATATTCGAAATGAATCCAACAATAATTATTGAATAAGCATCCACTATGCAACCCTTGAGCTAGGTACAGAAGATGGAAAAATATGATTTGCAGTTGCTGCCTATTCTCCAGGTGGGGAAAACATGCCAACAGGTAAATTACAACAGACAGACCGGCCAGATGGGGTGAGGGTTATTCTGGATGGAGGACCTGATTCTCCCTGCAAGAGGCGGTATTTGAGATGGGTCTTGAAAGAAGAGTTGAGAAATGCTGTGTGCAAGGAGAAAGGGATGGGGACAAAACAGAATGAACACTCCATGGAAAAGCAGAAGCAGGACGAACTCCTTCAGTGTGGCAGTGGCCTGCAGGGAGAGTAAGAAGGGCTAAAACTAGGAAGACAGTCTGGGAGCTGCCGGTGGAGGTCCTCGTGTGCCAAGTTGAGGAGTTTGGATTTCTTCCTGCGGACAACAGGGGGCCATGAGATGTTTTTCAGCAGCAGGCAAACCCCATGTGCAGCTATAGTGTTCAAGCCGAGTGGAGGGCAGACTGGAGGAGGGAGACAAAGGGGGCAGGAAATTGACTTGGGAGGCGCTTGTGACATGATGAGGGCCTGGGTCAGGACAGTGGGGCAGGCAACACCAGAGTCAGACTGGACCAGGGTTTCGAGGAGGGTCTGGTGACTGCTGGCAGCTGAGAGAGAGACCAGAGTCAGGGACTGGCCTGGGAGGCTGGGTGGATGGTGAGTTTCAGCTCACCTTCTAGAAGTGGGGGAGAGACTTTTCTTCCTGCAACTTCCCTCCAACACACCTGCAGGTGATGCCCAGCCTGGCAGAAGTTGTAAATGGAGAGGGAGAGCAGGGACCGCCCAGTTTACAGGTTGGAGGAGAGGGCAGCAAAGAACCAGAAGCACAGCTCTTACTACACCAGGCGTGGGCTGGCAAAGCCAGCTTCCAAACAGGTCACTGACACCATCAGCCCGGAGGGACGTGAACGGGACCCTGACAGTCTGTCCTCGGGTTAGGATGTAAAGAAAGCTGCCTGTAAGCGTTAAACATTTCTCTTAGGTAAGTGGGAGCCCAGACCGTTCTGGAATCATCCCCCCTCTCTTCCTGCCTTTTCTTCTTGCTCCAAAGCTTCCTCCTGGCCTCCTGCCTGTAAGATGGGGGGTGGGGTGGACCAGGACAAGGGTCAGGCAAGTGGCACCTGCGGCTAAAAGATGGCTCCTGCCACTGTCCTAGACATGTCTGGTCCAAGGAAATGCAGTTTAATGTTTGTATACCACATCTTATTTTTCTTTCAATCAACCACCTTTCCGTGCATCTGAGGTCCACAAGTCCCCAAAACATAAAATCACCACCGTCTCTTCCCTTGATCCCTTCCCAACCTTCCCTGGTAAAGCAGCAGCCTGCCAGCCACCTGCTCAAGAGGACATATACGGACAGAAGACCGGGCTCCCAACACTGCCCTATAAAAAGGGTGGAGAGGGCTTCCCTGGTGGCGCTGTGGTTAAGAATCCACCTGCCAATGCAGGAGACACGGGTTCGAGCCCTGGGCCAGGAAGATCCCACATGCCGCAGAGCAACGAAGCCCGTGTGCCACAACTACTGAGCCTGTGCTCTAGAGCCCACGAGCCACAACTACTGAGCCTGCGAGCCACAACTACTGAAGTCCGCACACCTAGGGCCCGTGCTCCGCAACAAGAGAAGCCACCGCCGTGAGAAGCCTGTGCTCTGCAGCGAAGAATAGCCCCCACTCGCCACAGCTAGAGAAAGCCTGCGTGCAGCAACAAAGACCCAACGCAGCCAAATAAATAAATAAATAATAAATTAAAAAAAAAAAGGTGGAGAGTTATGTAAGAATTTTGCAAAAACTTAAGAAAACAAAATAAGGGAGACTACAAGGGCAAAAAACATTAACTGTCAAGCAAGTAAGGGCTAATTCAAACACTGAGCAAAAAAATAGGGGGGTATGGGGGTACCCTCCACATAACTTCAAACACGAGGGAGAAGTGGCAGATGACAGCGCTGGAGCTAGTTACCTAAATAAGTGAAGAAGTGCCACCTACCAGAGCAGCTCCCCAGCGCCAGTGTATCTGGTTTGTTTCAGAAGCAGACGAGTTCTGGAACTTACATTTACTACAGCGTTTTTAAATATATGCAACGCCGCTTAACTGCTTTCCCCAACCCCCAATCTTCTGGGAAGCCTTGAACTTGCCAACCACAGCACCTTACAGGCCTGTAAGGAGAGCTTACTCGCTCTACGAAATTCCAGATCCCCAAATATGCCACGTGCAGTACAGTGAGAACGCCAGGCTGCGTGCACACGTGACACAGGCCTTGACTCCTGTACCTTTAGAGCAGGCTTTCTTACCCTCCACCTACTGACATTCGGGACTGGATAATCCTTTAGCTGTGGGGCCTTCAGGTGCATTGTGGGATGGGCAGCAGCACCCCTGGCCTCGACCCACTAGAGGCCAGTCGCACCCCCCCCCCAGCAAGGCAATCAAAAGTGTCTCCAGACTTTGCCAGATGCCCCCAGGGCGGGGAACCACCAAGCTGAGAACTACTGCTTTAAAGGGGGCATCCAAAGCTTACCACCTGCCTTTCCCTTAAAATCCATCCCTAAGTGAACTCCATGAAGAAGAATTTGCTGGCCTGTTTGTCTCCAGGCGCTCGAAGCAAACATAAACTCTGCCTGAGTACTGGAGTTGTGCACAATTCTGGAAAGGAAATCCAGAGTGGATACCCACAAAGCTTCCTGAGCTTAAAATACACCACTTTCTTCCATATATAGATTTTGACTTTCTGGAACATTTATTTTATCCTTACAATGATCCCATGAGGTAGAAAACCTACTGAAAAAAAATGCCTATAAAACCTACTGAAAAGAATGCCTATAATCACATTCCTCAAGAGAAATGCTGGCAAAGTCTAAAAAGTTTCTTTTCCAATTGCCTTACATCTTCACGTTCAACCACAGCATTATTGTGAAAGGATCTGGTCTCATTTAAAAAGCACACACAAGATCAACAGGCCCTGTATATTTAATGCTCTGTCTTCTGAGGCCAAGCTGACTTGAAAAAGCAGGTGTTGTTTGGACTGAGGCTGGGGCTGGGCGTTCTGGGTCCTGGGCCTGATTTATTACCAGCCACCGGGTGGAAGTTGGCACAGCTGGAAAATGGGTTAATACACCCACCCAGCCCTCACCATGCTGCTCTGAGGATCAAATTCGAATCTTTGTTCAAGGCCTTCACAAAAGCAGGGTGCAGTTAACTTTGTCCAGAGTCTGCCCCAATGAAAAATGAAATTTCACAAGTAGTGAAACCACTAAAAGCCTCCAACATTCTTAAAGCCATCTTACCCCGAAGTCTCTGAAAGAGGGGGTGGAGAGATGAGATACCAAGCTAGGCAGGGGAAAAACAAATAGAGCCATTTAAAAGCTTTATCTAATTACCCCCACTGAGACTTTTTCTCTGCAGTCTGGCTGGCTGACAAAGAATGTGGTGGGGCTTTTGACTGGGCTTTCTCCACCCTATCGGGACCACCCGCCCTCCCCGAGTCTGAAAGGCCCGCAGGAGTAGCCCGTACCCAGACGCTGGGACTTTACAGAGGCTTTCAAGTTCTATTAGCACGGCTTGCTTGAATCACACTGAACAAACAGTCTCCACCCTCTCCCACTTCTTTTGTCTAAAGCACCTATTCACTGGCAGCCACCTTTATTGATGGGCAGACTGGCTCACCTGTGCCCGAAGTACCATCAGAAACAAGATGCACCAGTAGCTGGAAGGGAGAGCTCCCTGCGCCCTCCTCCCAGGCTCCCCCCCCCGCCCCCCCCATCTCCACCAACCAACGCCAGCTACACTCGGACAGGGACACCCAGGGAAGGTGATGAGGGAAACAGAGACCAGCACAGTGGTGACCCTGTCCCAGAGGACAAGCTAACAGAAAAGGAAAAAGTCTGTCACCCTCGCGCCTCATCTTCCTCACTCCCACCTCGGTCATCATGAAAACAACGCAGATGGTTTTCCTCTCTGTATTCTGCCTTCCATGGGAGCAGGGGAAATTAAAAAGAAGTGATGCATTTCAGAAAGCACATCGTATGCCTGCCTCTGCGTTTCAGATAGTACACCTTTTACCTCTGATTTATGGGGAGGCCCCCAAGGGCGTGGAAATCACAGGCTGACCCCTGCTTTTTGAAGACAGCCATAGCTATTTCTACTCAAAAACCACTTTCTAAGTCTAAAAGAGAGAGAGAAAACTCACTTACCCTGCCTCCTTCCCCCACACCCCAAAAAACCCCATCTAATTTCTTAATTATATTTGGCTATAAAAAACATTACTCAACTTTGCCTGTTCAGTAGGTCAGATGTACACAAGTAATCTTGAGGAAGGGAAACTTCTGAGTTAGAGTGAGCTTGCCCTTCAACCAAGAGAGGATGGTTAGCAACCATGGCTTCGGTTAGATTGCAACCCTTTTATCTCGCTGAAAAACCCCAAGATGCTTAAAGTGTTGCTTTCCAACACTTGGTTCCAAAGATACTCTACGCCTAATGTCATTATTTTCAAAAAGGTATCACGAAGTGTTCTGAAATAAACTGAGATGGGGAGGTGGAGTGCGAAGGAGGAGCCCTATCAAAACTTAATCTAATCTCAGTAAAGGGGGAAGAAGACCATTGTCCTGTGATCAGGGGACTATATGGCCTCCGTTCTATTGATACTCTATTGCATTTCTATCTTTTGGATATGAACCTGCTTAATAAAGAGCAAAAGAAGACATCACTTCATGGATTAGGTAGGTTTTCCAAAACGAACTAAACAATCTGTTATTAATAAATGAAATAAGGTGGTGCTACACGCCATTTCCCTGGGAGGATTTAACCCGAACACACAGGTAGCAAGGGAAGAAGTCCACCCAGACAAGCTGCCATCTGACACCAGAGCTGGTCAGAGAGCATGAACTTCAATTAAAAGACACTTACAAAAGAGAGGCTATTTAAATGTGATAACAAAAACAAAACAAAATTAACATCCTACTTTCCTAGGTCAAAGGACATGGAGAACTCAGAAATTAATTACATCTAGTTAAATAATGTAAAACAGGGAAGGACTCCCTTTCAAAAATGCTTTGGTTAATTTTAGCATCCTTCTGTTTAGCTGCTTAGCAACCCTTATCCTATGACCTTTTAAGCACCACCTACTTTTCAAAAGGATAATGAATAGAAACATCAAAAGGATTCACTTCTGACTACTTCTAGCGAGCACGTTTAATCAATTTCTGTAGGAGTTAAAATTTATATTAATTATGCCATACAAAACCCTAGAAGGGTAGAAGTTTTTCTTAGTTTCATTAACCAGGAAATTTCCTTCACTGAAGATAATACATGATGTTAACAACTGAGCATAACACAGCTAGCAAAAACTTCCAAACTGATCTTAGCAAGTGGACCAGCACAGCAGTTCAAAATTGAGTAAAAATGCAAGCCACATAATGGCAACTACGTAGGGCCCGGCATACAGCAGGGAACCAACCAATCAATAACTGTGGATGGCATGCCGACTAAACGAGGTAGGTTTATTTTCCTCCTTCTAAAATAAAAGACCCTTCCATCAAAAGGTCATTTGTTAGATGATGCAGATAGTTAGGAATGGATGCCCCACCTGTGCCAGCTGAGTCAGACCCATCTTCCCCATCACACAACAAACACTTGTCTGCCATAAGGGCTGAGGCTCTGAATTTCTGATGAGAAAAAAGGTGGTATCTAGAAAAACGCAGAGAATGATATGCCATAGAACAGTACACGTCAGCAGCATTTCTTAAGAGTATCACGTAACCAGCAAATCCTCTTTAAAAACAAAACATCCTAAAGTGCAACCTGTTTAGCAGTATTTTTAAGAGTTATAAAATAGTGCAAGTTCATTAACAACCTAAAATGGACCACAAGGTAAACAAATAACCAAATCAAAGGGCTCTCCCTTTCTTTTGTAAAAGTGGTGGGGGGGAGCGGGAAGGAAGGTGTTTTTTCACACATTTAAAACTTGATAAAAGCCATTCAAATGTTTAATTCATCAGTGTAACCAAAGCTCAAAACACATCAAAGCAAGATCCATCAGCGGTACCCAGAAGCTCCCTGCAAAGGGTAGTGGCTCACCTTTACATAAATTGATTGAAGAATAATTTGAACCCATTCCTTCAAAAGTTCTGTGTGACTCTTGAAGGAAGAACTAAAAGTTTAAAAAAAGAAAGCGAGAGAAAAAAAGAAGTTTCAGCCAAGACTTCAGCCTCTAACTTAAGACTTCCGGGTTACATTATGTCTTAGACCCATACCTGCCTACTCGAAAAGGCACCAGACCTAGAGGATGCTTTTAAGAGCCATGGGGAGAAGAAAAACAAAAACAAAACCCCCAAAACAAAACAAAAACCATTCTTTTCTTTGCAGTCCCCTTTTCTCCACTTTCCACATCAATTAAATTTATTTCAGAATACACTCACGCGCATGCACACACCACTGCCTATCTAAAAGAAAACGACCTCAAAAATATGGGATGCACGTGAATAACTCAGCCTTTGCACAAATCACCTCAAGCCTCCTCTTCAAGACAGAAATACCTCGCTATTTCCAGCATCCCTATCCAACGGGCAAACTTTATTTCCACTGGCTTTTAAACCTAAACGCTAAAACAAGCACGGGGTTAATTTTTCTTCTGGTGAAAACCATCGGACAGGTTTTTCAGCATATCCCAAACCGATATTTTTTATTCACCTTCCTATCTCTCTCCACCACCACCATCCCCAAAAAAGAAGCCGAAAAAACTCCAAAGTGCCCCGAATGTGTCCTGCTGCTGGCTCTGAAGCCGTGTAGAATTTCGTAATGGAATGTGAACTGCTCGTCCGGATCTGGGCTCACGTTCTATCTTCTAACCAGTAAGGAGCGAGGGAGGGCAAATCTGCTGAGCAAGGAGAAATACTTTCCTGCTCCTTTATAACCCATCGCGGATGCACCGCGGACGCTGGACGCGAGCTGCACGCGGCGCCTGTCAACCCGCCCGCCCGCCGGCCGGTCCCCGCGCCCCTCCTCTGCCCTCCCCCCCCCACCCCGCCGGAAAAGCAAAGTGACCCCACCGAGAAGTGGGCTCGGCCGCCGCGCCCCTCACTCACGCGCCTCCCGGGCCCCGCGGGCGGCGGGGAGCGAGTCCCCACATCCTCGACGCGACCCTCGGCCCCGTCCAGAAAACACGCCGCTTCCAGGGAGGGGGCTGGCGACTGGAAGGACCTCCCCTGCTCCTTAGCAACCATTAAGGTCGCAGTTTCCTAAGAGACCGCGAGCGGGGAGGGGGCGCGGGGGACCGGGCCGAGGCGGGGGGCTGGGGGCTCACTGGGTCTTCAGCCCCTCGACGCCGCCCCCCCCACCGCCCCTGCTCGGCTCTGCGGGCCGGGACGGGAGGAGACAGAGAAGACCCACAACTCGCAAAAAAATTGGTCCAGCGGGCAGCGGACAAAAGTTTCCGAGCGCGCTCCACAGCTGGGCGGCGAAGCGGGCCCCGGCGGCCAGCCCCGCCTCGGATGCTCCCGGCCTCCTTCCTGTGCTCGTGACGGCGCCGGGCGCCGAGGTCCCCCCCCCCGCCCCCGCGATGCAGGCTCCGCTCCACACCGATGGCTCCCACGAAAACACGTACACCGCCAACGGAAGGGCAAGGGAACAATACGCGCGGACGCGATCCCCCCCCCGCCCAGTCACGCGGGGGCGGTGGTCGGCGTGACCACCAGCCACGAGCCGAGAACGGCGAGGGCGCTGGGCTGCCCGCGGCCCCCTCCCGGCCGGCGCCGTCCGCCCGGGAGGATCAAAGTCCGCAGAGCAGGGCGCGGCGGATGCTCCCACCGCGCGGCCCCGGCGGGCACCCCCGAGCCAGCACCCCAGGCGGGCACCCCGAGCGGGCACCCCCGGATACCTTGCGGCGGCGGGCGGGCGCCGTCATCTCCGCGCTCCTCGGCCCGAGAGGGACTCGAAAGTATGTAGGAGAAAAGTTTCCCCTCCCACATGGGGGGGAGGATGTCGGGGGAGAGAGGGCGGAAGATGGAGAGCAGCGCTGGTAAGATGTTTCTGGCCGGCGGTGCGCGCACCATCCGAGTCCCGGCGGTGCTGGTTAAAAATAAATTCCGCGGCGGGTGCGGCGGCGCGGGTCGGGCCGGATTCCTGCGCTCGGACGGCTAATATGGATGCGCATCAGGTCCTGGCGGCGGGGCGCTGCAGCGGCCGCGGCGGCTCGCGCTGGGAGCTGGTTGGCAGAGCCGGCAGCTCGGGAAGGGGAAAAGGAGCGGAGGAAGGGGAGGAGGAGGAGGAGGGGGGGGGGGAAGAGGAGGAGGAGCGGCCCGGCGCGCAGCCGGAGGGGAGAGGGCTGCCCAGCTCATCCCAGGCCGGCCCCACCGCCCCGAGCGCACGTAGCGCTGCGTGGGGCGCTCGGGTCCTCGGCTCCGGGAAACGCTGAGTTTAAAAAGTACAACGCGCTCTGCAGACTTCACCCTCCCCATCCCCAAAAGTTCTTTAAAAGGTCGCTCCCGCTCAGCCCCAGACATCTCGCTGCCACCCAAGGACCGCGAGCCGGAACCTCGGGCGCGTACTTACGGCCGGGCAGGGCGCTTGGCTCCCAGGCATGATGCAGTGGGGACCGGTGGGCTTCGGGGAGAGAACGAGGAGAGATGCAAACTTGTTCCGGAAAAGGAATCAAAATGGCGTTTCTGGATGTGCAAAGTTCATCAACTCCGCAGTCACTTCCCCTCCTCCTCTTCTCCCACAGGGAGGGAGGTGGGCGAGGAGCAGGCGACCCCGGCGCCCCAGCCGTCGTCCCGGCCCCCGCCTCGGCCCCCCGCCCCGCTTCCTCGCCCGCACGCTCGGAGACTCGCTCTCCCCCTCTCACCCTGATAAGTAGACACATCACGTGTTGCTCCTGCGACTCTCCTGGGGACGTGTTACTGAGCGGCGGCGGCGGCGGCGGCGCTCGGGCTGGGGGGGGTGGGGGGACCGCGGTACCCGCCGGTCCCCACCGCAGCCCCCGGCCCGATTTTAGCGGGGTGACCGCAGTTTCCATCCCGGGATGGATGGAGGTGCAGTCCCCCACCCCACCCCCACCGCAGCCCCAGGTTTGCCCCACGCCCTCCGCAGGCGCCCCGGGCCGGGGGAGGGCCGGGCAGCCCCGGGTGAAGTGTCCTGGCGGCCGCAGCTGAGCGCCGTCCGACCAGCACAGCGATCGCCGGCCGGCCACCCTCTTGGACCACCGCGCCCCCTCCCCTCCGGCCCCTCACTGCGGGCGACTCCCAGCCCCTGGCTTTCCATCACTTCGCTCAGTGGTTTGTTTCACTATTTTAACGGAGGACAGGGAAAGGCAGCGATGCCTGGGAAGCGCGAGAGGGGCGCCTCGGAGGCCGGGAGGGGGTGCCATGGGGGGCGGGGGTGCCTGGCCCGGCGCCGCCCCTCTTGCTCTCAGAGGCAGACGGGAGGGTGAACCCCACCCGTGCGGTTCCCTCTCCACGCGGTCCTCGCTCTGCATCCAGGTGGGACAAGCCGACGATGGGGCGGGAGATTAAGGAACTGGCGCTTCACCCCGCCCCCAACTTCGGGCTGTTTCTCTCCCAGGGCCGGTCCTTCTCGCTCTGGGGCTGCCGCCCCGGGATCGTATTCTCCATCCAACAAATTCAACGCTGACTTGGCTTTTGTCACCTTCCCTTCCCCACACTCCACAGCTGATGCTGAAGCGGGGGCTGCCTTGCCCCCAACGGGCCGCCACTGTGTCCCCACCCCGCGATGGCACGGCTGATGCTGTGTCATCCACGTCGCCCTCCGAGGCATCAGGGAAGCCACATGCAATATCTCTTTCTCTCAGAGGGCTCCTGTTTCAACTCTGAAAAGCAGGGGCCCTCCTCCGAGCCGCGCTCCGTCTCCACGGCTCCAAACACCAGCTTCGCCCAGGCTGCGGCGGCCCAAGTTATCACGGAGCCCAGAGAAACCAGGCCTGGGCTTTGCTTCCTCCATAAGGCAGCTGACATGTTTCCAACTGTTAATACTTTTCCTACCGAGCTTCTGAAAGGGGCCTGTTGTCAGCCTTTGGAAACATCTTCAGACAGATAAGGGTGATTGTGGTTGCAGAAAACAAACACCACCCGCTCCCCAAATTCTAAAGATGGGGGGCCTCTTGTCTAGTTGCAGAGAATGCTACTGCAGAATCATGCGTTTGAGGCTTGTTAAGCAAGATGATGTTATACATACAGAAAGCTGGCCACTATATACTGGCTGTGACCTTTGACCCTCTTCCACGCCAGCTCCTCTGAATACCCTTGCACACCATACAAAGTTGTAAGCCCAATCACGGGCCTTTAATTTGAGGCCTTTAGTGGAACTCTGGTGTTCAGGGCTGCAGATAGAAGTGTCTACTTAGGGATGGACTAAATGGATGGGTCCTGGCCAACATAGAACTCTCTAGAACCAAGCAAAAGCAGCTGGACCATTACCTATGACTTGAGATAATCAGCCACCCAAGAGGGAACTGATTCAGCTGGCTGTTTCTCTGACGTCCAGAGTCATCAAAATTAAGTTTTCAGAACCTGTTATGTTTCCCAGGGTCTACTGTTTACTGAGGAAAACTCAACCCAGGGAAACGTTAGCAGTTGCATTTTTCTAAGCCTCCCCTCCACCCCAACCCCATGTCCCCATTCAGGAGTTACCTTTCCTGGTCTCCCCATTGAGGGGTAGGTTTTGAGTAGGAACCATATCAAAGTTGGAATTTTGCTTGTAATTTAGCTTATTCTGTAAAATACATGCAAACCTGCAAAGCTACATGATTTTTCCTGACCTTGATAATGTCACCTAGGTAATACTGGCAACCTCTTAAGTTGAAAAAACAGTCTAAAAGTAACTTTTGAAAGTTGAATTCTAATGATACTGAGCTCTGTGTTCATCTTTTCTAGCTAATTCATAAACTTGGCAGCCAAACGAGCCCTCCAAAGGTCTGTTTGTTCATATTACATATAAATATCATTGACCCAACAAATAGTTATTGAACATCTAATAGGTAAAAGAGAGTCATGCTGTTAAAACCATGATGAGTTGCCACTGCACACCCACTAGGATGGCTGTAATAAAAAAGACAGATAATAACAAGTGTCGTCAGGGAAGTGGAGAGATGGAACTCTCACACACTGCTGGTGAAAATGTAAAATGCTACAGCCACTTTAAAAAACAGCTTGACAGTTCCTCAAAATGTTAAGCATAGAGTTACCATCTGACCTAGCCACTCCACTCCTAGGTACATAACACAACACATGAAAACATACATCCACACAAGAACTTGTATAAGAATGTTCATAGCAGCGTTATCCATAACAGCTAAAAAGTAGAAACAACCCAAATAGCCATCAACTGATGAGTGGATAAACAAAATGTGGTACATCCATACACGGAATATTATTCAGCCATAAAAAATGAACGAAGTACCTACTACAACACGGATCAATTTTGAAAATACACTAAGTGAAATAAGCCAGACCCAAAAGGACATATATTGTTCTGATTCTGTTTATATGAAACGCCCAGAATAGGCAAATCTTCGGAGACAGGAAGTAGATTAATAGTTACCTAGGGCTGAAGGTTTGGAGGGAAATAGGGATTGACTGCTAATGTGTGTGACATTTCTTTTGGGGGTGATAAAAATGTTTTAAAATTGATTGATAATGGTTGAACAACTCTGAATATACTAAAACCATTGAACTGTAAGCTTTAAATGGGTGAATTGCATTCTTTGTAAGTTATACCTCAACAAAGCTGATATATATATATATATTCCATATATATATATGGAATTGTGATAGATAGATGATAGATAGATAGATAGATAGATAGATAGATATAGGTTCTGTAGTGGAGAAGTGATACAAAAATGCATAACTTATAATCCATGCCTTAAAAGAGTTTATAGGCTAATCTCTGCATCCATAAGAAGTAATCATGAAATGCAAGCCAACATTTAATAAGAACCATTAAATAGGTACAAAATTCAGAGGTTCCAAGAAAAGAGAGCACTTCAAATAAGAGTCATTGGGGAAAATTTCACAGAAGAGAAAGCGATGGTGCTGAGCCATGAAGAATGGCTAGAAATTTCGCATATGGAGATGGGGATTAGAGATAGTAGATGCAAAGGCACAGTGGCAGCAAGTTATGAGCCCTGTTCAGAGACCAGTAAGGATTCCAGTGTGTATGGATGATAACCCATACAGCAATAGCAGGTGATGAGAGTGAACGTCAACAGGCTGAGGCTATCCCACAGAGAACTCTGAACACCATCCATGGAAAACCTCAGGGACGAGGGCCTGAACTAGGGTGGAGCAGGGAAGGGATAGAGAATAGCTGATCGGGAGCCACTTCAGAGGAAGAACTGATAGAAAAGCAGCTGGTGGGCCGGGAATGGGGGGGTGAAGAAGTGAGGGCCAAGATGATGCCTGGGTCCCAGCCAGATGGAGAGAACGAACGGCTCATGAGAAAGTCGGAGGTAGGAGCCCATTGGAGGTGGAAGGTGACAGAGCAGGTGACATTGAGCTGGAAGCAGAAATAATGGAAACCCCAGAGCTACGCCGTGGAAGAGAGTCGAGGAGAAAAAGGATGTGGATGTTGGAGAAGGCCCCTAGGATGAGGTGACACAATCCGCTGAATCTCATGAGACGTGTAGGTGTCCCAACCCCACCCAAAGGAGCGGGCAGGGCGCTCCAGACAGAGGGAGCGGTAAGTAGCGAGCACAAGGGCAGAGAGGTGTAAAACAAGGTCAGTTTCCGGAACTGCAAATACCTGACTCTCTGGCTGGACCAGAGGGAGGAAGGGACGCAGCCAGAGATGGAGCTGGAGAAATCGCCCGTGGGCCAGACGGCCGAGAGCTCCAGGCACACCGTGGAGCTGACCCGTGCTTTATCCGACGCCGAGCCCCTGAAAGGGCTTAAGGAAGAGGTAGACAGAGCCTCCCTCGTGGGACCATGGAGAAGGGTCTGGGAGACTTGGGATCGGAAGGCTAGTTAGGAATTAATAGAAGAGCCCACCTAAGAAATAATAAGGACCCATGGGCTTCCCTGGTGGCGCAGTGGTTGAGAGTCCGCCTGCCGATGCAGGGGACACGGGTTCGTGCCCCGGTCCGGGAAGATCCCACATGCCGCGGAGCGGCTGGGCCCGTGAGCCACGGCCGCTGAGCCTGCGCGTCCGGAGCCTGTGCTCCGCAACGGGAGAGGCCACAACAGTGAGAGGCCCACACACCGCAAAAAAAAAAAAAAAAAAGAAGGACCCTGTCAGCCGCTGGCTATAGAGGTGGAGAAGAATGGATTGGTTTGAGACATAATTAGGACACAGATGCAATAGGATTTGACCAATTTGATATGGGAGAGAGGGAAAAAAAAATCCCTCTGGAGCACTGACCATGGGGCATGGCCTCAAAAGAAGGGAAACCACTCCAACATCGGCAGAATGACACATGACAAAGCAGGGGTTAAAGTAAAAAGAGGGGGACAGACAGAGGGACTAGAGGTGAGAGGTGGTAAAGAAGATGAAATCCCCTGGGCTTGGTCCCAACTGCTTTGGAGCGAGAAGAAGAGACTTGAAGAAGACAGCTTCCCTGGCCTTGGTTTGGGACCCGGGTTGGGGAGTGGGTCCATGCATCATGGCGGGGTGGGGGGAGTAGGGGGTGGTGTGTGGAAGACGAGAGGAGGCTGGACCCAGGGAAAAGGCCTGGAGAGAGACATCTGGGGGCCAGAGAGGATGGGAAGTAAAAGGCTAGAGGCTAACCCCAGGGAAATGCCTGCCATGAGGTGGATGCAGAGGAGGGGTGACAAGTGCTCTCGGTCTCTTTCCTCCAAAGGAGCAGAACAGCTGGGGTGGGGAGTGCTGCCATTAAAAAAAAAAAAGGCTGTCAATGGTGTTAAATCACAGAGACGTCAAAGCAAGTAGCTGAAAAGGGGGTGAGATCTGAGAAAGTAAATTGATTTGAGAGAGGAAGGCAAAGGCCAGAAAGCAAGGGTTAAGGAGTGACTGGCAGAAGAGGAAGTGAAGGCCTGAAGGCCTGAAGGCTGAGAAGTTAGGTGATAAGAGGAGGGGTGAGAAAGGAAAGTAACAACGGCAATATGATAGCAGCTAGTATGTACTGAACACCTACTATGTGCCAGGCGCTGCTCTGAGGGTCCCCTGTGAATCATCTTGCTTAACCCCCCTCCAACCTGGCAGGTGCCTTATCACCCCCATCCTACAACTGTCCCAAGGTCCCCAGGCCGGGATGGCTGGGACCTGGCAGAGCTGAGCTACACCCCGGGACCCACACTTTCCTTGCTGTCATCACCCCTGCTGCTGTTAGTCAATCGAGAATGAAATAGTTTGCTAACAAAAAATGCCTACTTGATTGTCTTGACTAATCTGAATAAAATACTCTTGACTGGAGTTTGGCAGAAGGACCAGCGTTGTCTGTGCCGTCTTAACAAGGATTTAATTGGAAAGATAAGCAAATGGCCAGCTTTCAGTATTGCTAATTTGGTTTATAACCATCCCTCCCACACATAAACCTCGGGTACAAACCCCTTTCTGTTCTCCATAGACATTCATGTCAACAGGAAAGGAATGTACATCCAGAGAGAGAGAGAGAGAATACAGATCTATGAAACAGAACACAGCTTTTGAAGGAAGGTGTGTATGCGTGTGTGTGTCTGCCTGCCTGTCTGTCTGTCTATGGCAGAGGAGAAATGGTAGGGAGATCAGCCTTGGGGAAAAAGAGGGATAATTAATATCCTGTGACAGGAGGGAAGGGGAAAAGATAGTAGAAACTTTACTACTACTTCAGGTTGTGGCAGTTACCATGCGATGGCTTTGACTACGGACAGCAGCAGGGCCGCAGAGCAAGGGCAGGGCGCCAAGGCCTGAAGCAAGAAGTCAGGAACTGGTGGTAGAAAAGCTCAGCTCTGCGTTCGCTTCAATGCCACAGAGCCACGGAGGGGACAAAACATATGGTAGGGATTACTGACAGCGGGAAGCTGAAATGAGTAAAATCCATCACAAGGGGGATGACACCAGAAGGGGCCTGAGGCTGTGAGAACGGGGAGTGGCCAAGGGCCCTGAGGAAGAACGGCAGTTTCAGTGACCAGGAGGGTAAGGCAGGGGGTGCGAGGAAGAAGGGGGTCTGAGGGTGGGACACGGGGAGGGAGACCTCGGGGGAGACAGAGAAGCACATGACTCTTGTGAGCTGGAGGGAAATCCTACTCGTGGGGCTGAGAAAACGATGCAGGAAGGACAGGACACGAGTCCTTGACAAAGAGGGTCCTCCATTCACGGAGGGACCAAGAATGAGGACAGGAAGGAGGCTGAGAGGAAAACTGTGAAGTCGGTCCCTTCGGCTCTCGGGCAGGAGGATCTGCAGATGGCGGGGATGCAGATGAGAAGAGGCGGGCGGTGACAGGTGACACCCACGTCAGAGGAGGTAGCACGGGCTAAGCTGCGTCCCCCCAAATGCATACGCTGAAGTCCTAGCCCCCAGTCCCTCAGAGTGTAACTGTAGGTGGAGGTATGGCCTTGACAGAGGTCATTAGGTGAAATGAAGTAATTGGGATGGTCCCTAATCCAGTAGGACTGGTGTCCTTCTAAGAAGAGGAGATCAAGACACAGACACACACCAGAGGGACGACCAGGTGGGGACACAGGGAGAAGGTGGCATCTTCCAGCCCAGGAGAGAGACCTCAGAAGGCACCAACCCCACCAGCACCTCGATCTCAGCCTTCCAGCCTCCTCAACTGTGAGAAAATATGTTGCTGCTGTTCCAGCCCCCCAGCCTGTGCAGCTTAGTAACAGCAGCCCGAGCTGACTGATACAGGAAGGAGGGACCCAAAGACGACGGGGGGCCTGGCGTGGAAGGAGAGCAGAACGCCCTCCAGAGACTCCACAGCCTCCCCGTGAACTGGGAGAACCAGTCTTCTTGAGGAAAGGCTTTGGGAGGAAGTGACATCTCTAGGGACAAATGAAGCTTCCATCGGGGTGCAGAAGTAGGGAATGTGCCGTGGAGAAGCCCGGGAATTCGAGTTTCTTAGGACAAGGGGTGCACAGTCTCAGTGGATGGGGCGGCTTGAAAGTCGGGGCCTGTCTTGGCTAATGACTCCTCTATCCCAGCCCTCAGCCCCGGGGCTGGCACAGCACAGGTTCTCGATGAAGACGTTGGCACAGTATGCAGAGGTGGAATAGACATGAAGGAGGGGTGGAAATGGGCTGGAAACAGTGGGGAACGTAGGGGAAATTCCAATTGTGGGAGGAAGGTCTGCCTAGGATGGGCAAGGCGAGCAGAAGGCTTGAGAGGCAGCGGTGAGATGTCATTTCAAACGTCCAAATCCCGTTAGTAACGTAGCCAATTAGATGCTCCCTCTCAGACAAGCCGTGCAGCATCACAGGGATGGGCTACCTTCATACAACTTCTGTTACCCTCAATACATTATGACTTTAGCTACCCAGATACCTCGGGGAATGCACTGTTTCTGGTGTTTTTCCTTTTAAAGGGTAAACGTTTGGAGCAGAATCGTTTTCTAAAATGTATTACGCACTGCCTCACTTTTTCTCCCTTTTCTGAAAAGTCAGAAAGTTAGTATCTGCACAAAATGATATTATAAACTTCAAATATTTTATTGGATTGTCAAATAAACTTTTTTTTTTTTTTTTTTTTTTTTTTTTTTTTGCGGTACGCAGGCCTCTCACTGTTGTGGCCTCTTCCGTTGCGGAGCACAGGCTCCGGACGCGCAGGCTCAGCGGCCATGGCTCATGGGCCCAGCCGCTCCACGGCATGTGGGATCTTCCCGGACCAGGGCACGAACCCATGTCCCCTGCATCGGCAGGCGGACTCTCAACCACTACGCCACCAGGGAAGCCCAAGATAACTGTTTATAAGCAAGATTTATACTAGGCCACAAGATGGTCGCATCTTCAAGAACCTATTCATCTGAATAGGTAGGTACTAGCTATTTGCTAGCATGCCCTAGGCCTCCGCAGTAGATCCCAGCTGGAGTTCTTTGTCTGCTTTTAGTTGTTTTTCCTCCCTCACTACCTGGTTGTGTCTTGTCACTTCTTTCTGAACTTAGTGTGCCTGCCAGTAGCAACCTCCTCTTCCCTTTCTAATAGATGGTTTCTAATCTATGTGGTTAGGAAACTGGATAACCAAGATTGTGAGAAATGTGTCAAAAATAAGTGTAAGGGGCTTCCCTGGTGGCGCAGTGGTTGAGAGTCCGCCTGCCGATGCAGGGGACATGGGTTCGTGCCCCGGTCCGGGAAGATCCCACATGCCGCGGAGTGGCTGGGCCCGTGAGCCACAGCCGCTGAGCTTGCGCGTCCGGAGCCTGTGCTCCGCAACGGGAGAGGCCGCGACAGTGAGAGGCCCGTGTACCACAAAAAAAAAAAAAAAGTAAGTGTAAGGACCAGCATCTCCTTTTACTGCCCAGAAGCCAAAAGTTGCTGATGTCCTGATTCTCAGTTGGGTTTTAGATTGATGCATGGTTAGCATACTTCTAAACTATTAAAGTTGTTTCAAAGATATCAGAATATCAGGGAAGGTTAAATAACTCTTCTAAGTCAACCTTTCCTTCATGATGTAAGTTTATTGCTTATGGAATTTTTTTTTTTTTTTTTTTTTTTTGCGCTACGTGGGCCTCTCATTGCTGTGGGCTCTCCCGCTGTGGAGCACAGGCTCCGGATGCGCAGGCTCAGCGGCCATGGCTCACGGGCCCAGCCACTCCGCGGCATGTGGGATCTTCCCGGACTGGGGCACGAACCCGTGTCCCCTGCATCGGCAGGCGGACTCTCAACCACTGCACCACCAGGGAAGCCCTGCTTATGGAATTTTTAAATGATTTAACTTCACCCCACCACAGAAAGGGCCGGTCATCCCTCCTGCCTTCAGACAACGTGGCAGGTACTAGAAAAAAAAAACTGCTCTATTCTCACAGGATGCAGATTCTTTCTTTCCCTAAAAGATGTACTCAGAGTTCAACAGTTGTTTCTTTGCCGGATAGCGCTCTTTTGTCACGTACCAGAGTACAAATAAATGAAAGAAATACTTCCTCAATAAGTAGTAAGTACCTGTACCTTTGTGGGTTCAATTGAGGGTAGACAGAGGCAAAGTAAAATTCCTGCAGTTTCAGTTAAGTCTACCCTCAAACGGTACTTGTCAGTCGAGCTTACTGACAGTGCGGTAGTATTTCCAATAACTCTGGCCACTGGTCCTCCTGCTCACAGACTAAGTCCACATGTTCCCAGGCCAAAGGATCAGAACAGAGTTTTCAACTGTAAAAAGTGCTCAAGAAGCTGCAGCAAATTACACAACTAGATAGCCATGAAAGATGCTGACAATTGCAAACACTGAAAACAATGTGTCTATCCTAATAGACAGAAGACTTTCTTTCCCTCAGGAAGAAATAAAGCCATATCTAGTGCTTGGGTGTCATTCCACAGTGACTAGGGCGTGGGGATGATTCTACCCACTGCCTCTAACTCCTACAAGGCAATGGACTTAGCAATTTCAGGCACTTTTTCATATGCTCACCTCAGCTAAGTAATGGAGTCCATGCTCAAAAAATAAGATATTTCAGAGTGTGTGGGCTGACTACATTACTTCTTCATGTTACTAAAGAAACCTGACATTCATTACTCATTCATTCAACCAGTGATTGGCTGCACTGATGATGTTCCAGGCTCTGGGTACAATAAAGCACACAAGTTCCCTGCCCCAGTGGGTCTTACAGGCTAAAGGGTTGTTATGTTTTAATGTCCCTATCTTTAACGTCTCTATCAGAGTCAAGGATCTGAAGCAATCATCTACAGAATGTGAAAGGCAATATAGGTAATTCAAATTTTAAAATGTGAGCTCTCTCCACATCAGATCCGTTCCTCTTCCCCACGATTTATCTTTACACTATAGTTGTATGAGTTCTTCATGTTTCCTGTGCCTTATAGCCATTCCATTGTGTATCAGATCATGCTTTATTCCTAAATTGAAACCAAAGTTTCAGGCTTCAACTACTTTCTTTTTTCTCCAATTTCTCAGAAATTGGACTTCACAAAGCAAAACAAGGACTGCAAATATACTTGGAAGTGGCCCATTACAGTGTAAGGAGCATGGACTGGGCTGTGAGACAGCCCTGGGTACCATCCCGGCACCGTCACTTACCAGCTGTCACTAGTACAGGTGTCCAACTCTGGAGAACTTCAGTTCCTTCAACTATAAAACGGATGTAATAATGAGGAGCAAAAGAGATGATATGCATGAAGCATTCAGAAAGGCATCTGGCCCATGTTATGTATGCAGTAAACTGTGGCTCTTATTGTATATTTTAAATTTTGATGCTTAATATTTACATGCTGCAGCAAACATGTACATCTTAATCCAATAAAACTGTTAAGGTTACATCAAGTTCCCTATGTAATCTTTTATTAAAAAAAAAAACAACAGAATAGTCCACATCAAGTTGATTACTTTTTGACTGCTACATGATAATCATCCATTTATCAATATGAGTATGTTTATATAGCTGGATTTACATATGTGAGCATGTATATACATAAAAGTACTTATAAAGCTGTTTAATGTAATTGAAATTATATTATGATGACAACAGGTAAGACAAAATTGTTATAACCTAAATACTGAGTTAGAAACTTTCTGCAGTCATTAAAACAATGGCTTATTTTATAGAAATAGATAGACCTGAGTGATGTGACACTCTGATTGGCCAAGTTGGTCCTATTATTTCAGATGAATTTGGGATAAGAGCTGATTTTCCCATGATTCCTTCAGTAGAGAACCCAAGGCACACAGAGAGTACATAATATGCCCGACTTAAACAGCTAGTGAGTGGAGCAAGGTTTGGAATCCACATCCTCTGAGTCTATAGCCCAAGTTCTTTCTATTGCACTCTATAGGAGGACAGGAAAATTTATGTCCTGATCAGGCTGTAAGTCTAGAGTTGCACAGAGAAACAAACTTTCAGTTTTGGGGAAAAAAAAAAATAGGAGGGAGATGAGATAAGTACATGTAGATATTAAGCATGCAATACAGCTAGAATATACATAATGTACATATGTTCCATCCTATGCCATAGTGCCAATGCAATGCTAGACTGGTCAATGGAATCAAACAGGAAACCTAGAAGTATTTGCTATATGATAAAGGTGGCACTTCAAATCAGCAAGGGGAAAAGGATAGATGAGTCAACAGAACTGGAACAACTGAAAGGGAAAAAAAATCACACCAAATACCAACTTCACACTAACTGTACACCAAAGGCTAAAACCTATTCCAAATAGATTAAAGAATTGAATGTAAAATGTAAAAGGATAGAAGAATCAGAAGAAAAATATGTAAATGTTTACCTGGTCTCTGGCCGGGTGGGGGTCGGGGGGTGGGGGCAGGTTTGAAGGGTTTTTAGAGCAATGGAAGAAACCGTAAAGGAAAAGATGCACATTTCCATTTGCATAACAATTTTAGATTTAAATACATTTTAAAAAATCTACAGGCTAAATTGAAAGGGAAATGACAAACTAGGAAAAAGCATATTTACAGGCAGAGTTGGTAATGAGCCTCAGTATAACAGTATAACAAAAGCTACACTTTAGTAGGTGTATAAGATGTGTTAGCTTTGCACACAATATCTCATCATAATCCTATAAGGGAATACAGTTAGTTCCACTTTTAAAATAGAGAAGTGGAGACAGTGAGTAGCTAAGAAGTAACACAGCCCCAGTCTCAGAGCTAATAAGCATCAGAACAGAGACATGAATGCAGACCTCTTTCTGAGTTTCATGCTTTTCCTCTTAATTTTTATGCTCTACCGACTCTTACAAGTCAATATAAAAAGAGCACCTCAACTGCAAAATGGACAAAGGATATGAAAAAGCAGTTCACAAAAGCACACATATAAATACTTAATAAACACATTTTAATGTCCAGCATCTGTAGTAATGAAAGAAATGCAAATCAAAGCTTGCAGTTAAGATTTTTTTCCTCTATCATATTGGCAAAAAATATTTTAAAATTTCAACATCTAATTTGGGCAAAGCTGAGGAATATAGATATACACTGTTGTGGCAATGATAGTGTTTCAATGATCTTGAACAGAAATTTGAAAATTTACATCTTTGAAAATGTGTACTTCTTTCAGCCAGTCACTCCACTTCCAAAAAAAAAAAAAAAAGAATTCTAGAAGCTTTCTTAAAGAGATATATACAAAGATATTTGTATAAAGATGGTTGTTATTAGATCACTTGCCATCATGGAAAACTGGAAACAAGCTAAATGTCTACTAATAGGGCTTTAGTACATAAATGGTAGAAGATTCATATGATAGAATAACAGGCTACCATTAGCAATCATGAAGTATAAGTTTACTTAAGGTTGGAAAATGTTCAAAATACAGTAAGTGAAAAAATTATAAAGCAGTATGTGTTATTTTTAATTTTTGTTTTTGTGGTTGTCCACATTTTTCAAATTTTCCAGGATGAATATACATTACTTTTACATCAGGAAAACAATTATTATTAAAACACCAATAAACCTGAACCAGAAGAATACCTAGTTTAAGATTACAAAGTTTAAATATGATTTCTACTTAAAACTTGTTATGTTCCAAGTTTTGGTATATATGGGAATTCAAAGTAGGAATCAAAGACAAAAAGGTTCCTGTGGAACCCCAACCAGATATAAAAGCAAGGTACAGATTTCTATATATGAAGAAACTGGTGGTTAGGCCACTAAAGGGTAGATGCCCTCCCCGACCCCACCCCATCCCCAAGGAGGTTAACTGCTCTTCAGTATTCAAATCCATAAGAGGACTCATAAATACCTCATACAGAGACAGGTATTTTTACAGGAAATAATAACCTGTATGTTCAAGATAGGACTGACCCTTAATTTCTATCTTTCCTCTTAGGTAATATTAATATTGTAATTTGTAAATAAAGTTGTTCAAATTGTATGAATCTTCCAAGATAACCAGTGTGTATATATATATATATATATATATATATGTGTGTGTGTGTGTGTGTATATATATATATGTGTGTGTGTGTATATATATATATGTGTGTGTGTATATATATATATATATATATATATGTATATATATATATATATATATATATATATATTTAAAACATTTTCTTGGCCACGCCATGCAACATGTGGGATCTTAGTTCCCCAACCAGGGATCGAACCTGTGCCCCTTGCATTGGAAGCGTGGAGGCTTAACCACTGGACACCATGGTGGTCCCCAAGATAACTGATTTTTAATTTAAAAACACTTAAACAGTAAGAACTGAAATATATTTCTCCAACATATAAAGAGTATCCATTTCAAACCACAGCCAACTAATATACTTCACAGGGAAATTATACTTCATACTGAGAAGCTAGAGGAACTTCTTTAAAAATAAGAACAAAAATCTCCAGGACAGAAAAAAATTATTTAGTATTGTTTAGCAAGTTTTTCTGGCCAATGCAATAAGACATGAAACAGATTAAGAGATTTAAATACTGGAAAGAAAAAGTTCACATTATCATTAATTGTAGATATCACTGTGTAAATAGAAAACCCAAAGAAATAAATGGAAAACTATATTCAAGAGAAATCTAATCAAAGTAGCTATCATTATTGAAATCCTATATGATCAACACTGCAGCGCTATATTCGCAGAGTCAGGCATCTAGTAAGTAGTACAGCTGGGATTCAAACCAAGTCTGATCCATTCCAAACACTCCAACGACTGTGTTCTCTTCAATATGTTATTGCTTTGCTCTGTAAGTGAATAGCTATAACATATGCAAGTACATACACACACACACACACACACACACACTTCCTATATGAAAGCAATAAACATCAAAAAGTACAATTAAAAAAAAACCATTCACAAATCAACAAATTCAACAAAGTTTGTGTGTAATCAATAAAAGCAAAAAAAAAAAAAATCCACCTAGACATAGATATAACTAAAAGTAAAGAGAGATGAAGCAAGATTTAGATAGGAAGGCTAAAATTTTATTTTTAAAATGTATATTCTAAATTAATTTATATGTTAACTGCAATTCTGATCAAAACCCCACCTGGATAAAACATTTTATACAAAGAAACATAACAAAACAGTTCTCATGTGAGCCTAAAAGAAACAAACAGATGAGAATAGTAAAGAAAATTTTGCTACACAACTACAGGAAGAAGGCGTATTAGATATTTAAACAATTATCAGTCTATAATTAAAGCATGGGGACTGTGCAAGAAAAAACGAATGAACAGAACAGCGTAGATAAACTAGGAATAGATCTGTCTGATACACTTATTAAAAGTCAGTTTATGATACAGGAAGCACCAGTAATCACCAGAGAAGGACAGAATTACTCAGTAACTCATAATTGTTGGAATACTTGGTTAGCAAATATGGGGGAAAATATCAAGGTAAATTCTTACCTCAAACCATACACCCAAATAAATTCCTTGTGGGTTATCTAGTTAAATAGGGATGTAGTTTTAAAACCGAAAAATAAAATAAGAGCAAAATTGGTCACACTCCCAGAGAGAAAGAAATGTATCATACCACTGGAGGGGGAGGAAGTTTTAAAACTCGAATGCAAATAAGGAATAGACAAATATAAACTTAGAAATAAAAGGGACATTAAAAAAAAAGACCATAGAGAACTTGACCACATAGAAATGTGAACCTTCACTATGTCAAATTAAAAAAGCAAAAAGCAAACCAGGAAAAACATCATTTGCTTTTTACAAAAGAAATATAAATTAAGGTAAGTAGGTAAACTTTTTTTTTCTATTAAATTAGGGGGGGAAAAATGCCCAAAGTCCACCAGGATATAATGAAATGAGTAGATGTTTCACATGCTGAATTGCTAATGGCATCAGTAAACTGGGCAAAACCTTTTGGAAAGCTTTATTTACACACTTTATGTACATATTATCACAATCATGTTTTTTCTTTAAGTAAGTAAAAAAGACTGGAAAGAAATGTACCAAAATGATAAAGAAATAATGTTAGAGTGATGGGAATGGGTTCTATTTTTTCTATGTCCCAAATTTTATGTAATTGCCTTACTTTATTATTGTACTAATTTAATTAGACTTATTCTTACTCATATGAATTTTATGTGTTATCTCCTCATATTACAGAATCTCAAAGCATTTTATAAAACCAGAAATCTGGGATCGGAGCCACAATTTTCAAAATCATCTAAAAAGCAATCATTCCACTGGAAACATAAACCTGCAATAAACAGGTCTTGTATTTTTTCCATTTACCCTGGAAAACTAATGCTTTTGTGGTAGGTGAGCGTCTTTTTCAAAAGCTGTGGGAGGAGCAGGATAGCTCTGTAAAACTAAAAAATGTGTCCGTGGTGAGTTTGCCTTCCAGTGAAAGCACACCCCCCAGCAAACTGATCAAAGTAAGTGCCTCTGCTCCTGCCCATGTGCTTGGAAGAAAGATCTTCAAGGAATCCCAACCCACCCCAAGCTGCTACAACCTCCTTCCTCCAGGATGGAGCTCAGAGCGGCCCAGATCATGTGTCCCTTATCTGCAGTTGCCCAAAGAGCCGCAGGGCTTAGCTAGAGCAGACCAGAGCAAGGGCTCAGATCTAGACCCCAGGCAACGGGGAAGGGGAAGGGGCCTTCTCCTAGAGTCTGTTCTATCGCACAGAAACACAGCAGGGGGGTTCAGCTCTGCACGCCGCCAAACACCAATACTAAAACCACCACTGTCCCAAACCACCATGGGACACCACCCCACACCCATTAGGAGGCCTAGTACCAAAAACCCGGAAAACAACAACAGTCAGCAAGGGTGTGGAGAAAATGGAACCCTTGTGCACTGCTGGTGGGAATGCAAAATAGAAGAGCCTCTATGGAAAAACAGTATGGCAGTTCCTCAAAAAATTAAAAATAGAATTACCCCTATGATCCAGCAATTCCACTTCTGCATCTATACCCTAAAGAATTGAAACCAGAATCTCAAACATATTTGGACACCCATTATTCACAATAGCCAACAAGTGGAAGCAACCCAAGTGTTCACAGATGAAGAATGGATAAACAAAATGTGGTCTATATGTACAATGTCATTCAGCCTTAAAAAGGGCTGAAGTACTGACACAGGCTACAGCATAGGCGAACCTTGAAAACATGATGCTGAGTGAAATAAGCCAGTCACAAAAGGACAAATACCGGATGACTCTACTTATATCATGTCCCTACAGTGACAAATCCGTAGAGGCAGAAAGTAGAACAGGGGTTACCAGGGAGGGGTATGGGGAGTTAGCGTTTAATGGGTACAGAGTTTCTGTTTGGGAAGATGAAGAAGTTCTGGAGAGGATGGAGGTGGTGGCTGTACGACAGTGTGAATGTACTGAATGCCACTGAACTGTACACTTAAAAACAGCTAAACTGGTAAATTACATGTCACGTCTGTTTTACCACTGTATCTATAAAGACGATCGCCACACAAATGCTAAAGGCACCAGTCACCTTCAGTGAATCTTTTATTCGAAGATGCAGATTGCTCCTGGGAACATCCCCCGGGACACAGCACGCACCTGTGGCTGGGGAAACGGGATGTACACGAGCCAGACCCAGGACAGGTGACAGAGGGTGGGGTCACACTCGCTTCTTAGGCCTTGCAGTACTCGAATCAAAGCGGCACATGGGAAACCACAGGAAACCGAGTGCTGGCACCATAAAACTGCAGAGCAATTTCCTTATCGCCATCTCCGCAACTCAGAACTTTTTACAAAACGCGTTTACAAAGGGCAAAGTTCTCAACCCACGGGACTCCCGGGGTTGGGCTCCCTGGGTGCTGGCAGAGTCCATCCGTGTCTCGCAGAGCAAGCCTTCCGGAGGGGCTCCCGGTGGGGCTGCAGGGCATGCCACCACATCATAAATCAGAGGCTGAAACAAGGCTGGCCGAGAGCTCTGGTCTGAGGACTTGCTTCAGCCATCCGAGTGCCAGGTTTGGGGATTATTTTGAGAACTTCATTTAGCCATAGTCAGACTTGTCAATTTGTAACTTGCCTAATTTAAGTCACCTGTCCCCAAGCCGGGGTCCCATTCAGCTCCTCCTGCCTTGTTCTCTGGACAAAGCTCCAAGCACACTTTTCTTTTTAAAACCTGGTCCAATGGCTCTGTCTTCAGTCTTCTAAAGATTCTTTGGCCACCTACTGGATTTTTTCAGCGTGAGGGCTGGGCAGAAAAAGAGCAACTCACTGCCCTTGTTCAAAGGAAAGCGAGAAGAGTCGCAGACTGGAAGCTAGTCAGACTTTACCGTTAAGTACCCAGGGGGATTTGCAAGAGAATAGCTCAGACACAGCCCATACTGCCCTCCTTTCAAG